>NC_134415.1:25294594-25920531 GCF_030867145.1 Opisthocomus hoazin
GCCGCCCAGAATCAGCACAGCCAGTGTGAGCTCCTTTCTACTCTCTGTACCTCTAGCAGTAAACCCGAGTTTCTGGTGAAACACCTTGAGTGCAAAACACAGCTGAGCAGCAGATGGAGAGAACAGGGCCCCTTCAGAGATAGGTCTTGAATCTACATCAGTGCTGTGTTTTTCTCATGGCATCTGCCAGACATGGAAAAATATTGGGCATAAGCCATCTCTCCTAGAATCTTACTTCTTGAAGGTAGTAAAAGATGTCATTTATTTAATGTCTGGTCTGTACACTGTCGGAAAGTTTACTATATCACCTTCAGTGACAGGAAAGTGCATCCTTTCTGTTGGTCTTCTGACAGACTGCCTTGTCTCTCATTCAGCCTTCACCTTAGGACAGGAGGAACGTCTCTGGGAGCACAAATTATCAGATCTCCTGAATGGTGTTCCCTGTCTCCTTGAAGAATCCTTAAATTTTTCCTCCGTCCTTTGGCTCCTCACTCCTCCATTGCACTTTCAGTGCGTATTTACTTTGGTAACGTGTTTCAAAGCAGAAAAATTACAATTGATCGTAGCTTTTTCCTTTTTTACTTCAGTTACACACCAGCAATAGGGATCCACTTTGCACTGCAGGGTCTCCTTCCTGTGGCTGCCCGTGGCTTTTCTCCTAGTGCTGTGGCTTTGTTTCTATCACTGTTTTGCCTTGCTCACTTGCACCCAACTGTAAATGAGTCTGCAACTGGCATGTCCCATTTGCTTTCAGACTTATGGGCCAAGAATATCCTCTTAAACCAACATCCATTGGTCCTGTGAGATCTTCTAAAACAGATATGCCCGTGTCTCCGCCTTTGCCTGTGCTGTGTACTTAGCTTTGCTTCTCCATGCAGGAGTGTTTTAGATACTGAGTAACACAGGACAACAAGTTGGCGAGGAGTTATTAAGAATGAGATGATTAACATTACATTAATTTATGTTTCAAAAGAATGAGTGAGTCTATGAATTTGCCAGGTGGACTTTGTGTTGGTTTGAGGTAGCTTCTTATGAATATCTAGCAGATTAATTTGCTGACAGGCACGGATAACAGGGTCCTGAAGCTCTAAATTCAAGTTGATCCCCTTATGTGATGTGTATGTCCCATCTGCCAAGCACACCCTGCATTTTAGATATCAATTTAACTTTCCCAAACTTGCACGTTTGGGGGACAGAAATCATCACTGTGACACATTTGGAAATATACTAGCACATTCTGATTGTTTTTTTAATATAAAAATAATGTATAACAATACCTACAGGCAGATCACATTATCTGGAGAGCAAGAATTTTTCACAAGAAAGATTTAGTAAATGTCTGAACATATTGAAGTGAACCAGACAAACAGATGATGATAGACAGACACGCTGCTTTTTATGAAGTGGGATGTTATTTAAAGTGCAAAAGAGGATCTATTAAGTATAACTGAATGGACTTCAGCAAATTTCATTTTTTGATACCTTTCAGATTAGATAAGAGTAAAGTATGAAATAATAGCAAAGAGGATGCAACATCCATGGATGTCATTTTAGAATAAATTCCATCTTAGGTTATTGCATGAAAAAAAGCTATACCCCAGCAGGGGTTAGTATCAAAGATGTAATTCAAAATGGGGAGGAACCACAAAAAAACCCTAATGATTTTTAATGAAAGATATTTTTTAAATGGGCTAAAAGATCAGTTTCTTCAAAAGACTGTATGTTCTTTATGCGCTTTCCTCCATCTACAATATTTCAAGTATACCAGTGGGCTGGATGAAAAAGAGTCATCTCATGGAATTTATGATGCCTCTTCAGTTTGAACTCAGCGGGTCTTTGCAAATAAGTAAAAGGTCTAAAAACTTTTTCCTGCTTCTCCTGAGGAGAAGAAAGAGAACCTTACAACTGGACCAAATCATTATACAGGGTTGTTAGTGTTCATTGTCTCCCATGTATTGTCATCTAGCCAACAAAAACAAACACCCTGGGTCACTCTGAGGATGTGGCATTCATCACAGCAAGTCTACGATCTCAAGCGAGCTGAGATGGTTTCATAGGATGCACGATTTGCAAAGAGCCCTCAACAAAGCATGAAGAGAGTTTACACTTTACATATTGGTATGGATAGCACTGACTGCAATGTGGGTTTGCAGATACAGGCTTCCCTTACAGTTTTATAGAAAAGAGAAAACATAGATGAACGTTCAAATCGTTACCTGTAGTGGCTTTTGAAATGAACAGTGGAAGGTTCCAAGTACAGGTTACAAAAAAACAAAAATAGCAGAGGGTAATATTCTTTATATCATTGAGCCCACAAATCAGTGGGCTGAGCTACCAGCAGCAGATTTTCTATGGGAGCCCTGGGACTTTGCTGGTCCCAGGGAGGTCATGGAGCCACCCACCACTGCTGGGCAGGCGGCCCCTCTCCCTGCATCCCTGCCTGTGGTGCGCGCAGACCGAGGCGAGTGGCTGCACAAGCACCTTGCTGTGCTCGTCCCTGCTATTTCTGCTCTGCCATCCTCTGCCATCACCCCATACTACGGCACTCCCCAAGTCCGTTCCCAGTGCCCACGGGCTGATGAGGGACGTACAGCCTCCTTCACCAGCTGCAGCTTTCCCTGGGGTTATCAGTCTCAGAAAGAGAGGGCCTTAAACCTGAACTTCAAAATGCAGGATTTTTCTTAGAATATGGCTTTATTGATAACCGCAATGTAATACCAGAGCCCTAGAGTTTTCTCCTGTGTTTGCCCTTTTAAAGATCACACAAGATGTGCACGGTGCCGTTGTCCTGGCAAGGGCTTGCTGGAGTCACTCGCTAGCATGACTTGGCACTGACCACTTGGGGTCACACGCAGAGGGCTCAGCACCCCAAATTTAGAGTTACTCAACCAAAATGTGGCATGCTGAAGTCTGCCAATGTCTTGTGTAATCCTAACAAAGTCCAGCATTGCTGTGGAAAGCTACAGGACATTTAAGAATATTCTGGAAACTTTGCTGTTTTCTTTTATATTCGGCTTTGGTTTTCTATAAACCATCTGGCAGTTCTTACATGTAAGTTTGCGTTACCTGCAACCTGGAGTTTGAAATTAAAATCAATGTGTATTTGAGTTCCTGGGAGCAACAATTAAATTACAGATTCCTTTCTTGTGTGTCTGTGTATGTTTAGAACAGAGATACTTTTATTGATAACCCGAGGGCCAGCAAGCTGTTTGGATAGAGAGCAATTGAATTGTTACCTGTTTCTGGCGCTTGGCTCCTCTCTGGAATAACAGCCGGGCTCAGGCCTCATTCTTGGCTAATTGCTAGAAAATACTTTTTATTGTAGTGCTTTCATAATGAGCTGGTATCTCACCCACAAGTAGCATCTAAAGATGAAGAGAAGTATCCAAGAAACTTGCCTCCTTTGTTTGATGCTGGCAAAAGGGCAGAACAAAATCATATCACCCTTCCCCCCCCCCCAAACTTTCTTTCTATTCAGGAGTCTCGTGGCATATTAGATTATGTCTTTGCTGTTTAGCGTGTGAGCTCGAATATGCTACCCCTGTAGCAATTAATATTGCAGGATTATCGTAGCAATATGGAAAGCTGAACGAGGAGGCTTTGCAAGTGGGAAAGAGGAATCTGACCTAAACCAAAACCGTTTCCACTCACTCGCACTCTGTCACCCACATACTCACAAGATCCAAGTCGCGTGTGTCCACATAATTTGGCCGGCATGCAGGCACCAAGGCGCACGTGTCCAGGTGGCCTGGTCGGTGTCCCTGGCAGTGACACAGAGGACAAGAGACATCAGCTATTGAGTCTCGGTGAGATCTCCTGGTCTTTTCTTCGTCTGGCGACCACATCTGCCACCCTGACCTTCTGTAGCGACAAGCTGCAGAAGTTCTGTACCTGCCACCCAGAGACGCTGTCCTTGCCATGTGCACACATGGAGGGGTTTTATAGTGACAGACTGGGGGTTCCTGGGTCGTTCCCAGCTCCTCCATCCTTGGTAGACCAGTCTCAATCTGACTCCCGATGCCATTGCTACAATAAGAAAAAATAAAAAGGTACTAGAGAGGAGTCTACAGACATAAATCCACAAATCTAGATATAAATCTGGAGTGAATATGTTGGTGAGTCTATATGTTTATGTTGTTTTTCTAACCTCTCCCCTTACAATTTTGATACAGTTCTGTGTTTTGCCCGACAAGACCAGGAGCTGATTTTGGTTTCTAGCACCCACACCAAACACCAGTGAAAGGATCCCTTTGTCTTCTGTTTGATGTGTCGGTCGTGGGAATTGGTCTCATTTAATATTTTTATCAGGGTTTGAAGTTCTTCGACTTCTGATTGATTGATTCTTCTGAGCTTTAAATAACAATATTCTATAATCTGAACTTTGTTTTTATCACTTCTCAGAGGGGTGACCAAGAGAACTGGACTTTTGGATTTTGTAGGGTGGCTTTTGTTACTGTTCTTTTCCATTTTTTGCAAGAGAAGCTTAGCTGCAAACAAAAATCCCCCACTAAAAACCACATAGAGCTGCACGCTAATTACTGTAATTTTAGAAAAGCTTTGTCCGTACCGGGGGCCTGACAGAGTTTGCTGGATGCCGCCTCGAAGCGTGGAAGTCCCTAAACTACCATGTTCCTGCAGTCTTTCCCTCAGACTGTTACTGCCCGCGGTACCTGTGGTGGGCTGCGAGGCTGTCCGACCTGACGGGTACCACGAACTTCAGGGGAGCTTTTCTCTCTTGAAATCTATCATCTGAAGCTGATGAAGTGCTCCCAGGTCAGACTTCTGCCTTACAGAAGGCACACGGAGTCTCGGCGAGCTCCACCGGCCTTGGGTCCTCCCCGGGAGCCGCTTCGCTCCCGGGCCGCCAGGGCGCCCGCCGCTGCCCGGTCTCTGCCGCTGGGTGGCGACAGCTCCCCGGGCAAGCCGCCGGGGCGGGGCGGGGCTGGCGCGCGGGGGCGCTGCCCTGCTGCTCCCCGGCGGCGCCGAACGCCGCGCCCGGAGCCCGGCGCTGCCTGGGGACCGGCAGCTGGCGAGCCCCGCGGCCCGAAACAGGCGAGAGATGGGCTGTCTGTGCTGCTGCTGAAAGAAAGAAAAAAAAGATGTCTAAAGCTGCGATAAAAGGAGAAGGGTGTGCGCTGGTATCTGTGCGATAAAATTAATGACTTTTGCTTGAGTTGAAAACATGTAATGTATGAGTTTTGTTGCAGTATGAAGCTTTTCAGCATGTGGAAGCAACAAAAACACAACAGCTCCGAGGTACGGACTATGAATGTTTCATTCAGCAACTAATGGAGGTCACGAAACATTGCATTAGATGCTTTTTTTTCTCCTTGCACTAAAAAACCCCCACTAAGTAGCATTGAATATGGTTGCAGGGAACCCAGAGAGTTCACCTTGGTCGTGCTGCTGCCCAGCGGTCAGCCCAGCTCTACCCACCGCATACTCAGGGAATGCTTTTCCAGCCTAGGCTTGCAGGTGTGAAGGCTCCGTAAGCCTGCTCGCCCAGGCGGACTGGGTCTTCCCCATGCTGGTGACTTCAGTAGCTCTCAAAGAACTGTTTCTCAAGAAAAGGTCAGGATTTGTAGATGGAACCTAAGTTTAAGTTTCCAGTGTCAGCACCTCTGGTTCTTCAAAATGCCTAAAGATACAAAGATGTTTGAGTGTCTCAATGCAATGTTACTGTCAATCAACCTGACAAGCAACAGTGCCAACAGAATTACACATTTAAACATAGCTGAATTTTCACAACACGCTTCATTTTTTGCCTAAGCCAGGCATTGATCAAAGTAGTGGTATTTGTGATCAAAAAAACCCCAACAGCCCGAATGCTTTGGTTTTCAGTACCACATATGTGGATGTGCACAATCAATATGCATTTTAAGCCTATACATGAATATTAAAAGTTTTTTTCCATTGTGGCTCCTACTTTCATGTCTGACCTTGATAAGACAATGAGCGTAAGGTTTTCAGAAGTTCCTAGTTTTTGATGCTGTACTTTGGACAGTATTTGCCTTTCTATCTGATGTTACATTATTTTGTTCATCATCTTGATTTTCAGTGTAGCTGGGTTGTTTTACTGTCTCTTTCCAGCTCATTCCCCCATTCCCATGGTACTGTTTCAAGGCCGTACTGCAACTTCATTCTATTAACATTCAGAGGCATTTTGCTGCTCCCCAGTAAAACTGAGTTTGTGTTTGCAAACATGGTCTGTCACTTCTAAGATTTTCTGAAGCATTGAGGTCTTTTTGAAAGGATTATCCATAACCGCTCCATTTGGGAAAGGTAATTATTCACCGGATCTTATGAGGTCTTTGTATCATCAAACAGAAGTGCCGAATGATTGCACAATATCTATTTGCTTACTTCTGTTGACATAGAAATTTAGGGCTTCCTGTGGAGGGAAATGCTTTTATCACAATTTGTATTACGCAGTGTTACACCTTCCGTCCTTCCTCTTTTAACTTTCTCTTGGACCCAAGGATACCAAGCAGAGACCTGATGGCGGAAACACCACTTTGAACATCCTGAACTGGTGATGTGTCTGAGCTAGATTCATTGCTTGAGTTAGCTTCAATTCTTCGTGTATGACATTCGCCTGAACCACCTGGATTTTGGACTTACCAGCTATCTTCTCTAGCAGCAGCTGACCCACCCCGAGAAGAAAGCATAACAATGACAGAAATAACACACTGGGCCATGAAGAGGCCCCAAATGTGATGTAAATATTTAGTTTCAATCACATCAAGGAGGGTAAGAGCAAAGTGCATTTGAGAATTTGTAAGTAATACTGCTTGCCTCTAAGCAGGATTTGCTCTATTTATAAAAGTTAATCATTAGGTCAGTTCTAATTAATAACAAACACTCAGTTAAGCATTTCTCTGCATTTAAAATGGTGCTTGCATTCACTAGTAAATTGAAGTATTTGTTTTAATGTACTCCACAATGTAGTGGCAGCCTCTTTCATAAAATGCGCCTCTTATCCGGAAGATACCTTCGCTGCTGGCTTGCTATAGAGTGGCTTTTATGGAGTCATTTAGAAACAGTTCCTCCTACGATTAATTATTGTCGGGGGATTGCCATAATAATGGAAAGAAAACTGTTCTTTTTATAACAGCAATCGTTAACTGACCAGAACGGTGCGGAGTGTGAAAACATCACCCATCCATGTCAGGACTGAAGAGAAGCTCACGCAGCCGTCCCTCGCAGAGACAGCCCTCGACCAGACGAGGCAGAGGAATGGCATCCTTCCAGGTGATGCTGATTTATGGGACTCAGCTAACTCTGAGCAAATCTCCTGTTTTACGAAGGAACAATTATTCTCACGCATGTGAATGAAATATTAAGTAGCCACCCATTATTTAGGGTGTTAGGTCTTTCCTGTGTTTGTGAACCTACAGACAAGCTGTGGAAACAACAAAAATCCTGGAGCGTATCACCACTTCTTTTTCCAGACTAAATATTATGTTGCAACTGCTGGATTGATTTTGCCTTATTTTTGTTGTTGCTGTTTTTGTTGGGTTTTTTAAGTGTGCTTTCAATTTGCTTCCCACCAAATAAACATAAAATCTTGTCAACACGTTTCTCTTCCTCTACCCTGAAATCTGATTTAAAGAGAAAGCAAAAATGCCCCATATTCCCTCCTGTCTCCTGCTTCATAGATGGCAGAAAGCTGAGTGAACAAATAATTTGCAGTGATTTACTTGGCAGTCTTCATCGCATGTCCGTGGGGGAACTGTCCACAGAAAGCCTATGGTTTTCTAGAATGTATTTGTTTTTCAAAAAATATTCTCCAAATTACTTTGGCCAGTAATCTAGTTACCTGGAATACTTGCGGTAAACAAGTGATTCAGTGACAGAAACTGTAATTTACTTTTGTATTTAAGTGAATGCTCGTGGGACAGGTTGTAGGTGTTTGTGTGGGAGTGGCACGAAGCCCTTCATAAAGCAGACTGGCCACCGAATCACAGTCCCTCATGCGAGGCAGCTGAGTGGGGGGTGTTATCAGTCCTCTGTCTGTGGTCTGCCTGTGGTCCTCCCACAACTGCTGCAGTGTGAGACGTCGGCAGTTCCTCCTCGCGTGTGCCTGGCTGCCCTCAGGCACCCCTCGGCTGCCCCATGGTGGGCTTTGCCACTACACCAAGCATCACAGGGGAATGCAGCCTCGGGGCAGCAGAGGCTGAGGTGCAGCACCTCCTCATCTGCTGTCTCTGCCACCAGTGTCTGCACTTGGCAGAAAACAGAGCAGACAGCTGAGGAGCATGGGTGGCAGAAGGAAAAGTGATAACGTCATAAAATATCTATTTGCTACAACAGATGTGAAACAGAGGTTTCTGTTGGTTTAGTAGAGGGCACATTTTTATGAATAATCTGAATTCTCCAGAGTCATGGCATAGTAAATCCATTACTTCTAGCACTGGAACAAGGATACCACAGCCATACAGCGCAAATTGCTGATCCCATGTAAATTCACTTGCTGTTTCAAATTTGTTCAATAACTTTTGACAGTTTAACTTTGCAATAGCAGACTACACAGACCAGATATTCCATGTCCTTGTACAGCCCAGATAAAAGCATAAAGCTGGCATAAAGTTCAGCTCTGTTACTTCAAGAGAAATGTAATTGTTTGCTTATTTCTGATGTGAGTCAGATCTGTCACACTACAATTGAACAGTGCCCAACTCCCAGCATCAGCAGTTGTGGAACCGCAGCCAGAGAATGCTTGTGGGAGCATCCCCAAGGCTGTGTTCGAAGCCTCTAGACAACACTTTCCATCTGCTCTTGCTTTTCAGTTACTAGTATGCAGAGTCAGTTTGCAGTTCTTAATATTGTTGAGAGATTTCATATGCTTTGAAACAGTCTAGTTAGGTAGTAAACTGGTTTCTGTAAGAGAGGACTTCAGAATCTGACTCCTCAAGCTAGGTCTTCCAAGGATGACCAAATCAGACACATCTTCTTCCTGACTCCTTCATTGATGTGGAAAAGCTTGTCATTCTGGTGCATCCACTTTAAGCACTGCTACAATGGGAACTCAAGTAGTTGTAGTTTATTTTTAAAAAAATAATGCCAAGTATGGCATTTTAAATAATGCCATCATGTTGTGTGCAGCATTATCAGCAATGATTATGCATTTATTATTTATTAGCAGTATTAGCTATTTCTACATTAGCAAGCAGTAAGGACCAATAGGAGCAGATGTATAGAGCGAAACAACGGATACCAAGAACTTGACATCCAAGCTATACGTGTTGCAAGGTACTTAGTTTCAGACTAACTCCAGCCTGCCCTCGTTGACTAAAAGGCTCCTCCATGGGTGGAGTACATTAGGTGCACTCCTACAGAACAGCTTTGAAAAGAAACTCAAGAAACTCGGTTCGTGCATGCCACGAGTACTGTGGGATGTGAACAAAAGCAAAATAACTCTTCTCAAAATAATCCTGGTCAGAACTAAAATGCTAACATGGAGGTACCAGCTGATGCCCGTGATGCGGGTCAATGAAAACAACGTTTACAACACTCTGAGGTGTTCTATCTGGGTCATTTGCTTAATGCACAGAGAAACATTGCTATCATTCAATTACTTTAAATAGCATAAATTTTTCTGCGAGCTTTACCTGTACAGCTGTGTGCTTGCTCCTAGACAAAGTGTAACTTTCTCCCCATATTTGAGTTAGGGAAGGTTGAATAGCTTATAGGTTAGGAAAAAGGGCTAAAAATTTTTTTGTGATGAAAGAGATTTTAAGATTTTTTAATGGCTCTAGCACCTCTTCAAAAGGTAATGGAAACTTGAAATTTGGCAAGAGTATCACTCCTATTCTGGAAATTGGCGTTGTTCAGCCTAAAAGTTGACTGTACCCTCTTATACATCACCTTTGCTGTATGTTTTTTTTTATAGGATCACAAGGTATTTTTTCTCTTCCAGGAGAAAGCACTGTCTCATTTCATTCCATGGCAGAGCCACTTCATTTGCTGTAAACATGCACAGTGGCTAAAGAGCAAGTGGGGAGTCTCAGGAAATAGAAAGAGACATCCAAGCATTGGGTTAAAAATGGAAATATCTGGGTTCTGTTTCTTTTTCAGGCATCCTAACTGGCCTCGGACAAGTCAGTTACAGCTGGCTCTTGGCACCTCTGCCAGCTCTGTCATGGGGCTAATGTGAGGACTGGGATGGGGGGCTCTGCTCACCCCTGGCCAGGTGAGAGGTGTCCTCATGGTATCAGCCCTTTCCTCAGACAGTGCTGCACACAAGCTGCATCCACTGCTGTCTTCATAACTGCATCAGCTTTTGTGAAACTAAACTCATTCCAATTTGCATGGTGTTGGGCCCGCATGGGCAGCCTTGAAGGTGCTTTTTATTCAAGATAGACTCTGGTTAGTATGCACAGATCATGCTTTGAACAGTGAATATAAAATAAGGAAATGTCCTTTTAAAAAAATCCATTATGTGTGGTTGTCATAGCCAAGATTTGCAAAAGCACCTTTAGAGCCATCTGCAGAAAGATGTAGTAGCACTTTATCTGTACCTGTAACACTGTAAAGCTGCATCACACACATCTGTGATATGGACTATTATTCTAGGACTATCTTTTACTGCAGGGAATAAGGGAATAAGCTATACTTTGAAAGCAGCAGAAGTTTGCCCACTTTAGTGGTTGCATCAGTGCAGCTGCCTTGGGAAAACATTGATTTCCCTAATCAGCCCAATAGTATCAGAATCAAGCAGAAAAAGATTCTTTCCAGGGGCTTCCATGTTACCAGATAATACTCAGGGAACAGCTGCTTCCCCTTTAGCATTGCTAATACATCCTGATTTCCTCTGAAGGAACCTGATATGTAGAACTTCCTTTCTGGAACAGGGAAAAATATTTGTCCTGAATGTGATATGTGGTGGGTGATTATCTTGTTTCTTGAGCCTTAGAATGCTGAGTGTCATGATGCTGAAGTACGTTGAAGGATCTACAGTTTTATTTTTGAAAGTGTTTTGCCTATCCACCATTTTTTTGCATACTGCTGTGGGAACACCTTTCTGCCACAGGTGGAAGCAAAGGACCAGCCAAAGATTCTTGACCTTTGTATCTTCACAGAATCACAGAATCACAGAATGGTAGGGGTTGGAAGGGATCTCTGTGGGTCATCTAGTCCAACCCCCCTGCCGAAGCAGGGTCACCTACAGCAGGCTGCACAGGACTGCATCTAGGTGGGTCTTGAATATCTCCAGAGAAGGAGACTCCACAACCTCCCTGGGCAGCCTCTTCCAGTGCTCGGTCACCCTCAGAGGGAAGAAGTTCTTCCTCATGTTCAGACGGGACTTCCTGTGCCTCAGTTTGTGCCCATTGCCCCTTGTCCTGTCACTGAGCACTACTGAAAAGAGTTTGGCCCCATCCTCCTGACACCCACCCTTCAGATATTTATAAGCATATATTAGGTCCCCTCGCATCCTTCTCTTCTTCAGGCTAAACAAGCCCAGTTCCCTCAGCCTCTCCTCGTAGGAGAGATGCTCCAGTCCCTCACCATCCTTGTAGTCCTCCGCTGGACTCTCTCCAGTAGCTCCTCATCTTTCTTGAAGTAGGGAGCCCAGAACTGGACAGAATACTCCAGATGAGGCCTCACTAGGGCAGTGTAGAGGGGAAGGAGAACCTCCCTCGACCTGCTGGCCACATTCCTCCTAATGCACCCCAGAATGCCATTGGCCTTCTTGGCAGCCAGGGCACACTGCTGGCTCATGGTCAACCTGTCGTCCAGTAGGACACCCAGGTCCCTCTCCGCAGAGCTGCTCTCCAGCAGGTCCACCCCAAGCCTGTACTGATGCATGGGGTTGTTCCTCCCCAGGTGCAGGACCCTGCATTTGCCCATGTTGAACCTCATCAAGTTCCTCTCTGCCCAACTTTCCAGCCTATCAGGTCACGCTGAATGGCAGCACAGCCTTCTGGTGTATCCACCACTCCTCCCGGTTTGGTGTCATCAGCAGACTTGCTGAGGGTACATTCTAACTCTTCATCCAGGTCGTTGATGAAGAAGTTAAACAAGACTGGGCCCAGTACTGACCCCTGGGGGACACCACTAGTTACAGGCCTCCAACTAGACTCAGCGCCGCTGATGACAACCCTCTGAGTTCTGCCATTCAGCCAGTTCTCAATCCACCTCACCGACTACTCGTCCAGCCCACACTTCCTGAGCTTCCCTAGGAGGATGTTATGGGAGACCGTGTCGAAAGCCTTGCTGAAGTCAAGGTAGACAACATCCACGGCTCTCCCTTCATCTACCTATCTTCACACCACGGTCTGCCTGTTAGTTACATTTTTGTTTAATAGAACAAAAACCACACTGGAAATCAGATCACAGAATAGAGTAGGTTAGAGGAGACCTCTGGAAGTCTGTAATCCACTCCTTCTATGTAAAGTTTAGGGTGCTCAGGACTTTATCTCCAGCTGAGTTTCATGTATCCATAAGGATGGAGGCTTCACGGCCTCTCTGAACTTCTGTTCCAGTGTCTGATTATACTCAGGGTAAATAATCTTTTCCTTACATCTAAGAAGAAATTCTCATGTTCCAGCTGCAGTTGTGGATATTGAATTTATGACTGATATCACTTTATAACTTTATGATTGCTAATTAAAATGAACTTGATATTCTTTTTCCCTGGAAGATTTGTGATGTATACTGTCAGGACAGAGTGCAAAACTTGTGCAGAGGATGTGAAAGTTTAAGGCTATCAACCAAACCAGGTTTTTGGAGGGCATTAATCAAAATGGAAATCCAGTTCCTAAAACTGAAGCAGTTAAGTTTTGAATCAGAGAGGCTTGGTGTATTTATGTACCAACTACATTGCCCCTTTTGAAGTTTGTGATGTTCCTTCATGAC
Organism: Opisthocomus hoazin; assembly: GCF_030867145.1. NCBI lineage: Eukaryota > Metazoa > Chordata > Aves > Opisthocomiformes > Opisthocomidae > Opisthocomus > Opisthocomus hoazin. The sequence goes on from NC_134415.1 coordinate 25,307,453, forward strand.
TAGAATATATTTCCTGTAACATGTATCTCCTTCCCACCTTGCTGCATCCATATTCCAGGTGGAGCTGACTTTTTTGAGTTAAATGTCACTGCAGAGTCACGGACAAAAGCAGAAAGCATGATGTTCACATTTGAAAAAGTGAGGAACCAATTTTATATAGAGCAGGTGGAAACCAGATGTACTTGCAATTGGGGTGAAAAGAAGCATAAGTGTCCTGACAATTGAAAATGATCATTTCCATCAGGTTACACAGCCCTGTATTTCCTAGACACATAACTGGACTTAATTAGGGCTTTCCAGAAAGAACATTGCTCTTTTTATTCTAATTTTTCAAAAATTAACTTAGTCATAGTAATTTGTTACAAAATGAAATCTGATATTTTTTTCACAGAAATTACTGGGAAATTTATAGGTTTCCTAGGATCCTGGTGTTTTGGTTTCGGCTGCCGCCGGCAACAAAAGCGCCACGCGGCCGCCCCTCCCCCCGCCGGCGTGCGGAGGAGAATGGAAAGAAAGAGGCAGAAACTGGTGGGTCGGGATAAGGGCAGTTTAACAGAACAGCAAACAGAGGGAAAACAGGAACAACAACGATACAAATAAGGAGAAAACACAACCACGAACCGTACAACAGCCGCTCTCCCGAAACCGGACCGGCGCTGCGCCCGCCCCAAGCCGCGAGTGCGTTCCCGCCGCGCCGCTCCCCCCCCACCGGAACCCAGCGTGACGTCACATGGTATGGAATACCGGGCTCTGTTTGGCCAGGTGGGGTCAGCCCCCACCCCCCGGCTGTGCCCCTTCCTGGATTCCGGTGAAAATTAACCCTGTTCTGGCCAAACCCAGGACATTATCCACCCCTTATTCCATACCATCTACGTCATGCCCAGGTCCCCCATTGTCCAGTTGATCACCACCACTTCTCCTGTCTCCAGATATCATTCCTTTAGTCTATGGATCATCACTCTAAAGTGTCCATTGAGTTCATTTAATCCATGACTTCAGGCTCCATCTGTCGTTATGGTCTTCCGTGGCAGGGGAGGTGATGTGTGGTGATGGGCGGTCACTTGCTGCATCCGGAGCTCACGGCTGATGTATCTGGTGCAGCCCGTGCCCACAGTCTGCAGGAGATGTTGATCTTGATGAAGTCGCTGGATGCCAGTTGTTGAAAACCAGGTCCAGTTCCATCATCACCGTGCTCTGCTAGGTTTTCATTGAAAAAGTCCATCCTTCTTTAATCTGGACGATTCTTACTATGCTACTACTGGTACAACATATAACAATTATAACAGTGATAACGGACAGTGACAGGGTTATTTAACAACTAACTTTATACAATTTATTTATGGACTATTCTCGCCCAAAATTAAATCCCCATGAGGTACACATCGGACTTCCCCATCCTTCCGCATTACCCACCAGGTACACCCGGGTCCTTGAGCAAAGGCAATCCCGTGGACGGGCTTGCCTTTGCCTGAGGCAGGACTAATCCAAACCGTCTTCCCTAACATGTTCCGCATGTGCACTACAGGGACTTTATCCCCTTCTACTGGGCGCTGAGGTTTTGACTGGGCAGGACCAGCCCGGTTGGTGGACCCTCTGGTGTTAACCAACCAGGTGGCCTTTGCTAAATGGGTATCCCAATTTTTGAAAGTCCCACCCCCCATTGCCCTCAAAGTGGTTTTTAGCAGCCCATTGTAACGTTCGATCTTTCCAGAGGCTGGTGCATGGTAGGGGATGTGATACACCCACTCAATACCGTGTTCTTTGGCCCAGGTGTCTATGAGGCTGTTGCGAAAATGAGTCCCGTTGTCCGACTCGATTCTTTCGGGAGTGCCATGTCGCCACAGGACTTGTTTTTCCAGGCCCAGGATGGTATTCCGGGCGGTGGCATGGGGCACAGGGTAGGTTTCCAGCCATCCGGTGGTGGCCTCCACCATTGTGAGCACATAGCGCTTGCCTTGGCGGGTCTGTGGCAGTGTGATGTAGTCAATCTGCCAAGCCTCCCCATATTTATATTTTAGCCATCGTCCTCCAGACCACTGAGGCTTTACCCGCTTGGCTTGCTTGATTGCAGCGCATGTCTCACATTCATGGATAACCTGTGCAATAGTGTCCATGGTCAAGTCCACCCCTCGGTCACGAGCCCATCTGTATGTCGCGTCTCTTCCTTGGTGGCCCGAGGTGTCATGGGCCCACCGAGCTATAAAGAGTTCACCCTTATGTTGCCAGTCCAGATCCACCTGAGCCACTTTAATCTTAGCAGCCTGATCTACCTGGTGGTTGTTTTGCTGTTCTTCAGTGGCCCGACTCTTAGGGACGTGGGCGTCCACGTGACGGACTTTTACAGCCAACTGCTCTAGCCGGGCAGCAATATCTTGCCACAATGGGGCAGCCCAGATAGGTTTGCCTCTGCGCTGCCAGTTGTTCTTCTTCCATTGCTGCAGCCACCCCCACAAGGCATTGGCCACCATCCAAGAGTCGGTGTAAAGATAGAGCACTGGCCACTTCTCTCGACTGGCAATGTCTAAAGCCAGCTGGATGGCTTTCACCTCTGCAAACTGGCTGGACTCACCTTCTCCCTCGGCAGTTTCCGCGACTTGTCGTGTAGGGCTCCATACAGCAGCCTTCCACCTCCGCTGCTTCCCCACAATGCGACAGGACCCATCCGTGAACAGGGCATACTGTTTCTTATCTTCTGGCAGCTGGTTATACAGTGGGGCCTCTTCAGCACGTGTCACCTCCTCCTCTGGCGATGCTCCAAAATCTTTGCCTTCTGGCCAGTCCATGATGACCTCCAGAATTCCTGGGCGACTGGGGTTTCCCATTCGGGCACGCTGGGTGATCAGAGCGACCCACTTACTCCACGTAGCGTCGGTGGCATGATGCGTAGAGGGGACCCTCTCTTTGAACATCCAGCCCAGGACCGGCAATTGTGGAGCTAGGAGGAGCTGTGCTTCAGTGCCGACCACTTCTGAAGCAGCTCGAACGCCTTCATATGCTGCCAGAATCTCTTTTTCAGTGGGAGTATAGTGGGCCTCAGATCCTTTGTATCCCCGGCTCCAGAACCCCAGGGGTCGACCTCGAGTCTCCCCTGGTGCTTTCTGCCAGAGACTCCAGGTTGGGCCATTCTCCCCGGCTGCGGTGTAGAGCACGTTTTTAACATCTTGCCCTGACCGGACTGGACCAAGGGCTACGGCATGAACTATCTCCCGTTTAATTTGTTCAAATGCCTGTCGTTGCTCAGGGCCCCATTCAAAATCATTCTTCTTCCAGGTCACGTGGTACAGAGGACTCACAATTTGGCTGTAATTTGGGATGTGCATCCTCCAAAAACCCACAACACCCAGGAAGGCCTGTGCTTCCTTTTTGCTGGTTGGTGGAGACATAGCTGCTATTTTGTTGATGACATCCATTGGGATTTGACGGCGCCCATCCTGCCATTTTATTCCCAAAAACTGGATCTCTTGCGCAGGTCCCTTGACTTTACTTCGCTTAATGGCGAAACCGGCTTTCAGAAGGATCTGAACTATTTTCTCCCCTTTCTCGAAAACCTCCTCCGCTGTGTCGCCCCATATAATGATGTCGTCGATGTACTGCAGATGTTCTGGGGCTTCACCCTTTTCCAGTGCAGTCTGGATTAGTCCATGGCAAATGGTGGGACTGTGTTTCCACCCCTGGGGCAGTCGATTCCAGGTGTACTGGATGCCCCTCCAGGTGAAAGCAAACTGTGGCCTGCACTCTGCTGCCAAAGGGATGGAGAAGAATGCATTAGCGATGTCAATTGTAGCATACCACTTGGCTGCCTTTGACTCCAGCTGATACTGAAGTTCTAGCATGTCTGGCACGGCAGCACTCAGTGGTGGTGTGACTTCATTCAGGCCACGGTAGTCTATTGTCAGTCTCCACTCTCCAGTAGATTTTCTCACTGGCCATATGGGACTATTAAAGGGTGAGTGAGTTTTGCTGATCACTCCTTGACTCTCCAGTTGACGGATCAGCTGATGAATGGGGAGAAGGGAGTCTCGGTTGGTACGATACTGTCGCCGGTGCACCGTTGTGGTCGCGATGGGTACCTGTTGTTCTTCAACCCTCAGCAACCCCACAACGGAAGGATCCTCCGAGAGACCAGGCAAAATGGACAGCTGTTTAATTTCTTCCGTCTCCACAGCAGCTATGCCAAAAGCCCACCGATACCCCTTTGGGTCCTTGAAATAGCCTCTCCTAAGATAGTCTATCCCAAGGATGCACGGAGCCTCGGGGCCAGTTACAATGGGGTGCTTCTGCCAGTCCTGCCCAGTGAGGCTCACTTCAGCCTCCAGTAGACTCAGCTCTTGGGACCCCCCTGTCACTCCCGAAATGCAAATGGGCTCTGACCCTTTGAACTCTGATGGCATTAAAGTACACTGTGCACCAGTGTCCACTAGAGCTTTATACTCTTGTGGATCTGAAGTGCCAGGCCACCGAATCCACACCGTCCAATAGACACGGTTGTCCCTTTCCTCCACCTGGCTGGAGGCAGGGCCCCTCTAATCCTCGTCAGAGAAATTGCTGCTCACCTGCTGTAAAAATGACTTGGAGGTCCCCTCCAGAGGATCGGAATCAAGGTCAAACTGTCTACCTGGTCTGGAGAGCTGGCTTTTGGAAACTGGAGCGGCATTTTTCCTAACAGAGTCCCCTTTTGTGATTGTTTTACCTCGCAACTCACGTACTCAGGCCTCTAGACTTGAGGTGGGTTTTCCATCCCACTTCCTCATGTCCTCTCCGTGGTCACGCAGGTAGAACCACAGGGTGCCCCGGGGTGTATAGCCTCTGTATTCCCTCTCCTGAGCAGAGAAACGCCTGCCCCTAATAGCTGAGACACTGGCCCGTACAGGTGGGGAGTAGGACATATTCCTGTCTAGTCGCTTGACCAGTTTCTCCACGGCTGAGACAAGGGAGGAAGAGAGACTTTCCTCATATTGGCGGAGTCTGACAGCCACCTCGTCTACTGTTGGTGCGTCTTTACCTTTCCAGTTTACAACTGCCAGTGAGTTGGCATGCGAGGAGGGTGCGCTCCGCACAAACTTCCTCCACATGGATTGTGAGCACTGGAGTTCATCTGGGTCTGTGGGTACCTGCTCATCGTCTGTGTCACAGTAAACCAGCTCCCGCACAGCTAATTCCCTCAAGTACTGAATACCCCTTTCCATATTGGTCCACTTGCCAGGATAGCATACAAAATCGTCACTGAAGGGGTACCTCTCCCTCACGCCTGACAGAAGTCTCCTCCAGAGGCTGAGGACTTGTTCCTTTTTCCCAATGGCCTTGTCAATGCCCCCATCCCTGGCCAGGGATCCCAGCTGCTTGGCTTCCTTGCCCTCTAATTCCAAGCTGCTGGCCCCGTTATCCCAGCACCGCAGCAGCCAGGTGGCAATGTGCTCGCCTGGGTGGCGGCTGAAATCTTTGCGCATGTCTCGCAGCTCGCTCAGGGACAGGGACCGGGTGATGATCTCTGTCTCTATCTCCCGTGATGACCCTGGCTCATCGTCATCCCTCCCAGAGCGATCTGCTCTCTTTGCGTCTTTCTTTAGTTTTACAGGGGTGACTGCTACGGGCACAGGTTGGTCATTGGGCTCAGCCGCGCTGCCCGCAGCTGGAGCTGGGGCTGGAGCAGCTGCTGTGCCTGCCAGGGAAACCGAGGCAGACCCTGCAGCTGTGGCAGCGGCGGTGCCAGTCTGGGGGGCTGTGACTGCCTGCTGGGCTGGAGGGGCTGCAGGGCCGGCTGGGGGGGCAGCGCCAGTTGCAGCGCCTGCCGCTTCGCTTCCCCCCCTTTCCCCTTTAAGGCACTGAACAGTGTTGAACATGGCTCGGTAGGCATGGGCCAGACCCCAGCACATTGTGGTGATCTGTGTCTCTCTGGAGTTCCCAGGGTGGCAGCACACTTTTTTCAGATATTTTACCAGATTATCTGGATTCTGTATTTGTTCAGGGGTGAGTTTAAAACACACCGGTGGTACCCACTGCTCTAGACATCTGCCCATGCTGTCCCACACACCCAGCCACTCACAGCTATCCAGCCCCGGGGCAGGTCTCTGCAGGATGTTCTTAACGACTTGCTTAACCCTAAACAAAACCCAGAACCCGTTCAGCAGGCAGAACAAAAGGAGAGTGCTGCCCTGAGCATCCCACGGGTACTCGAAATTCTCAAAAGCTGTTAGGACCAGCCTGAGGAAGAGAGGGGGGGCGAAAGAGTGGGGGAAGGTATCCCCTTCGGCTTTCCCCACAGACTGGCTTTGATTATTAACAAAATCTAAGACATAGGATCCGAGGTACGGAAATGACCGCAGTGCCGCATGCAAATACAAGACTAATTTCATGCACAGTGATGTTATCATATCATAAGTCGATATCGTAAGGTAGAGCAAAATCATCATCCTGATCTTTTTCCCAGCGATGATGAACAGCATGGCAGTAAACACATACAGCAAGTAAGGATTTACGTAGCACAGATATTTGATCAAAGTCAGAAACATTTTTACCGGCGACTTTAACTAGCACAGTAAATGCGTATAATAAATTTTAACAAAATCTATGAAAGCAGTTTTAACACCCGCTGCTCAGCCCTGCCGTTATCCCCGCCCCACGTTGGGCGCCCATTCAATGTTTTGGTTTCGGCTGCCGCCGGCAACAAAAGCGCCACGCGGCCGCCCCTCCCCCCGCCGGCGTGCGGAGGAGAATGGAAAGAAAGAGGCAGAAACTGGTGGGTCGGGATAAGGGCAGTTTAACAGAACAGCAAACAGAGGGAAAACAGGAACAACAACGATACAAATAAGGAGAAAACACAACCACGAACCGTACAACAGCCGCTCTCCCGAAACCGGACCGGCGCTGCGCCCGCCCCAAGCCGCGAGTGCGTTCCCGCCGCGCTGCTCCCCCCCCACCGGAACCCAGCGTGACGTCACATGGTATGGAATACCGGGCTCTGTTTGGCCAGGTGGGGTCAGCCCCCACCCCCCGGCTGTGCCCCTTCCTGGATTCCGGTGAAAATTAACCCTGTTCTGGCCAAACCCAGGACACCTGGTTTAAAACCTGACTGTTGATTAGTACGTGGATCTGTGCCTTATGGGAGAGTAGGAGCTCTACCGTAGCATAAAAAACTTTCCCTTTAAAAGACAGTTTTTTCCTGGATGTATTTTTGCAGCTTGTTTTGAAATCTGGTGGCCTTGGAAATGTTCTTGGTCCCAAGGTGACAGCCTTGGCATAAAAAAACTTCCTAAAGTCAACAGTGGCATGACTGTTGAGCAGCAGCTCAGGAGCCAAGTTGTGGCCCTGTGGGGCAGCAGGAGCCACAGGGACACAGCGTGGACCCTGTCCCGTACCAGGGTGGCTGGCCATTTCGGTGAGCAACCTTGAGCAGAGCGTTGGGTGGGGAGGTGGGCTGGGCAGTGAGCGTGATGGCTGTGGGCTGGCTGAGGAGTGGGTGGGGTGCTGCCCCCCACCAAAGCCATACCTCCCATCCCACGGAAATGAAATGAACCTGTTCCAGGGCAGGGGGTGGGCAGGGGGCAGAGAAAATCAAAGCTGCCTTTTGCAGTTCTCCTGGGTGTCCCAAAATCTGGGACAGCCAAAGGCTCTAGTGTATTTTCAGCCTCCCTCCTGCTCCCTGTTTGAAGTGACACTGGAAGATAATCTGGTTTATTGCAGAAGTAGCCTGAAGTGCCTATTGGTTTTATTGTGTCCGTTCCTTGGGGGAAAAGCGATGGAGATGGACAGGCAGAAGGGACTGACTGGTGTCTGAGAGTAGAAAGACGGCAAAAGTGACCACAGGTGCAAAGACATTTTTGAGGAATACTTGAGGGTTTGATAGACCGTTGCTGAAAATAAGTGTGCTGTTAGTCACTCTGCACATCTGCAGCCAGGCACTTTGGATTTTGAGAGATCCAAAAGGCCTCTCTTGTTGGCCATCCTCATAACGAAATAGTAGCACAGACTGTAGTCCACAAACAAGGGGGGTTTTGTAGCTTGTTAGCTCAGGTTCTTGTTTTAATTTTAATATTAAATTTGCCATATTCACTTGAAAGGAACAATCTCGCATTAATAAAGGCTTATTACTGAGAACATTCCGTACAAACAAATGTCCTTCCATTGCATTTCTGGAGAGATGATGTGACTGAAGCATCTGGAGAGAGCTTTAGTGCTCTGCTGTGAGAGAAGAGACCCCTTCTACCCTGCAAAGGTGGAAGAGAGGGGCAGGGGGAGACAAGGGGAAGAGAAAGGCAGAGGAAATGTAGAGTTAATGCTAAAATGCCATAACCAACCCTTGGAAAGATCAGATTGCGCTTACTCTTGTGGAGTCAAACAGTTTAACTCTGTGACCCAAGGAACGACCGCCACTACAGTTAAGAGTAGGAAGAAAATAATTGATTTATTGACCAAGCACGAGGAAAAGAGTGACAGGGAAAAACAGAGGGCACATTTGTAACTCTAAAACTAAATGAATCAAAACTAGCTGTGGAGGTTAGATTGTGTATTTTTATCCACATGTACTCTTGCAATTTCTCTTTTTGACTCAAGGTGATTGTTTTTATTGTTGGACTTGTACAGTAGGTTCACCCAGAAAAGCAGTACTAGCCTATGGAAAACCGCAGGCAGCACTAATCAAGATACTGTATAGCGTTACTTTATCTGGGCTGCATAGCAAAAGGTGCAAATGCTGGGGAAATTTTGGAGCTGGACCACCCATGGGGAGAGAGCAACAGATGTTCTGTGATTACATATAACAAATATTTATATTCCTGGCACCCTTTTTTCCTTGCTATATCTTTATTATGTGCATGACTGGCTTTCTGCTAAATATGAAATGAAGACACACTTTCTCATTCAGTTACACAAAGGAGGCTGTCAGACATATAACTAAGTAAAGCTGTGGCTTCTCAGTAATCATCCATTGAGCAAAAGTAATGAAGCTTTTGCAAAAATCTTATCAAAACATAGTTGGTAAATGTGTTGGCATCTTCTGTTACTAATGTATTTCCTTATGTATGTGGGACTGAAGCTGGCTCTTACATCTTCAAGAGAAAACTAGAATTCCTGGTTCTCCCAGTTACATCAGGAATTTCACCTCAAAAATTAAAAATAATAGTAATTTTTTAACATTTACATTTTATCTTGGTTTTGTGGATTAACCTAAGTTCTTAGCTCTGATTTTTTAAAATGTGACCCTAACCTTTATGACTGATTGCAGAGAAAATATTGAAGATACAGACCCCTGACCTATTTACTCAAAAGCTGTCAAGTACATTAGAAGAATCTAAAAGCATGGGCATTTTTAAAAGTAACCTCATATGTTTTGCTGCCTAACTCATGCCTTCTGAACTCTGGTTGAAAATAATAATGCTGAGAATTAAGTGAAAACTTATCCAGGTTCCATCATGTGGCACAGATGACTTGCTTTTAATATTAATTTTGTAATATGATGAATTACATTAATGCAAGGAGTGTTGATCTTTTCCCCAGCTCTCATTCATTGTTCTTTTTAAAATGTTACCTTGTCATGATATTGAAGACACCTGATTTATTCCACAAACATAATCCCTTCCCTGTTTCCAAATTACTCACAAGACACTGTCATATTAGTACCTGGTAAATATATTTAGTAATTTACAAAATGTGTGAAGGTCAAATATTTCCTACATATTTTTCCTTATAAATGTTGCTTTAGTATTTTTTGAGAGTCTGTTCTTTACCATTTGTTTGGTGGTATTATTTCTGGTGATTAATTAAATCAACTTCCAGAGAGCCTTTAAAGAATGGCCTATTAATTTGGTTTCTGGAAATAAATAATCCCATGTATGAATAATATGTTTACAGTTTCTCCTTGTATGACAGCTCTTGCAAATGATATTCTGAATTCATACAAACTTTTTCAGGCTGTGAATAACTTTCAACTCATGCTAGATGAATGTATTTTTTCATTCAGAAGAATATATTAAAAAACACGCAAACCCATCTAATATTTGTCTTGCTTTAGCTGATAGAATACCAGCCACTGAGAATTCATCTTATGATTATGACTGCACAGTTAAAGAATAGTTACTAAAGGAAAAGAAAAAAAGCGGTGAAGAATGAGAGAATAGGTATAACTGGAAAATTCCTTCTCTAGTCATCTGAGAAGCTGAATATATTCACAAAATTTTTTTTGGGGGAGGTTATGAAGAATTAAGAGGAACAAAAATGACCCATTGCTCTGATCAAAAGATCTCAAATAGGTAGTGATGTTATCTGTATCTCTGTTTGTATATATTTGCACATATTTATATTTTTGTTCAGCTGTAGAAGAGAAAAGAGGGAACAAGAAAATTATATTTAAACTGTATCATGATGATCACTTAGGAAAAAAGAATAGCCAGAGTGTGGGTGGAGGGAGACAGAAGAGAAGGAAAAGATACAGAAGAGAAAGAGAAGATATAAAAGAAGAAAATACTTGAACTGCCACAGGTAAAAAATCCCAAAGATGCTAAGACTTCACTTTTTCCCTAGCACATCTTCACATCTTCTCCCAGAGAGGAAGGAATACAAAGTCCTCATCTTACCCTTACCTCTGCCTAGCTGGATTCAAAGCTCAAAGAAGATGTGTGAGGACATGAAATGCAATCCCATCCCTACATGTACACAGAGTTTAGCCTGTGATCAAAGAGTAAGCAATTCTTCCAGCAATCCTATCAACACTGCCTTTCTATGACTGGTGCAATTTCTGCTGGTGCAATTTGCTCTCCTGAAAGGAATGAATAGTTCTTTAGACACAGGTTCCTGAGGTAGGCCTTCTAATTCTCTACTTGTTTTAAAAGAAACAAATGCCTTTTTTGCAACTGCAACAGCCCTTTTTCTTTAAAAGAAGAAAAAGTTTGGATTGGGTTATTCGCCCTAAGAGGCAACTGACTGCGGCAGTTCTACTAAACTTGGTCTTACTTGCTGTTTGCAAGCAACCTCAGATTATTCTACAAATTCCAAAGTAACCCCTGTTTTGCTGATTTTCTAGGAAAACACAAAGAGCAGATACATCTCTTGTATTTCAGAGCTTTTCATATTCTAGAAAATGTGTTTTAAACTTGATAATTATAAGACTCGAGTAGAAGAGTACATAGTTGCTCTCCATGTCGTCTAAGAGCAGATGGCAGAAATGTCCTGCTCTTTCTCAGTAAGCATCCTGATGTCTGTGGTCATTAAATGCTCCTTCATGGTAGCTGTCATTAAATGCTACATTTGGTAGCTGTCAGTCACTCAGAAATTGTGCAGCCTGCTACTGTGGCTTCTCTGCACTGTGAATGTCCTCCTCAAGTGAAAGTCAGGAGGTGTGTCCTCATAAATGGCGGTGGTTGGCAGATGGAAGAAAGAAAATTAAGGATTTCTTTTTTTTTTCTTTTTCTGGGACATCCTTTAAATCTCTGAGAATACCCCAGGGATTCTCACCTCGTGCAGCTGAATTAATCCCTCCTAACAAAACAGATTGTTCTTCAGATCCTCTCCAAACACATGGCCAAATATTTCGGCAGTTGTTCTCCTGTTAGTATACATTAAACTTCATGAATTTCATGACGGATCGTCTCCCTGGCAGCTTGGAGTCCACGGCTCCATATTTGTTGATACAGCCTGTTGAGATCTGAGCTGTTTAATTTGCAATTGTAATATGTAATTTTCTAGAAATAAAATGCAATTCAGTCACAGGACATTCAGAATCACTCAATTCTAATCTATAATGTCAGCAAGCCCATTTCACTGACATTATTGTTTTGACACAGAGTGTAATAGAAATGATTAAGCCAGGAAGAGAGCAGCACTTACTTGACTGCTGTCAGCTACTGAACCACAATAGCCCAGCACACAGACTCCATTCAGCTGATGAAACGTGAAACTTGATACGCTGCTGCAAAATGTTAGTAACCACAATGCTATATTTCAATCCCTACTTGATTTTATAGATGTTTAGTCTCACTCTCTTAGACCCAGCCTCATACAAAAGCAGTTCCTGTTTCACAACTGGAAGGAATAGCAACCAAATTTCTTTCTTTTAAATTCACTGTATCCAGGCACGTGTCAAGGCCTTTTTTAATTATTTTTTCAAATGGAAGAGTGTATTCAGATGGGGGATGAGAACGGAAAGGATATGAACAATAGTAGCCCTTGTGACTTTAATGTGAAGATTAAGATTCATGATGGTAGCAATGTAACGTGATAGAAATATATATCATGGCCCTTCCACCATTCCAACAGAATGTATACTTTGTTCTGAAATAATTTGTTATTGCTAAGCTCGGGGATGCAGGTACTTGAACTGAGTGCTAAATCGGTATTTCTTCAAAATAGGTGTTTGCTTTCCTTTACATTTTGTATAATTTTATATGATTATGCTGTCAAGTGTCCTGTGGTATAAGGCTGACAAATGGGGCACAGACAAGGCCATGTAATGTTGTAAGCAAATACCTCTGCCTCTCTTTTGTGCCTGAAGAGAAAACTCCCTTTTCCTCTCAGCTATGTGCACAGAAAATCCACAGTGTTACTTCAAAATATTTCAAATTATACTTATAAGCAGTCCTAACATATTTTTTTCTGGTTTTGTAGTTCAAAAGGTTTTAGTTTAGACTGCTCAGTTGTTCACAAAGAATTATCCAGACATCAAATAAGGCACTTCAGAAGAAGTATTTTATTCACAGAATGCAGATTAGATTAAGAATTTGGAAAGAGTGGGTGAGAATGAGACATGGGACAGCCTATGAGACAGAGCTGACTCAGATGGGAGTGAGCATCCTCTATAGCAGGGGTATTTGAGAACTGTCATCAGGGGAGATAGGCAGCACCTCGCCATCTCCACAGACTGATGCTTGCCAGCGCTCTGACCTGTGGTGCTCGTCTTCTGCTATTGTTGGTAGACAGGATCTGATTTTCTGTAAGGAGGAACCAAATGTTTGAAAATGAAAATGCTGCGTGCAAAGCTTTCAGCAGAGTAGAAGCCCACAGGTTTCTTATAAAGCGATTATATAGTTACATAAATGGCTTTAAAAGTTTACCTCTTAAATAAAATATCACCTCAGGGAAGAGTCTGATTTATTTTACTGCTGTGTAACTAATGAACATGTTTGTATTAGCTGGATCTCATATATAACAACACCTATGATTGTTGTCTCCCCACATACCGTAATATGTTCAATATTGTAAATATCCAAAGATTTTCTTCTTGATGAGAGTGTAAGCATTTCCTACTGACATGCAATCTGTCGCAAGGTGTTGTTCCTAACTTAAATTCTTCTTAGCTTTGTTGTCTTCTCATTCAGCCAGACAGCTGAAACACTGACTGAGAAAAGAATGCAGAAAAGTTCCCATATTTACACTGAAGTGCATTTTAAGCATTTTTTCAGCAGTCCTGTCACACACATGGGAGAACTTCAGCATAGACTTAGTAGATTTAGACAGATATAAAACTTTTGATTAACTGGAAACACTACAGTAGTGTAAATAATAAAATTATTTGCAAGTATCAATATTAGAAAGAGAGACATGCATGGAAGGGGACAGTGGATTATATATCTTGGGATATATAATAATTGCCATAATTTATAAGTTAAATAAGGTAGAAAAGAACTGTCTAAAGCAGAGAAGCAACATGAATGGGGCATGAGTTCATGTTTTGGAGCAGGAAATTTCATGATCCATCACTGGCTATTGCTATAATTTTTGGCATGCCAAAACTAAATGGCTTAATTTTCCCTTCTGAGAAATGGTCGTAGTCCTGTGCAATTTCCAGGGCTGTAATGAGTCTAAAGGAAGTGACAGTTACAAAGTGAATATATATTCTTCACGCCAAAGCTCATAGAGGAAGGATCTTTCCTTCCATGACAAGTGACCGCAGCAGACCGTAAGAGAGCTGGACTCTCAGCAGAGGAGGAACACGTGTGAGGAGACAGCAGGAAACCGTGCATGCCGTGGCAGTGATTTGGTAAGCCCTGCTGAGAGAGCCATCCTCTGTGCGGCTTTGCTCCCATGTTAACTGCACAAATCCAGGCAGAGAAGAGAGCACAGTCCAGAAAAGGGCTGACTAAGGCTGGGTTCGAAGCCGTTTCTTCTTCCCTTTCTCTCATCTTGCAGTAATTTTTGAAGATTAAAAATATGGATCCTTTTCCAAATGTAATTCAGTCTAAAAAAGAAAACAAAATGCTGAGCTGCATGTTTGCAAAAACAATCAGAAATGCTGAAATGGTTTGCTTTTATACCCACAGCATTTTTGTGTTTAACTTTTTAAACTATTTCAATTTTTTAATACATATTTTTATATTTATATATTTATAATTTTTTTTTCCTGCGTTTTCTTGTTGTAGGTTAACTGACACATAACAGTTCATTCTGAATGAAAAGAAGGAACTTTTCCCATGGCAGGAATAGCTATGAGGAGGCAGTTACACTTTCCCTAGCCGAGAACACGCTGCGTACACACGCACTTCTGCACAGGCTTTCAGTTCCCAGCCATAATGCATCATTAGTAAAGGTTTGGGGTTTTGTGCTTGTGGCTGGCCCAGCTAGGAGTGAAGAAAGGGAGACTCACTCTGTGGTTTCACAGTTGGCTAAGCCCACCTAACCGTGGGCTGTCGCCGAGCGCGGCGCTTCGGCTCTTCCCCGCTGTGGGAGCAGGTTGCTTTGCAGCCAGCTCCATGGGCAGGCAGCGCTGTGATCTTGCAGTATCTGCGGTTTTTCAGGGAATGGATGTAGTCAATGGCTCTTTGGTGGGGACAAAGCACTTTTCGAGCTGCAAATCAGTTAGAATCAATATTGGCCGTGGATATGTGGATTTCTGGAGGGATGCAAACAGGCACTGAAGCAATCACAACAGCAGAAGACTGTTGCTTCTTGTCCTGGGCAAGAAGTTTTTACTGGTGCTAGAGACCTGAAGTCTCAGGACAGCTTTGTGTCTGTACTGCCAAGGTCAGAGATTTTACACCATGGGGGAAAACACAGTCTTTAGTCAGGGTGCCTTTAAAGTGAGTATTAGGTTTATTGGGACAAGGTTATATATAGGAATTGACAGCTCTAATAAATGAAAAATGATGTTGAAAAACATTGCATGACAATATAAGTGTGATGGCTTTATGAGGTAATAATTTGATGTCTGACAAGGATGTTAGAAGTAATGCTATTTTATTGATACAATGCTATAAAATAAATTAAAAGCTTTTAAAAAGAAGGAAACAATAGCAACACAAACTGTAATCTCTCTCCTAATATCGGTTTGCACATGTGTTTGTTTCTTTTCCCCAAAAGAAAAACACATAAATATTCTGAACGTAGCTGTTGAGTTTATAGTGCTTTTTTTGACTGGTTTCCTTGGGCTTAGGTGTAGGATACTGTCTACATCACCTCTATTTTCAGGCCTAGAACTTGTCTTTTACCGCTGCTTTACAGCTTCACACCGGTATTTTGTATGGTATTTTAACAAATGTTGACTTCTCATGATATTAAAATATAATGGTGTGCTACAGAGGAAACGTCAGAGAATTCTACTTCTTATTTTTATTTTTTCTTTGTGCTTTGCATATGTCTTCCTTTAATCTTGGTGCAAGTTAAATGCAGGGATGGAGTTTTCATTTAAAATTGCAAAGTTGCCATCAGCACAACTGAGGCTGTAGTCAACAAGCCAGGCTCAGTAGTAAGTGAACATGTCCCATATCTTGAAAAAGCTCTCAGCATCTTGCAGAATGTGTTGTGTCTATCTAATGCCACATAGAATTTACCTCCCAAGAGCTGCTGTGTTTTGGATTTAGCACTCGAAGAATGTTGAAAACACTGATTTTTTTAGTTGTTGCTAAGAAATCGAGGACTTTTTTCAGTTTCCCATATTCAGCTAATGAGCCGGTTTACAGCAGCTGGGGGGGAACACAGACAGCCAACCCAAGCCAGCCAGTGGAAATATTTCATACCATAGACATCGTGCTCAGTTTGTGAATGGGGGTTTGCCAGCAGGGCAGGAACCTCTTCTTCAGGAGTTCAATCCTTTTCTGTGCGTTTGGTCTTTTATCTGTGAGTTTGGCAAGTTCTGTCAAATTTGTGAGTGTGGCGAAATCCATGAAATCAATGAGCTCCGCAGGTTCCACAGCTGCTGCTCAGGAAATGGCTATGCAGTCGGTCATTGAGCGGTCAGAAAAATTGTATTGTGTATAGCTTGTTTTGCATATAATTATTGTTGTTGTTGTTGTTGTTGTTGTTGTTATTTCATTTGTTGTCTTCTTAAACTGTCTTTATCTCAGCCCATGAGTTTTACTTTTTGTCCGTTCTCCCCATCCCACTGGGGGGGAGGAACGAGTGAGCGGCTGTGTGGTCCTCGTTGCTGGCTGCCGGGTTAAATGACACTAGCCCAGCTGAAAACAAAACAGAAACACTTTTTTTTCAGAGACAATTTGCTTGCTCAAAGCATCTAAGTCCAAGCTATTGAAAACCAGCATCTTTTAGACAGAGTCAAACCACTCTCTGTGCTGCAGATAGTTAAAATCATGTCCTCTTGAGGTAAGTAGCTAATGTCTGTGTATGGAGGTTATTCTTTTATTAGTATGTATTAAGCTATCTGAACGGAACATGTAGAATATTACCAGTTTGCTGTGCATCAATGGTAAAGCTGCAGTGAACTTGTGGGACCAAGATCTTTCCTGAATTTTTGAAGGGCTTCATAATCTCTAATTTATTTTCCTCCATCCTGTTGACTCCCACGTAATCAAAATGAATTTTGATTTCACAAAACATTGGGGCAGACTGGACACCCAATTGCCTTTTTTGCCAATAAGCTATTTATTTTTCAAATAAGACTTAGAGTTCATTTTCTGCTTTTTATCTCAATGATCCCTCTTAAATTATTCATAAAATCTAACAAAAAGAATATAGTAGAATTTTATTTTCTGTGAATAAAACCAAAATACAAATGCCCTTCTCCAATCACTTTCCACATTCATGTTTCTAGCTATTTCCTTTCAATTGTCTTTATGAGGCAGTGTACAGGTCTTTTTTTTTTTTTTCTTTTTTTTTTCTTTTTCTTTTTCTTTTTCTTTTTCTTTTTCTTTTTCTTTTTCTTTTTCTTTTTCTTTTTCTTTTTCTTTTTCTTTTTCTTTTTCTTTTTCTTTTTCTTTTTCTTTTTCTTTTTCTTTTTCTTTTTTTCTTTTTTCTTTTTCTTTTTCTTTTTTCTGTTTCTTTTTTCTTTTTATTCTTTCTTTCTTTTTCTTCTTTTTTTCTTCTTTCTTTCTTTTTCTTTTTCTTTTTCTTTTTCTTTTTCTTTTTCTTTTTCTTTTTCTTTTTCTTTTTCTTTTTTTCTTTTTTCTTTTTCTTCTTTTTCTTCTTTTTCTTCTTTTTCTTTTCTTTCTTTCTTTCTTTCTTTCTTTCTTTCTTTCTTTCTTTCTTTCTTTCTTTCTTTCTTTTTTTCTCTTTCTTTCTTTCTTTCTTTCTTTCTTTCTTTCTTTCTTTCTTTCTTTCTTTCTTTCTTTCTTTCTTTCTTTCTTTCTTTCTTTCTTTCTTTCTTTCTTTCTTTCTTTCTTTCTTTCTTTCTTTCTTTCTTTCTTTCTTTCTTTCTTTCTTTCTCTCTCTCTCTCTCTCTCTCTTTCTCTCTTTTTTTCCTCCCTCCCTCCCTTCCTTCCTTCCTCCCTTCCACCCATCTTTCCATGCAATACAGCCCAACTAACAACCTGAGTGTATAGTTTTATGTTTGGAGGGCTAACTTAATGATGTGCTAAAAAAGTCTCATGTATCCTGACTTTGATAGTCAATAAAACCATCAGGTTTTGTTCTCTTACCAAATGCATCCTTTGCTAAAACAGGGGCAGACCAAAATAACTATCAGTGTGTTCAAATATGACAGCCTCTGCAAACTTGTTATTCAATAATAGCACTTTAAGACTTCCTGAGCTGTATTTTAGCTCATCACAGAAGTCAGATCACAGATTCCTCTTTAGATACAGAAGGCTCAATATTGTTTCTGAATGATAATATGAAAGTACATGGGACAATGGTCACATCTGCATTCCCATAAATAATTCAGAACTCAAATAAGTAGAAACAAATCAAAGATCGAAGGTAATTTTTAGGATAAACATTAAGATACTTGTGACCACTTTATCTTCTGGAAAGCCAATGACAAATGAACAGCCATTTTTCCCACTGAAGTTAAAGAAATTTCTGTGAAAACTGTTATTGTGGTTCGTCTGGCTGAAACCAAATCTGTTTCCCCTTTTAAATGAAATTTTAAGTTCAGCAAGCAGAAGAAAAACAGTCCTGTGAAGACTCAGAGGGGCTACTTCACAAATACAGTGTCAAGCATGTGCAGACTTTTTGCATTGTCACAGGCTGGGTGTGACTCGTTGTAGGGTAAAAAAGTTCTTGTAGATTCTTTAAATGTTTAAAGGAAACAGATAAAATACAGATGTTTCTTCACCATAAAATCAGTGACCATGCCTGGATCATTGGTAAGGTCTGAATTTTTTAGATATACACAAGTGCACAAATCTCTGCTGCTTTAATGAGCTGTATAAGTGGAAACAAATTTTGCAGCAATGAGCTGTTCTGCCAGGATGGTTTAAATTCAGCAGATTCATATATATTGAAAAACTGGTCCTTATAATGGGAGGTATGTGGGAACTCTAGCTCCTGTTGGTTCGACAAGCTCTGCCTGAAGAGCAGAGCTGATGCTAACCACTTGTGCTCAAACTTTACTTCAGCTGTCATTCACTGGAGTTGTGTGCATTAATTTGAGGAATTTAGTTTCTGATTAACATATGCAATTATAAGGAGCAGAGGTACCATATTTCAGTACTTACAGCATGGGGGCAATTTTAGACCTAGCTTAACCAAGTCTAAATTAATGTTAAACTCCCTTATGTATTCTCTGAATTGGCCCAAACAGCTGGAACTGTGGAGGATTTCTTTATCAAATCTGCACATTTAGGTTGCTGTCTTAGCAGCCGAAAGGCTAATTTCTGGCTTGATGCTGGCCAAAGGGTGGTTAACCTCACACAAATGTAACATTCCAGCAACAAGAATTCGTTTTTACCCACTGTTGCCACTAACCAAATGCTAACATTTCACTTTGGAAAGCACAATATTATTCAAGCTGCCTTGCAATACTCAAAATGTTTGTACCATTACAAACTGATGACAAACTGATTTGTTCATTACAACTTGAACGTAACTGCCAAATATTCTCTCCCCAACTTAAATGCTGTGTACTGAGGATAAGTTAACCCAGCCTGTGTGTATAGGTAGGCAGCCAGAAATGAGTACAGAAATCTCGCTTCGTTCTGAGCAAAACTTGCTGTTTTTGTAAAGCTCTGTGTGAAGGGAAAAATGCTTTTTCAGAATAACTGGAGTCTTTCAGAGTGTCCAGAGATGCGTCTTCATCAAGGCTCTCAGAGCTCATGTTGGCAGTGTGCAGAGTGGGCCATCCTGGGAAATAGTCTGGGAAAGGCAATGCAGTTCCAGGAGGCACAAAAGGGACATTGATTCTCTTCTTCTCAGAGGTGGTCTGTGCTTTCTTTCCTGCTAGCCAACTTTGAAAATACCGAATCATCCCAGGAGCTAACATGGGTGGGCAAGGTAAGAGAGCCTGAGCAGTAGGAATACCTGAGCAGAGAAGGGATCACAGGGGAAGAAAAAGCCTGTGTTATATTTACCAGTTGTCTTCTGCGATGTTTGCTCTTATCTGATGAAATGCTTTCATGACTTTTTCCAAAGCAAGAGGGATGCCTTATTGGCAGTCCCTAAGAAGCCTTCTTTACTGGTGTTTCCTGTAGCACACACTACCTATCTTATATACATCATTCATTTCCTACTGTTATAACAGGGAAATCAATTTCTGTGGGCTGGAATTTGATCTTTTAATGGGAATTAGATAACCTTGCAAGGCATTTCAAACATTTCATCTTTTCACCCAGGAAAAACAACTTCATTCAGGAATTCTCAGACTCCTTTGAACTTTGCACAGGAAACCACCTGGAAATGCATGATAAAATACGCAGTTGAAGCAGTGGAAAAAGCAAAGCACAGCTGACAGCCTAATATAGCCTAATGTAAACTGAATATTCTATCCATGGACAGTAAATATGCCTTTTTTTCTCAGGGGTTAGACTCAGTTTAGACCATCCCACTTGTGATTTCACCTTTCACTGGTTACCATATGAAACTGCTTTAGCTTACTGCGTATAAAGTCATATAGACCTGCCACTTATTTAGTAATATGCTTGCATTCATGTTTTAAAATTCATCTGGATAAAGCTGAGAGCTAGCAGGGTTTTAACTTACAAAGGTTGTGTTCAGACTTCCCATTCAGGCACTCCCTGCTCTGTATGCTTTTCACTTCTGCATGTGATTCCAGTCTTCCTGCTCTCCCAGGCTGTCCTACAAGCTGGAGAGTCATCCTGCTCCGGCCCTTTGGGAAAGTTTTGTGTTAGCAATAGGTCAGGCTTAAACCTGCTCCACTGAAGCCAACAGCCAAACTCCAACTGAATGCGGGCTCTATTTCAGCTGTAAGGAGCACAGTGACCGTCTTTGAAAATGTTTTCTCTTCTTCAACTCATGAAAATTTCTCATCTTTTGGCTTTTTCTTTTATTCTTTACCTGAGAAGAAGATAAAAGGAGTGGTCAGGTATCCTTCTGTATTAGGACTGGCTAAACACCCAGCACACATGAATAGTTTTTCACACTTGAACTTCTCTGCTGGGGCCACGTTAAGAGACCAGCGACAACATGCTGCTTGGACAAAATGTGCTGGAGCATTTGAATGCCAGCTGTTGGCAAACAGCAGCCGTGGGTGCTGCCAGCCCCAGTACCTCCGGGTCATCCCAGCTCCTGGCTGCACATCAAACCCAGAGCTTCCCGGACTGGAGCCAAGGGGCTGCTGGAGAACCACTGCCATTGCCACCCATGAACCCTTCTTCTCCTCTCTCAGGTATGAGGTATGCGTTTTGTGGCTTTCAGCTGTGCAAGGGTTAGGTATGTAGTTTGTAGGCTCACTTGAAGGTTGGGAATACTTGATCTATACTCTAGTTCTATGCTGTTTCTTTTAAGTATCTTCCTTCTGGAACATGCCAGGTTTATCACCACATGCTTTTCCAGCTCTGTCACTTTAAGTAAATAACCCCCAAACACAGCACATTCGAATGTCAGCAGAGGGGACAGGGCGTACGGCAGCCTTGGCACTGAATGCCAGCCCAGACGACCCCCCATCCAGGAGACCCAGAATCCAGCAGCTGCTTTGCTGAATGCCGCTCGGAGCTGAAGCATCTGCTTTGGCTGCGCTAGCAGTGAAAGTTTTCACAGCTGCCAGACTGGGCTCCATTTACTCTGATTTTACATGCATTTTAGGAGCTGGCCTAGTTTGCAACAGCACATAACTTTAACGTTAGACTTATAAAATGAGCCTTTGATGCTTTGGAGCTCCATGTGTGTACTCTCTCCCCAGCAAGGAAGAGCTGAACAGGAAGCACAAGCTGATGGGCAGTTATTACCGAGTGAGTAATATTAGTCGATCCGTCCACTTCAGAATGTCTCTGAGTGGAAGAAAGAAAGTACTGGCATACACAATAGAGAGCTGAAGCAAAGGGTGTGTATCTCACGTAGAAAACTGAGCGAAGTCTTGGTTTCCCAAAGGCAGAGACATTTGTACATATGTTGGTTTGTTCTGCTCAGAATAATTTACAGTTACCAGACAGAATATGAACATGGAACTTAAATTTCTGTAGGGCAGAACTATCACAGTGAACACAGGAATATGTTACTTGTAAGTCATTTCAGAACTGTACAATTCTTGCAGTTAATGGTACAACACTCTTATTTTTTGTGGTAGTTATGTTAAAGCGGACACCAAAGATGCCATGACTAATTGTATGTTTACCATCTGTTAGCAATATCTCCATGTGAATTAATTAGCAAGGGCCTGAGAGTCCTCTGTTTACAGTCTTCTGTGAAAGTAATACTGATTGGCAGTGACACAGCATTAAATTGCTTCCACTTCTAATATGCCCCTTTGGACAAAAGATTAGCCCTACCACCTGTCTCCTTGTTTGGTGATTACTTTTCTCAAGTATTCCTCTTCTGAGCTGAAACGTAATAAATACAAGAACATTTTACCAGCATGATTGTTTATTGATACTGAGAGCATTAAGATGGTCCTCATTATTGCCACTGTACCACTCTGAGACTACTATTGTCTTATGGAGAACTGAAGATAGAAAATATTTTCAGTTATATGTTAATGTTCCTGACAGCCTATGCTGAATGCATCTCCTACACTGAAACTGCTTATTGCTTTATCTGTAAGGCAAAACAGCAAAACACATTCAGCGCTGAAGCTGACACCTACAATCTCTTGGGTTCTCCATGAGTCTGATGGCTTTGAGTAGTTTCACATGTGAGCACTTGTGGTCCTGAATCTGATGTTCTGCAAATATCCTGTGATACTGATTTATAGCCTACTACTCTGGCAAATGTTGCTGTGATATATTTCCAGAAAATGAACAAAGGTCAAAAACACAAACAAGGCAGGTTCATTGACCCTCCCAACACCCTTCCACCCAAACTCCCTCTCAGCTGGAATCTTTAGATGACTTTCGTCAAATATTTTTTTAAGTATTCCTTCACCTCTAATCAGATGGCAAAAGTGTTTGTTTTATTTAATCACGGCTGTGAAACTGAGCCATTATTTTTTTCTTATCTTCCTTTTTTCACAGGGACCCTTTTGATTTGCCTCTCTTCATGACCACATGAAATTTGGCTAGTGATGAAAAGACCAAACAGGCTCCACTGAAAACTTTCAGAACGTGCCGAGTTCAACTCAAGGGGGCTGACAGGTCTCTGGAGGAGCTGCAGATTAACCACTACTCCACTCATATCCAGGAATCGTGCTCATTTCAGTATATGCAGTTACCTACTATGTGTAAAGAGCCGTGAGCAATCTCAGTAGTGGGAAGAGAGTGCCTACCTGTCTTGGGTGGGAAGTCAGTATGATCACATAACTGACAATATGGAGCTCAAGAGGAAGACCATTTGTCTCTGAAAAGATTGACTGCTAAAAACTGCTTTTGCAGACAGAGAGGTGGTAGTCCTGAATGAAGACTAGGAAAGCAAGGCTGGAGAGAGCTGTTAACATGAAAAGTCTCCCTCCTGAGTACTCTCTGCAAGAGGCACCTGGTTTGGGGTCCCAGCTGAGTCACTCCTTAATAGCTCATCTGGGTGCCAAAAACCTGTTTCATGACCTTCTTGGCTTAGGCATTGCAAAAGCAGTGGAACATTTTTGCTAAACAGAGCCTTCAGTCTTTGAATCACTGCTTTCTGGATGAAAACCCAAGAAAATTGAAAGCAGTGTCAAAATGCTAAAACTTCAGTGTTCACTCGGACACAGTTATGTTCTGAATCTGAATGGCTGGCTCCAAAGTCTCCTGATGTATACGTTAGCAAATAGTTGCCCTTTTGTATGAACAGTAATCTGCCATGTCCTCTGAGCATCATGGATGAGCTCGTGTTCCATCAAGCGCACCTCCAAAAACTACTTTAAGCTCAGCTAATGAATCTTGTGTTACTTCTAACATTAATACTTGGGAGATTTAAAAACATTCACTAAATGGAACTCGTCCAATCTGCAGCTGGAAAAACCAGGACATATTATTCTTCTGGAAAAGTAATAAAACCTTGGACACTTTTCATCTATATTTCTGTGCAGGGTGGATCAACTGTTCTGTGCTGAGTTAAGAATTCTAGAAATGCTCGTGAAGTCATTCCTGATAAGAAGAGCATAAACTACTTATTTTGCTAAATAACTGTTTGCTTACAGGCCAGTTCAGTGACCTGTCATTTATTGCATGTATGTGTCCAAGACACTTTCTAGTAGTAAATCTTTTTCCATTTCCCTTTAGAATTTTTTTCTCATTCCTTCTGAATGCTCTGACTGTAAGATTCAGTGCAACTGAATGATGAGGACAGGGAGAAGGCATGCAGCACCTTTTGGTCCTGTGGGGGAGAAGAAGAAATGCACATGAAGGATTGGATCGTCTCATAAATTAACGAGGCAGCTGAAACCGACTTCCCCAGGATGACCCGTAGCGGAAAGGTGCTGAACCAGCATTTGCAGGCCAGACCTCTTTTACTGATATTTTGTTTTTTATATTCATATCTTCCATATTATTTTAAACTGAAGTTGTACCTATAGAAAGGTAACTAAATTGCAGTATTTTAACAATTTCATATTGATTTGTGGGTTAAAAAGTTGTAATTAGTCAGACAAATGTGTTATCAATTTAGCTTTATTTCCCAGCTGTGCTCACCTGTCATTTTTAATTATTATTTTCAGGATCCTTGTGATGATGTCATCCCCCTAAATTTCCCAAAAGCTCCCCAGTGTTCACTCCAAATGATTAATGAAGGTATGAAAACTATGAGTGCTTCCAAATCAAATATGTGTATAAAGGTAAGCAGTGCACACGAAAGGATGATTAAAATAAAGAATTGTGTGTTTCCTTGAAACTCAGCAGCCCATTGATACTGCAGCAGTTCAGATCTCAGTGGAACTTTTGTGCAATCCACTGAATACTTTTTCTATGGGGGAAAAATATCTGGACAAACTTGACTGTTAGACCTATTTGAATTTTATTTTATGGCTGTGGGTTTCTCATACTTGTGATGTTTCAAGGACAAAAATGGGTTCTGTGCTAAAGTGATAGGTCTGGCAAATCCATACGTCAATTGTCTTGAAAAGTGTGGGTCTTGAGACTTACTTCATTTCGAATCTGGCTTTTTAATGAAGAAAATTGAATAAATTGATATTCTGAATTTTTGGCTTGCATTAGGAAGCTAAAGGTAAGCTGTTGCAACGCTGTGTATTAATAAGCACTCAGGAGTCAGATTTGTAAGGAGAGAAAGTGCAGCGCTTTTTATTAACTGAAT
Source organism: Opisthocomus hoazin (assembly GCF_030867145.1). Classification (NCBI taxonomy): domain Eukaryota; kingdom Metazoa; phylum Chordata; class Aves; order Opisthocomiformes; family Opisthocomidae; genus Opisthocomus; species Opisthocomus hoazin. The sequence continues at coordinate 25,332,380 of NC_134415.1, forward strand.
GAACATTGTGTTTAGGTGGGCTTTGCCAAGGCCTCTGGAAATGGTTAATTCGTGTGGAAGCGGGCTCAGATGCTTAACTACTAAAGTAGCATAGTGTTTTCCATTCTAATACAACATCATTTACAACAGTCATTCCCTTTCTAAACTTGTGTCTATCCCCTCAGCGTATGAACTTCAAATGAAGGAAAATTATTTAAGTCACAATAAGAATAGAAAACTTGGAAATTATTATCCCTTTAGCAGAAGGTGAAACATCAGATTGCTCCACAATTTCTATCAAACACAGCATACAATTATTCTCTATGAAATGTATACTTTCACAGTAAGAGTTTATATTCCATTTTATTCGTGTATCACAATGTTCATCAACAAGGTCAGCAGAGGCAGGGTCCAGAAAAAGCCTGAAGTAGTAAAAGCATAATTTTTTCAGAACCAGAGGGTCTAAATCCAAAACTATCTTTCAAAAGGGCCTGTTCGTCTGCTATCTAGCAGTAAAACAAAATCAGTTCTGTATGTGTCTGGGGAGGGATTAATCAGAACATACTGATCCCTACATTGGGGATAACTACATCCAAGCCAGAATTTCTTCAGTCAGTGGAAAGCAACAAATTTTTTTTCGGGGCGTGATTCATTTCCTAAAGTAGGTGCTAGAAGAAGTAAATGGTACAATTAAAAAAAAAAATGAAATCAGGTAAATACAGTGGATAATTTATCATCCTAAAGTACTGAATACGTCAGAATGTCTATTTCTCTGCAGTAGCCTTCAAGGGTCTCAAGTGATGAATTCTTTTGGTAAAAATGTCAGTTGTCCCTAGAATTTTGTGCATGTCTAAACTGGCCAGATTTGACCAGCTAAGCAATTGTGTCCTCAGTCAGGCCAAATGACATCCTGAAAATAGTGTTTGTTCTACTAAAATCTCTTGAGGAGCCCTATGTTGTAGGTGTTTCCAGAGTCATGCAGCAAAATAAATCTAGTCCCTCACAAAAATGTCATTGTGGTCACTTTCCCTTGAGATGGTCATGAAGATGGTACTCGCTGTTTGTGTATGAGTGCCGTGGTGAGAGTGCTTGCCCAGAATGGGAGAGACGTGACTTCTATGCTTTCATCAGTTAGAGGAGGTTCAAACCCACATCTTTTCACTTCTCAGTGTGCCTAACCACAAAGCCATGGGAAAATGAGTGACATCTAGCTCTCTTAGTGACATTGGGTGTTTTTTCAAAAGAAAGGAATTAGACATTAGGTGATCCAGAGATGTGAAAGGATCAAAACATGCCTGCGTAGCCTATTGCTCAGGTTACTTAGACAGCAGGGTGAAGACCTAGTTTCCAGTCCCTGTTCAAAGAAATGTTTATGATTTTGACAGTCACTGATTAAAATGTACAAATAGGCATTGGAGCGGAGACCTCCCCTGCTGGGTGAATTTCCTAACCATGGGCTGTTTCACGTGGGAGTATTTCTGGGTGTTTCATGAACACCTCTTAAAGCGTCAATAGCAAAACAGAGTCCCAGGCTCTTTCTTTTAAGTGCAGCAACCACCTGCTTATCAAGGCTGAAAGAAGTGGAGCCAAAGACATATTTGTTGTGCTTTGTTCAGGAATCATGTTTGCTGGGTTAACCTTGGCCAATGGCCACACACCCACCCAGCTGCTCACTCACTCACTCCCACCTCCATGGGACAGGGGGAGAAAACAGGGTGAGAAAGCTCGTGGGTCAAGGTCGGGAGCTCTGGCACCTGGAGCGCCTCCTCCCTCCTCCTGCTCTCCCCTTGGGACTCCCAGGGCTGCTTCTCTCACTTTCCCCCTCACCCCTTGTTGCTGGGCAGTGTTTTGCCCTTTTGTACACAGTTTTTCCCCAGAGCGCCCAGCCCTGGCTGCGGGGCTCAGCCACGGCCCAGTTGGAGCTGACTGGAGCCCTGTGGCCTCCTCCCCTCCCTCCGCCCCACGCCAGCGCCTTGGGCACCGCACCCGGTGCATCAGGGAAGAACCTTCTATCTTTTACTCCTACCTACCCAGGCAGGATATGACTGTCTTCTGTAATTCATTCTCTACAGTTTACAGACACTTGTGCAAATAACATGTCTGACATTTTGTTTAGAAATTCTCTGAAAATGACAATGACGCTTCTGAAATACATGGCAAATTTTAAAGCTATAAAGCCAGAAGACTGTTTGGAGTGCTTCATGTAAATATGAAGGGATGCTATTGCCTTCAGTGGAGCTTCTCTGTTAACCAGAGCTGGAAGTCTATCCTACTGAAATACATTGTTCATGGCTTGTTTAATACAACACTAAATGAGCATAAATCGTGGCCCATGGGACCAAACTGGGTTATGCTCCTGCTGTCCTGTTCAGTATCTTCTCTTTTTTCTGCCAAAGAAATACATGAAAATTAATAGGATAGCAAGAGGATTTGTCTTGGCTTTTCACTCAGCGAGTGAGTGTTAGGGTGGCGGACCTGGCAACCCACCTTTTCGTCTTCTACTGAACGTGACCAGTACCTGTTGCAGCGCCAACAAATGCCCCAAACCTACAAACTGCCATCGAGGTCCCAATCAGGCAAATATCTTACAGGATTTTTGTATTATTTTTGAACAAGGATGGAGAATTAGATCCTTAGAATTGAGGCTGAGGAGTTGAGATGGGGAGAATTTTATTTTATTTTATTTTATTTTCATCCTAAGCTCCTAGCACAGTGTTTGTGGGAGAGAAGGATTACCTAAGTGGAGACCTGAAGGTGATTTCCATTTCCCCTCTCCCCCTCACGCATGTGTGACTTTTGGCAAACCAGCATGTTATGAAATCCAAACATTCACCTGTGAGTAGAAACCAGACTGTGTGTGTGTGCCGCCGCTCATCCATCTGCATTACAGACCACAAAGCCCAGCTGCACGGGTGGGTATTAGATCAAATGCGTCACTGCATTAGAAAATATGGCCCGTGCTAATAAATCAGTAGCTTCCTGTTGCCCTGTCTGATCCATGCAAGTGGAGGGAAGTCACATGCAGGTGTGATCGAGGACAAGTTTGATGAATTATTCCTAAGCAGTGTATGGTGCACAGGGCATAGGTACTGCGGTCTCGCAGGAACCCTGGGGTGTCCACAGTGCCTGCCTTCCGAACATGGCCTAATTTAATCCTGTATAAATGTCTGTGTAAAATGTGTAAAATAAGAAGGTGTAAGCTGCAAAGATCATTCATGATCTTTCATTCAGAGATCATAGGACCATGGGAAAATAAAAAAGTAGTTTTAAGGGTAATCATAGAATCATAGAATGGTTTGTGTTGGAAGGGACCATCAGGCCATCAAGACTGCAACAAACAGGGACATCTTCAGCTAAATCAGGTTGCTCAGAACTCCATCCAACCTGACCTTAAATGTTTCCTTATTCCTAAATGTAACAGAGATGCATCCTCACCACGTGATTGTCCCGATGTGTGAGTTTTTGCAGACACACCAAAGGGCAGCGTTTCCTCCTGTTATATCAGAGTGCGAAAGCTAATGGAGATGCTAGGTGAATTGTTTTGTAAGAATCAAATGAGCAAACCTGAGCATGTACCAGAGCAACAAATATGGAAGCAGTCATTGAAATGGGCTCCAGTGGGCTGTGTGTTCATTCGCCTCTGTGTTTTGTGTTTGCTGAACTGGAATAGTCTAGCAACAATTTTCCTAGCAGGAACAGTCACGGAAGCAGGGAACTGCAGAACTATGGTAGAAAGCAAATGTTGGTTTTGTGACTGGGACTGTATGTTTCTAAGCTATGATAATTTGACGGACAAGAAACAGTTGAACCTAACAGGAGCTTAAATACTGGGTATTAGTGTGACAAAGCAAAGATATTGGAGCCTATGAGATCTGGACCAGGCTCTGAGAGGAAGAAGACAAGTCAAAGGAAAAAGGCGTACTCCTCTCTTCTGCCTTAGATGGGAAGAAACTGGGGGAGTTGTACCCCAGGCATCTCAACCAATGTTGTTTTCCTGATAATCAGTGGACGTAGCTTTGCCTGAAGAATAAGGCTGGGACCTCTACTGCATTTCTTGCTAAATGGTAGCTACACAGGCACTCAGCTGCAATGCCAGCCCATAGTGGGTGAATACTTTCTAACAAAGAATCTGCTGGAGGAAAACAGAACATAAAAAGAAGGTAAATTTGCTGAGTAAATTATTCATTGTGAATTATTCACACAGTTTTACTGACAGTCATCTGGAAAAAGTTAGCAAATGAAGGAGAATGACTGAAGTGAGTAATAAATATAAATCAATCCAAGAGACATGTAGGCTTACACGTTGGTTTTGGAGAAGGATGGGATTGATTGAGCAATACAGTGAAAAAAGCAGAAAAGTAGAATGAGATAAACAAAGAAGGTGTGGCACATTTGGCTATATGGCATTTTCCTGTTCCAAAATATCTTATGTCTACACAGTTCATTCAATAAAGTTTTGCTGATTGTTACTCTTTCACACACACGGTGTGAAACTGAAAGAATGGTCTCTGTTACTCTACTTTTCCTTGAGATTGACTGCTTTAATTTAGAAGTCAATAAACACCATGCATGCTCACAGCATCCCAACCCAGAGCTGTTGGAAACTGGCACACTTGAACTTCCTCCCACTGGGAAACCAAGGCTTGGCTTTCAAAATTCATATTTTTATGTCCTTGCTAGCTCTATTTTATTAAAACAAAATATGTGATTTTTTTCCCCCAATTGATTGCTGAAAGCTGCTTTTGTTGAGGGAGAGCTAATGTTAAAAGCTAAGTTGTATTCTATTATGAAGGCAAGTGCAGCTTTGTGACAGGAGCTGAAAATATGTTAACTAAAATGTTGCTTTTACTTTATCTTGAATGTCACATTCGTCATATCTCCAGCTCATGCAGGCTCTAGATGGCTTCAACTGGGCACTTGGCCATCTTTTGTTTTTCATTTTATTATTTCCACTTAAATATTTACGACTTGAGCCCAAGCCCATGAAGCTCCATGGTAACACTCCTGTGGAGTCTCATAGATTTTCCAGCCTTGGAGTAGAGCCTTGCTCTGGAAAGAAAAAAAAAGACAAAAATGAGCTTGTGGATTTGTATGATTGTTATCTTCCAGAGATCTACATACAACACTATAAATAGGAGTCTCTTAGCTGCCAGTTAGATAAATGCATGTCACCGAGGTTACGCAGCACTCTAGCCCCTCAGTCATCTTTAACAGGAATAAAGTGCCTGCAGGCCAAAAAATGCCCTCTGATGCCTGTGTAAGCTCTGGAGTCTAATGGATAGAAATCTAGTAAACAGTTCCTTCTAATGCTTTGCAAGAAAGAATATAACCCATCTTACTGATTCTGCAGGGCTGAGAGGAAATGGGAGCTGTTAAGTACGTCTCAGTTACTACAATTTGCAAGTGCAACCCAAGAAGCGTATAAATGAGTAAGATATGAGTCACTCTGAATTCCTTCCAGGTTCTTTCATGCCATTTAGGCAATATTTATCTCTAGAATAATTCTCGAACAGACATACATGCTAATAGCATCGCCATCTTCAGAAAATATCGTTATAGACTAGGGTACTCTAGCACTGCTTTGCGTTTTGCATCTTTGAGATTTTTTTCAGAGGGAAGCATGACATTTTACCAAAATAGAGGGGGAAATAAATGACAAAAAATTAGACACAAGTCAGACAATAACAACAGATTCAGTGTAATACTTTTTCAAGGAAGGTAGGTATCAAATTTAGCTGTTAAGCTACAAAACGTGAGTGCTGTTTTTGCCTTTTAAACATAATTAGGTTGGAAAGATTTGAAAAAAAGGAAAGTCCTTGGATCATGCAACCTAGATTTTGTATTCCCATTAATTAACAGATTACTAACACTTTAGACTTATGAATATACTTTGTACTCAGGAAGCGATGCATTTATTTAGTTAGGTTTACTTCACAGATTGTTACATGAGGATGCAAAACACTATAGTGCTGGTAAAAGACTGAGATCTATTTCCTCTCCTTTGTCAGCAATCATGTCAAAAATCATGAAGTTAATTTTCCATGAAAGAAATCCTGCCCATTGGCTCCAGTTGTAAATCAAACAAGAAACTGATATAGACATTAAATTCTTAGATGTGTCAGATTAACCATATCTGTGCTAAGATGTGCCCATCTTTAGTGGAAGGAGGCAGAGTTCAGCAGTAGTCTCAGCAGTAACATTTCTTCATGGTCTTAATGCACCTTCAGGTGTCTCAAAATAGTCACAAGGGCAATGACAGATTGTAGGGTATTTTGGGAAGCTTCAGGCCACCAAATATATGCTGGAGCTCACTTGGGCAAGAACAGCAGGAGAAATATGGAAACATTTGTCCAAGTCCAATTTAAATCCAATACAGTCTCTGGAGCAGAGACTGTCTTTCTGTCTGGTACTTAAGTAAGTTCAGTGTTCTTGCAGTTACAGCTGGAGCTCTTTGATTAGTAGCAGCACGCAGGGGATCAGTACAAAAATAATACAGATATTGGAAATACTGGATGTATGTGGTGTTTAATCAGGTGTAATGACAGAAGACGGAAGGAATTCCATACTATTGTGCAGTAGATGCAAGCACGCACCCCGGTAAAAGAAATTTTTCGTCGGAAGTAATTTTGCTTGAAAATGCCCAAAGTAGATGAGTTGGTTAGTGTTCTGTTGGCTATTTTTAAGAAGAGCTGTGCTGGAGAAATCTGAATGAACAAAAGTAGGGGCAGGAGAATCTGGGATGGTACCGCTCAAACCATCCAACAATAATAAAAGGCTAGGAGGGATCAGAAGAATCAATAAATTACTTCTTTTCTGTCTAGCCTCCTCTGTTCGTGGCTGCTACCTTCTCAGCTGCTCTCTGGGTAACAGTAATTGGAGCCAGGGGATTGTTTGGTTCAATGCCGAAAACAGGTTTTAGCAGCTATAAATACCAATTAGTAGCTGACCCGTTAAAAATCTAAGGGGCATGTTAGATTCTTTTGTTTCTGTAAAATAAATGTTTTCTTAAAAGAAATCCTTTATATATATGTATATGTTGAGTTTTCCATACAGTTGTCTGTTTTGGTGAATGTAACTGGTTTTGATGAATGAAGCGTTTATCAGCATAGCCAGCTGACTTGTCAGATATTTGCCCCATTTGAGCCTGGAAACTGTATTCATATTCCAAGAGAAACCTGCCCTGAGAAAACTGGCTAAACATACAGCACCAAGCCACAGACACCGGGTCCAAGGTGCTCTTCTGTATGCGTATCTCCTCTGGGGGAAGATGAAAAAAGAAACGACACGAGGGATATGAAGTCACATTATTTAGCGAGTATTGAAAGGCACTCAAAGACTACAGTAATTATCATGGTAGTTATCAATGTCACTCTCAGCACAGACAAAGGGTGCCACAGACATTAAGATGTTTGTGTGATTTTAGTTATGTAGGAAAGATTTGCCCCCTTTGGAAAGGATTAAATAATAAAAAAAGGTCCAAACCCAATTTTAGAGTTCTCTAAACCAATAACCAGGGATGGATAAACACGTCCTGCTGCTGAAAGCCCGAGCTGGGTTATGTATTGAGATACACACAGACTTCAGACAGCGGTCCCCAGGCAGCTGAGCTGTGATCACACGGACACGCTCAGTCCACAAAGCAGGCGGATGAAATCAGTGACTCCAGTCACTGCTCATGGTAGCTCAGCACATTCCCTGCTGACCTGGTTGAAAGAGTGCTTTTATGAAACACAACTGAATAAAGAAACAAATGATGTAAAATGAAATGTCATCATGGATACAGGGTTTAGGGCTATACAAACAACTGTGGATTGAAATCATTAGACTCACTCTGCTCTGGAATGGTTCAATATTTTTAGAGGATTAAAATGCCTTTTCTACCCTTTGGTCTGCTGTACTTATTTGTATGTCAACATAAGTATTTGTCAGTGTTTTTCATGCTTTCCTAAGTCAGGAAATCTGTAAATTCATCGTATAAAGGAACTGAGTCTTAATTCCTGGGCCTGCTAGTCCTGGATCAAAGGTTTTGATATATTATTCTTAACTTCTTTTATTTGGAAAAATGTAGCAAATACCTCTAGCAGACAGCGTGGACCTGATCCAGAATCCACTGAAGTTATTTAGAATACTCTGATCGGGTTCCATGAGTTTTGGTTCAGGCCCTGTGGCTCCAATCCAACACAGCACTTGAGCTCATATGTAATTGCTTAGGAGCTTAACTTTACATATAAGTACCAGTGCTTTACCAGATTGACACATTCATATCAGCTGGTGCAAGCAGACTGGCTTTGCGTAACTGCTCAAATGGCATTCACTGGATAATAGACTCATCTGCAAAGTCTGAAATAGGATTTTTCATGTGTCGAGTTAGTAAGTAGCCCTCCAGCTAATAAATGCCAGGAAGTCTTTCCTACAATAAGCCATGCGGCATTGTCACGACAACATGAGGTATGCTTGTAAGGAGTGCTTCCCATTGAGGGCTGGGGCACTAGAAAAAGCCATAAAAATAAACAGAGAGTAATATAAGAAGACAAAACAGTGTTTGTAGTTAAACTGTTAAAAAGTAATACAACTTTAAGAAGTGAGCATAGTTTTTACGAATATCTTTGTGGACAGTGGCAAAATTATGTTCCATCAATTGGCAGTCCTGGCTGAGTTTTCTCTCTCTTGTTTTCCCCATTATGCTTTGATCTTGGCTTGGAATAAACTGTATTTAAGGACAAAAGGCCTCTTTGGTACTTCGAGAAAAAGTTACAATAGTTGCCTCATTCACTGTAATGATCCACTGCCGCTTTCTGCAGGGTGCAAAGAAAGGAGATTACAAACTCATGTTGAGCATAGCTGATCATGAAATAGTAATCAGAGATAATTACAATCTACTGGGTGAATAGCTCCCAGTCACTGCTAAATCTGGTACTTCATTATATTTTTCTGTGAGAGATTGCCATCAAGCCCTCAGAAGCAGCAGTTGCTCATGCTTGCTGGGGAAGTCCCGCTGCAGCGCAATGCCTGGATTGGGCACTGGGGAGGAACTCGGAACTGCCGGACCGTGATTCGTTAGCCGCTGGGGGACAGATTTGCAAAACACAAATTGCTGGGAAACATTAGACATCTGTTTCTCTTTAAATCTACCTGAAGGTGTCATTTCTGTTTCCCAACCAGATGAGTTTAACACAGAGAGGCTGGTGAGATTGCAACCAAAGGTGATGCTCTGGCTGACATTGGCAAGAGCTAATCTCCAGGCCGCAGTTACCGCTGAGAATCCGTCCACGGGGAGGTATCGCTAGCTATTTACTAGATGCTGATAAACAAGACTATTCTGTTCTATGGAAGATTGTAAATTACTGTGAGAATTTCAAGATGGGGTGTTCTAGAAATGCAGGCGAATACCAATTGTTATTCCTGTGTTTTTCCTAGGTCTCAGTGTAGTGGCGTAAGGGACCAACCTCAATCTTCAGGCAACGTCATTGCTTTTAATGAGGTTATGCAAGAGGTGCTTTTCATCTTCTGCTGACAGTTTTTAGCCTGGAGAAAACTATTTATGCTTTGAGACAGAGGGCTTAAAAAAGTAATAGCAACATTTAATAGTATAATTTCTTCACATTATTTTACATTTTCTGACTTTGCTTAAATGAAACACGTTGCATGCTGAAATAATCTTGTAGGGATGATTATTCAAACAAGATAAAGTCCCTGCTGAAAGCAATGTCACTTCTTTTTATGCATGCTGAGTAACCTGCTGTGCTTTGGCAGCTTGAAGACCGAACCATATCGTGCTCATGCTTGAAGCGTGCAAATGTCTGAGCTAGCAGTATGAAATGTGGTGGAGCAGTTATTACTTCAGGAATGTTAATTATTACTTTTATGTGGATAAACTCTCTGGAGCTGCATCCATTTAAAATTCAACCACAGACACTATGCACAAGTTTGATTCAGTCTCAGTGTTATAATTTTTCTTTGTTTATATATTGGTAACAGTACCATGCTGGTGTCAACACACTAAGACCTTATGAAGTGAATGTAGAAATAAATATTATTGTTAAAGAAAGGATGAATCATTTGCAATCAAGCAAAACTGTAGATTTGTCTATCTGCAGAAAACACTGATGTGAAGCACTGCGGTACACAGAAATTACATCAAAATATTAAATAAAAATGAATTAACATGAATGCAAATGTGAAAGTACAATATTGTTAAAGAAAGGAAAGCCAACAAAGAGGCAGAGTACAAAGCTTAAGCTGCAAAAGAACGTGTGCCTATCCAACAGGTTTCCTTGAAGAAGAGTTGCAGTTACAGGTCCCCCAGGCTTGATCCTGACAGATGGTTAGCGCTTGCAGCTCGTGTGGAGTCCCAGACAGTTCCATAACAGAAAGCACCAGCACTAAAGAATCATTATGCCCCGAGTTTTCAGACACGGGTATCTGGGTGTCTTAATGATTCAAGAGAGGCAGATGAAGAAAGAGGTCACTTTTTAAAATCTGGCTTCAACCCTGGTATCTCGTTTTTGTGTGTTGTGTACTGTGTCTAGGTATGCTTTCAGCATGAGGTGTTACTGCTTGTAGTTTACAAAGAGCTCTTTCACCAACTCTGGTAAAGTTTTGGAAGGCATTAAGGAGAGAGAAGAAAGACAATGTGACATACATTGGTGGGAGCCTATGGAAGAGCGTCTTAAAACTATTTTATCAGGCTTAGATTTCCATACAAATCCCCAGGTCAGCTGCACGTGTATGCTCAACAGGAATTGCTTCTGACTTTGCACTGCGATTTAACTGGAAATAAAACCAGGACACTGAAGCTAGAGAGAAAGAAGCACAGATCAGTGCTAATGTGGCTGCATTGGACAGGACTGTTCTGAGCTTGGACAAGAATCACAGAATCACAGAATCACAGAATAGTAGGGGTTGGAAGGGACCTCTGTGGGTCATCTAGTCCAACCCTCCTGCCGAAGCACGGTCACCTACAGCAAGCTGCACAGGACCTTGTCCAGGCGGGTCTTGAATATCTCCAGAGAAGGAGACTCCACAACCTCCCTGGGCAGCCTGTTCCAGGGCTCCGTCACCCTCAGAGGGAAGAAGTTCTTCCTCATGTTCAGACGGAACTTCCTGTGCCTCAGTTTGTGCCCATTGCCCCTTGTCCTGTCACTGGGCACCACTGAAAAGAGCTTGGCCCCATCCTCCTGACACCCACCCTTCAGATATTTGTAAGCATTTATAAGGTCCCCTCGCAGCCTTCTCTTCTTCAGGCTAGACAAGCCCAGTTCCCTCAGCCTCTCCTCGTAGGGGAGATGTTCCAGTCCCCTCACCATCCTCGTAGCCCTCCGCTGGACTCTCTCCAGTAGCTCTTCATCTTTCTTGAACTGGGAAGCCCAGAACTGGACACAGTACTCTAGATGAGGCCTCACTAGGGCAGTGTAGAGGGGAAGGAGAACCTCCCTCGTCCTGCTGGCCACACTCTTCTTGATGCACCCCAGGATCCCATTGGCTTTCTTGGCAGCCAGGGCACACTGCTGGCTCATGGTTAACCTGTCATCCACCAGGACACCCAGGTCCCTCTCCGCAGAGCTGCTCTCCAGCAGGTCCACCCCAAGTCTGTACTGATGCATGAGGTTGTTCCTCCCCAGGTGCAGGACCCTGCATTTGGCTTTGTTGAACCTCATCAGGTTCCTCTCTGCCCAGCTTTCCAGCCTATCCAGGTCATGCTGAATGGCAGCACAGCCTTCTGGTGTATCTACCACACCTCCCGGTTTGGTGTCATCAGCAAACTTGCTGAGGGTACATTCTAACTCTTCATCCAGGTCGTTGATGAAGAAGTTGAACAAGACTGGGCCCGGTACTGACCCCTGGCGGGCACCACTTGTTACCAGCCTCCAACTAGACTCAGCGCCGCTGATGACAACCCTCTGAGTTCTGCCATTCAGCCAGTTCTCTATCCACTTCACCGACCACTCATCCAGCCCACACTTCCTGAGCTTCCCTAGAAGGATATCATGGGAGACCGTGTCGAAAGCCTTGCTGAAGTCAAAGTAGACAACATCCACGGCTCTCCCTTTGTCTACCCAGCCAGTCATGTCATTGTAGAAAGCTATCAGATTGGTCAGGCATGATTTTCCCTTGGTGAATCCATGCTGACTACTCCTGATAACCTTCTTTTCTTCCACTTGCTTGATGATGGCCTCCAGGATAAGCTGCTCCATCACCTTTCCCGGGATGGAGGTGAGGCTGACCGGCCTGTAGTTCCCTGGGTCCTCCTTCTTGCCCTTTTTGAAGACTGGAGTGACGTTGGCCTTTCTCCAGTCCTCGGGCACCTCTCCTGTCCTCCAGGACCTCTCAAAGATGATGGAGAGTGGCTCAGCAATGACATCCGCCAGCTGCCTCAGCACTCGTGGGTGCATTCCATCGGGGCCCATGGATTTGTGGACATCCAGATCACTTAAGCGATCCCTCACACAGTCCTCCTCGACCAAGGGAAAGTCGTCCTCTTTGTAGGCTTCTTCTCTTACCTCCAGGCCTGGGATTCCTGAGGGCCAGTCTTAACACTGAAGACTGAAGCAAAGAAGGCATTCAGTAGCTCTGCCTTCTCCGCATCCTCCGTCACCAGGACACCCGCCTCATTCAGCAGCGGCCCCACGTTGTCCCTAGCCTTCCTTTTGCTGCTGATGTAGTTGAAGAAGCCCTTGTTGTTTTTGACATCCCTTGCCAGCTTCAATTCCAGGTGAGCCGTGGCCTTCCTCGTCGCATCCCTGCATGCTCTCACCACATTCCTGTACTCTTCCCAAGTGGCCTGCCCCTCTTTCCACATTCCATGGACGTTTCTCTTCTGCCTGATCTCCGCTAGAAGCTCCTTGTTTAACCATGCAGGTCTCCTGCCTCCTTTGCTAGATTTTTTTCTCAGGGGGATGCATTGCTCCTGTGCATGGAAGAAGTGTTGTTTAAAGAGCGACCAGCACTCATGGACCCCCCTGCCTTCGAGAGCCCTGGCCCACGGGATTCCTCCCAGTAGCTCCTTGAAGAGGCCAAAGTTATCCCTCCTGAGGTCCAGGGTTTTGATCCTGCTTATCGCCCTGCTTCCTCCATGCAGGATCCTGAACTCTACCATTTCATGGTCACTGCAGCCGAAGTTTGATTCCAGAAGGAGCTGAGAACAGCACAGAAGCAAAATACTTTTATGTCTGTTTAAATGAGACCTAAAATAAAGGTGGTAGTAATATTCCAAAATAATTGCCAATTAACGGATTAACCTCTAAAGCTACTGGTAATCTGTAACAGAAAGTCAAGTCCAAACTGTTTAGCAGGCATTTCAATAGTAAACTCCTCTCATGCATAGGTGAGCTGTGGTGTCTGACACACTGCAAAAATGCCTACGGTGAAATGATAATTCTAGGATGCTGTTTGAGACACCAGATTATTCGCAAGATGCAGTAACACCACACACCTGTGCCCAACTTCACTCCTAATTTAATTTGCACTTTCTGTACGAGACCCCAGCAAAGGGAAGAATCTCTCCTCAGGAAAGCCCTGCTACATGTTTGAAGTTCTGCGAAAATTTAGAACATATGTCACTGTTGTCCAGAATAGATCAGGTTTGATAGGCTGAGCTCTGGCCTTTTTTCCACGTGGGCCATGTTCAGAGCACTTACAGCAACTCTGTTATACCTATGAGTATTTTTGTGAATGCTGATTGATGGATCATGACCCTGTCGGAACACAGAAGACTGAGAGCACAGGTAGGTCATTAAAAATACATGTAGAGTAAGACCTTGTTTAATGTGGTAAAATCAGGCCTTAAGCATGAATTTGTGATAGCCACGTGCTGAAGAATGATAATAAAGAGTATGCAGGAGTGTGTATATATATATATGCATAGATAGCTATAAATACATACAGAAATACTTCTATACATATATAATAATAAATAAAGTCTAGGGCTTGTTTATTTATTTTCATAGTGATAAGTAAATATTAAGCCATTGCTACTTTTGTCATAGAATTAGAGTAAGAGCAAATTGTACTCTTAAGTTTTATCCTAAAAACATGAGCCAGTTCCTGATGGGCTGTCTGGGCTCCTAATACTTTACTTTTTCTCAGAGATGCTGAAATACTCTGCTGAATCCATTGTAGCTTGGGTTGCCCTTGTTTGGGCTTAAATACTTCCCTAGATTTCTTTGTTATTATTAGTGTGTCAGGTCCAATTTTGTCTTATTGAACTTGGGATCCAGCCTGAATCTTAAATGAATTTCTCTTAAGGACGTCTGAGTCCCAGAGTTTAACTGGATCCATACTCAAATGGAAGTGGGCAAATTAAGATGGCCCTTGGCTGTAGTATCGCCTTCAATCTGCCAACTACACTTGGGTTATGCATGAATGAACTGTCACTGTGCCATCTAGATATTTCTGCTTCTGTCTATTAAATAGTCTTAGTCAAAAATTACATATGAAGAAAATATATAGAGGAGAAGAATAAAAGGGAGAGTTTTATCTCCTCTCTTGTAGCAATCTGTTTTAACAGCAACCTGTTCGAACTGTGGCAGGGCAAATGAGTTTTGCAGGGCAAATGAGTTTTGCAAAACAAGCCTTTTGTTTGCCCTTTTGCATTATTATGATAAACTATAAATTCCAGGAGAAGGAGGAGAGCGTTGTTTCAGCAGAGTTAAAAAGAGCAGTGGGGGATTCTCAGACAGGCGTATGCACATTCTTAGGTCAGGAATGCTCTTTCAGAGAGCAGCAAGCTGTGAATGTGCAGCTGCAGGCTTCAGGGTCCTGAATAATCTACGTTCAGAGACCGCAAAGTCATCAATATTTATGGACTGGTGGGATCATCCCTGGCATGCAGCTACATCTGCCAGCTCTCCGTTTACTCCACATCCTTTCTCTGCAAGTTTCAGGTTCTTATTTCCTGCGACTAGTAGGTTTGCACTTTGAAACAGAGCTCCTCCAGTGAAACAGAGAAGACGCTTCCTGCGTCATACTGAGCAAGCATGTTAACCATCCGCATCGAGAAGTGCCCATGGCAGCAGATGTCCTGTGAGAAACGGGAGCTGCCACTTATGACAGTTTCCCAGACTCAGCCCTGCTTTGGTGGGTGCGGCATGCTTGCGCTGACTGATTTTCTCTGAATTGCTTTAAAGCAAAAGGCTCCCACACCCTGTTTCAGCAGGAACTGCCGTTTTGTCTTCAGGCAAAGCCTGTTGTGGAGCAGAAATGTCCACAGAGATGTATTTTCTCTCAAAGGTAGAGTCTATGACACAGCATTTGGCTAGATCCTACAGCATCAGAGCAGCACTTGAAGATAAGCATATTCAATGGACCAGTACAGCTCACATCACACTGAGCCAATGAAATAATTCTTAATTTTCCAAATAAAGAAAAATGGAAAAGTCATTTTTAAGTGGCAAAGTCTGCAGAGCTTCAACAAAGAACACCTATTTAACAACCTTATCTATTAATCTCAGCAGGTTTAAATAGCAGGTTAATAATAACGTGAAATTTTATTGTAGTTTTATTTTTAAATGAAGGTCATCAAGAAAGGCAATGCATTATTGATCTTTGCAAAGCAGAAAAATATAGCATTTGTGTTCTTGCTTGCCTTAATTTGTATTTCAAGGCTGTATAAATATAATTTGAATCACAGGCTATCCACATAGCACTGAATCAGTACTGAAAAACTTGTGCTACACCAGTCATCTTTGATTCTGGAAAAATTTAGTTCACCCAAGTTCACTTTTCTCATATTTTCCCATGAATATTCAGGTGTCAGAGGTCTACTAGCACAGGTCCTATGTATAAGGAGTCCTACTCTTTCATATTAGTCATTCATAAAAGTGCATTTTCATTTCTGTAAGTGTTAATGTGCAATGTCCTTTCGCCTAAGATTGTCTGATCAAAAGTAAATATTGTACCATTTGTCCAGACACAACTCTGTCGCTCCATATTCTGTGCTTCTGATTTTCTCTGTATGAGAAATGTCACTGTGTGTAATGAAAAAAAGAGAATTTCTTTAACAGAAATTATTCTGTACAAGTAATTCATGTGGCTTCTAAAAGTCATCAAAGTTCCATCACTCAGGAATTATTAATGAAATTTCAGAACAATAATGAAGCAGAAGAGAAATAATATCTTTACATTCCCACATATTTATGTGTTGGGTTTGGTTTGGTGTTTTTGTTTTGGTTTTGTCTGCATGGTACAATAGAGTAAGTTAGTTTATCATTCTAAAGTCAGAAAGCTTGAAAGAAAGGCAATTTCTTTGCCTTCCCTGACAGCTAAATCTCTAAGTTTGAATTTATATGACCCAGGGGATGTACAGCATGGTACAAATTAAAAATCCTTCTGTTCAGCTCAAGCACATAATGCCACTTTAGATCTGTTTAAGTCCTGGGTTCATATGGTAGTCAGGAGACTGCTTATTACATCAAAAGGTGTCAATGCTATTTTAAAATTTTTCCTGTCTCATGGGACATTTTAATGCAGTGTGCAGGTGGTACATTAAATGAGCTCCAGTTTTGAAGGGTAACATTTTTTATGCGAGTTGATATTGTGGCCTAGGATACACAGCTGACCTGTTGGGCTTCAGAGCCCTTGCTGAGGGGTAGCTGATAGAAGATGACAGCTGCCCCATCCCTTAAGACTACCTGCTGTCTGAAGCACTGTGGCAACAAGGAACCCGTCTGGGTAACACCTTCAAATATATCGATATACTCTGCTCCCGTTGACGTGGGGCTGGCAAGACTCTGAAGTCCCAAGAAGTATTTGACTGATGTTATAGAACATTCTGGATCACAGGTAATATCCCTGCTGTATATAAATGATGCAAGTGATGTTAATCCTGCAAACAGAATAGCGCTTTATGACATGTTTTTGCTAAGGTCTCTACAAAAAGATTGTAAAAGGTAATTGCCTGAAGAAACTTCGGACCTGTCTTTTGCAGGAAGATGTTTGCAATGTACAGCTCTAGTGGTGGGCTGTTCATGTACTACGTGTGCCAGGTGGGAGAAGGGTGGAGAAAAGTAAAGCTAAATTCGCAGGAGCTGGGGAATGAGATTTACCAAAAGAGGGTGAAGGGGCAAACGGTGTTGTCGGAGGGGGAGCAGAGGCGAGGGGTGACGAGATGGGAGATGACTCTGCACCATGTGTGTGAGTGGTGCTTGGGAGGTGGGAGAGGACCATGAAATGCTTGAGGAGAGGACAGGGAGTAGGAGGCATCTGGGTGAACAGGTTGTCACTTAGGGTTAGACTAAGATCGTACAGACACATGGGCCATTTCTGCTGGGAGCTAAGCAGCATGACACAGTGCCATGAGCTACACTTGCTTTGAGTAAAGGCACTCTGTCCTATTTTTTGTCATGTTAAGTAGCTCTTTGAGTATTCCCAGCAGTCAAAGCTTTCTTTAGATTTTCTCCTGTTCACATAACTTTCTAAAACAACACACCGCACTGGAAAGCAGATATAGAAGTGCATGCACTCAGTCATCATTTCCCCACCCCTGGCTGTTATTCTCTATCTATCTATCTACCCTGAATATAAACTTGTAATCTCTGCTTTTTTGTTGTCTTGCCCCAGGTTCACTGTCAGCCCCATTTGAAATGGGGTGGGTGAGTACACGTTGCCCTGGCCAGCTTTCCTGTGAGAGCAACAGGAAGGAGGGTGCTAGCAACCTAGCTTTTCTGCCTCCACCCCGCCAGCAAATACCCTAAAGATGGGGCATAGTCATCAGCGTCTCTGCAGGTCTAGTACAAATGCAGGAGGGAAGGGGCTTGGAAGCAGAGCCCAATAGTGGGAGGTGCCTTCAGCAAGCAGTGTGGTAGCTACAGCTCCTTCTGGTGAATGTGGATACCATGGGGTCAAATCCTTTTTGACAGAAAAGGGAGTGGGTTTTTCCACAGCCTGGGAATGTGCCCTTGCCTCATCTGAAATGCCAGTGAATCTGGCTCAAGTTCCTGGATGGCTCTCAATTTACCAAAACTGCAGTTTACAAAACAAAAAAAAAATTAATTGCCAAAAGTATAACTAAATCACTGGGCACTATTTAAGAGGGATAAAACTGGAACAGGACTGATTGCCTGCACAGGGGAGGAATTCTTTTTTTAACTGAACCATCCTTTATTACCTGGATGTTTGTGGTATAAACTGTGTGGTTTGGTGCCAAACTTATTTTCCTCTTCTGCAGTCCTCTCAATATGCCAAGGTCTAGCAATTACTGTTTTAAATTTTCTTTCTTTCTTTAAGTCATGACTTAGAAGTGACACAAGCATTCAGACAGAAATCTGTTTAAACGCTCTTGCAAGATCTCCATGTCATTCATGTTGTCTGCTGTGCTGACTGACCGATGCCTACAAGGCAGAAGAACACACAGTACAGCAGTACCCGAGCATGACAAAAGAATACGAGGCAGCTGCAACATAGAAGTCTTCCTTGCTTTGTTTCCTTGGTTTTATGGTTTCTGAAAGGACCTTCGCTTTTTTAAGGTAACATTAAAATCTCATTCACTCACACTTTACATGCTAGATGGTGGAGGGCAAGACAACAATGGCATAAGTGCTGGGATTTCTGGGATTCTAATTCCATATACTGAAGTTTTGTGGTGAAATTTATAAGGAAAAGAAAATGTCTTTCTGGCAATATTCATTGGATTTATCACCAAAGTGTATGGGAATTCAATTGCATCTCCTGCCTACACAGAGGAAGCTATGATAGCCCAAGATTTACTAAGGAGTAAGTTATAATATCAGAGAATAACTTCTAATATTCCTTTCTGGAGTTGTAGGAGCTTCAGCAAAAGAAGCTGAACATACATGCATTGAAGCAGAGGCTATTCTAGCTGCTGCCTAATTTTACACAATTTGTGGGCTATCCAGCCATTTTTAGGGCTCAAAAAATAGCAAAAGACATAGCAATGTTCTTTCAGATACACTCGGGTCAATGGTGAAAAAGTTTGTTTGTTATCACCTCTCTGAGTACTTTTAGTTTACTCATGAGAGGAATTTTTATTCCAGTATCCTGCCTCCTCATTCTGTTTTGTGGTTTGATGCCACTGTCAGTGGTTTCTCCATTAAATTCTAAATGCATGCGATAGTTTCTGGTTATAAAACCGAAGTCTAGAGCCATCAGCTTCTTACGCTTTCTCCATGAGTCTGCAGCCCTTGGTTTTCATCAGTCTTTCCTGCTTCTCTTTTATTTCATCCCCTTTTTACTCAAAGCGTGCAGCGCGCACTGATTTTCATCAGCCTGCTCTGTACTTGAAGGCTTTTCATCAGTTTTGCTCCTTGGTTTTGTTCCAGTAACCTTGTCTCTTTGTTTCCCTGGTGTCAACTGTCATGCTTTGATCTGCAGCTTTTTTTCATTAGTAGAGTGTGTGCTTTAAAAAGGTTATAACTAGAAGGGGAAAGATACATGGAGAAACATACAAGTGCTCCTCAAGTATGATTTTGACACGTGACAAAGAAAGGAGGAGGAATTATTCCTAGCATTATCATTTTCTTTTTCACACTCATCTCGTTCCAGATAGAAGATCAGAATTAGGCTGCTTTTCCATGTCTGAATACTTAACTGAGACACAGAGATTGCCTGTGAGGCTTTAGATGTAAATCAGTTTACAGGCAGTGAGACAGAATCCTTATTTGTCCAAAGATTTTCTGTTGCCTTTTGCTGTAGGATCTCCAGCTCAATTCTTGACTCTTTTGTGTAGATTTTATACAACCTGGGAAAATGGTTAAATTATATTTACGACTATAGTATGGTAAAAAAGCAGGCATACCTAATGATTTTTAGGAAAAGCATTAATCAGTCAATGGCAATGCTCCTTCAATAGCTGGGGAGAGCTAACTGGACATTTTCCAACAGAGTCCATGGAAAAAAGCAGATCATATCGAGCAAGCATTAGCTGTGAGAGTATCCAAGGTTAGAGGGAGACTCATGCTTCATTTATCAGCCAGGATTAAAGGCAGTGGAGAATGTTCATTGCAACTGTGCAAACATAAAACATATTAAAGGGCCAAGACGTAGAAAATGTCAGCGACTGCTGTTCTGAACCTATCCATCACTGAGAGCTGGGAGTCATCGCTGTATCCCACAGTGACTCATGAGTGAAGCAAATGTTACATAAGCTTTTTTTACCCATGGGGATTTCAATTAACTTTTGAAATAGAGTTGCATTGTGTTGAATGTCATGCTGATACTGATGAACTGCACAATATTGTCATGCCTGTAGACATTTTCAGATTATTTAATCAGCCTTGTCTGGAAGGAGTAAGGCAATGGGACTCTCAGATTTAAGCAGTTTTGCCAAAGCTGTAGCTAGCAGTCCCCATATGATGGGCAACCCACCACAGTTACTGATAGTCACTGATTGTAATCCAGTGCCACATAGTGTGGAGAATGAACTTACACAGCTTTGTGGTGATGATAGCTTTATCCCGCTCTGCAATCAGTGTGTCTCAGCCACGAGAATGGCCCTTACTGGGGCCTTATGCTGTTGGCAACTTGAAATCTCACTCTATCGTGTTCCCCACAAGGCCATATCACTGCACACCAAGGGTTACGTACGCTGGAAGGTGCTGATCATTCCTTTGCTATGTTACCCTAAGCTGTTGGGGGAAATAACTTAAGGAAGACTGAAGAAGAAAGTTCTCAGCTGAAAACCATGTAGTGGGCATGAGGGGCCTTATTGTAAGCAAACACTGAATGCAGTATTGAAGGAGTTAATTGTTTGACAAGGATGCTCACCTGTCTTCCTACAGGGGAAGTCTCCATTTCAGTCACCTTCACTGTCATTACCACTGAATCATGACCTTGTATGCTTCCCATCTGCTTCTTATCTTTTTTTATTCAGCTGTTGTCCTTCTTATTCCCTCAGTTTGTCCTTCAGTCAGCTATCTCCTTCCTCCTCCTCCTTCTGCCAGAGGTTAGGGCATGAAGGGAATGGAGAGGCAAGATTCAGGTGCTAGTGCCATAAACTAGCAGCTGTCTTGAATGTAATAGATAAGCTTAGCAGTGTCATGGTCCTGTGCAGCCTGCTGTAGGTGACCCTGCTTCGGCAGGAAGGTTGGACTAAATGACCCACAGAGGTCCCTTCCGACCCCAAACATTCTGTGATTCTGTGATTAGGGAGTAAAAAAGAAGAAAAGAAACAACGGGGATCTTTTAAACTAGCAGCCAGATAAAGGAGAGAAGAAATTGTTTTTAGGGTGGTTGTATTTGTGAGCAGAAGTCTATGCAGTACACAATCTCTTCAGCTGTAGAGGTGTATAAAGAAAGCTCTGTCAGATGCAGTTATTGTGAGAACTGCACAGTTAGAAGGAAGTTCTAAAATATCTGTTTGCACTGTTAACTACAAGAAGTGGATTTTGGTTTTTTTGTTTGATGGGGTTTTTTATCCCAGCCCATCAAGTATTTACCAGGTCATTAATTTTAAGTGTAAGAGTGATCCCATTAATTTTAACTTTGAAGATCAGAGCCTGATTTGGTCTACCCACTATATTTCTTTATAAACTCGAACGTTGAAAGAGTTTCAGTCGTCAGACTTTTAAAATCAATATTTGACTGCTGATTTTGCAAACAAGTTCTTTTTGTTTGTCTGCTTCTCAAAGAAATAGACAATTGAAATGTCACACGACATGGATTTCTGGATAAACGGGTAGTTTAGATTGTTCAGATACATAGCAATTTGTTGTTGAACATTTTCTCTGTCCTCTTGTGCAAATTCCTCTGCCATTTTGTGAGCATGACAATAGACAGAAAACACACATCCCCCATTATGAAATAAAAACTTTTTTTATGTATTCAACATATTTTTGTAATGAAATGCCTATAAGCGGAATGTTGAAACTGAGCATGGAAACAGCAGTGGCTCACAGGCACATTCTAGCACTATGCTGCAAGTGATTTTGATTTGGCGATGCCATTAAACAGTGAGAATCCGTAGGATTTGCAAGGCAGTAGAAATAAATGTTATAGGCTTTCTTATTAGTTAGTGAAATAGCAGTGGACAAATTGCTGGTGTTTTTTTCTATTTTAGGATGTTCTGAATAACAGTATAATAATACATTTCAGGCATTTTTTTAAAGTTTATCTTCAGATTTCTCCCCCTTTCTTAATTCCAGTTGAATTTCATACAAGTTTCACAATGTTCTATCCTCCAGTACATCAAGGTGTACAGGTAGCCGTGTAGTTCTGAATTCACTGTTTAGCCTCCTGACAAAAATACCTACTGTAGGAGGGATGGCAAGAAGGTAATCTTCGGCCTCCTAAAGAACGTATTAAATTGGAACTGCTGAAGTCTGTACAGTTGTAACCAGGGCAGATTTCAAGGCCAAATAATGGTGCTTTCCATATTGACTGGAACTCCACAAAGCGCTCGGAGAGAACAATTTATCAGACAGCAAGTCAGCAAATCTAGAGAGGATATCGGAGCTAATCAAGTTGTCCTTTCCCCACAAACCCACCATTCCAGCAGGGTGGGACTGACCCCTACAGATGACATCTGTCTGCACAGATGACTGTGCAAATGTCAACACCTTTAAGATGTACAGCTGGCTTTCCATCCCAATCTTGTTCCAGACTCTACTGTTGCTCATGAAGTCTCCCTCCACCTGACCAAAGGCTGCATGAGACAGGTCAGAAGATTTTTACCTGGAAATCAGGTAAAATTGTACACGTACCAACTCTGGAGGATTATATCCCAGGAGAAGGTATAAACGGCTTAGTGTGCCCAACAGAAAAGGTCTAAAGGTTGATGTTTTAAAATGTGATTACGCTGTGCCGTGACAGCGGTCAGCAGTTCTGGGGGTAAGAGTCAGCCTGGTTGCCCCAAAGGTCATCCATTTGACCTGTCCTCCCACGGCCCCGCGCTGCTCCGAGCGCCCACCATTCACAAAGGGATGAATACCTTACGGATGTCAGTTTATACCAGCCTCTGTGTGAATACTGCAGGGAACAGAAGGAGAATCAACGGATTATTCTTATCAGAACAAAGAGAGACAACATGCTTCAGAAAGCTAAAGAGATAAATGCACAAGCTGGAAGAGAAGCAGGGTAAAGCAGAACCACCCTGTCAACAGTCCCCTTTAAAAGCAGATGTAAGGAACTCCCTTCTTTTCTCTCTGAAATAAACTAAAAGTGTGTAGAAAGTTGGGCATAGGTACAGTGCTGGTTTTATCTTCAGTCTTCGGGCAAAATTCTGTGCTTTAACTCAGAGTGACATCCGATAGAACTGCTTGTTGACTATCATTTCTATTCGGAATAAACAAAAGCCCGATTAGGAGAAACTGTTTTCGGTAGCTTAAAAGGAAAATCCTAAAAAAAAAATCTTTCATCATCTTCCTTCATGACGTTAACTGTGATTTTGCTCAGTAAATGGGAATATTAGAGTATAGATCTTTTGCAGTTCATCCACATATTCAACTAAAAATGAGAGGGGAAATTAAAATAAAACACCGGAGTTACTGACTCCAAAATTCAGTTGGTGTGTTTGGGCTACTTTATTCTTACCTTATTTTCTAGGCTTTCTGTGTTTGTTTGTTCTTTATTGCGTCTGTATGACGTGTATAACACACATCAATGCATGTAGCCTCACATCACTCTTGTGAGAAAAAAAGTCATGTTAAACAGATGGGGACAGATATGGGGACCAAAAACCACGAGGAATTTAATCAGCATGCTGCAAGTGTGAGCTGTGGGTTGGAGTGCCTGCTTGGAATGACCTCCAGCAAACACAGGGCCTCAGGGCATCTTAGCAAAGCTGAAAGTCACTGCAGTGGGAGCACAGGGTGGTCCCTTCCAACCCAAACTATTCTTTGATTCTGTGACGGTCTGTGTCAGCACATTAGACATTGAATGACTGAGTCCTCCTCCCTCCTTCACCACAAGACCTTCCCTGGTCAGTAACTGCCTGAAATAAAACACAGACCCATGTAACCCGAATACATTGTTTGCAGTCTAGGTTTTTGTAGGGCTTTTTTACCAATACTGCGAGTAACAGCACTTCTTAATTTCCTTCTTGTAAGGAAACATTTCCTTTCAAGGACCAGGCAAGCTGATCTCTGCTGCAGTGATCCCCATAGATCTTTATGTACAACTCATCTAATCGTGTAAGTGGATTGAAATGGTAGCATGCTTTTCATGTCATTGAGATGCTACCTTTTAATCTTAATTTCAATTTAAACAAATTATTCTAATGATCTATGATTATGGTAAAACATACTGAGGGCTCTGACCTCTTTTTGAGAGTGAAGTAAACACTTGGGAATCTCCAGGGTCCTTCTCCTGTTGAGAAGGTCTGTTTTGGAAAATACCCTTCACCTGCAAGTTCCCTAACAGTAGCAGGAACCAGGATCACTGAGGAAGAAACAAACCCCCTTGGGGGGAATATTTACAGTATAAAGCCATACAGTCTCATTCACGTCTGCACTACTCTTGTTTATTTCTGTTGTAACCACTGGTGTCAGTGTGCAGTATGCGAAAAGGAGGGACTGATTATCCCCAAGGGCAAGGAAATTATACCGCATGCTTTATTTTGAAGGCAAAACAGAGAGTTGGACATTTTATTTGAGAGTATCTGCAGTGTAGAAATACAAAGTTTGTATGACCCCTGCTATAGCAGCTACCTTAACTTGCTAGCTGTATAATGAAGAACAAATGACAAAATCAGCCCAGGATGTGGAAACTAGAGCTACTACAATAGCGATGTGGTTGGTTGTTCCAGAAACACATCTCATTCCTGTGTGAATTGTGACAGTCAGACACAGCCAGGCAACATGTGTGTCTCCCACTGTGATGGGCAGAACTCTTTGTTTTACAGGATAAAAAGAGATTTAAAAGATGTTATCCCTTTTGAGAATATTTTACTGCAGTATCACTTTAAAGGATTGGGTTGGATTGCTTACAAAACAACAAAATGAGAGAGAAATGCTTTTAAATAATTATTTTTTTCCCAAACAAAGTACAGTTGGTTGAGAGTTCTGCCTTCCCAGGACCTTTGTTTAGTAGCTGCAAGAAACCTCTATGTGGGCAAAGACTCAGAAAACAAATACTATATATCCAATGTCTGATCTGTCTAGGTTTCCACAGCACACTCAGCATTGTATTGTCTCAGCACTTGCACGGTATTGAAAAAAATTTTTTAAAAAATCTCTTTTTCTTTGTTTGTACACTCCTGAGGCGTTTTAATAGGGTAATCAGTTAGAAATGTAACTTTATTTTGCTTTTTTGTTTCAAATGTTCTAAAGAAGAAATCTGCTGCTTCTGTGGTTGAACAGAAACCTGCACAAAGCACAGCCTGTTCATGACAGAAGGAGCCAAAATTCAGCTCAGGTGAGCTCCTCCCAGCTGCACACTGGGTGACTTGTTTTGCTCTGCAATAGAGGAAAGCTAACACGTAGGGCAGCAAGAACTGCCTGGCTGCTTGTCTTTAAAGCCAGCTGTGAGGTCAGTCAGTTGCCCTTCTTGTACTGCTGTAACAGCACTGGTTTTTAACATATAGGAAATGTTAAATATTAAATGTACTTGTCCTCCATGAGTAGAGGTAATTAAACCCACAGACACAGAAGCCCTCCTGCAGTCCATACCCTTCTTTGCAAGGGTGGCTGAGGGGGTCTCAGGGCAAGCTGGCTGTGGAGGAGGCAGCAGGGGATGCTTCAGCAGGGGATGCCTGTGGCCTGGCTTGACGGTCAGGTCAGACAGAGCAGCAAACTGGCCTTCTTCATATCTACTGCCAAGTCTGCTCCCAAGAATAGTATAGAAGTACCTAGAGAGTCCTCTAACAAAAGAAAGCACTCCTTCTCCCCCAAAAAACCACAACGCAACTTTTAAAATATCTGAATACATCTTTGTCATGACAAGAGCTCTTTCTGATCTGTTTGAGCACCCAGATGACAGGATCTGCTGTCCTAGCCTAGGCAGAAGGCTGCATTGTCCTGTATACCTTGTGTGTTTACCTCACCAAAAAGCTTGAAAGTCTTGGAAAGCTTGAAGCCGAAAGGCCTGAAAACTTGCAGGTCTTTCCTTTGGAAGGTTTTCACTAACGGTTTACAAAGAGCAGACAGCCTACTACACTCAAATATCTGTTTCTTTTATCAATAAGAACAAAGCATTTTGGGAAAAAAATAATTTTAGGTGTATAGACTCCATAAAGTTGTGCCATCTTCTGTCAGTGATTTGTGCAGCCTGACTTCTCTTGACACCCCCAAGAGGCCTCTCTTAAACCATTCCTCTTTTTTCCTTGTAGACTCATGAGCCAAAGCAATATATTCAGACAGTAAACATCCCAATTACAACATTAAAAATAATGCTAAGAAATTATTATGGAGCATTTCTCTTTTCATTACAAGTGTTACAACAATAAAGTCTGACATCCTGCAGCTCTGAAGAGCTTTATGTCAGGTGTCCAGCAAAGCACATAAAACTCAAATCTAATGGTGGAAAAGTCTGTAGTAGCTGATGTTTACGTCTGACCTTTTTATGAACGTTAAAATCTGTTTTAGATCATTGTTAGAAGTTTTTATTCTTTCCTCTGACCTCATATAGCTAGAGTCTTGATATTTAAAGTTTTACAGAAAGAAACATATACAAATCAAATTGAATTTCCCTTCCTCCTTTTCTTAAAATACTTTCAAATAATTTTTCCACTGCTTAAGTGAAAGATACTGAGTACATACCTCTGTGCTGTAAAGAAGATGCATGACCTGTTTGGAAAGGCCACCATCTCATTTTTTGCTCATTCAGACAGTGGCCAATTTTACTCTCAGTTTTCATGTAAGTGTCAGGATCATTTATCCCATCACACTACCATACAATTCTCCCATGTCTGCACATTTTATATATGTGCAAGTAGGTGAACACAAACTTCCATGTGCATGTAGATATGTATGTGTGTATGTGTTTGTTCATACACCTTCAAACTGATGCATGTAAAAGTTGTTTGGATTACAAAATGACCGTCTTGTTCAGCTTTAGTTGGGCACACAAAATTTATAGTGCCTGTGGGGAAAACAGGCTGTTAAGTACAGTGCTGGCAAAATCTTCTTTCTGGTTTCTTTCCTCTGGCTCCAAAACTTCATTTGCTGTCATGTTCAAGCTTTGTTCTGGATTCATAGCCTATGGCAGAGAGTGGGATGGGTGGGAAGTCAAGAGAATGCAGGACTTGCACAGTGTAGCAAATTAAAATGTCAGAGATGTGTTGGCAGCCTGTGATACAAGCAAAATTAAACCCTCAGCTGGACAACAGATTTTACACACATCCATGGTAAAGTCCCAAGCACATGAACCCCCAGAATGTCACAACTGATATCGTTGTTTGCTCTCCAAAATCCCAGACTCGCTAATAAACTTAAAAGAGTGTAAGTCACGGAGGGGTCTAAAGGGTAAAGTTTATTGATATGGCTGCACCTTGGGATAGAAATGAACCTCAGTGAGACAGAAAATAGTCGCCAAGAAAAGACACAGAATGATTATGACGCATAATATGTCGTGAGAACCACTTCGTGTGGAGGCACACAATCATTTCCCAGTTACAGCTTACCAACGTGCTTACCACAAACGGCTTCCACCCAGGCAGCACGCGCCGGTGCCAGGGGCAGGGCGAGCAGCTGAGCCCTGCGCCAGCAGCACCCAGCCCTGCCGAGCCAGCCGCCACGCTGGATGGCATGGCTGTCCTGACACGGAATTGCCAACCTCTGCTCCTTGCAATGTAAGAGCAGAAAAATGGCCAGACGAAGGGGTGTTGGGATTATATGAGGTGCAAGAAGTCTACACCAGTGAGTTACAGTGGTTCACACCAGTGGTTATACACCATCACTGCACAGAGGGTTGTAGCCCTAATCATTAAGAAAGTTTGTTAATTAAAAATTCTTTGGTAGGATGATGAGAAAGTGTGGTGAATGACGGCAGCAGAGTGCACGTAGTGCACCTTCTGATAACTGGGGCCAGCAAGAATGCTTTTATTTGTCAAAGAGTTTATTCAGCACGGTCAAGCAACGGGTAAACACTACACCTACTGTATTTGTGAAGGGCATGTTTCAATGGGACCCCCGGCGTGTCAGCAGGCTTATTCACAGAACTTAATGAGTGTTAATTGGTATTTGCTAGTGTAAAAATACTCTCCCCATATACAGAGAAGAAGAACTGATCTCTTAATTGATCTTTGAACTATGTTACAATTGACAGGCTTGAGACGCCAGTGTCCAAATTTAATTAAGTTGTCAAAGACATTTTAAGAAGCTGAGCCCGGTTTTGTTGGAAGGTCTTCGTCATTTACAAATTTGAGAGAGGTGCTGCAAAGCCATGGGTGACGCTAGTGTAAACAGAGAAGGAAAGAGAAGCAGCGTTATCTCTGTCGGGACTGTTCTTTGTTGTGAGTGAGGATCATCTTATTCTGACTCTCACAGAACTCCTACGCAATGTCAGGACTAAAAGCAGGCTTGAAGTCTATAAAGTTTAAAAAATAAAATTGCTAGCCAGTGGAGGTGAGCAGAGAAAATGGAGAGAGGAATTTTGTGCCATCTTCCAAATTTCATATGTGTTTAGCAGAGGAAAAGAGAAAGGGAAACTAACGGAATTAAATCCCAAAAAATATTAAAATGGAATTTATACCTATACCTATCTTTTTGGGACTAGGGCCCTAAACGGGCATTGCTTGAACATTTTCAACCTCTGCTTCCCTCTTCTGTGCTTACATGTTTAAGAGGATGAAATTTGATTGACTTTATTCAATTACTACAAATATTTGGGGAATGCCTTCCAAAGCAGCCCTAATGCTTTGAGACCGTACCAATTTTATTTCTACGTGCGTGCGAGTGTGACTGCAAGGGTGTGGCCTGTGGGAACAGCGTCTCTCACTTGTGAGAATAGCTGTCGGTTTGTGGTTGGACACAGTTTTCTTGAAGGGAGAGTCTCTTCTTGTTAATGGGTGCAGTAACTGCTTTCTTCAGTTGTATTGTCCTCTCTATAAAAAGATCATTTTGGCTAAATAAGTGTGAAAAATATTTTTTCCTTGGAAAACCAGAATAGCAATAACAATGTGTCTGTCCTGCAAATCCTTCATGTGCAGAACTCCTTCCAGATCACAGGAGCTCAGAGAAGAGTGTGTTTACAAGGTTTCTGACAAGACAGAGCTGGTAAATCAGCAAGAATGGAAGTAATGTAATTTATTTGCAGAGTTTTTTGCAGTGAAAGTAAACTGCCAGCAAAATGTATGGAGTATTACAGAAATCATAGTTTTGCAAGTCAGAGCTGTAAGTACAGTAAAATGGCAGGATAAAAATGGAAAATGAATGTTCTGAATAATTTTTTTTCAGGGGTGCTAATAATGAATGAAGATTTGATTTCCCAAATTTCTCATCAAATGACTCGTCTTTAGTATGGAGGTATTTGGGGGATTTTTGAGAGCTTCAATGACTAAAAAGAGCTGTAAATTTGTTAATGTTGTGAATGCCTGCTTGTAGAGAAGGGCTGAGGTAACTCTTGCAGGAAAAGGCAAAAGTAACAGGGAATATGTTTTGTTTTCCTGGTTAGAGAAGAGCCAACCCACCGCAATAGCCTGAGAGAGAAAGTCGTGGTGTCCTTTTTCACGTACATTAACAGATCTATGGCATTATATGTCTCAGTGAACACAAATTATGAAGGATGTTTGAAACACAATCTTTAGACAACTTCACTTAGAAGTTATTTTGACACTTTCAGATAATGCAAGTCCCTTGTGCTGTGAGAGATGGATAAATTCTTGTAGGTAGAGGCTGCTGATGATGCACAGCAGGAGCTGTTTCCCAGCTGTATCACTGATTAGCAGGAATCTCACCTTGCCAAGCCTTTAAAGCCTTGCAGAAAATGCACCAATTAAGTGTTCAAATCCTTTAGCCTTAAGCCATATGTCAGGGGAAAATAATTCACTGGCACAGGGCTTTGGGTCAAGCTTCTTAGCTCAGCAGTTGATGTGATAATGCTTTAGCATTGTGCTGCTTGCCCACCCAGGAGGAAGGAGAGGGAGACCTGGCTATTGTTTCTCGCTAAAGCAGAGCCCTGAGGAATATCAATGTAAGTGTGACTCATTAATAACCTCAATTTTAAGGAAAGGTGATGGAGGAGGAGGGTTTAATGTGTTCTTGGCTCAGCGAGTATTCATTGAAAAAGTGTTACTTTGTTCTGTCTCAAAGCTCTGCCTGCAGTCCAGGGCTCTTGCTGCCACTACCCTCGACTTGCACCAAGTAAATGGTCAGTTTTGTGGGTAGATCTTGGGGAATGGAAAAGGAAATCAGATTTATGTACGGAAAGGTTGATTTCTTAAGGGTTGTCAGAGAGCATACAAGGGTTGACTGAGGATAGCCGCATGTGTAGCTGCAGGCTAAATTAAGACAGTGACTAAAGGTCCATCAAAAGCTCCTCAGATGCTGGAATTGCGGGGCAGGACTGACCACCTCTGCCCCAAATGCACTGTCTGTAGAATGAGGTCACTAACCTTCGAGGAGGCAAAATAAAACCCTGAAAATGTGGCTGAAAACTCACACTGACTAAAAGGCATTTCCTGCCATGTCTCAAAGGTGTGAGAAGGGTCCCATTCTTCTGAACTGTAAAATTTGTTGCTTTTCCCAGCAGAGAAAGGGAAAGCTCCTTGCCACACGGTCGTTGCAGTGTTGCCATCTGAAACCCCTCATGCACGCCTCGGCAGCTGGACAGTCTTAGACCCACCCTGCAGTGAGATGCCACAGCCTCAGGTTTAAGGGGCAAGAGGAAAGCCTTAGACTTCATTAAAAAGAGAAAGCTAGAAATATTTCAGGCATCCTCCAATAGGAAGACAGTTGCTTCTGCACTGAGATGAATATTGCATGTTCAAATATCTCGGGCCACCTCTTCCCCGTACGCTCACCCAGCTCTCACAGCTCAGCATCCCCAAAGCGACACGGGTCAGGGTAGGAAGCAGTCTGCAGCAGGGCAGGGAACTGAAGGTGGGAGATGCCAAGTTTTAGGCCTATAACCTAGTTGGTATAGCAACTTTTCCCAGAGCTCATTTTGGTCACAGGAACAAATTCCCTCTTAAGTACGTAGAAGCTCTAGCTCCAAGCAGTGCCAAGTGTGAAATCTGTATGTGTGGAGGGGAAAAAAGAAAAGGAGATTAATGTAAATTAGGCATAGACACAGAATACAGAGATTAGGTATTGTGAACAAACACTGGACATGAGTTTGTTTTAGAGTGAGTTCCTCCACCTGCCTATAGTTGTCTCATATATATGACCAAAATACTGGGCATGGATTTGCTTTTACAAGGCTTCTGCATAGACATTTATGTGCTGTGAATTAAATCATGCCTTAAAGAGGGAAGAGGATGAAATGGAAAATTTACTAATCCTAATGATGGATGGATTGCTCATTACTCGTGCTAACGGACGGCCAGTCCAGGCAGGAAGTTTCCATCCAGTAAATGTATCTCTCTGAAAATTTGCCAGGTAGAGGTAAAGAAAAATGTTACTTTTGCCATTTCGAATTACTTCTTGAAGGGTCCTTGACTCTTTCTGCAGAAGGAATAAAGAAACGAAGAACCTATGAGACTAAGAAATGTTGAACCACTGGCATAATCTGAGCTCAATAAACCAAGCTTTTCTATTTATCTTTCTGTATAACCTGTTCTGCCTCCTGGTCTAACTGCTAGAAGTGTTTTATAATGTGTATGTCTATCTTTCATCATTAAAGCTGACAATACCAATTAGCAGCAAAGGTAAAAGCTTTATGAACCTCTCAGCTGAAAATGTGAATAGTGTAAAATGGCCAGTTTTGCAGTCCTCTCTGTCAACTATTCCACCTATTTCGGTACTTTGGAAGATGAGCAAGAGCTGTATCTGCAGTCAGCCCCTTTGTTAAGCTAACCTCAGCTCTGCTAGACAGCTCCTTTAAAATAATTTACATCTTGCAAGTTAAACCAGTACTTTATCTGTTGAAGTGAATCTTTTGAAACACATCATTTAGGTTATTTTTTTTCAAAGCAGTGTGAAATGACCCATAAACTGTAAGTATACTTTGGCTATATTTTTTTGAAGAAACCCATAGTAATTTTCACCTCTCTATGCATGTGTATTTATATAGTATCTGCACACCAAGAATTCACAGGTACAAGTAAATACACTCTACTTATTCTTCTATAAGCCATCTTTTTGTTATACAGGGGGAGCCTGTTCTGTGAGTGCCTTTTAGGTAGGAAGGACTAGGTGGGACCAGTCCAGGTTTCACACATCATTAATCTCTTTTAATAAATTGATAAAACTCCACCCTACAAGAAGTTGAATTCTTTGCCCAGACTTCTACTTGGAGATTATGGAAGAACTAGAGCTCCCATATGCCTGTTTTTCCACAGACATTTCCTGTTTTTAATACCTGTTTTTTTTTTTCTGGGACAAATTTGCAGATTTCTTTTTGATGTTTTTTGAGAATTTCTGGCTGTCTGGCAGTCTGAACAGAGTACTGCTCACTTCTACACATTTTCAGGCATTACTGCAAAGCTCACACTAGCCGACTACATGGAACTGGTACCGTAAGAAATTTAACTATGATAAAAATGACCATCATCCTGAAACTCCATTCGTCTGAAGACCTCAGATGCTCAACTAATACAGGACCTTGAACCACAGTGCCTCAGAAGGGTGATCAAGAGAGGGATATCTGGCAATCACATCAGTGACTGAGTGATAAATACTCTTAGGAGATGTTCTGTGCTGTTCTTACAAAGTTTGAATTGAGAGGTATGCATACTGTCATGCTTCGCTTTTACTCTTTCCTTCGAAGAAGTGAATTTAAAGGATGTGTTGTTTAAATCTCTGCAAATGTCTCTGAGCACAGACTGTTGTCTGAAGCTCTCGCACTTCTTTTCTGGTCTTTAAGCGTTAGTACAGGCGATTTTCGAAACCTAGCCTGTGCAGCTTGCCTTTGCTGCACAGCCTGCCCTGGGTCGGTGACTGGGGTACCCCCACCTGCTGAACTGGGGATGTGAGTCCCCACAGCATGTGGGGATCCACTGCACATGACTACCCGGGGGGCACCTTACCCAAGACTTCTGGTACTGCGGGGGAAGACCACCATCTGCCCCCAGGCCATGGGCTTACAGAGGAAGAACACCAACAACTGGATTGAACAGTACATGGGGAACTACAGCGAGACTTTGGTAAAAATGAAGGAGATGGCTTGAAAAGGAGTCTTAAAGAAGCATGAAGATTTGCAAATGGTGGGTGGGACCTTTTGAGGGAAATGGCAGCAGCCTCTCAGTTAAGTCTGATGAGCTATTTTAGTCAAAGTGATGGTGTGTTTGGTTTAATAGCAAAAGTTATAGGCAGATACAGAGTAAAGTGTACGCTGGCCTGTTTTGTTGATCACACATAAACTTTGTTCACCAATTCATAGGGCACAAGATATGCATGTATATATACATATGTTTGTATGTATAAATCCATGGAAGGTTGGGGAAGATTCTGTTACTTCATGAATACAGTGTAAAACCCTTAGGAAGTCACAACAGCAAGATTAGAGCTTAGCAGTAGTTAAAATACGATTAAAAAAATAAACTATTGCAAAATAAATGTTAGTTCCACAAGCATTATTCTTGAAACTGTGCACGCTGCTGTTATGCAGCAATGAAATGTGGACTTAAATCAGGCCTGGGCACAGGATCACTTTAGTGTCAGATTTGGCAGAGCACATGATGCAGAGTGTGCTCTGGCTGTATGCTTGCCTGACAGTTTTATGCTGGCAGTGTGGTGCATGTTGGTGCCTGATTAAGCTTGAAGCCCGTTGCTGCAATGATAACCCATCAGAAGTTGCACTGGTTGAGTGAGTTTGCACCAGACCAGTGATTTCTGTCATCTGTCTTCGGTGTCAAGGTCAGAAAGTTAAAGATGAACTTGTACCATTGAACCATGGCTTGAAGCTGGTGACTTGTGGCCGTCACCATCTAGCTTGCACATAAGTCTGCAGCTGTAGTGAAATAGCTAATGAATTCATGTGATATCTAGTATTTCTGCCTTTTTGGATCAAAACTCAGTCTGTGCTTGGTGGCTTTTTGAGAAAGCAAATTAAAAAGTTTGAAATTTGAAGCAAGTAGTGCTTCTGATTGAAAGCATTCTCCAAGAGGAAGGTTTCCTTTGTTTTCTGAAAATGGTCAGATGCTGTATTCACCTGATGTTCACAGAAAGATTTTTCCAATGCTGGATTGCCTTCAAAGAAATGTTTTGTCCCCAGGTCCCAAAGACTCAGTGGTTTGAAACTGCAGCAGGGCTTCATAACACCAAAGGCTGTAAACTGGCATCAGGAATTACCTGGATCTGAAAGAAGGACCTGAGCACTGGCCTGAGGTGATTACAGTGATCTAAGGCAGGCATGAGGCAGATGGCCTCCTCCAGCCCCATCTGGAACCGGCACGTTGTCTTACACTCAGCTTCAGAAACAGGAGGCTGTAATAACACAGCGGTCAGGTAACAAATGCAGAGGATATTGTGGCCTCAGCGGGAGGAAGGGATGAAACTCCCATAAAGCTAAAGATGTGAGAAGGTATTTTTGGGATGCTGCCCAGTCATCCAGACTCAGTAAGGAGTCAGATAAGACTCCAAGGATTCACACAACCCTAACAGAAAAAAGCTTGCAGGCCTTTAATGGGAGACAGCCAGCTTCAATTCCAACAGCATCATTGCAGCCTTGTCTAGGTTCGAGCTGAGCTCTATATTTGATTAAAACTGGCAGGCAGGAGGAGTTTCGTGTTTCATTTTTGTAGCCAAAATTTCCGCTGTACTTTCAGAAAATCATATGTAGTGCTAATAGAAACAATTTAGAGATTTTTTTAATAAGTAATCCTTCTCATTCTAAGACATTCATTGCCTGAGGCTTCCTTTGCCATTGAACTCCACTTTATTGATGTGGAGCTTCAATTTCATTTTCCTCTTCACATGTTCACGTGCGGTCATTATGACTGTGTAGCCACAGTTGCAAAGGAGGTAGTCAGAGTCTTCCTGAGTTCATTTAATTTCTGTATGCAAGAATTCTGGTCCAGCCTGATGACTACCTCATTTTCTCATATTCTTGAGGAATGTCCCATCCCGTAAAAGTACTCCATATGAATTATGTGTACTGACCTGAAAGCATCAATCAGGTATAGTTTAGAGGTTATTAATCCTGGAGTCTTACATGTTCAGATCTTTATTCCTGCTTTCTTTCTCCTGCTAACTCCCAGGACTTTGAAGTGAGCAATTTATAATCCTAACTGCAAAATGCAGTCTGCATATTAAAGCATGTATTTGGGTATATAAATGGTACATATGTGCTTACAGGTATGGACATTTTTTTTAAATGGCATTTTTATGCTTTCTAGCAAACTCCAGTTGTAATGTTAAATTCATTTGCTAAGGTATATGATTTAGTACACCCTGTATTATAAAATTTAAGTTCTTCTATCCTTTTTGTGTAACAAAATCAGGACTAGTCCTTTGCCATCTCTGCTGTATTTCTCATTTCCGTCAGCTCAGGTTGCCATCAAATCACTCAGCAGCTCCTGTTCCAGTTTTTCATCTTTCTTCTTTCTCAGTCAGAGAAAAATGGTCCCACTGCACTTGATCAATTAAAAAGCATTTTCGGGTGTCAGAATATAAAACATTACAGAAATTTGAAAAATGGAACTGATCTAATTGCTGCAGTAGTTGCACTGTGCATGAAAACATCTGCAGCCTAGTCTCGTGATATGAGCTTGACTAAACACAGAACAAGCCTGCGAGCACCGCAGGAGACAGCTGCTGCTGAGTTCGTTCCCCTCATTTTCCAGAGGTGTATCAGGCACAAGTTCAGGCTTTAATCAGGTGTGAGCTGGACATCAGCGTACTACTGTAAAAGCAATCTTCTGGGGACACAGCGGTACAGGGCACCCAGCTGTCCTCCTGATGTCCTTCTGCCTGGGGACAGGGACCTCAGAGGTTTCTGCTGCCTTTCAGGGAGGAAGTTATTTGCCTCTGAGACTGGGATCTTTAGAAAGAGGTGCTTAAAAAGCAATGTCAGTTCTCTGAAGGGATTCATGTTTGCAGTTCCACTCTTTCCATTTCACAGTTGCTTTTGTGGTGACAAAAATGTGCCAGAGCAACTTCTGTGTAAATACTCTCCAAAATTAATGGCTTGTAGTAAAAGAGTGAGATGACAACTCCATAGCAGTTCCTTGCTGAAAAATGAAGAAAGAGGACTGAACTATAAGAATGCACTGCCAAAAAGTGTATTTCAAGCAAGTATATTGCTGCTTAGAATTCAGAAGTTCTACACATGAATGGATTTATAGCTTTTTATATTCCCTTTCACTGCAGACTGTTGTACTGATTTCTCAGGATTTTGTTTGTATCTGGTCCTTACTGAAGAGGTAATTGTTCTGATAGATAATGAGACTACATTTGGATAACATCAGCAAGTTTTTCTGAAGTCTGAAATCCTGATAGCCAGCACAGTACTCTTATATTGCATGTATTTTCCAAGTACGGAAAGTTTTCTTCAAATAATGGGTGACAAGTGGCTTTGAATCTATAAATGAAACTGTTTATGCAGCCTTATAAGTAGGTTTTGGTAGCTGTAGAAGACACTACCTGGAAGACCAGTTCTGTACATAGAAAATTACTCTAATAATCACTTTATCAGAGTCTATATTTACTGTTTCCCACTGAATACTTACTACATTTACTCACTTTTCAGCTGAAAGATATTTTTCCAAACTAAAAACTCCCCAAGCTCTCCGTGAGCTGTTTTTATTTCACACATCGTCACTGACAATAAAGATAACAGAAGCCAAATTATACCACTAGCTCTATCTGTTACATCAGCTGTGGTTGGAATATGCCTTTAGCAACATCTGAAAAACCGCATTGGTTTGCAGTGTGATTGTTCGGCACATGAGATGGGAAGACTTGGACTTGATTGCCAGATCTTTGTGGATTTGAAACTGAAAAACACCTCTGTTTGCCAGCTGAGCAAAATATATAGTGTAATGGATGAGACTTAATGAACCTGCGCCCATGAATTCTGTACCCACTCAGGAAATTTTGGCAGTTAAACCACACTCCAAGTTTGGCTTTCAGAGCAGAAGATATTAAAAGCATGACATGCACTTTGGTCAGGGCTTTTTTAGCGTTGAAGGCAAATAGCTTGGAGATTTTTTGCAACATTTTAATACAGGAGTGTAACAAAAATCTCTCTAGCGAAGACTTTAAAAATGGTTATTCTCATGTCCTCCCTCTTATTTCTCTTACAAGTTTTCTTTGAAAGCCATTGCAGTTTGCTTCTTAGGTTCTTTTTATATGCCAGTCAATCAAGGAATGGTTCATTTAATTCATGAGAATTAATTCAAATTTCAGGTCAGGTAATATCAGTCGAGTCAGCTAGAGCTGCGCATTGTGATCTCAAGGGCACTAAGGGCTTTTCTTTTAGTGAGTTTCTGCTTCTTTAAAAGATTTGGCAGCATGTTAAACCAAAGGTTTCTACTTTCAGTCCAATGCAGTATTTGGATGTTATTCCAGGATTTCCTGTGTGCGCTACATGGCAAGAGATCAAGTCTGTAGATTGCATAAAATTAAAGATTGTCTAAATGAGATCATGAAAAGAAGTGTGTGGCATGTATTTGCACAGCAATCACTGTAGGCTAGTCAATACCTATAGTTAACGAGTACCACAGATTTCACTGTTCATTTGGGAATGAACTGACAAGAGACCAGGATTGTGATGTAGTTCAGTATCCAAAAAATCTGAAAAGAAAGTAACAACCGAGAAAAAAATAATGAATTTGATTTCTATGGATGGTAGGTTTTGTTTGCCTTCAAAGATGCAGTCCTTATCATTTACCCTGACATCTTGTGTGAAAACACTGGCAGGGTCAAGCTTAAACAATGGGAAACCTAGTCGTAAAGGCTGCCTGTTGCGATGTTTTCCCTTAATGTGAAAAGTGAACAACTACAAATGGGTTACTTGTAAATTGCTTGTCAGGGCAATAACTCTTGCTGACAAACAAGCTCCAGGTTGGATGGGGAGGAAAGCAGGGGAAGTTCTGTCATCCCTTTTGTCTCAGTACAATGTGCTGAATTTAACAGGGGCTGGAAAGGCTGAGCAGAATACTGCTGGTGGTTTTAAAAAAAAAAAAAATAGTTTGTTTCTAACAAGGCTAAGGCAAAATGAGATACTTTCTTTTTTTTCCAGAGCAACATTAAAAATGTCGACGTCAGAGCTGATAGCCATCACTACACAGAGTTCACCATTTTCCACCTGCATGGATGCTTTCTCTTGCACTGTCCCATTGGAATCCTACCCTTTGTCTGCCAAGTGGAACTAGGTTAAAATACTTTTCTGCTGATTTGGCAGGATTAAGAAATAAATTAAAGCACCCTGACTGCCTAGAAGTCTTGTTTTACCAGCTGCTTGCAGAAATCTACTAATGATTACATTTTAAGTCTTTTTAGCACTTTGGGTTCAGCAGGTTAAGCCTACTGGACCTAGTGGCATGGGAGTCATGTGTCTCCTGTATCTGAGAGATCAATGTTTTATAGCAGGTTGGCTTAGCAATAAACAGTGAAAAAAGAACCATCACTTTACACCTAGTTCTATTAAACATACAGTACTACCTCACTAATGTATCTAAAGGCTAAGTAGTCTCTCTGGCAGTCATGGTCAGTTCTTGCCGAGCTAGAGCTGTCATGTGAACTCATATAAATCTGTTCCATTTGTGGAAAATGAAAAACTCAAGAACCATGAGAACATAAAATGTAATTAGGAAGTCATTTCACCATCCATAAGGGGTTACTTCGTTAAATTTAAACATATCTCTGCACACATTTCACTTAAAATCAACTTAAGAATATGATGGTTTAAAAAGGTAGTAAAGAAAATAAAGCAAACATGCTGAGCAGACGTTCTGAATAATAATTTTCTCCATTATTTTGCCACAGACTCCATTTTGGCTGGATCTTTACCTCACACATGTGCAGTGCCTGAAATGGACTGCAGTATTTGAAATAGCAAAAGTAGCTGCTGTTTTGTTCACAGGGAATCATAATTAAAAACAAACCAGTTAATTTTATTGGAATTTGAAAAAATCAGTTGAGAAAAATTGTTCTCTGCATCTAAGCAAGTTTACATGAGTTTACCCACTTGTAGCAGTCTAAGCATCTTTCCCATCTCTCCCATCTTTTCAAAGTCTGTCTTGGGTGACTCCATGCTCAAATTCTTAGATTCTTCTGTTTGATTAGGACTGAACAAATTACAAGTAATTTGTGCTAGAAAATCTGCTTTATTTCAAAGCAGTTTTGTCAAGATCAGTCATCAATTGCAACATCTTTGCCTTCTGAAATCAACCCAACTCTGAAAAGGATATGCGTGAGATGTTTGGACCTCTGAATCTCAGAACCAGAACCGGTTTGGATAATTAGGGAAACCTGAGCAACGTTTGCCAAAAAAATTTCCTGATGGCTTAGCCTTTCAGAATATGCTAAGCAGCCCTTTAGGTTTTAAGACACTTCATGGCTTGCTGAGGCCCATGCTGATGATTATCAGTTGAATGGACCCTGTCAGGAGAGATTTTGACCCATGAAAACAAGGACTTCCTAGAGAATAGATAACAAAAACCAAAGGTTCATCCAGTCATCTCTGTTTCTGTAGCTTACAGTAAACAAAGGAGCAATGTAGGCTGGCTGCTTTGTACCTCTTCTCTCCCTTTCTCTCCATTTGAATTACCCATAGAGAGCTGGATTGGTAGTCTTGTTGGCCTTCTGTAATTAGGATGTGTTTCTCTGGGTCAGAAGTGAGATGTCTTAATTTGCTGTCAGGATTAAATGAGGACCATTCTTGCTGGTAACTGTCTAACAGCATGGCGAAGGACTGTTTTGAACAATTTACTGACCTGGGACCTGGTGAAGCAAAGGATTACGGGATGAAAATATGCAGGGCATAAAATAGGTTACATATCACCAATAAAAATACCAATAATCCAGGTTTTTTTCTTCATATTTTATATGTAGCTACATCATTGATTTAAGAGCATTCCCTACAACCTACTGCACCAGCTGATTACCACTGCAGTTTTCTGTAACAACCTTCTATTGCTGCAGCTCCGTACTTCAGTAGTCCAGCACACTTCAATGATAGTTGCCTGGTAATACTTTCTTAAAACCTCTTTATTAATAACAGTGAACTTCGGTTTCATGCAGAAGGCTTGTAAGAAACCCAATAGGGCTGATATATTAAAAGAAACCCAAACCTCTCGCTGTAGATCGTAGCTTGAAAGTTTGCATCTGCAGAAAAGGGATTTCTGAATCTGAACTTGGCCCAATATAAGAAGTAAAGATTATTAAACTACTCAGACCTGAACGTTGTCAGTGTGTGGTTACATGCGAACATGGCGATTTAATTTCGGCCCAATATCCAATTCTCAAGCTTGCTGCAATTGGCTTATACAGTGTTCATAATAAATTTCTCTGCTAGAAAATGAAGTAGTACCCTCTGTAATCCAGTATTAAATAAATCAGCCCCTGTATTCAGTATGTTGTATAGTCTTCCTTCAAATGTGAAGAAAGCTAGTAGTTTCATATCCTACTGCATTCAATGCTTGGACTTCTTAAAAAATCTTAAATTAATTTTGCATTTTCAAATCATTTCCAAATCTGTTAATCCTGTGAGATTTTCTCCTGTAAATAGGTGAAACAAACTCTTTTGGGTGATGTATAACAGTACTGTTGGGATTTCTATAAGATTCTTTTTCAAATATGATTAAAATAAATAAAATACAGTGGTGTTGAGAAAAGTATTTCCTGTAGCAGCAGGATATGCTTTATTTTAAACGCAAGTCCCAAGCTGGGCTGGAGTCTGCGAAAATCAAAGACATTTTTTTAAAAGATAGAAGACCATGTAGATTTGGCATGCTGACAAAATATCACTTATGGAATCCATTCAGTGTCTTAGCCACAAAAATTGCAGAAAGAACACCAACAAGATTTTTAGCTTTCAGAATACTGTATTTCTTCCTCTTGTCTCCTTTCTCTGTACTCATTTCCTGAAAGTTGACTCATTAAGGAAAGGAAATGTTTTTTTAAGAGCAAATAATTACCTGTTCCTGAAACGCCATCCCACGGGTTGTCCCACTGTCTTCGGCGTACCTACAGTACCATAATTTCACCTGAAGATCTAATTCGATTAGTTTGATTTTGTTATAGAAAGTTTTTTTTCCAAAATGGCACTTTTTTTTTTCATATAGCAGATGATTTTTACCCAGTCGTTGTAAAAGAAATGTATTAGGTAACTGGATCTTTTTTAAAAAGCTGGATTTTTAAAGTCAGTCTGGGATTACACTAAATGATGAATAAACAAACAGAAAGAAATCCTCCAAACGCTTGCATGTCGTTACATTTTTGAGAGGTTTTAGTCAGTGGATGAAAATAACCACAGAAGCATTCTAAGGGTAAGAAAATGAAAACAAAGACCTGAAGACCCTTTATATTCAGTATATTTTGCTCATTTACTCACTTATTCCTTTAGATTTTGTGTTTATAGCCAGGCAGCTTCAAACCACTTGCCTCTTCTTTTCAGCTGAAAGCATTGGGAACTCTGCAAATATCATCAGGTTTCAGCTCCACGAGCTTTTGAAGCCAGAAGAAAGCTGAATTACACCGTTCTCCTGTCCTTCCCCTGTCCCTAGCTGTCCCCGTGCAGCTTCCTCCCTTCCCTTGCCAGGGGCTGGCAAAATGGCTTCTTTTCAGGGCAGGACCAGCCCTTACGAGCTTCAGGGGTCCATGGGATAAGGTTGTGAGCCCCTCACCCATATGACTGCTTCTTCATCCCAGGTGCTAAGCAAAAACACTCATGGGCATACACAGACGCAAACCTCCCAACTATTTCACTTGTAGTGCAGAAGCTTGAAGGTGGGGGAAGTCAGATCTCAGAAACAGTTGCTCCAAATCACGCAAGAAGCTTTTCTTAAACTTAACAAATATCAATTGATCGCCACTGTCAGCTTATTCCTTTCCCACTGCCTGATGGATAACACTAGATGGCTGACCAGACTAATCAAATACAAACACTTCCCAAGGGGGTAACAAGAACTTATGTGGGATGCAATTGTTAAGCTGCCCATCGATGGCAAAAGTTCTCAGCTGTGTAGGTTTTCACCTTTAGCACTTGATTTCCAAAGCAGTACAGCGGGCAGAGGGACGCAGAGGCAAAAGACAATGCTGTCAAGAGCTGCTGCGTAAAAGTGCTTGTGGTCCTCACATGTTCTTGACAACGGAATGATACTGTTTTGGCTGTTGTTACTGAAGGTATACATAGAAAACTGAGCCTGTAAACAGGTAGTTTGGAGAAGACTGGGACCAGAGAGGCCTGATTTCCTGTAAATTCTCGTGTTGTTTTATAGACCTTTGTCCTCTAGTTTTTCAGGTGGTTGGAGCATGTATTTGGGCTCTCTTCCATGTGGGTTCTCTGGTGTCTAACAACATTTGAGCTCACATTACTCTCTTTCCCTCACCAGTGGCATTAATAGGGTTTCTCTCCTCTGGCTGCTGCACACTTTCAAAAAAGTGGCTGGAATCTGAGACTCAGAAACCTCTGCAAGTGTGGTGGAAACGGTGCTTGCTGACACAAGGTTTGAATTTGTCCATGAACACAGAGCAGTTTTAACTGGGCAAGGGAGCTATAATTCCACTGACTCCAATGTGGTTGCTGAAGGGGCCAGGAGGCAAAATCGTACATATGTGAAAAATCTCAGGATTTTAGGAAATGTTCCTTCCAAATTGCAGTAATAAGCAAAACCACTGAAACTACACGGAAGTGAAATTCTGTAATGTTCTGTTACAAAACACAAATATTAAATAAAAATAAAAGGTGCCTCTGAAGCTCTTAGTGGTAGGAATGGGATCAAATTGGGAATCTGGAGGCCCTGAAAATCCTCCCTCCTACTTAGATGACCAGGGAAGCTAGTGGAATTAAGGTAGACAGATTGGCCACAACTCCAAAGAGTTTGCATTTTTCACTGGAGAATCGTTTCATGAAAACAAATCAGTTGCTGGGTCCAGCAGTTGCTCCTAATTCACACAGTATATTTATGAGTAACATCAGACCCCAGAAAATGCCAGACCCTGCTGACATCTCACATGATAACTTAGCAAACAGGAAAAAAAAAAAAAAAGATGATAGCAGAATACTAATATTAACTTTGCAGGAGAGAAAAAGATCTGTTGCACATTGATCTCATTAAGTAAATGATTTACTGGAATTTCCTCTTTCTTTGCAACTTGCTTGAGAACATGTTCGATCTCGGCTATCTAAGGCCTGGATAACTTCATGTGGTTCTCTGCCAGCTATGACACAGCCATTTAACCCTGTCACTTTTCTTGGCCACCTCCATTCAGTGTTTGTTGCTGGCTTCTGTTTCTAAAGTAAAAGGACAGTATTTTCCTAAGATACCAAGGACATATCCAGCAGGCAACAGGGATGTCTCATCTGGCTCTGCTTAAAGCTGGCTAATCATTAAAAATTTGTTCTGAGGTTGTAAAGGACAGCACCAGCTTTCTGTTCTCCTTGTAAGATTTGTTTTTATATATCCCAAGTGCTAAAAAAATATATCAGGAGAAGTAACAGAAACTATATAGCTGTGGATAAATCAGACTTGATTAAGTTTGGTTATCTTAATTCCTGTCTTCAACTGGTTGGATGCAAGAAGTAAAGATCTGTTACCAGTTTCCTTGCAATTTGGAGCTGTTAGCAATAAAATGGTGTCAAAAGAAGGATGAAAGAAACTTCTTGGGGAGCTGATTTACCATGAAAAATAATTAACAAAGTAGTTGAATCACGAATTTGGCACTCTTCTGGCTGATACTTCACATTCTCAGGTCTAATATCCATGAATATATAAATCTACATTTAACATTGTTGAAGACGTAATAAGGATCGCAGGTCTGTGGGGAGGGTCACACACATGCGGTGCATCTGTGATTTCAGTATTGTGATTTCAGTCCCACTCCTTAATTGCTAAGATTCTGACATCGCAATATAATGAAGGCATAATTGAGACACATTAGAGTCACTTTGGATATATGAGCATAAAGCTGCAGGATGCCAAGAATTTAGCAAATTACCTGATATTTACAAACCTATCACTGTGCATGTTATTGGATTAGAAATAGAAAAAGACCTGATTACTGATTTGAGAATCAATAATGGTTTCTAAAACAGCTGATGAAATTAGTTTAGTACCTGCCTACTTATCTTGTTTATGATGCTGAGTAAAATTAGTTGCTGATAGTGGAGGGAGCCCAGCAATACAGTGTTTGTGAAGATTGCTCTGTCTACTTTTGCTAGTTAAAAAATAAGACTATTATGTGAAATGACACTTTTATCACCAAACGGAGATTTTTATGACTTGCAAATATTGTATGTTGGACAGAGGGCACATCTTTACTGACAAATATATTTAAACAGTAAAAACACATAATTAGGTTTTATAGTACCTATATTTGTCTAGCAGAGAGTACTGATTAGGGGAAGATCAACAGGCAGGACCATTCACTGCAGCAGCGCCAATGCACCTGGACCAGTGGGAGTTTGGAACGGGCCAGGAATGCACCTTAAAGCCAGTTCCCTCGCTGCTGGAGATTGCTGTCTCACCCCCAGCGTTGACTGAAGATCTGCCTACGTATTAGCTACCGCGCTATTTATTATGGACCAGCAGCTCAGGGGTAAACCCAATATTGGAAATGATCAGTGTGCAGGGCAACTAGTTACAGCTGCAGCTGTAGTGAGGCTGCTGTAGCAGGGGCAGATGGACTACCCCTGTAAGTGGAGGGAGATAAATGAGCACAGTG
This sequence comes from Opisthocomus hoazin, assembly GCF_030867145.1. Classification (NCBI taxonomy): domain Eukaryota; kingdom Metazoa; phylum Chordata; class Aves; order Opisthocomiformes; family Opisthocomidae; genus Opisthocomus; species Opisthocomus hoazin. The sequence continues at coordinate 25,377,175 of NC_134415.1, forward strand.
CTGCCGGGAGCCCCTGAGACCTTAGACCTGCTCAGACCTGGGTGCTCTGCAGCATCACTGGGGACACCCGTTGGAAGACAGAGGTGGGGAGGAGAATTTGTTTGAAGCTATGTTGGCATATTGGGCAGAGGCATCCTTCGAAAGGGTTCAGGGGACATCTCTTGACCCCTGTCCTCCATGCGCTTTGGGATTACTGTCATTGTCAACAGCACTACAGACCCCAGGTCTTTGCACTGAAGGAGTGCGGGGTCTTTCGCTCTGTCCTTGTTTAGCACCTTCATCAAGCAGGCATAATTTCAGCCCACGTGTGTTGTTTCCAGAAATTAAAAGCTGTGGGTTAGTATGCTTCAAAGTGAAAGAGTATTTTTTTTGCAGCCTTTGCTGTTACCGTATGGACTGGCTTAACCTTCAGCTATGTAGTGCCCAGATGCACACTGCCTTCTTCTGTATCACTCCAGCCTAAAACATTAAAGAGATCCACTTATAACTTCTTATCAGCACAGCATGAAGACAGGAAGAAAATCACTTTTAAGAAACAGCATGCCTTTTAAAATAATCAGCTCAGGCTTCTGGTTCAGATTAAGCACAATAAAGCTTGGGTTGCACCCGTACTATATCCTTTGGGGAAGAAAACACCACAGAGGCGTTGCTCATAAGAATGGATTAGGCTTGCAAAGATCAGTAACTAGTATAATCTGGAACCTCAATTCAGAGGCTTTGTTTTTTAAAAACAGGGTTCATGGGGGCAAATTTATGCCAGATGTAACAACCATGGCCAGCAAAACTAATTATTTCTATTTTAAAATTCCATTGCTAACACAAATGCTGCCTGGAATGATGTGGGTTCATATTTTCAGCATATGAAAGGGCTCTGCAACTGCTGACACCTCTGGAAGCAGTTTGACCAGTAAAGCCAGCAGTCCTCTGTGGAAACAAAATCCCTGTGATTCTTTTATTAAGTGTATCGTGTTTTCATCTGTGCATGGTAAATGCAGTTAGGAGCTATGAATGTGGGAGAACACCCATTGGTGAGTCCATCATCAACTCATTAAGCTATGCATGGCGTAGGAAAGGGCATGCTTCCCATAAAAATATAAACTACAGCAGAGATAAAGTATTCCCTTTCTCCATAAACTCTTTCAAATGCTCTAGTTAGTTGTGCTTGTCAGCACGTGCAAATGCATGTGTGCACTCACAGGACATGCAAGTACAGATTTATGGGGGGAAGAAGAACTGCGGAGTTTTATACTCGGTTCATTAACTCTGGCTCCCATTCCTAGGCCACACAACAGTACAGCGGGTAATAAAATCCCTTCTTCCCTCTCTCCCCAATTATAACAAGGCTATTCCTGAGTACAGAAGAAGACAACTTCTTGACTTTTCACCATGCGCTCTACAGCGTTTCAATGCATAATTAAAAAACCTCACTTACAGAACAGGTATCACTATGAACTTTCCAAAGTTTGACTGAAATTGCATTTAGAATCTGTATGCTCTATGTTTCAGTTACAGAGTGGTTAAACTGTCTGAACTTCACTGGTGGAAGTCTGGACACATGAGCTGAAGTTAGCAGACTTTTAGATTTAGGTGCAGGGACCCATCCTAGCCCAACTATTTAGGCTTGGTTAAGGACACTTGAACTTGTGATGGTCAGTTGAGTGCCAGGTTTTCTTCAACTGTTTTCTCAGCTGTTTTTTGCTCTGAAGTAGGGCTCCAAAACCATCAGGAACAGGAATTTTTGTGGTTTTCATTTATATACTCATTATCAAGAGTGAATAAAAACTATGAAGAACATCAGAACTCAAGGTCCAGAGTATGTTTTAAAAAAAAAAATCTTAAAAAAAAAAATCCATAATTTTATAATACTGTAGCACAGAAAAAAGAATCTGAGAACCACCAGTGGGCAGCTGTGTAAGCCATTTTCTTTAGATTACCTCCCGTAATGTTTCATGAATGAGAACTTCTGTTTAGCCCTATTGACAGACAACTGCCATGGAAGCGATCGTGTATGCACGGCCAGAATATAAATAAGAGCAACTGATTCCAGCTCTAGTGTCAATTCCCTCAAATACATTTGGACAGTCATTAGAGAGCTGTGATCTGATTTACAGGACTTCTCCTCTCAAATTAACAAAATCATGTCACAATATTAAGAAATCCATTGCTGATCTGTCAACAAAATAATTAATGCCCCATGAATTCTTATTCAGACATTGAATGGAAGTTTCATGTCCATTTACTGCCATTTAATTTAAAATCTTGCCAGACTGGTAACATTGTATCTTCATTAGGCTTGCTAGGTCACTACATGCCTTGCAGTGCATATTGCTGTTCCACAAAGAATGGTCTGTCACTGTCAACCTGAGAGCAACACCGCAGGTTCTGCTGATACAGCTTCACTGGCAGCAAATCATGAACTAAGTGAGTGGTTGGACCACCAGTGGAATGATGAATAGCCCTCTGAATAAACTTGTTACCTCCCTTTAGAAAAGATGATGAGGGATCAAGGCAAGGAGCATTTTGTTTGCGTTCTTTTCTTGACCTACCATGACCCAACTAAGACAGTAATACAAATTTCAGAACAAGGCTGAGGTTATCTGAGAACAAGCAATACTGCTCAGAAATCTGAAGAGATGGACTTGATCAGGGAAGAATACTCTGAAATAAAAAAGTTGCAGATTCGAAAAACAGCATGTGAAATGTTGCTTAAATAAGAGTTGATTAAGGACTCTAGTTCAGTCAACTGTAGAAATTCTGGCACTTTTAGGTGACTGCATTTGATTTTTCCAGTCAGTTGTTCACAGTAAGAAGTGAGATAAACTACCCCATCCACATCTGGAGCTGAATTCAGAATTTCCCCCAAACTCAAGGATATTTGGAGTTCAGATTTCAGCTCTTGTCCAGAAAAAAAAAACAGATTTGGATATCAATAAAAAAAACACCAGTCATTTTATGCCTCAAATAATTCCTTTCTGCCCAATCTTAGTTCTTGGAATGTATAGAAGATCCTGTAGTTTTGTAATTTTTATGAAACAGCATGTCTTTGTACATTGCACCTTAGTTTTCTAGGTTTTGTCAACCAGAGAGACAGACAAATGTTCTGGACGCGGAAGAGATTGTCGCTGAGAATGCGAAGAGGATATCCTCCTGTACTGACTCTTTGACCTTCCTGGTTTGTTTTCCTTTTCATACAGATGAAGCATCACTCAAAAACTCTCTAGGGACTCCTGGGAGAGTATGAAAAAATGGAGCTCCCATTCTCATGTGAGTGGTTGTGCTGATGGGGAACAAGGGTGCAAAAATGATCGTGAGGTTACTGCAGATGGTTTCTGGATTAACTGTGTGATTTCTCTGAAGAGTCCAATAGCAAATGCTGTGTCTCAGCGAGAACAACTCAAATGAAGGATTTCAGGCCATGTAGAGGTAATTAATTTGGAAAAAAATAGGAGTCATTTTAATCCAGTCATATTTGAATAGCTGCTGAATGAGAAGAAATTCCCTTTGCTTCCCCCTTCTTTCCATCTAAGCCCTTGTTTCACTCCCACTGATATATTTATTCCTGTAGCATGCATAGCTTTCATAGGCTGACAGATTTCTCCATCCACAGGCTTTCAGGGCAACACTTAGTAATTCCACAGATACTACAGTACAAAGCTCTTCAAAGCACTTCATCTGTGGAATAATGGGCTAGTTAATCTTTGTTAGAATAACAGCAGAATGTGATAAAACTATTAAATGCACTAAGATAATCAAAACAGTTTTTAAAGCCGACTTTTAATAGGCTCTCATGTTTCAAAGAGTAAAGATTTACACTGGTACCCAACAGCAAGCACTTCTGTAGCACACTTTCAGATATCAAACATTCTGCACATCTTCTTGGAAAAGGTTGAATCTAACTCTCGTCTCACTTCCATCATCTTTTTCGAAGTTGAACATGCTCCTTTTGCAGTATCAACTCCAGTTAAATTAATGCTACTGACAGGAAAATCTGGTCCACAGTCTCTGCGTGGTCTTAACTTCTGTTTCTTGCATAGAGGGAGGCCAGTGCAGGGCTGAAATCTGCAATCCTCATCTTAAAAACATATAGGTACCCACATCAAAAGCTTAGAATCATAGAAAGCTTTGGGTTGGAAGGGACCCCTAGAGGTCATCTAGTCCAACCCCCCCTGCAGCGAGCAGGGACACCACTAACTAGATCAGGTTGCTCAGAGCCCCATCCAACCTGGTCTTGAATGTTTCCAGGGATGGGGACTCCACTACCTCTCTGGGCAACCCATTCCAGTGTTTCACAACCCTCATTGTAAAGAATTTCTTCCTTATATCTAGCCTAAACCTACCCTGTTTTAGTTTAAAACCATTACCCCTCGTCCTGTCACTGTTGTCTCTGCTAAAAAGATTGTCCCCATCTTTCCTATAGGCTCCCTTTAAGTACTGAAAGACTGCAATCAGGTCTCCCCGCAGACTTGTCTTCTCCAGGCTGAACAAGCCCAACTCTCTCAACCTGTCCTCATAGGAGAGGTGCTCCAGCCCTCGGATCATTTTTGTAGCCCTCCTTTGGACCCGCTCCAACAGTTCCATGTCCTTCTTGTGCTGAGGGCTCCAGAGCTGAACGCAGTACTCCAGGTGGGGTCTCACCAGAGCAGAGTAGAGGGGCAGAATCACCTCTCTCGACCTGCTGGCCACGCTTCTCTTGATGCAGCCCAGGACACGGTTGGCCCTCTGGGCTGCCAGCGCACATTGCCGGCTCATGTCCAGCCTTTCGTCTGTCAGTACCCCAAAGTCCCTCTCAGCAGAGCTGCTCTCGATCCTTTCATCCCCCAGCCTGTATTGATACCGGGGATTACCCCGACCCAGGTGTAGGACCTTGCACTTGGCCTTGTTGAACCTCATGAGGTTCACACAGGCCCACCTCACCAGCTTGTCCAGGTCCCTCTGGATGGCATCCCGTCCTTCTGGTATCTCAACCGTACGACTCAGCTTGGTGTCATCTGCAAACTTGCTGAGGGTACACTCAATGTCGCTGTCCATGTCATTGATAAATATATTGAACAACACCGGTCCCAGTATGGACCCCTGAGGGAATCCACTCGTCACTGGTCTCCGTCTGGACATTGAGCCGTTGACCACTACCCTTTGGCTGCGACCATCCAACCAATTCCTTATCCACCAAACGGTCCACCCATTTAGGGATGGTCCAATTTAGAGAGAAGGATGTTTTGGGAGACCGTGTCAAAGGCTTCACAAAAATCCAGATAGATGACATCCATTGTTTTTCCCTTGTCCACCCTTGTTGTTACACCAGCATAGAAAGCCACTAGGTTAGTGAGGCAGGACTTGCCCTTGGTGAAGCCATGCTGGCTGTCTCGAATCACCTCCCTGGCCTCCATGTGCCTTAGCATATCTTCTAGGAGGATCTGTTCCATGATCTTCCCAGGCACAGAGGTGAGGCTGACAGGTCGGTAGTTCCCAGGGTCTTCCTTTCTACCCTTTTGAAAAGGGGCACAATGTTTCCCTTTTTCCAGTCACTGGGGACTTCCTCTGACTGTCATGACTTTTCAAATATCATGAAATATGATATTTGATATTTGTCTCTTGGGGAGACAATGCTTCTTTTAACTCAAAGGTAGAATGCAAGGCCTAAACCTGTTAAAATTCTCCTTCTACAGGGATGAAATTCTGGCCACGAACACTCTCAGACAAGCTTTATTCTTTGCTCTTGTCTCAATGTTCCTATCCTCCTGGGAGGCTCCATTCAAGCCTCAGACAAACTTTGTTTAAGCTTGCTTGAGCTGCATAGTCCAAAGTACAGTGTCTCACAAGAAATTATTAGAAACTCTTCTGTAGTCGAAGAAGTCTACCACAAGTTTTCCAAACCCTCGCTGCAAATGTCCAGGCACAGAAGTGGAATCTAGAGACTCACAACTTGGCAGAATTGATCTCCAAAGACATCTACCACTACAGCTTGGGTGACCTGAAAACTGTTTTAAATTTGACGCTCAGTTTAAGCTGTGATAACTTTATAAATGCTACAGACTAGAAGGGCAAGCCTTTATTTGTAAGAACAGTGGCTCCTGAAAGAAACCAGAAGGTACCACCCCTGTTAAATATCTAATTGGCAGATTCAGGAGATTTGTCTAAACTGGAGAAAGTGCATGGCCTGGTTTAGCCATTAATAAATAATTCAAGGCCAGATCCGAAATCTGTTAAAATTTATGGAAAAACCTCACAGTGATTTCAGTAAGTTTCAGATAAAGGCCTATGCATCTATATTTCTTCCTCAGGCACTTTCAGTTTGAGGGTATTATATCATTGTCCTTATTATTTTAGTGTATCATAAAAGTATATCATCATCAGAGGAATTTTAGCAGCTGAAGGTAAGTATAGCAGAATTCTTTCATGCAGCATAGGGGCAGAAAAAAGGAAAATCCAGCCAGACTCACTGTAAAGCCCCAACATGCTCTCTCACTACAGGAATGATACTGTCAAGTTAAAATTATAATTGCTGATGGGATTTACACCAGCAGTTGACCCAGCTAGCAAGTTGATCATCAACTGAAACGGGGATGTAACCCTTAATAAGTACTGAAAGAACAGAACTGTTACGAGGAATTCCCCATGGAGCGCTTGAACAGTAGACACTGTTATCTTTGCAGCTGTGCGTAGGAAGAAAGCACAGACATCGGCAGTTCTCCAGGCTTCAGCAGGCACACAATGGCATATTTCAGATGAATGCGTTTTTCTGTTATGGGCCGCCACTAACATGGATCCATCCTTACATCTGGTGCATCTGCCCTTTTTGTTTCTTACAGCTGATGGGAAGCTTACTCAGTAAGGAAGATGTTATCTTTGAAATCTTTTTTTTTTTTCTTTTTAAGGAGCTGTACAGATCTGCCTTCATATACACACAAAAAGCAAGTGCTTAGTGGGTGGCTTTCTGCACACATCTTCTGAAATTACTTTTAAATATGCTATGTCAATGAATAGTGCCATCTGAAAGGCTTTCTCAGACAAAGGCTGTGTGCTTTTTTCAAGTCTTTCTCCAGTATACTCACTGGTATATAAATTAATAGCCTCCATCACTTTGTAAAATTTTAAAGGCTGAAGCTTACTATAAATTAGAATTATTAGATAGAAGAATATAGGTAACAAAGATGATGATTAAGGTGTATTATAGAGCACACAAAATGCCTTAGTGGGAGGCAATTGGATACCTTTGATTAATAAGAGACTGAGAACCAGATACAGTCTGGCTATTTTCCACCACTGCAGAAGCACAAAGAAGTAATAAACTGAGGTTAACCAATGAATTAAATTGGTTTGTAGCTGTTTTACATCACTAGAGCTGCACAAACAAGCCAAGATATGCTGGTGAGTCTAACCCAAAATCTTTAAATAATATTTTCAGAAAAATGTTTAAAAACTGATACCAGTATGCTGTCATTAATATGCAGCTTTCCTAGCATAAACACAAATTTTACATCATCCACAAGTTTGTAGAAAGAATTTAAAGACTGGCAAGTTAGAAGCCTTTAGGTGCTGTTTGCTTTTTGGCAATATATGAAAGATAATTTCTGAATTGCTATCTTTTATTTTAAAAAATACATGGATAGTCTTATAGGTATGATGGAAATATTAATGGAATAGCTAAATAACCTGTAAGAAAAATGCGAAAGATATCAGCCTGGTTGGCGTCCCACAGCTAAGGTCCTTGAATATAGCGAATACTTCTCTGGGCAGAACATGTCAAATCAGCACGTTACTGTCAGTAAATACCCCGGATTGCCTGAGCTGTGTGCAGCACAAATCAGAGGCACAGGAGGAACAGCCCGGCTATCTTTATATGCCCGCCACTCTGATTGTGACCGCTATCCAGTTATATCCTCTAGATAAATTAGAACAGCTTCAGCGCTGCTTTATCTCAGAAAGTCCCTCAAGGGGCTGTTGTGCTCGTCAAAATTCACCAGAGCTCCAAATCCTGCTTATCTCAGTGAAGACGAGGGTGGGCTGATAGGAAGGCAGCTACACCATCTTCCCGTTAACTGAAGATTTCCTCCGTCTGTTAGCACAGGGAAGAAAGACTGAGTGGAATTGTGATAAACAGTACTCAAGGATATGAAAGGTTGTTGCAAAGAGGAAGGGAACAAGCAAATTCCCATATGCAAGGCAGATAGGACAAAAAAAATATGTGCTCGAGTAGGAGCATGAAATAGTGTGGTAAAAAAGATCAGAGTAACATTTTCAGGCAGCATTTTCACTGAGGGGAGTCAAGTGCGGGGAAAGATTGTCTAAAGCGAATATGGAGTCTCTTCACAGAGACCTTTAAAGGCAGGTAACTAAAACCTGTGTCTGAAGTGAGACAGGCATGCTTTACCCTGCTTCATGGATCCTGACATGTCTATTTTTGTTACAGTCCCTTGTCACTACAGGAGCTCTCCCAGCCAGAGATCAATGACCCTATCTACTGGCATTTCATGGAGTAAGTTCCCAGAGTTAACGCAGCTGATCCTAGATCTGTAATTATTTTGTGGCTGTATGAAGTTGCACAACTTTTTATGGACAATAACATATCCTGTTAACAAATTCAGCCATTGCTTGTTCTCCCTTTGACATGACATCTACCATGTCAGCTGTTTAAACTGTCCTCCACGGACATCTCTGCAATAATATCGTAGTAAAAAAAATCACCATACAGTTGATTCTATCAGGAATGTAATTATATCAGGCTTCATTTAGAGGCAGAAAATTACGTGACAGTGGTCTTGGATGGAGTCTTGAGGCTTGATTCTGAATGGAAAGGTTTAAATTTGGAAGGCCTTTTCTTACAGACCTGCCAGGCAGGTTTGGAAAGATTTCAGCACTTTGTAAAACTGAAGTAGTACTAGTAAGTGAATGAGATCGAGAGAACACAGCCCATGTTATTTTCCCCTCCTATGCCTACAAATAAAAAAATTAAGGGGCCACAAGGAACCTTGGGGATTGCATGGATTCCTTCTCAGTACTGGCAGAAACGTCAGCTGGGATGGAGATCTGGAGGTCCCATGCTTACAGGAAGGGTTTTGTCTGTTTTCTTTCCTAGCCAGTGCTACTTGGACTCCATTTCTTCTCAGAAAGTTGACATCTGGCTACGTGTTTTGCGAATATTCAAGTCCAAATGTGAATAACATCTGATAATGGAAATTTTGGGACAAATTTCTGCTTTTGGATGCGTGTACATCTGGACCCAAATATGAAATGTATTTCTTACTCATAAGCTCCCAAACAAATAACAGAAATGAAAGTAAAAAATACGTTAAATGCATTTCTTTTCTCAATGCCCCTACTTACAAAGCAAACTTACCTTTTTGTAGGTAAGGATAACAGAAGTGACAGTAAAAAGCTACTTTGGGCCTTAGGTGTCTGAGCACAGCCATTTTGCAACTAATGAAGCAACTGTAGTGAGCAGCAATAACCAGGGGAATTCTCTCTTTCCTTTAGGCAGATGTTCAGATTAATGAATCAGGCCAAGTGAGGTGGGATTTCTTCTGTAACCAAGCACTCTGTCTGCACCACCATGTTTTCCTCCTCACCACCCACTGAGTCCTAGCTTTCCATGTCCTCCAACTGCCAGCTACCACAGCTAGCCTTCCCAGAAGACAAGTCCCTCCCTCAGCCTATGGCTGCTACCCATCATTGGCTTTGGAGTAAGTGTTCCAAACTTGTTCCCAAATGTGGGTCCTCTGCATGATATGTAGTATATTTTGCTACTAGCCAGGACATCAGGGTGGCCTTTTTTGGCTACCTGTTGGATTGGTGAGTTCATTCCCCTACTGCCCTCGGGAGCCTTAATAATGATCCCCGTAGGATTTCATGATGCTTAGCAAAAGAGCAGAACTGAACAAGTGCAGACCTCCCTGCTGCTGAGCTTGGACAATGGGGTTGCTCATATTACCAGCAGATGTTTTTGCTTTTTGGGCCGTACAGGGCAAATTTATTTTCCTCTCAGGAGCAAATGCAAGCCTAGCCAAGACTAAGAAATTCAGAGCTAGCTTCCGGAAACTCACTATTGACTTATGCTGCAAAGCAGTACTTATGATTAAGGTCTGTCAATAATGAGGGTCTTCTGGTTAGTCCACTCTACTGCTGGCTCAGCAAAAAGTCATGTGCCTTAAGCATCCAAGCTCGGCTGAGTTTCATACCCTGCTCTGCTTAGGCGTGTTGTACCAGATTACTTCTCTGCCTTGTGTATCGCATTTAATGGCATCGAATTCTCTTCACCTTAAGACATTGAGGTATAAAGCTATAGCACTCTGAAGTCCCCATTAACATTATATGTACCCAACTAACCTATATCAATTTTTTACATTTATTAGAAAAACTGTACTTTATAAAATATTTTTGGTCTTTCTTCTACATCTTTGCGCTCATAAAAACACTGAAATTAAAGCAGACAGAAAGGGGGAAACACATTAAACTGTTTAAAGTTTTCAGTTCACAAAAACTTTTAACTGGATTTCTTGTTTGGATTCAAAGAGGCAAAACATAAGACTTTGATGTTCTTCATGTGCCTGTTACAAGAGAGAGAAAGAGACCCACCAATAGGAAGAAGTTGGCATGAAGCCCTCTTTGACACAGCAAGCACAATGTAAAGGATTAAAGGTCTAATCTAGAAGATATATTGCACACTAAACAGCAGAACCATTCAGGAGAACATTAAATGGCACTTAAGCTAAACAGTTGTCCTTGGGAACTGCAGTTTATATGTGACCACTCTAATATCCATTTTAAGCTTGCAGGGCTTTGAAAACAAGATGTCATTGTTTTATAAAAACACACACATTTAATCTTCGCTTGTGAGGCTGTTCCTGAAATATCTGGCTGCTGGACTGGCAAAACATTTCAGAGGAAACAAATGGGGCTGGTGTCAAAACTAGTACTGTTGCACTGTATTTCTGAAGATATTTGCATGTGCTCAGTTGATTTTTTTTTTGATCCAAATAAGTAAACCACAAACTTTTTCAATGATAAAAGTCCCATTTAATTTTTTTAACAGTATTCCCACTGTTCTCTAAGCAAATAATCATAATAATAATACAGTTTAAGTAATATGAGAACACCAAGAAAGCGGTCAGTTCTACATTCACTTGTGTTCTGCGTTCTTCATAAATTAATATTTATGGAAGTATTAGGAGGCTTCAGCCAAAAATAAAGACCACCCAGAGCAAGGTTTCAATTTTAGTATTCTAGGCACAGGTCATTAAAAAAAAATCTTACAAAAAAGCCTTCTTCTGCAACATGTACAGTACATGGATTTTCATGCACATCACTCAGTAGGCGTGTGAAGCATATTCCATTCCTAAAAAATTACAATGCATGCATTTATAATTCATTTACTATTTTTCACCAGGGAGAAATCATCCTCTCTACCACACAGACCAGAAATAGAACAGGAAAAAAGGCAGCAGGGAGGGGACTGTGTCTTGCAGAACTATACAGTCCAGTTTAAAATCTTCCTACTTTTTAACTGATGATCTAGAAAATGGTGAGAATTTTTTGTTTTAAGTTCTAACTATGTATCTGATACCTTCAGTCTCATTACTTGTATCGATAATATTAATCCTTGACATAGTGAATAATCAAGCCAGGATACCCCCTGGCTGAAGCCATTATCCCCAAAAGCTATCTGAAAAATAATAGTGCCATTGTGATCCTCATGGATAGTTTTGGTTAAATGAGCTAGTGGTTTCCAAAGAGTCCCCGTCAGACAGGCAATCCCAGCTGGTTGCCTTGTTAACTAGCCCAGAAGAAAGTCCAAAGGCAAAATCAGTGAGGAGAACAACCACCTCCAGCTGGGCTGGGGTGGCCTGGAGTCACAGGTGGCTTTGGGCTGGGGAGCATGTACAAGATGTTGCGGGGTAGACTACACGGTGTCATAACCATGGAGCAAGCAAACAGAAACCTTCTGTCTCCAGGTTAGCATTGCAAGGAGAAATAGTTAACAGATAGTTTTATAATAACGTCCTGCCAAGCTCCTCAGTCACCTAGTCCATTATGCTTATCATCATTGTTAGCCTGTGATTAACTGCTGGAGTCTCTGTGAAGCTGCTCGTCTCGGGCCGGGTAGGAATTCGCTTAACTGTTTTTTAATTAAAAGCAGCAGCTGATACCTCATGGAAAGCATTCTTTGTGAAGACAGTATGGACTCTGTTTGTGCTACGTGCTTGTCATAGTTCTCTGTCCCTATTTGATATAATTAGGCAGAGTTGCCCAAAAACGGTGTTGAGATGTGCAAAGAGCAACAAGAGTGCTGAGGCAAGCAGAGCTCTAAGGCTTTGGTTTGTCTAGAGTACAAACAAAATGATATCCAGGAATGATAAAAAGGCTTTACTAGAAAATAGTTTTGTTAGATTCTAATTTTAAATGGTTCTGGTCTGAAATTTGGCAGTAGGGCAGGATGGTGTTGGTCTCAGGAGATCAGGTATTTCAGCCATCCTCCTGTCTCTCTCTTGAGAAGTTTTCTTAAGGTGGTCTATTCTTTTCAGTCCTTCTAGATATCCCTGACAGATGCCACCGCACTCCCAAAGCTATAACTTTCCTCCCAGTAAGACCACTCCAGCAGCATGAAGGCTCTGCCCTGGCTAATGCTGCCTCCGTCGTGCACCACAGAGGCCTGAATATTGGGCTCCAAAGAGTCTCCTGAGATCTGCCCTGGATCCAGCTATACCTCACAGAGAGAGCTCAAAGAAGGAGAAAGAGATGTGTCCCTAGCAATGATAACTTTTCTGCTTATAAAAAAATAGGAAATAGTGAAGAGCAGAAATCATATGTTTTAGTAGAACAGCTAATATCCTCAGAAAAAAGACCAAGCTTGCAGGCACAGAAGCAGCTCTTCTTCAGGTCTGAAACAGAAACAAAATATTGCAAAACAAGGGCCAAGTAAATTTGATTCATTATGATATTTTAGCCTGTAAGACATCTGAGAGAAAATTAGTCTTCTTCCTGTCTTTGCAGCCTTCAGTCGAGTCTTTCCTCTGGTTTGTACTGTCTGACTGAAAAACCTCATTGTTAAAGTGAGCCTGAGCACACACAGACAAGTCTTACGTGTCCTTCGTGTGTAGGACAACCCAGGCTTTTCTTTATTTTACCTTTTCTCCCTTTACTTTATTTTACCTTTTCCGCTGTTACTTTATGTTTTACTTTATTTTTATGGTAATAAAGTGTCAGTTGGTTGGTATTTCTGCTGTTCTGTGCACGTCCTGCATCAGAGTGATCTCTACCCCCTGATCAACAATTGTGCCAAAAGTTCTGGAGAGAACTAAAGGGCTCCATGGGGTAAAATAAGGGATTGGAGATAGAGAATCCGAAGGAGGAAAAGAAGTTTGCTTAAGTGTTTATTTAGGCAGAGTTATTCATTGTGGAGCACATAATTTTGGACACTGAAATTTAGCGAAATTGGACAATCTCAGAACTTTTCCAGACTCAGAATCTGGTAAACACTGCTGTCCTGAGCAGAAAATTCTCCCAACTGCAGCTGGCTGCTCCTATGCTGGAACAATGCATACCCACAAATAGCAAGTAACCAAAACACTTTCCATTTCTTAATAGGCTGTCTGCTGTTAATTATTTTATTTGCTTGCTGGGAACAATGGAGGTGGATTGGAAATGATGGCTCAGAAATTATGAGAGATAAATAAGTAACTATTTTTAATGTTTTGGACTTTCCTATTATATAGTGCCTCTCATTAGAAGATCTCAAAACACTTAGGAAAGGGTAACTATTAGTATTATACTCAATTTGCAATCTAGCAGAGAGGGGCTAGGGAGTTAGTACGGTGTTAACTTTGAACAGGGTGCAGAGATGGCTTTTACTACAGCTATTTATACAGGATTTACACGACTGTAGTGTTTATTGTGCCTTTTAATAAAAAGCAGCTGCAGAAACACACAGCTGGTAAGCTTCAGTACCTGTGAGATACTGAAGACATTGTCCAGAAAGCTGATGCACAGGTACAAGGAGATTCACATGGTTTATGCAGCACTTTAAGGACTGCATTTCTAACAAAACTCTGAACTAATTTTAAATGTTTATGTTGTTTATGTTCAAAATTCTCTTCCTCTGTCTGTTTAAAGCCAGATCCTCATCCTGATATAAATCATCCGACTGCATTGTTCAAGTTCTTCGGCTAGGTCTTTGCTGCAGAGTTCTGCAGGCTCTGGTACAGGTATTGTTCCTAGCAATTCTCTTATCCTTACACAGAAATATTTCTTCAAGGTTAGCAGTGCTATTGACCCAGATTTTCTTGTGTAGCTATACATGTGGGCTAGAGGCTGTGTACTGATTGCACTCTAGCTGACATGGGACCTACTTTCTCATGAGAAAAAAGTGCAAAAATTGACTCTATGACCCGGTTCAATCCTGTTACTGACACATCTTTCTATGAGTCCATGATGCCCCTCACTTCTGTACACTAGCAATGTAGTCTCTGTAGTGTCTCTGTATACACATCATGTAAGAGAGATGCAAAGAAAAAAGGATCAAAGATGTGGCCATAAGCTGAACATCTGCTTCTGCCCATAATCTGTTTTCCTTGACATTTTCTTATCTCACATGCCTTTCATAAACTCCAGAACTTTCAAACCAATCCCTCCTGTCTTGCACTGCATTATCCTGTCCTGTGCTAAAAGAATGAATGCAATTTATATGTATCTAGAGATCAAGACCCCATGGAGAGGCTGCAAAGGAGATGTGACCACTGTTACAGCCAAAGGGCTAGAACAACACTGGTGAAACTGCTGCCTAAATAAGAAGATGTAGTAAGTTTTACATCTCTCTTTTATATTGTTTATATTTTTTATTTCAGTTTCTGTAGGAGATGAGTTGGGGCTTAGAACTTTATTCTTTAAGAGACTCTCTTGTGAGAGGCCATGTAAAGGTCAGCAAAGCTTGCCTTATTAAGAAAGAATGAAGAGAAAAAAAAGATAAAAAGAGCCTGGAGATGCTTTGATTGAAAAGAGCGTGCTCAATCGCAAAGCTGCATCATGTCTTTTTATCTGATAAGACAGTGGCTTCTGTGCTCACTGACTCTATTTCAAATCCTAATCCTAAGGTTTCATAGTGGGGCTCATCCAAAAGCCATCAGGATCACTTCCACAGTTTTCTGTGAGCTGTGGATTGGACTCTGTCCACATGTGTCCAATTAAAACGGTCACTCAGACTCTTGAGATGATCTTCCTTTCATCCTCTTGCAACAAGAATTAGCGTTTCACAGGACGATATGATATGCTCTCTCCATCAGCAATGCTAAGAGTAGTGGATGCATAAAATAAACACTGGCACCAAACATCTAATACATCAGATTTTGCCATAACTTCACACTGTGTTCAATCCTATTGACATCAGTTCTGTGCAGCGTTTGGCCCTAGATTTTCCCACAATAGGATCCCATTCTTCTTGCATGAGAATATGTCTTGGACAAATTGCCATGTCACATGCATTCAAAGGGCCATGATAAACCCTCCATCTTTGCACAGGGCTCCCATTTACATCAAAGGAATTTCTGCATACAAAACAAGGGTAAAATATGCCTCTAATTTAAGATTAAATTATACCGTTAAGACATGGGCTAAAATAAGAGGCAGCAAGGAAGCTGAACCACATTAGGGACCACATCCAAAGCACTGTGTCTCAGAAAAAATGCAATCTTTTATACTACAAATATTTGGCAAAAATGAGGAAGAATTTGTGATGTGCCTTTTCAGGCAACAAGCTATCTCCTTTCCTTCCTATCAGGGAGCCCCACCGGAATGCAAAGAAAGAGAAGAAATTCACAATTTAATATGCTCTTTACTTCTTTTCACACTGATTCCAAGCAAAGACTCATGGGCCTGGTCCTTGATTCCCACACTTCAGACATCCACAAAGGCTGTGAAAAGACAAGGATGCTCTTAAACTGTCTTCCCCCTTCTACTGGATATGCACTTCTGAGATGAACAGTTTATCTTCTGGGAAAAAAATCCAAAGCTGGTTTAGCAGTGAATATTCTCATGATTTATAGGATCAGATGGAAGCAAAGTTATGCATGTATGTATGTTCCTTGCACGTGTAAGTAATCTTACAGATAACAGATGAACTGTTATCTGTAAGAGTCTATGATAATAATTTAAATAGATGTTGACAACAGCACAAGCTTCCTAAACCAGAGTAAAATTTGAAACGCAACTTTCGTCTGAGAATATTGAGAAAATACAACTGAGAAGGAGATTCTGCAAGGCTAGATATTTGGTGCCACTGTTCAAAAACCGTGTGCAAAGTAAATGTAAAGGCAAGGGTGGCAGAATCAGCTTGCTGCTCAGTCTTGTATTTCCCTTTTCTTTCATCTTAAATATGTTGCCTAGATATCAGTAGCAGGTACCTCAATAATTCACCTATGGCAGCCTCGCAAATAGCCCTGTGCCGGGAGCTGCTACACTTCCATCAGAGTTCATCTTCTGGAGTAAGGGAAAGGATCATTACATCATATGAGATTTTAAGACTATTTGTGGTAACTCAGTTTGCTCATTGCTATCCACAGAGCTATCAAAAATTTAGAGATTTGGAAGATTTGGTGTAGAAGACTCTAAATGGTGTTATGGGAGGATTTTAAGGAGGATTCAGTGGATTCAAGTAATTTATGATTGCATCTGACCTTAATTGGGGTATCCCAAGGTCATGCATATAAAACACAAGGCGTCTTTCCACAGCTTGGGTTTTATAAAAAACTCCTTGTATAGTTCATGACAGTTTTAACTTTTCACAAGACACTCACAAATTAGAATCATCTTCCTTGTGGGGCTGCTAATGGAAATCCCCCCATACAGTTATTAGTCACTGTCTTACAATAGCTTCTTGTCTCTAAGTACTTTGATGTTGTACATAAGAGCCGTGGATCAATTACATTCATTTTTCCCATTACCGGGCAAATATTTGGACATTTTCTGTTGAGTTGATTCAAGGCAGAACTAAACCAAAGGAGTTGCATACTGTGCAGACATCTCTAACCTTCAGAAGCTGAAGGTTTTGTGACCTGGGAGAATTAATAGATGTTTATTCTAGCAGGATAAATGGAAAAAGACCATTTCTATTTTAGGGAGATAAATGAAAAGCAGGGAAGATGGGGTTTGTTATGACAAAATTGTTCACAAGTGGCATGCTGAAATGAGGAAAAGCAGTTATGTATTTATATTATAATCCTCACGGAATGTTTGTCAAGAGACACTGAAGTGGCAAAATGCATTAGTAATTGTTGTGTTTCCTCACATATCAAACCAAGTATTTCCACTAAAACTAGTCTGCTAAGGTTGTCTCCATTGCAAAGATTCAAAATACACCTATCTTCTGCAGTGAAAATCCAGAATTTTTTCATTAAGATGGGATTTCTTCCAACAAGGCGAACACATATAGCTATTTCTTCTTGCCTGTTTCAAACAATAGCTGTAAGTCTTCCACCACTGTGTCAGAAACACATTTTGAAAATATTTCACTTGCCAGGATTCTTCTGCAGAGCAGAGGGAAGGCGAGCCAGCTGGCATGCCCAGCAGTGGCAATCTCACATGCTTACCACGCTCAGGAATGTTATAAAGCAAGAGCAATCGGATGGCATTCTCCAAACATGGTGCTGCAGTTACTCCTCAGCTGGTACTGCTCTTCTAAACTTACTCAGGTTCGCTACGAACACTTCCAAGAATTTTGGCTCAAACAAGGGTTTCATTGAGAAGAGGCTAGTGCTGGATTTGGTCATCAATTTTTCATTAAATCTTTTTTCAGCAGACAAGACAGATTCCCTGAAACCACTTTTTCCATACTCCAGAAAGGAATTTCTGTGACTGTGGTATAGACAAACTCTCTGGTAGTTCAGCTGTATTACTGCTCTGGTACTGGGGATCAGACGTACGGAAAGACAGAACAGCAGCTTCTGTGGGCTTCACTCTTTTCCTTCAGAGATCGGCAACTGCCAGATGACAGGGGTGGTGAATCCTTAGCAGTAACTCCAAAAGAAGATTCCTCCCAAGGAAGACTGTGTGCTAGTATGTAAAGCAAAAAGACACTTCTTTTTGTCTAAATGTTCGGGAAATTCAGATGATTAAATTATTGTCAATATTACCTAAATAAGTAATGGATTTAGAGCCATTCAAAGAATGAACACATGAATGGATAGCAGATTTCATGTTCATTGCAAAAACATGCTTGTGATTTTTTTTCTGATGGAGGTTTAATATTTTTATTTAAGAATTTCTGAAGTAATTCGAGCTTCTTACTGAGTATTTCCATTTACTGAAAAGCTGGCATTCAGCCAGAAAACCTTCTTTGAAAAACAACAGGATTTCAACTAGTCTATAAATTATTTCATTAATGTTGTGTGTTTGGAATGGAAAATTAGTCCAGTTTGAAACCTGATAAAGAAAACAATTAGAGACTTGCAATTGTCTTCAGGTCCTTAAAATGCATTTGTGGGCCTTGGTACAAAATGATATCTGTCATTTCCAAGAGAATATCTTATGTCACAAATGTCAATGTGTTTAGACAGGAGAAGGTATAGCTTAACACTGTTATCTGCTGTGACTGTCAGGAAGGGCATAAATCACAGTTATCTGAAGGCCTGATGCTGTTCCATTTGTGTAAATTTGAGTCAGGAGAAATACCACCGTAATCAATGCACTGTACAGTTGTACAGATAGCAGGACAAGGGTGCCCCAAACACATTGTGTTTTACACATTTTATCTTTCTTTACCCATTTTCCTGGCTTCACCTCCTTTTCTTTATTCCTTAAAATGAAAGACTGCAAAGAGCTACAACTGGAAGCAGCCTTATCACAGGGAGCCACCCTCAAATCGATGTGTCCTTTATTAGACATTGTCTTGAAACTCCCTCCAGGACTTGAACTGAGGACAAGAGAAGTTGGTGCATTACTGCATTAAGCCTATTGAGATTTTTAGCTTAAAATACATTGTTTAATTTTCATTAAACATGGATTTGCAGCATATGAAATTTCAAAAAATAGGATGAAATTTACTGTCTCTTTCCATTTATGGCTCAAGCACTTTGTTGGAAGCATCTTCATTCATCACAATGTCATCTCGTGATTATTATTTCGACTGCTGGGTAGAGGCATTTGAGTTAAAAGTGAAAGTACCAATTGTGCGAACTATAATTATATGTTTGCAGTATACTGAAGAAAATGGATGTGGTCTGGGACTTAAGTTAAAAGCACAAGTTCTGTGGGGTGCTGAGAACATCCTTCCAGATGCTGTGCAACCTCAGTTCCCATCCAGGGTGACAGAAAGCTAACGTGCCTCATCTTTTTCAGGGTCAGACCACTGACGATTAAACAATTCTAGCAAATATGGTCTCATTCTTATTTGTCTGGGACATTATGAAACACAACATGAAGGAAGTTTAGATGTGGTAGCAGAATACAAAGCACTAACATACCCAGCGTAGTGCTCGAAATGTGTTCCTTTATAATCCTATATTTCCCAGACAAACACTTGTAAACATTGAAGTAAAACAAAACACATTTCCTCTTTATGAAAGAAATGCCTTAAAAGCCACAGGATTAACGCCAGGGAAGGACAATCCCCTGAAGGTCCTAAATCTCCTTTCCAAAGCTTCGGCTGAGCTAACTGTCTTCAAGCTGAAATTTTTGATAAGAGAACACAGAAACCATTTTTTTAAAGACATATCACAGTCAAATCTGCCCTGAATATATTCTGAAGTGATACCTCATAATTTGAATACTCTTACTGATTACAGAGGATGTTCCAATGGTAGGGGTGGGAAACGGAACTCAGACATCCTGGATTTGGTTTCTGGCTTGGCTACAGGTTTTCCTGCATACGTGGGATCAAATTACTTTATCTGTCCTGTGTCACAGTCTCATGGCTAAAGAAAATAAATCACATTCTTCATTCTTCATGTCACAAGCAACACAGCTGAGAGAACTTACCTGCCATTCCTGTCCCCAGCCAAAAGCAAAGACAGAGCTAAATATGTGCTGAGGCAATAAAAGTTGGTAAAACTATTTACACAGTACAGCAAAAAGCATTGTGGAAAAATTCACTGTGGTAAGTTGTTTTGTTTGTTGAATCACATTATTTTTGAAGATAGACAGAAAATGATGAAATTATTTAACAGATTTTTATTCAATAGTTGCAAAATTTCCTCCTTTAGGCATCTCTCTCATGCTTCTCCTGCCCAGGCCGTGCCTAGTTGTCCAGTCAGAAGAGGAAAACAATCACACAAGTGAGCATCCCTAGAAATGAGGAGAATTATATAGACAAAAAACGCCTCATTCATGCGGGGAAGGCGTAAGAAATATAACACAGGCCCAGACCAGTGTCTCTGACATCGTTTTACCTCTGACAGCAGGTTCAATTAAGGTAGGGCTCATCCCACACCCTTCTTCCCAGTGTCTGCTCTTCAGCTGTTCGCTAATTCCCACCTGCCAACATCTAGCAACTTAAGTACTTTCTGAGCCAGAGGCAGCATGTAAACCACCACTTATTAAACCCAACAAGGCATCTGGTCTCTGTGCATTTGTCTAATCCATTAATTCCAGGGGAAAAAATCTTCACCTGTTTGTCCTTCACAGCATCCATCCCATCCCACAGCAAGGAGTTCCACAACTTAATGATATGCTGAACAAAAAAAATAACTTCTTTTTATATATTTTCCTGTTGTCTAAGAAGACGATCCTTAGTTCCCATATTGTTGCAAAAGTTTTGTATCTTCATGATTTTAGATACTTTCACCATGCTACCCTTTTGGTCATCACTTTTGCAAGTGGAAAGGCATTGTCTTTTTAGACTCTTCGATAGAAAACTCCTCTGATTATTCTTGTTCCCATTATCTATACCTTTCCTGTTATCCTGACACTGCTGCCGATTTGATCAATCATGAAGATGATTGCTAGACTGACAATTTCATATCTGAATTCTTCCAAAGCTCCTGTGTGAATACCATCTATTGTTATTGATTTGCTGTGGTACTGATTTTTCCTAAAATCTCTTGACACTCTAATCTGGGAGTTTGCACAGACTCATTCTGTGTAAAGAATGACCCCAGTGTGAAAGAATCCCACCTCATTTACATCAGGAACCAGTGCAAATAATTCATTTAGCTGTTGCATAATGTCTTTATCTTCCTTTGCTGCTGCTTCTCATCCTGCTAACCGTGCAACTGTGCTGCTTCTGCTGTGTATACAAAAGGCTTTACTGTTAGCTCTCATTACTTCTGCAAGTTGCTTCCACTAATATTTTTGGCTCGCTTTGCTGTGGTTTAACATTTATTTTGCTGGGGATTATACTCTTCCTCTGTTTTCTTTCTTTGGACACAGCTTCCATACTTTAGAAGAAGTCTTTTCACTTTGAAGGGTGTCTGTTACACTGCTGCTTAACTACGCCAGCTGCTTCTGGCTGCGGCTCGTTCAGACTCCGTTTTTATCAATGTTATTGATGACTGGCATACATTTGTTCTTTTAAAAGTATGCATGCTACTTGCAAATATTTCACTCTTTTCACTGCTATTTCCAATTCTCCCTTAAAGAGCTTCCTTGTTTTTATGTAATTCCCCAACTATTTTTCAGAAGTATTTTTCAGAAGACTTTTACGTTACTAACGAACCCAAAAGTCTCTGAATTGCTTTTTAAATATTCGCTAAGCATAGAAATCAGACAACAAAACACAATAATGAAAGATGTTAAGGAAAATTGTCACAAAAATCTTCTCCTTCTGATTCACGCACTAACTCGAAGATTAATGTTCCATCAGTGTTTGTTCCATAAATCTGCATGGATCTACATTAACATCACCCATAGCATCATCGGGGCTCAGGGGGGCTGGGGGGTGCAAATATAGAGCCTAGCATTATATATTCATGTACCAGGGAGATGAGCATGTGGTAAGAACTCAAAGAGAGTATTTTTGGTTGTTCCTGAAAGTACATTAACTTAGATTTCTACTATATTAAATCCTAGTAAACAATTTGTGATCAAGGTACCGTACTGAATTCTTTGTCCTCTACAAAAGGTTTTAAAATTATCTTTGTGAAAAACTCAAAGCATAATTAGATTCTGATGCCTGGTGAAATGAAAACATCAGTTTGGTTGCTTATATTTCACCTTTCGTGCAAGACGCAGTGTGGTAAGCCTCCTGCAGCAAACCTGTGTGTGAAGACTGCAAATGAAGCCACAATAGGTTCCAACTGCAGCTTCAGCCTTTGTCAGAGTCTTAGGAAAACTTCACAGAGTTTTTGTGCTATCATCTCTCTTAGCAAGTTATGTGTAGATCTTCTTAAAGTAATACATGGAAATACAACACAATGTAAATGCAAGGGGCACATATTATCAATGCAGCTACAGAAAAGAAGAATGCAATACAAAGAGTGTCGTATTTGCATAAAACTTGGGACTTGACTGCTGTGTCATTAAGTATCACTTGATCCTTTTGCAGGAATATGACCATGCTTGTGCCATGCCAAATTTCTTTTCTTTAACATCAGTAAATGTAAATAAGTATTTATGAAGCTACTTCACTGTATTTCTATCTGCTTTAAATAACAAGTGAATCTTTATTTCTTTTTAGTAGTCACATTACATGTCTTTCACAAACAGGAGAATTTATGTAGATAACATACTACATATATACTATATGTATATGCATGTGTATACAAATACATGTTTAAGATTGCTTATGCATATCTGTTCTGATTGCATGATGGTGCAAAATAGATGTTTTTTTTTCCCCAAGAGAGTAGGATGACTCTGTTCCTGCCAGTGGGAAAGAAGAGCTGAATTAGTTCTTTATTTTCCAATATGAGATCTGAATCATGTACGAAAGCCAGTAATTTTTTAAAAATGGAAGAAATAAGATGTGAAGCCTGGAAAAACACATGTCATTCTAAATGGCAAATAAGAATGCATTCTTGTTCAAGAAAAATATCTGTTCAGGAATTTTCCAGTCTGATGTCATTTTTTTTGTACAAAAGCTTGAGTAGATTATAAGAATAACCCTGAATTAAATGTCACAACTCAAATAATTTATGACAAACCTCATCAGCTTATAAATTTAAATTAAATTCTTTGTTTAATTACAACATTGCTTAGAAGAGGAAAAGACATGTACAAAGGAGACTTCTATCAGAGATTTTGTAATGGGCCTAGTTCTGAACTCAACGAAGGAAAGTGCGTAGCCCAGAGCAGTTGACCTAGAAATCACTGCTCTGAAACGATCTGAGGAAAGCTGACATTATCCTTCCGTGTTTGTCAGAGATACTAGGGTTCGGGGTGATCAAAATTGCTTTAACACATTCAATCTATTTCTGGTTTTGTTTCTCACACTAGTATTGAACCAACTCTTTCTTACTATAGAATGAGTCAAAAGCAATGATACAGCAAAGACAGACAGACCTGTATGTTTAGCCAGCGCCACGCTTTGTCATTTTATCATACAAACTATGTCAGCTTGCGGCAACGTGAGTAATCTAAGCTTCAAATATTATCATCCTGCAGATAAATCAATGAACACAGACAGAAACGAGCTAAGTCTATTTTAGACAGCCTAATGATGAGTAGTTTTTTCTAACAGCTTGTCAGACTTCAACCTGTCAAGCCTGAAGATTTAGGGACACCGATTCACTGGAGATTTCCTGATTGCATTCCTGCTGGGCTATCTACAAATCACAATAGGAGACTCCTAGGAAAAGGGGAGAAAATGGATCGCCTTCAGGCCTTTATGAGGCACAGGTTATTGTCATGCCTCAACTAAATCCTAATTACTCTGATTAACAATGCAAGCCTGTCACCGCTCATGCATAATAGTGAAAAAGTTTGCAGTAATGACTATGAAATTCTGCCACTTCTGCCCGGGCCTCCACACGTGCCTTACTGGGGCTTTGTCTGCCCTGCGTGCCATTCACCCAGCTGCTGTTTCCAAAATAACGTTGCCAGGGTGAGCCCTATTTGCAATTCAGACCGGACCTGAACATACTCAGTGGGATCAACTGCCTCACAGGATGGCCTGCAAGATTTAAAACATATCGAGAAGTTACTGGCTCTGTATGTCGAATTTCTCGCTTTTTCGTTCTATTATCTTTCCTCTTAAAATCAAAGGTTTCTGGTAGATTACTACCCCAATTTAATTACATCTTTCTCTGTGTATGTGTATATATATTTTAGCATGTTAGCTGTCTCAGAGCTTTGTTACTGCTTAGCTGTTAAATATCTCCAAGGTATAATGAAAATAATATTTCAGACAGGTGTCTCCAACAGCACGTACACATCTACTTAGCAGGAAATGTCCAACGGTTTAGCAAGAGGTATGGCACTGCTTTCGTTTAAGAAAAAAAAAAAAAGGAAAAGTTTTTAAAGTAGCAAGAAGACTTTATTTCTGGGACAAAAATGCATTTTGAGATGCACATTCTAGAGCAGTATATTGCAGTCATCTATACCGCTTTGCTAACACCCCAGAACACTTGCCCTTTCATCTTGTATTAACTCTGTGGTCTGATCCTGCCATCACTACAACTGCAAAATTTTCTGACAAAGTCCTGGTACTGCTGGAATTACCAGCAAACGTCCCATTAGCATCGATGGCTGGGTGCAGTGCCAGGGGGGCAGGGGCCTGGTGTCCAGAGGACACGGGGAGGATGCGGCAGAGGCGAGGGACAAAAGGTGGTGTCCTGCCCCAAAACTCAGCGGTGGCCGGAGTGTGGGACCAGCCCCAGGAACTCGGTTTGGATGTGCACAGTTGCTGTTACTGGAGCAAGGTGGAAACCTGTTCCTTCCTCTGTGACCATTTAGCCCTGGCTCCTGCTAACTGCCAGTGCTCAGCACCATGCAGGATCAGCCCATGATGGCTCCACACCAGTGCAATGCGCTTCTTATCCCCACCTCTGCCACCGATATGCATTAAACAGAAAGTGTTGGAGTGCTCAGCAATGAAGCCTATAAAACTAAATCCGCAGTTATGCTCCAGTAGGAAAAAAAAAGTAATAATTAAAACTCTTACATTTCTCTTTTCTTATTTTAAAGGACTTATCCTGGGAGCTGCTGGATGCTTTTTTGCCACATCCTTTCGCTGAGGGCACACGACTCTGAAAGAGGTTTTGTCCTGGAAGAGCAGAAAATACTGCCACTTCTTTTGTGCATACGTGCAGAGTCTTTCATTCTGCCTCTCAGTCAGTGCCTTTCTTGGGCCTCTCGGGTTTGGAATTTATCAGGTGACCAATTGAGAAGGAAGCGATGTTTGATTCGCCTTGTTTAAAACAAAATTTTAAATTAAAACATAAGACAAAAATATAGTAATGATCCGCTTTGAAAATACAAAGCTTTTTGCCTGTCGGAAAGGGCATGCTGGTTTCATTAAACTTTCTCTGGCCAGCAGCCTTCGGCCCCTTCCCGGTGTGCTTGAAGCCCACGGTGCTCGGTGCCTGGATGCCGTGCGGGGCTGCCTGCCCGGCCGGCCGGCAGCTGAAGCCACTGACCGGCGGGAAGGCCGGCACCCGCACAGACTGTCCCTTTTTGCCAGGTATTCGGAAATGTTGATGTTTCGTTCCAGTGCAGAACAAAATGAAATGTTGACAACCTGGAATTTCCCACAAAACAAACGTTTCCTTTTCCGGCCAGCTCTTACATACACACACACACACATTTGCAGAATTATTAACTGCTATGTAATGACACCGGACTGTATGCCCGCTTCCACTGTGTGGTATGGAGGGAATCCAGCCCTCAAGAATCCTGTGTTAGAGCAGCCACCGGAGAGCCACGGAGCCTGGCAGAGTCCTTTTTCACGGAGCAATCCGGAGCTTTGTGCAGTGTCAGGACATGAAGCGTCTGCTGCAGAGGAAGGCAAGCGCTCCCATGTCTGAGGAGCCTACAGAGAGCGAATCGACACAGTGCAGTCTGTTATTTACAGAGCAAACTATAAGCAAGGCATCACTATTTGGATCGGCAGTGACTCTTTCTCCATTCCCTGTGAGTCCTTGGGGTTTTTTTTCCCCCTTTTTTTTTTTCCCCCTTTTTTTTTTTTTCACATGAGCCGTTGCAAAGTGCCAAAAGCTATCAGAAAGTCTGCATTGCATCAGGCAAGCTAAGTGTACTGACCCTCTGAGCTAGCCCACAGGGAAGAACAACAGGAGGGAGATTGCAGAGGAAGATAGGTCTACTTAAGTAGCAATTCATTGTGAACCACTTTTCTAAGCTGTTGATAGAAGCATTAAGTGTGAGAGAGGAAGGGGACTTATCTTCTTGCCCAAGCAGAACCCTAATGACTCCATAATGACTGTTAAATAATGTTGCCAATAATCTCCGTTTAATTATACAGCTGTAGTATGTCCTGAAAAGGAAAGAAAACACAAAAGGCATCTGCAGTCTTAACATACCCGGTAGTCCCTTAGCCTAGTTCTGTAAAACGCATGTGGATATGTAGCATGAATTACTGTCTGGAAGATAATTCACTTCCCATCCTTCATCTCATCTGAAACGTTTACTCACATGAAATAAATTTGTTCAGCTCTTGACGCAGCCATCAATAAACTCTGTGTCCGATGTAGCTTGTGAGCATCCAGGTAGGCTCTCCTCAAGATAGAAATATATGTGGTTTCACAAATTTACTTTGCAAGGCTCTACAGCAGTGTTTTATCTTTGACCACAGGGGACTACAAAAGCAGGGTGTTTAATGAACACAGCACTGCTTCTTGTGAAAGTTTGAGGAATCTTTTTCAGACAGATGCCTATTGTAAGAGCTGGTGACTTACACAATGGCCTTTTTAAAAGCCTGAAAATATGAATTCCCTCTTTATCATTATTAATTTTTTTACAGATGCCAAAAGTCTGAAAAAAGGTCGATCTGAAATAACAGCTTAATAGTACACTATGCGTGCAATGGGCTAAGGACAGTATTTTACTTAAGCACAAAAATCTATCTTTGGCTTAATATTCCAAGGCTTTCCTAATGCTCATTTCACTAAAATAATTCTTCAGGCACAGCCCGGATTCTGGCCAATACAAACACTGGTTTCGTCTGGAATATTCAGCAAGCTAATTGATAAAAAACATGGCATAATAGGTGAAGGGTCTGTCATTGGACTTCCACCACCAGCTCAGAAGACTTACTGTTATAAATAATACAAATTAGGGATACACAAAGAATCAGATTTCCACTTACTGTGTGGAGATAGACCCACATTCTGAATTTTGGAATTAAATTATAACATGCAAGCCAGCGAAGCAGGAATGAAGAGCACCTCCAGAACTGTATTTTGATGAAAACATAGTGTGATTTCAACCAACAGCTAGTGCATGTTTAATTTTAGCCATGTGTGTTAAATATGCTGCCTTTAAAACTCCAGCTAATGAACTTTGATGGTTGCCCTTTTTGGTAAATTTGCAGACCATTGCCTGTCCTACCCCTCATTTACACATATAGAGCAGAAGAAGTGTAGGTGTGAAAATTCACAAACCAGATTACCACCTTGAATTAGAAGGGGATTATATTATTAAGGGAAGGACGGATTATGCTAAGTAACAGTCAAAAAACTACCCTGTGTTAGCATCTGATAAACCTCATGGTAAACATTGATTCCAAAATGAGGGGGAGATGCAGAAGATCAGTTCAAGGAGCAGAACTGTCTGCGTGGAAAGCCACGTTTCCTCTGCTTCCAGGGCCAAAGCTCATCGCCAGCACTCTCAGAATGGTGTAAAGACAGCGCCAGGCTCTGCACCTGGTTATAATACAGGACTAATAGCTTTACAGAAGCACTAATAAAGGAGGTTCAGCCACATCTACTCATCCCATGGCAAGTATGAGAGAAATCCGAGGGAGGGCAGGTCACAGCTGATGGCAAGCTCATGCAGCATGGAGCCAGCCTCCCTGGTTCTCTGAGTGAGGTCCCCTGGAAGAGGGCAGGCAGGGAGGGGGCAGGTGGCAGGCTCCTTCCCAGCACCCAGCGGCTTCCTTTCGTTCCCTGTGCAATGGAGACAGAGAAGAAAAACAAAACCGAGCAGACGCAGCTGCCAAGAGAAGAAGCAGAGTTCGGTGTAGAATACAAGTCCCAGAAGGCGGTGGGAAATGAAGAAAGGCTCTGTATTCCTCCAGTGGAAAATATTAGAGCATGTACACAGTCTGAAATGCCCTTATTAGACAAGCAGCAGCCATTTCTCTTTTCCTAACCTCATTTTTTTCCATTAAAAAATAAAATAAAATTGGCCAGTTGATGCGATTCAGCTCCTGAACTGGCTTTTCTAGAGGTAACGCTTCCTGTCTGGGGTGCTGTTTCTGGCTGGCTGGATTTCCTGGCTGAGATTTTCAAAGTCACCTAGGGAACCTGCGTGTTCACACATATACCATGAATTTAAGCAGAAACTGTCATATGAACCCCATGAGCAGATGTGAAATATTCTTTTTTATCCCTCTCTTTTCACGTACTCTTTATTTGCTGCATCTTTTATCGGTCTCTTTGCTGTTTTATTCTTTCTTCTCACAGTTTCTCTTTCCACTAAGATGCCTCACCTTTCACTCCCCATTGATTTTCTCTCCCTGCTTTTCTCCAATAGCTACCAACTTCTGTGTCTTTGACTTTCCTTTGTCTCCAGATGCTCTCTCCCTATTGTCAGTCCTTTGTATTATCAGTCTGCCTTGTCTGGCTGGTTGCCCCATATATAAAAGCTGGACCAGCTCTCCTGTTCCCAATACGACCTACAAAATGGGAACTCATTGCAATGATCCCTTCCCAGCAGTGAAGCTGTATAGATCATCCAAGCTCCACTCAAGAACATCAACATAACCGCAGAAACCCCCTCTGCAATATTCTGTGGGATGGTGAGGAAGGGAGAGAGACAGACTGGGTAAAGAGCAATTGGCATACATCTGCTTTTTTTAGTTACAAATCACTATCTCTACAACGTTCAAATGGCTTTGAACATAGACCCATGAACCAGGTTGTCCCACAACGTCACACATTTCCACTGGCATCTCTAGTGTGCTGCAAAGGCAAACTCATGTCTGTGCTTTAGAGGTTCAGACACCTACCTGACTGTGAATTCCCAGGAGTGCTCTGTATGCATCTCTACGTATGCAAATGTTGACATTTGTGCCCACAGTGTACCACTGATTTAGAGCTTTCTCTCCTGTATCCAGATTGTTTGCATGGCAAAATGGGAGGGTACAACCAGCCCTTGTGCCAGCTGGGCTTCAACTATTCTCAGGAATGCATCTGTGTCTAATATTGCTCCTAGTCTGGAACACAAGAATATTAAACATAATGAAAATCAGGTAGCTGAACTCACTTTTGCTTCATTATTCAGAAGAAAACCATGCACTGATATTGAGCCATGCAGCATGTCTTTACGCATTTGGCTCTATAGGCACAAAACCCCATCACTAAATAAAAAATTTTATAAAAAATGGTAATCAGATTAATTTTTTTATTAAAAAAGAGACAATTAATGTGTTTTACTGTATATCCAAAAGAATCAGTATTTTAATTCTACATTTTAGCCTACCACTCAAACCACTGCATAACTTCTTACTTTAAAATATTTCGGTCCTTTGAGGTCAGGGCTTCTTTTTGCAGTACATAGTTACAAAAAGCTGTTAGGGTCTGCCAATTCTACAGTACAAAATTTATAGCAATGGGTCAAAAGACAGTTCCTAGAGGAATTCAGCAGCCCTTTGTAGTAAATCAGCAGTCATGCCTTTGATAAATGTCTCCCGAGTCCAGCAGTAACTGTTCCTCAGCGCTGAAAGGTAAGACAGTGGAGTTGTACGAGGCATGTAGTTTAGTGAAAGTCACACAGCAACAAGGAACTGGCAAATAATTTCTGAGGAATTTATGGTTAACACAGTGCTCATGAACACTGAACTTAACAGCTCTAGAAAACAAGATGGAAGCCTACCTGGGCGCACGAATTCAGGTGCACTGCTCAGGTATAAAATATGCAGCACCGTGGAGGATAATAAGAAAATTGCTTTAACCCAGTTGAGGGATATAAAACTTTTTGAGGCAGAAGAAACCGTCTCCAGACCTTCCTATTTTGATGGCATCACAAACTTCTGCATTCAGCCTGTTACTTGATAATTCTGTCAAAACACAGACCCTACAAGCAAAGCGCAGGAGTTCCTCCAGGCTCCATTTTAATGCTCCAGGGGCTGGTCCTGCAGCTGCAACCGATACAAGCAACCTCCACTTATAGAACCACAAAGCTCTTTTTGCCATCATAGTCTGATCTGCTCTACTTATCAGCTGTACTCAAGCCAATGAGAATATTTTTCACAGCCGTAAGCAAGCCCATGAAGAGATGCTCCGGACTGAAGAGGCACAGAAGGGCCACTGGCTGGTTTGGGAGGATGAGGGTGAGCTTTCTAGGTCAGTTTTCACCCAGCAGCAGCAGTACTCCCCTGGGAGGCATCATAGCAGCCCGGCATTTCAACACCATGAGAGAATAGGCAGCGTTGGAAGCCACGACAGCCTGTTTGCAGCCTGTCAGTCCCTCATCATTTTATCCTCAGAGAGGGCGAGAGCCGATTAAGTCACACACATCCACAGGAGGTCAGGACTCTGGTACACTCGGTCCTTGGGCAGGGTAAGGTTTTGAACAGCCGGAGTACTTTGTCGCTGCAGTGGTTCACAAGTTTCTACCACTAGAATAGTGTAGTGGAGGATGCCGGTGGCTGCAGCAGAAGGAAAATGAATAGGTCGTATAATTCCTCTGGCTGAGATTTATGGGTCCATCTCATCAAGACTAAGTCAGTGGTGTAGACTCAAATGAAATCTAGGTGTGAGGAGCAGCTTAATTTGACAGCAAGAAAATTTGTCCCATGCTGGCAAACAAATCTCTTTACTTTTTCTATTAAAAAAAAAATCAGTCTAGTTAAAAATCTGGACTAACTCCCATCCAAGTCACCAGAAAATTCAGTTCGGTTAAAAAAGGGATTAACTCCATTCCAAGACATCAGATCATCATCCAGGTACTGGAACCATGCTAGGAAAAATATTATTTCATATTCTTTTCTTCCCAACTCAGTA
Source organism: Opisthocomus hoazin (assembly GCF_030867145.1). Classification (NCBI taxonomy): domain Eukaryota; kingdom Metazoa; phylum Chordata; class Aves; order Opisthocomiformes; family Opisthocomidae; genus Opisthocomus; species Opisthocomus hoazin. Next base: position 25,408,212 of record NC_134415.1, read on the forward strand.
TCTGGCCTCTTTCCACCAGGAGAGGGAAGGCCTCCCTCTGAGAGGAGAGGCACGAAGCTCTGAGTGACTTTTTTGCACTTTTTTGAGGGTTGCTTGTTATAATTCCCTTTTTGGTTACATTTCATGTATATTATCTCAGGAGTAAATGCCCATCTAGACTGGTTCATTAAGGATTTTCTGAAAATGCCCTGGGGCTTCTGGTAATAGTCTTCTGTACCTCCCAACAAGGGAGATGTGCCTTTACAATAGAAAACAGAGCACACGACTATTTCTGAAACTATTTCATTAGCTATGTCCTTATAGCTGAGCTAAAATTACTCACATACAAGCACTGGATTGTGGACAAAAGCAACTGTATTCAGGGTTAGGCATTTACACAGGGAAGTTCCTCCAGAATAATAAATTATACCAGAAGATATATAGAGGAATCATTACTTCTGGAGCAGCAACATTTAAAAGTTCTCTCTGTGGATTCACACTTAATACACACAATACAGGAGGAAGCTATTTTGTGGTCCAGAGAAGGAGAATTTTTAAAACACAATAAAGTGCAGGACTAACAAACCACTGCGGTCTGCAGTGTCTCTTGTATCTTTGCTTCTACCATATATTACGAAATATATTAAAATAAAACTTAATGCACAGGGACCAATGAATAAAGACATAAAATGTATCATTATGTCATATTCTAAGGCAATTTTAAAGTTCTTTTTGTTGATGTAAAATAATGTAGGCTACCTAGGACTATAACTAGACTATGTGGCTAGATGTAATACAGATCAACCTAAGGTTTATGGGGAAGAGACCTCATGGCCTCTACTTTGCTGATGCTTGCGAGAAAGACCTGGTTATTAGTGTAATTCTGGATTCCTGCTCTGACAAGGACACTCAAGTCTGCTGTTGTAGTGCATTCTAGACTACTAATTCCCACGCACACACACCAAATTCCTATAAAAGCCTAGTAGCTCTGCTCTGTGTAGATCTCAGATGAAATGCTGAAGCCCAGCATTTCCCCTCCCTCCCATCTCTACCCGATTTACAGCAACATCCACGGCCTGCACCATATTATTTTGCCCCAAGGGCCTCCAGCACACCCAGTCAGCTACGCTCAATGGAGTGGAGAAATCAGACTAGGTTCCTTCAAAAAATCCTTGCTTATTGCCTGAGTGAAGTTTCCTTGAGTACAGTAGTTCTTACTATCCTCCTTACACATCTGCACAGAGATATTGAACAATTTAACCCCAAATAGGAAAGATGAAACAGAGTATTTATTTCAACTTCTACAAAGCATAAACTAGTAAGGACTCAGTGTGGTGGCACCATAAACCAGGAGGTCTAACTCAGAGCAATACAGCCTGCTTAGTGAAAATTCACTGCAGTCTAGTGTTACTTGTTACTAAATCTTCTCTGTCAAGCAGTTACTTCTACTTGCCAGGCTCCTAATACACCTCCATACTAGTACCTAGGTCCCCATCAAAACCAAAAATTCTTTAAAAACCTAACCTAAACCATCAGCAAGTACATCTTTATAGATGTCCCAGCAAGACAGCTGCGCCTCTCTGCTTAATCCAGCTGATGAAAACTCCATGAGACAGTGTTCCCAATCAAAGATACTTGGCTGTGGATACGTTTCCAGAAAGCAAATTAATCCAGACTTTGAGCACCTTCAGAGACTTTTTGGTTAACATTTTATCAGGAACAAAAAAGTAAAAGACGCCACAGAACAAATATGCACAAGGTACACCACTATATAAACAGGGAACTAAGAACAAAAGTTTCACAAAGACCTTTATGAACCTTACAATGTCTACCTGATTAACCTCTTTTATACTCTGACATTGTTGTGTGTGGGGATACTAAAAAATCAAACTCTCAAGTAGATTAGGTGTGTAGTTCAGTATCTTTGGGGAGGAATGGTAAAATGTATGTCACAGCAGGTTCTGCCCATGTTTATGCTTATAACATCTTATTTATGCCTGTGGCCAGGTACATAGGCAGGTAACAAAATTACATAAAGCTGATCTCAGACAGTGTGAAAACACAGATAGGCAAATGGGGGATATAAGATCAATGGGTCCTTGAAATCCACACTTTCAGAAGATTGTTTCTGGTGCTCCCATTCCTCCCTTCTTGCCCCTCACTCCCTCCCCTTCTAATATCCGTGGCTTTGCAACCACATTTGTCTCCCTTTTAACATACCTTTTTTCTCCTCTGCTGCCGTGTGAAAGACTCCCACAAACCACAAGATAAACTAATTTAGGGCCCGGCTTTCTGGAGTGCTGAGTTCCCACTTAGTTCTCAAAATACCTGCCAGGTTTTCAGTAGTTTGGGTTGTTGGGTATTGAACATTTTTCCTAAATCTAACATTTATTTACATGTTTAACTGGGATATGAGGTCTTTCAAGATTTTGGTTGTAGTCTGAGATCTTGCAATCCCTTGACTAAAACTGATGATGCAAAACAATTAGGAAAAACAACAACATGCAAATTACTAATAAGGCAATACCCTATCTTGTGCAGACATAAACTCTTTTTTTGCTCTTCTGGAGTCTCTTACGTTCATAACTGTTGTGGTTTTGCCTCAATTTGTAACAAAAGAACCACGCAGTTAGTCTCTCACTCCTTCCCCCTCCCCGGTGGGATGGGGAGGAGAATCAGCAGGAAAAAGGCAAAAACTCATGGATTGGGATGAGAACAGTTTAACAGAATGGCAAAGGGAGAAGAAAACAACAATCAATAATACTGATAAAAAGCATATACGACATGCAGTGTTCTCACCATCCAACGCTCAGCTTGCTCCTGAGTAGCAAAAGCCCCTCCTTCAGCCAGCTCCCCACTTAAATACTGAGCATGGCATCACATGGTGTAGAATATCCCATTTGACTGGTTGTTCGGGTCAGCCCAACCAGCTTCTTGTGAAAATTAACTCTATCCCAGCTGAACCCAGGACAACAACCTACCTTTATGTTATTTACAACAGAAACAGACCAGAACAAACTACAGAAATAAGTCAGAGGGCACCAGGCAGAGAAGTGGTTATTGACTATCTTGCTAGCAGCTCTACATTTTTGAATGAACTGCATTTTGGTATAATGGTTTTGCTGCAATAGATTGTCTCCACTTCTTTCTAAGTGTCTCTAGAATATTTTTTTACGCAGAATGCTGAGGAAGGAGGAGATAGCTTTCTGTAGCATTGCCTTTCGAATTGATGTATGTCATGACAGCCATTCGCTTAGAAACATCTCAAGTGTCCCAAAATCATGAGATTTTAAAAATGCTTAGTCACCATTGACTTCTTACTATTTGTCTCCTGCCTTTGAAGTCCATTTGAGGTCACAGTATCAAGTGCTTGTCCACTTGTCGGGCTAGAAATGCAGCCTTACAAAAAAGAAGTCTGGGATTCCCAGATGATCACTTGAGTACAGGAAGTGAGGATTTACTTGTGAGACTTAGAACAAAATCCTGAGAGCTGGCAACATTAACTGTGTGATTGTTACTGCAATTAATGAGAGTTTCAGGAACACTCGTAGGAGATAATAGTTCCTCTGTGTGCAAAATATTTTTTCCCATAAAACTACTATAGAGCTTAGCTTTGTGTGTGGCTGCCAACATGAACTAGTCAAGAACAATTCATGTCTAACGATCCTTATTTCCCACTGTAGTAAGGCAAGAGGTTTTGTGGGCAGAAGAGCAGCGTAAGATTCTAGATCTCAGCTTCAGAAAGTTTTTTAATGTTGTCCCAGGTGACAGTACCGTAAGCAAATTAAGGAAACAAAATAGCAATTGGTCCAAGACAGATGTCTATATGATTCAAAACTACTATATAGAATTTGCTGAAAAAACATACTTAAAAAGAAATGAGCAATGGCTCATTGTCAGACTACAAGGCTGTATAATGTGGCATTTCCTAGACATTTTGCAGTTTAGTATGCTCACTAATAAAACTGCTTCTTACATTTTCAAGAAATGGGAAAGCTTAGAGGGGCTGCAGGCACACTGAAGAAGAACACCAGGCTTCAGAATAACAGAGGAAGCGGTCAAATTGTCTGAAAACATACCAGTAGGATGCAATCCTAAAAAAAAAAAAAGGCAGTAGGATGCAATTTAATACTTGTAATGGCAGGGTTTGAAACAGTCAGGAATAAACATTTGCACAAATTCAGAAGAGGTAATGATCACTTCTGCAGAAAAAGTTTTTGGGATAATAGTGGCTTGCTAACTAGATATGAAACCATGCAGCTGGAAATTTGAATAAAAGGGGGGCAGTGGGGAGGCAAACCATCATATTGCATTGTATAAACGTTTTTCCTGGAAACAAGTAATAATCCTTCTTCTCCAACTAGTGCTGCCAAAACTGTAAGTGAAGTTCTGTTCCAAATTTTTGGCACTGGATATCAAGGAAGAGATAAATCCATAGAAAGACAGAACTGAAGAGAAATTGTAATAATCTTCAAATATCTACAAGGTAGCACAAGAAAGAACAGTCTCAGAATGACCAGGACAGAACAAAGTAATGACTCTAAGTAACAACAGTGTAGGTTTAGTTAGTCTTTAGCTTTAGGACAATTACCAATAAAGACAAAAAACTTATAAAAAAGTGGTAATTCGACAACCTAAAGAAAGAAATTATGTAATTAACTATGAAATAAAATAAACCTATTTTGTAGTGTACCATTCCTGGTGAACATCAATCAAAAAGATATGTTTGTGTCACATCACTTGCAAACTACTTCAGGAAGCTACATGTAGTGCTGTTAAAGAAAGTTTGCAACTAAAAAGTGGTGCAGAGGTACAAGTTATGGAGTAGGTGTATTTTAGTACTTGTTAATAATGTTAATAACAGCTCAGAGTACCTAGATAATTCTGTTTCCAACTATTTGTTTTCTGCTATTGCCTTAGGTTTTCTCTATTATGCATTGACTGATATTAGCTTAGTGGTTATTTGTGGAACTGGAATCAGAGACATAAATAATTAAACTGGTGTAAGCTAGTCCATAGGCAGAATTTAATCTGAGCTATCCTGTTAGATAATTTTATGTTCTTTGGCTTTTCTTCAATATCTCTTTAATACAAATGCCCCAAAAGATACCTTTGTGAAATTTCAGCCTGTCAGTCAGAGAGTCTGGAAAATTGAAAAGAAATTCAACAAAGACCAAATTAGTTTTTCGGAAAAGCTCTCACAGGTCAATCTGGATTTTATTCACCTTGTCTTAGATAACCAACAAAGAAACAAATGTTGAATAAATTAATGAATCAGATCTTTTATAGAAGTAAAAGGTACACAGCCCCCTTTCTCCATTTCGCATATCACCTTTAGGTATATGGTGGCTACAGTTTGAACTAAACACGTTGAGGAGCTGAACAGGTTGCAAAAGGTGGGCACCTCACTGAACTTGTTATTAGCATGCCCTGGTTCTGAGAAATCTAAAAATTTGACAAGGAAATTAAGAAGTTAATTAAATATGCTTATTGTAACAATAGCCAAAGGCAAAGAAGATGTACTGATGTTAGAAAATAACGTTTCATTTCTTTCCTGACCTGAAAGGTGATATGTGTTAGAACTAATGCCCCTTGGCACAAGAGTTTGCTGGAATGTACTGGTTTAGCATGGATCAGTGATCTTAAAGCTTTCCAAAGTGGGTGCAAATGTCAGTCCACTGAGTAATGAGCACCAGAGAGGATTGTTCCTCACAGGACCTGTCTAAATAAATACAAAACTACTAGCTGTCAGTCTGAAAATAGGGTCAAAGGCTATATATTTTCATCTGATTGCTTGTTTGCCAAGTATACAAAATAATACATAAAAAATAAGGAAATGAGGAAATACCAACTGGCATATGGCAGAGCTTTATGAGACTGATCAGTGTGTAGAACTGTTCCCGAACAGTCATGTGAAAGTTGAGAAAATTTCTTTCTTTCTTTCCCAGAAAGAAAACATTTTGTTTCTGCATTGTGGATATGCACTTTGTACCAGTATTTGAACTAAGAGCATTTTCAAATAAATATTTTGGGAGGATTTGAGAAGTGAATTCTGTGTAATTGAATGACTACTCATTTCTCATGAATAGCAGATTGCTCTATGATGAAATGGGTTTTTTTTTAATCTGGTGGTCTGCAGAGCCGTAGAAGTCCATGCACTACTTCTACTCTGTGGGTCTGTGAGAGGTAGCAAAGAAAGCAAGAAGAAATTGTCCACGGGCTTAAATGCAGAGTGCCATACCTTCACTAGATGAATGCTAGAGGACCAGAGATGAAAATATTTGAAAACCACTGAATTAAACAGTAAGCAAATAGTTTGCAAAAAATACAAAAGTTGAGATACATTTACCGAGAAGCCAGTCCAGCTCCTGCTGCCTTCAGTGAGAGCTTGGATGGCTCCCTGGTTCAAAGCCCATTGGAATCAGTGTGAGTCATTCAGAGACTTAATGGACCTGGCTGTACTTGAATAACAAAGTAATTTTATAAAATATAAATTTATTTGCAGTTATTCATGTATAGAAGAGGAACTAAATTAATCAAATAAATATTTTTTTCTGTAAATAATTTGCCCTAAATCCAATGCTTACCTAATTTCCCTCAAAACTTCCGTACAATATCTGCAAGCCTACACTGTAAACTAAATGGAGTAAAACTGAATTCCAGCATTCCATGGAGTTCTTTTTGAAGGTTTTATATGCTACATATACACTATATTCATATTTAAAACAGCTGTTTAACATATGAGCATTTTACTACTTAGTTTACTTCTACCATTTTTCCATTAATAAATTCACCATATATGCAAGCTTACGAACAGACTAAAGCAGACCCAAATGTTCTAAATACACAGTCAGTTCATTAATAAATGATAATAAAGAAAAGGAAAAAGTACATTTTTTTCTATTCATGCTAGCTGAAAAGATACAAGAGAAACAGAATGATATCATACAATCTCACAGACTACAGGAATAAAAACATGCAAACCTTCACCTAGCAAAAAAAAAAAAATCACGTGTTTTTAAAAAAAGCTTAAAGAAAATTCCAGAAGAAAATAATGAGAGACATGACTTTTCCTAGTTCTGGTCTTGCTCTAATCTCAGTGTCAGGTAATGCAAGTGTATTTCCTAAAACAAAAACACATCCTAAGATTTTCAAATGGACCCAGAGATCACCCTAGCTCTACAGAAACCAGCTGCATGATGTCTCCTTTCAAACACATAAAACTGAAGGCACCAAAAGCTACTACTCTTTTAAGAAATTCTGGGTCATAAAAATGGCTGCTTTCAGACTCGTTGTTGATATTAAGCCTAACAACCAAAACTTTATACACTTCAGAGAGCCTGCGAGCCTCCGCTGCCAGCACAGACACACTCACCCTTTCACTTAGACTCAGCGGTAAGCTGTGCTGCAGGTCTGCTCTGGGTGGAGATGACAAACAGATGAGTTCCCACACTTGTATGCACTTGGGTTCTTTTGGGCAATTTTAGATGAATTCAGAGGTCACTAGAAAGTGAACCCTGACAGGACGGAATGCTTAAATTACAAGGAAAAAAGCAAACAAACTTGACCCCCACTCTTCGTGATGGCTCTGACAATCGTGAAGTGAAAAAAAAAAAAAAGAGGAAATTACTGAAGGTTTGACAGAAAAAAGCATCTCTTTGTGCAATATAGTATTATATCCCTCTGTGAAGCAGGGAGATTAAAAACTACTGTATCTTTCAGTTTTCCTAATTCTCTTCTCCCCCTAAAAATTCATGGACAAGCCTGGTTTGTGCTAAGCATTCCAATTGCTTTTGAAAAGAGCATTTCGCTAGTGGAAAATGTGCTGTCTCTTTGATTGCAAATGTAGTTGATTGTGAGGAGAATGAAAGGATGACCTATGACACGACCTGCTAGCGCAATAAAGTCAATTTTTTTTCCCCGTCCTCACACAAAAGATAAGAGGCTGACTGCTTACAAAGTGTTCTGGTAAATGGACAAATTAGGACTGCCTGGACTCCCGCTCCGGTCAGGCAAGTTATTCTAAGTGAAGATAAGTGAAAGTTTGAAATGTTTTGAGGAGGAGGCAGACTGCGAGCTTTCGTTCCTTCAGCAAATGGATGGATTGTGAAGGAAGAGAGCTGTGCAGAAACGGCTGGCCCAGGAGTTTCAGGTTTCAGACCTGAGGTTTCTGCAGCTGAGCGATAGAGAGGAGGAGGACAGGACTGCCGCGTGGGTGCAATGTCGGACGGCACTGACTCAGGACAGCTAGCCTCAGCGTGACTCCCAGCTTGACCATTCGTTCTTTTGTGAGGCACCACACAAGAACAGACAGGCAGGCAAAACCCCCTTTTGAGATGCTGAGGCAGAAGCGACATCCTGGGTAGAATTCATGCAGCCACATTACCGTAGCACTGCACTTGAATAATGCCTGCCCATTTGGGACAACGCTGGCATCAGGAAAATTCAATTTCATGGCTTTCAGACCCAAACTTGGATCATCCAGCCAGGTCAGTGCATGGGCAAGTTCCTGTCCGTGTGTGCCCACATGTATAAACATACTCTTGATTTACTCAGACCAACATTTCAGGCTCTGCATGAGTCAGGGAAAATATTTTCGTACCTTGGTGGTGTGTTGTGAGATACAATTACCTGTGAGTGAGAAGTGTTCAGATAGGACTGTGCTGTTCATTTATACGCCTAGCTAGAAAACTGAGATGCTTTTTAGCAAAACCAGGGTCAGGTTTCAGCTGAGCCCTCCATGAGGCTATGGTTTGGGTGAAAGTTCCCTGGTTCCAACAAATAAACAGCCTAAAGCTCAATCATTTTAGCACAGAATTGCTTAGAGATTTGGGGGTTGAACCCTAACCCTCAGTGCAGAATTCCTGAGTATGAACGCATTCAAATCAAAGCCAAACAAAGGTTTTCGTGAAACCCAGGAAGCCTGAAACACCAACTTTCTTAGTAGTGCTACAAAGCAAGCTCCAGAAAACCACTGAAAAGTCCAAACACCACAAAAAAATTCAACAGATGGAAAATGTCATATTCTGGAAATGCTTATTTCTTCCTACAAAACTGGCAGGTTCTCTGATTTCTGTTTGATCTGCTTCAGAAATACACAGTATCAGTAAGGCTCCACCTAAAGTTTATCCAGCTCACACCTGGTACCAGCTGCAAATCAAGGAACTATCCTTTCGAAAGCAGAATCTTAATCACCTGCCTTAGGGTGACAGGCCAGAGATATGTTTTCAACACATTCGTGGAAAGCTATCAGATGTGGTGCTATGTGATTTCACTTCACAAGTGTTTTTTTTGGTGGAGATGGAATATTCTTGGGAAGTTCTGGAAAACTTGCAAAAGGAGACATGTATCCCAGCATTGCCCTGGAACCAGATTTGCACCATCTGACAAAATGTTGCTGTCAATTCATTTGGGCTCCAGTCCAGAGTAATCTTCAAGCAAGTGTTCATCTCGAAGCATGGCAGCAATCTTGTTCAAGGATTCATATGTTTTAAATGAAGAACGTTCTTTAGTGCTTCGCAGAGGCTGGAGCTACGTGAGAGGTAAACCTAAAGCTCACTCTTGTGTAAAGTACAAGCACTGATCTTTCCTTTCTAGTACTTTTCTCAGTAATCAAAAAGAGCGTATAAATGAACTTCTTAGCCCTGTCAAAACCAAATACGTGACATTGAATAAGCAACAAGAGTGATTCTGCCCCCCTCCCCTGCCACTGCACACTGTTCCTGTAGTCTTTTGGTGGAAACTGGGGAAAAATTCAGTCCTGTGTATCTGTCAAGCCAAGTCTTCATCTGTGACCAGAACAATGAAGATGGAGAATCTGGAGATCATTTCCTTCAACACTGTCTTCAACATGCTGATATTATCATGATGCTGTAGAGCATCCATACCTCCTGTGTCATGATTATATTGCTAAAATATGTGGGCATATCTGCACAGTGATTCAGCATTATGTTAAAATGAGTAAAGTCAAATAGAAACTTTTATTGCCCCTTGTTATAGAATATAACAGAAAATACTTGACATCTGGTCTCTTTTAATGGCATCTGGACTTGTGTCTGAGCAGATACTGCAAATTCAGTTTCTTCAATTGCATTTGAATTTCAGTATGAGTTATTTCAACAGAGACACAAACTCTTCATTTTAGAGCTAGTTAAACCTACAAAGCAAGAAGAAAGAAACCCTCTAAAGGTCTTTTGGTTAAAATCAGTGTCTGTATATAGTCCACCCTTTGATCTCTGAACAACAAAGAGCAACCTCAACTTAGAGGCAGGATCAGAAGGAGAAGCTGAGGAAATAAAATGCTCATTGAACGGGACCATCAGCTGTCATTCAACCCCAGAGTGGGACCCTTCCTGCTGCCTTTTCAGATTGCTTTTTAATTTCTAGCTTGCTTTCACTTTTCTTTCGGGGGGGGGGAGGGGAATTACCAGCAGCTTCTGAGGAGCCATTCCACCATTCTGCAGCCTTCACTCAATATTATCTTCTGATCCCCAGCAATCATTTGGAAAGCCACTGACTACTGGTGTGGAACTGCTCCTGACAGACACAGAATCACATGTGCTAGGCTTCACTGCCAAAGCAACTGTACAGGTTTAATAGATCTCACAGTTAGTGCATGGACATGGGCTTGTACTCTCAAATACTTCTGCTGTCTTCAGTGTAACTAGTTACATGAATTACGTGAGTAAAAATTCACAGAACCTGACTCATGAGGAACACTCAAGCCATTTTGGTAGTTAATTCTATCTCTGCAGGGACTGAATCATAGCTCAGCAACAGCAGTTAGTGTGGATACAGTATCAAATTCACAAAACTACTGTGTTTTGGCGATTAGAAGGGACAGAGCTCTACAGACCTACCACCCATCAGCTGCAGTGCAGCCTCAACGCTCTCTGACTGATGGGGTTGGAGGCAGAAAGACTAGGATTAAAACACACTGATTTTTAATCTACATTGTATCGGTTTGCAACTAGGACAGACTTCAGACAGATATGGCCGGTAACCAACAGTAACTGCAGCTCTGCTGCCAGGCAGTAACTTACTAAATTGCTATAACTCAGCTGTCTGCCTGAACCCTAGCACATTTAGTTAATGAACACATTAATTTTTTTTAACCATGCTGAGATTTCTATTAGAAGCATGCGATTTGGGTTTTTGAACACGGCTGCCGGGCTTGGGAGAAAAAGGAGGAAGTTATTTAACTTCTTCTCATGCATAGAGAAAGATCAGGGATTAGAGCTTCTTCTTGTTTTCCTGATTACTGTCAAATGGATCCCACAGTCACTTTCTGAAAGGCATTTATCCTCAGTTGATAGCAGATGCTATTTAGCAAGGGAAACGATGAGTTCCAGGAGCACCTTGACTCTTGTGTTCTAGCCGCCCAAATATTGCTAGCCTATCAAGCGCAAAATAAGGTTTTTAGAACATTAAACATGTAGCGACAGAACTGAGTATTTGCAAGTAGATTGGTGCACTGCAAGAACATCAACAGCAGTAGGATAAACTGTATCTCTACTCACTGGGCCAAATTCTGCTGCCTGTTTTCAATGCAGTTACCCCAGCAAAATCAGCTGAGTGACTCCAGATTTATATCCATGTAATAGAAAGCAGAATTTGGCTCACCATATGGAATCCATTTGGAAAGAAGTCTAGTTGTGAGTATTATCTGCAGCTTATTGAATTGTTCATTTTTCTTATTTCTATTTTTCCTGGGTTTGTTGCGGGTTGATAAGCAATCTGAATGCCTGCTGGGGACTAAAGTTATTATTAAACATCTGAAAGTAAAGGTACCTAGAGAAATAGACAGGCTATCCTATTTCCAAAACACCATCCAAGTTTCTTTTTGTTGTTACCACACAGAACTCTGACCCAAATCATCACCAGCCCAAAGGGAAAGCATGAGAGTATAAAGAAGTTATAAAAGAGTATTTACCTCTTGAATAACCTATTCAGGACCTGCTGTATGTTTATACAATCACAGTTGCTGCAGAATGGGAGGAATTCTGCTCCTCGGGCTGAATACTCTGCAGCCCTCAAACAATGGGCTCAGCGGCTCCCGGGCGCTGCAACCCCTGGGAGCAGGGGTTTCTGCGCATCTGGATTTCTTCCACAGGTACAGCACTGGGTTCGCCACAGACCCCATGCCCATCACACAGGTTACAACAGACACAACAGCCTGACAAACCGGTGTGGCTCCCATCTTACCGAGGATGCCCTCAAGCATCCAGAGACAAATCTTGTGACACTGTCAGCTGGATTGCCACATCAGGAATGTGTTCACTGGGTTTCCCTGTTTTGGCAACTTTGGGAACAGAGAACAAAACAAAGATCTGTGAAATTCTGGCCAAATCAATGGGCACGAGATTTGTGCTGTCTATTCCAGTGGAAGGCCTATGATGGAGCTCATGGCAGCATTTGGGCCCTAACTGTATTTTCTTCCAGAGAAAGAGAGAGTATACATGACTAGAAAATAATTTTGAACCCATGCACATAAGATACAATTAAACATTTCATGAATTCCTTCTTAAAAAACACAGATCTAGTATTTAAATTTGAAAGGTGGAATTGATCCTACAACATAATATTTTTAGAGGTATAATCTACAGTTATGTGGAGGTTTTTGTGAAGTAGAGGAGCAGACAAAGTCAGTAACAGAACCATTGACCCATCATCAAATGCTCACCAATGTTATATTTGGAGAGTGCTGTCTTAGGGTTTGATGCACCTATTATCATTCAATGAAAGCAAAACAATCTTCCTTACACAAGTAAACAAGAAACATGATAAATAGCTCTTACAACAGTTGAACATTTTTCAGCAGTGCAACCTCCTACAAGATTAAAAAGAGAAAAGGCATGTAAACTCTCTTTAGCACAAACGTAGATTTTAATGAAATTGTAAAACTTTCCAGAAATTACTTGGAGACGGACAAAGCCAGTCCCACGCCACTATTTAAACACGGTGAATGAGAAACAGTAGAAATAGGTCTGAATAACTGGCATTGTACTTTACAGATAAATAAGCAAAGGAAAATTATTTGATTAGTGTCAACTAGATAAAGGAAAAAGCTAAGTCTAATATCCTCTTCTAAAGGTAGAGGCAAAAAGCAACAAGTTTGGCTGATAAAAGTAGTATCAGTGTAATACAGCAAGATTTATGAAACCCATTCTATGTTAATACCCAGTGACATTCTGAATAAAAGAAATTCACACCCTGCTAAATTTGTACAGCCTTATGAAATAGCCTGAAGCTGGACAACTGAACAGGTCTCCAAAGAGAAATGAGACAAGGAAAATCGATTCTTAGTTCTACAGAGCTGAAATAAGCTTGAGCAGTCATATCCCTGCCTGCTGACTTGAGAAAGCTGAAGATAACACAGAAAGCAAATACTTAGGAAACCAGGTCACAGATACAGAGTCACCTGGACAGCTGTGTGAAAAAGGCAAGGCTATAAATCCAGTACAGCCCCAAGAGCAGGACACCCAGCTATGCAAAGCAAAATCTGCCAAGACAGCAGACTACCTCTGGCAAGTTGTAGCTCTGGAAGTACTTAGGGGCTGGTCTGGAGGTGTCCCTAATGCTGTGCTACAGCTGAAAGAGTTAATTTATCTGAGGGTTAGATGAAGAAATATGATACTGCTAAACAAGACAAGGGAAGTCTCCACACATTTGCTTTTGGAACTGGTGGCCGACTCTGTACTGAGTACTGAGAAACCACGAAGAGTGCAGAGAAGAGCTGGAAAAATGAAACAAAGAATTGAAATTTTTGCCCTATACCGAAACACTCAGGAACCCAACAGATTCCTGTGTCAAGGAGAATATAAAAGGGTGATTTGCTTGGCAAAACAATGTTTTAATTCTTCAGCATTGCAAAAGATCAAAATGTAAGAAGCTTAACTGTCTGAGCACTGGAGCTAGACAAATTCTGTGCAGTGACTGATTAGCCACGAGGACAGCTTAAGAAGGCTATAGCAAACTATCATCATAGGCCATTTTAAACCAGGACTAGAATGTTTTCTAAATCAGGTGCTTTTTTGGAATGAGAAATAGCTCATGAAAGTCCTGTGTCTAAGTTATGCTGGAGGTCAGACAGAATGATCATACTCCATCCATCTGATTTTGTAGTCTCCAATTGTAAGTCTCAGAAAAAGCTTCCAAAGCGAAGGAGCTGCCTACCAACACGTCTAGCTAGCATTTATTTGAAAAGTATTTGGTTCTGATCAACAAAATGCATTCTTCAATGTTGGTCTGCAACATACTTTTAAATCTTACTACTAAATTTCAACAACCAGTCTTTACTGGGTTTGATTGTCTTCAGGAGGAATACTTTGCTTGTTAGGAAAAAGCAGTCCTCTGAGCAGCTGGTAAATTAGACAAATTCCCTTATAAAAGAAGTTCAGGACTGAGAGGAAGAGACATTGTGCAAGATTAGATTAACATAACTATTTACTTCCAAAAGGAAAGACCTGAAGGACACTGCCACAACATGTGTATCAAGTCACTTGTCTCAGTTCCAGAACTAATTACTATTACAAATATTGACTCTGCGCATCCTGCCAGCAATCCAACAAGCTGTCTCTTACTAAATTTTCTGTTGAATCAGTCCCAGCCTCAGATCTATATGAGACTGTTCTACTAATGTTTATATAGACCTCAGGCCAGAGCAAGTGATTAGCTCCGGCTGCTTTGACTGCTTTAGCAACACAGGATATCTCTGAGCTGGACCCGATGGCTACATTTGCGGAGTTTATTGTTTGTCTCAGTGGTGAATTTGCTGTAGGTGAAGATGTACAGAGGCCTTCATTTTCTATTTGTTTTTTCAGCTCTCGGGCTTTCAAATTTGTATTTTCTTACCACAAATCAAGGGGGAAAAGAGTGAATAATGGAGTGATGATTTTCCTTCTAGCAAGTTTTTCAGCAGTGCAAGTCCTTTCTAAAATGTTTAGCAAAGCAAAATGAATCTGTGTTAGAAGGTGATTCTGTCAGGGAACCAAACTCTTCTTGCCCATCCTTTATGACCTAGGTTCCTCTGAAGAAATTAGAAATTTTCTTACTTTCGGGGAAAAAATGGAGAATTCTCTAATTTATTCTCATTTGGTACCAGTGTCAGGACACTTTTTAGTCTCTGTTTGTATCTTACATTTCTCCATCTTCTGGATAACACTGGATGAAAACAAAATTATATGACATAATTACACAAACTCAAAATTCAACTTAAGGAATACAAAATCTAGATCAACTTTGGCAACACCTCAGCCAAAAAGAAAACCAAAGACCAGAAAAAATATCCACAAAGGTAGAAACAATTAATGAGGACATTTCTAAAATCACATGCTTTGGCTTTTCTTCTTAAAATGATTGACCTAAATCTTTTAAGTAGAGTGAAAAACAGGAGTTAACTAACACTTCAGACAGGGTATAAAAATTATTAAAATTGTTGGATCTCTTAAAATTTTCTTCATTCCTTTTTCCTCTCATTCCTTTTTCCTCTCATTCCTTTTTTTCATAATGCAGCTATGGAATGGAAAAATCCATTATTCATGCGCAAGACTAGAATTCCTCCACTAAACCAGTGTTATTATTCTTTCTAGAATAATTTAAATACAGATTTGAATTCCACACAATTGGACGGGGAAGGTTATGCCATCAGTTGAGCGCACATTCCTAAAACTTTTGGTGATAATTGCAGTGAAATGTAGGTTGTATTACATGATGAAAAAATGTCAGGTGCAATTCCTTCTGAAAGACTGGGTTTGCCAGTTTAACTTTGAGTAAGCAATTTGTCTGTATCTAACCCTTGTGGATCTATTTGCCCTGGTACATATTAACTATTACAAATGCAGCTCAGACTGTGTGAAACCGACTACTTTCAAAGGCATGAATCCCCATGCTATGCTGACTCAGAAGAGCTCAGAAATGTCAGCCTTCTCTGGAAGTGGATTGTGTAACTGTGCTTTAGACGCAAATGCTTAATGTTGCTTAAGCTCAGTTTGTGGAAAGTAAATGCAAACTCTAATTTTGGCTTCATTTATTTTGTTTCTTACTTTTTTGTGGGAGGAGTCTTCTCTTTTCTTTCCATAGATAGTATAGGATCATCTTAATTAACCAGTATTTTTAAGAAGAGAATATTTAATCATCAGTCAACTAACTACTGATTTTTTCAGTGACAGGAACTCATTAACTGGACTCACATGGGCATGTATGTTTTGGGTTGACTTCATACCCTGTGGAAAAAATATTTTTACTTTTTTAGAAACCTGGTACTAACCACATTTTTAAAATCTCATTTAAGCAAAAATAATAATGTCTGTGCAAGATGACTGTTTATTAGTTTTTTTGAAGGATCCTAGAGAACAAGAAGTCTAGTACTAACTTCCCAGTGGGAAAATGAGAAGGGAATAAGAAATTTTGTGCTTGATACCAAGCCTGATGACGAACATGCTGGGTGTTCATGCAACAATTGCTTTGGACATTAATACAGCAGAGAAGAAACATAAGGGTCTACAGTGCAGTCAGAGACACCATTGGGAAGGTAGTGTGTGGTAGTCTTTTGAGAAGGTTAGAAATTACTCTTTTCCAAGCAGTCCTGTATGCCTGTTGGGAGCAGAACACCATTCTGTGTTGTGTCCAAGACCCAGCAACAAAGCTGAATGGTATGCCAGTAAAAGACAGTTTATTTTCTTTGTGTTGGCAACAGAGAATTTGAACTTGACTCATCTTTTCATCAAATTAGTAGCGGAGTAGACAGTAGAAAATTTATCATGGAGACTGTCTTACATCTGAGACCTAAAATTCACATTGTCCAGATTCAGCACTTTGTTTTGGCAAGCGCTCATGTGTTCAGCTTTTAGGTCTTTACTTCTTGGACGATTCAGAGTACAGTAATTCATGAAGTAATATTTTAAATCACCCAGTACAAGCAATGAGGCGACTTTCTCATATGCTATTGCAACCATCCAAGCCTATTCCTTTCGTGGTCTAAAAGAGAGGGGAAAGGATACAAAAATGTTCAGAGGGAACTGCCAGCAAATGCCACACATTTTGTATTTCGTTTTTCAGTCTTTTTTAGTGTTCATCTGTCCCAAGGTCTGAAGCATTTCATTTAATCAGACATTATTAATTTTGGAAACAACATCAGATCCAATCTTCTTGCCAAGTAGACAGGCCTGTTTTGATATCTTAGTAATGAATAGCACCTTCAGGCTTGACTATTACTAACTCTTGTAACGGTAAGTTGGCATCATTATAACATTTGTAGGTCTGTTCTTTCCAGACGAAAAGAATGAAAGATTTTATCAAGGCATGAAGTACATTCCAGCAGTACGGACAATTTCTTTATTGCTGAAAGTGTAACTTTAAAAATCTATAGATCCTACTTATGAACAAAAAATTCCTTATACAGCTGTATTGTGTTGTTTCCACATTTGTTTAAATACAGGAGTCTGGCTAAGGAATATACAAAAGATTCATAAAAACATGCCTATGTTATACATATGTGAACCACATGGAGAGTAACATGTGGATTTCAAACTCAGGGCATGAGTTTCCCTTTTTATAACTATCCAAACTAAGAATATTCGAAGTAAGGACATTTTTTCAACAACATTTTTGAAACTTTAACCTCAGAGGGTATCAAAAATGTCTCTCATGAGATATGGGGCCACACATATTGCAGACAGCTGTTTGGAAAAGTTAACACCCGCCTGAAAAAGCAAAAGGGATGAAGTGTCCCCAGCTCATTCCTTTCAGCAAGTGAGAATCATACCTGGAAGACTGAGTAGAAGTAGCCTATATAGCCATACATATGCACTTTCAATTCCTGATCAAAATGTAAAAGTTAGCTTATTCCGTTGACACCATATTATATAAAGTCAACCAGCAGATAGAAGTAATAGTTCACATAGTTACTGGAAGCAATGAGGATCCCCATGTTCATGTATGGAAACATGGGATTTAAGCCTTGGTTTACTGAAAGCAATGCAGGACTTTCCTCTGTCTTTGGAAAGCATTGGGTCAACATATCTAGCAAGATCATTGAGGCAAAGTTACATGTTTGAAAAAGACAACTTCTTAGACTAGTCGTACTGTTTATATCAAGAAAGATGCTTATTACTCCCCAAAGAGATAACAGGCAGTTGCTGACTAATCATTTTACTCTCATAAGATACGATGTAAGATTGCTCTGTTTATCAGTCACACAAGCATGGAAGGACATTAGCTCCAACACAGCTGTGCTCAATACTAAGCTGGTAGAGGTAAAATGAAGCTTTATCCTCCTTCACATACAGTCTCTATTGAAGCTTTCCTCAAGCCCCTTGGCTTTCAGCTTAACATAAACTGTAAATCATCCCGATTTCTTAATTTGTGTGTGTGTGAGAACTGAATTATCCTGGGTAGTGTTGTATCTGCATTTGTGTGTTCCACAGTGCAATAACAACAGGAATCTGGACGTTAGCTGTGGCTCAGATAGGAGTTCTGCATTCGATCTTCGGACCTGACAAGGTCTTTCACAAGCAGGCACCCAATGAACACTAGAAGGCTGTTCCTTGTGCTGCAATATCTTCTCCAGCATTTTGCTATAGAGCACTACATCTAAGAGCAAAGAATCATTATTTTAATGTCAATCCAGGCTATCTTCTAAAACACTTCTTGGTTTTGCACTCTGCTTTTGGTCTTACGAAATTGTTCTACCACATTGTAATGCCAAGAAAGCTCATTCTGGAATAAGTGCAAACTTAAATTCAGACAGCATTAATAGTAAATTTTCTTCAATTATTTGAAAGGCAGCAAAAGCAAGCCTTCACAGGGTCAGATACTGTGTTAATGAGCACAGCAAAGAGCCTATAGTGAAAAAAAAGGGAAGATGGGAAAGAAGTCGGCAAAGATAGAGTGAGAAAGAGCAAGAATAGGTTTTGATAGAGAGAGAAAAGCTCCACTTTCTTCACATGGAATAGATGAAATGAGAGTCCTTTCCAGTGACCTCAATGTTTTTCCAGTAAACGAAGAAGTGAGGTAAGATTATCCTAAGGTATCAGAAAAACAGGCTCTAGCCCCTATTCCATCTTTAGACACTGTTAGTGGAAGGGAAGGGAAAGGGATCTGGATGGACATAATGTGGGGGTCATCACATAAAAATGAGGACTAAAATAATGTCTAATATTTCCTTACAGGAAACTTACAGCATGGTGTAAATAAAGTAAGGCACTCGGAATAGTCACAAATGGCAACTCTGGGGGTTTCTCCTATGGCTCCAGTTTTGAGACTGAGAACTGTGATAACTGGTGACAGAAAAACAAACTGCATTTTCTGGAGACAAATAGGTGCAGCTGTGGAAAACAACCAGCCTAAGACAGGGCTTTACATCACCTGGCACTCTGAGGCCAGGATAGCTGAAGTGGTGGCTGATCCCATGTGCCATAGTTGCCCTGCGCTGCATCAGCAGACAGGAGACTGTGCGTGCTCCAGTGGAGACATCGAAAGTGCAAGCCACACATGTAACTGTTATCATGGAAAGTATATATTCCCACTGGCTCCACTGCCAGATACTCTGAAGCCATGGAAAATGCCACAAAAGATAAGCCATACACCCCTTTGTTCGTTCCACTTGTTCAAATTGTTGTCTGCTCTGCTCTGCAGGGTCTTTATCAGAGCCATTCGTACAAAAGGCATCAGTCTGCTTCTGATAAGTATTGCTGATATCATTACTGCTGAAGGATTGCTAGGGTCATTTATTTCTGAACAATGAACAATGGGCCATGAACAGCATGTAATCAGCGCTTTATCCACTTATCTATTAAGATGCTTAGTTAAATTTTGGGGTCCTGCTGCCTCTTTGTATTTGAATCACAACTCCATCTGGTCATAAAAACACTACAGCTTGGAGTGGTGGAGCACTCCAGATCCGCTGCCTTGAATGCAGGGCAGATCAGGTCTCAGCGGTGCTTAGCAAGCTGGGAAAACTCTGGTTTACCCTCTCAGGCTTGGCACCACTATCATTGGAGGGCCAAGCACCAGGAGGAATCCTGGGATCATTCTTCGTTTTAACAGTAAGAAATTTTTATAGCACAAAATGCTGAATAAGAGCAACATCACTGCATACCTGATAGCAGAAATACTTTTTTGACTCAAGGCTAGCAGAACAAATGGAAAGAATTTCCTTGGCCTCAAAGGGGAGGGGAGAAGAGAAAGATCAGATCCTGTGTTGGTTGAAGGAGAATTAAAGAGAAGGTATCTCTTCCAGTCTCTCAATGATAGACAAGTATGATGTTATCTCAAATACATCAGTCACAGGCACACTGTGAGATCCATCAAAATCAGACTATCCACTTTCCATGTGAAAGTTTTTGAAAACTGAAGCTGCAACATCATCAAAGAAAAATTTTTTTTGACCTTTCTTTACTACTTGTTGTGATTTTGAAGAAAATAAAATTGTACTGGAAATTCTCAGAGTCAATCTTATTATTAAGATGATGTGCCAGTTGCTTTCCTAGAGTTGCACTAGAAACATCTGGCAGAAAAGGTTCCTTCTTGATCGATATTTCTAAAAAAATTTCCTTCCCAACCTGCTTCATTAATCTTCTGACACATTAGCATCAGCAAGAGTTCATTTATGTATTTCAAAAATAAAAGTTGAAGAATGATCAGTGGGAGATTATTTTGTTGCAATTACACAGTGTCAATAATAGCTCTGTAGCTAAAACTGTTGTAATAAATCTGTTTTTTACCTCTTCTTAATTATCCAGGGTAACAAAGTTCACTAAACATGTCACTTGGC
Source organism: Opisthocomus hoazin (assembly GCF_030867145.1). Classification (NCBI taxonomy): domain Eukaryota; kingdom Metazoa; phylum Chordata; class Aves; order Opisthocomiformes; family Opisthocomidae; genus Opisthocomus; species Opisthocomus hoazin. The sequence continues at coordinate 25,428,964 of NC_134415.1, forward strand.
ACAACTCCTTGCAAAGAAGAATTATCCTGAAAAGTCTGTGTGTAAGAGAGGTAGGGGAAAATAAGGGGGCTGAAAGTGAAGGACCCAAAGCTGGCAGGCACAATTGTCCATTGGCACTCAGGCCCTAATCTTATACTGAACAGCTGAGGTATTGCTAGATGAAGCCATCCAGTTTAGAGCCACCAGACTCTGCCTGGCTTAATGGTAAGACCCAGCGCTTCCCCACAGCACGTGGCTCTGAGCTGAGGAGCCATGAGGGACAAGTGAGACTTGGAATTACTGAGGTTGCCGAAGATTATTACCTTGTAGCCAGACTAAACTTTAACGCCAGACAATATAAAAATGCCCACTCCATCCTGAATGCATTGTGGATATTGTTGAGTTCACCAAGTTTTGAATCTGAGCCATTAAATATGATGAAAATAAACCTGCTACTACCTGTGATAGTCAGGTTTAAAGAAGACCCCACAGGTTTACTTCTCTGTTGTTTGGCAGTGCTATGCTTACCAGCTAAGATACCCATACCGCATGAACAGGTGTAAGAGCAAATAAAACCTTTAAACTTTTCCTTTGTTATCAAAAGACCATCTAGTACTGCCTGCACTCAGAGATGTTGAATTAAAAATAAATGTGTCAGTGTTTAACAGAGCTCTCCAATCTTATCCACAGAGCTTCATGGGACATAAGGCTCACTGAAATGCATTCTTCCTCTGAAAGGTTTTGAATTTTTTTTTCTGATGTTAAATTTTTCTATGACTGCAATTGCATGATACCACAGAGGTTTATATGTGTCATCAGATTGTCTGAATAGTAAAACAGTTTTAGGAACAAAAAAGAAACCAAAACCAAACAGGAATGTTGTAAGAACATTTCTGAATTTCACCCTTAATTGTTATATGGGACATTTTCAAATTTAAACAACTTCAACCACTCTACCCAGGTGAATTTTGAATGTGAAATTTCACTGTTGTAAAATCTTTAAAAATGTAATGAGTTTACAGAGATTACTATTTAATTAATATTTATAGGCATTAAATGGGTCCTAGTGACAGGCAAATGAACTGAAATTACAGAGTTTCTGCCCAGAATCAGACGTGCATCTGATTTGTGCTTTTTTAAAAATCTAAGTGGTTTGAAGTAATACCAAGTTAGCAATGAAACTACAGCTATTTCTAATTATTACTGTGTCTGACAGGATGCATATGTTTATGGAATAATCTATGCATAACATGAAAAAGCTCTTTTACAGTTTTTGAAACAGTGTTTACATCAAAGTAAAACATATGTGTGATAAAAGAACAAAGCAGAAATCCCTAGTTGCTAGTCCTACTTGAGAACTATATATAGGGTATTTACAACATTTTTTGGTGTGGTAGAACTCTGTGCGTCAGGATTATTAATTAACAGACATGAAAAGTTAAAGGACCATGAAGGGCTGAGGAAGATATAGCATCTCATAAACTGTCAGGATAGGTAGAAAGGAACACTAGGATTTGTCAGGGGCTTGCTGCAAAGTTTTATTATTACTCAAAAGGCACCTGGGCCCAAAGTGTCAAGTGGAAGTAATTTTACAAATCAAAGGAGATAAACTATGTGACAAAATAATGAGTAAGTAGTTTACTCAAAGGACTCCTAACAGGATCTGGAGCTTTCATCCCAGTCCAATTAACAGTGACCAAGACTGAGTCTCATCAGGAATAAACTGGGCAGATGTTCTCATCACAAAATCACCACTACAGCTGACACCAATTGACTTTCTTATTGGTCATGTCAACAAAGAGCCAAACATTACATGACTTTGAAATATTGTCCTTTCAGACAGGCTTTAGGATGGCTGAAGAATGATGTCTAGACTGTCTAAACTGGGAACAGACATTGCTTAGGCTCCTGTTCGAAGAACTGTAATTGGCCTGATTCTTTTATTGGACACAGATATGATAAATCAGGATTTCTGATTTACAACAGCTTCAATGATACCCATGGAAACGAATCAACACAAAATTTGTGGATGGAGGGCTGGGTTGGGTCCCTGGGTAGAGGGGGCTCTTCACCGTTTTTCCTCACCCACTGCACACAGTGTCACCTGAGGTAGGAGAGGCTTCCCTGCTATGCGTCCCTTCTATTAGCAGCTCAGCTGGTGAAGCTGTTGAGCAAGGAAAGAAGAGTCTGACCAAAATATTTCTTGGCAAATGGGAAATGTTTTTTTAATGAGCCTTCCAGTTTCTCAATGGGGGAAGACACACAATGATGAGTATGCCTCCCTGATGACCGGTTTTTAGCCATTCAGATATAAAAAGGCATATTTTGAATTATCCTGATTTCCCTCCACTTTTTCTTTCGTGTTTTCCATGTATTCCATTAGTTCTATAACTAGAATAACATCTAGTTAGGTCAAATTACATGGTTTAAGTGTGACTACTGTGTCTGGAGATAATGTGAGCAAACGTCTGTGTGAAATTTATAGGTACAGAAACATAAATAATTCTTTAATGAGTCCTTTCAATCTTAACATAATCAGTGGGAAACTAAACCAGTCGGTGTGTCGTCCCCCCCAGCCATGGAAATATAAACTCACAGCAGGATTGGCTGATCGCTGAAAAACTTCATTTTGGAAAAGAGCCATTTTTAAGCAAAGAGCTGTTTACTTAGCCGGTGAAGTTTGGCTGTAGCAAGTAGACATCAGAATTGTTTATTATTGGAACCCAGAAGCACATTAATTACGTGATTTGAGTGACTGGGTAGCATCAGCCCTGCAGGTTTTGCACGTCAAACGCCCTCATCTCGCATGGCGTAAACTGACCCCTGAAGTGCACGTCTGTGCACTCAAGGTTAAAGGAGGACTCTCCTCCACCCCCACCCAGGGTCTGCCGGGGCGGCTGTGCTGCAAATTTATGTTTTGGGGAGATCAGAGCGCTTTGATATACTGCACGGGGCAGCAGCGTAGCTTCAATTTCACTTACATGTTGTGATTTCCTATGAAAGATCATCTGTCATTGGGAGTTCTTGTAACACATTTGCAAATAAGGTCAAACAATTTGTTCAGAGGTGAACACGGTAAGTATAAACACATTGTAAATATTTGAGTATGAGTTTAATGGTGTTTGAGAGGCTCACACAAAAAACCTCACAAATAAAATCTCTATATTTGAAAACAAATTAGAAACTTGCACATTATTTTAGCCTTTGGTGGGCATTCATCATCATTACGGACACTTCTGTTTATTTTGGTTTGCGTTGGGGAAAAGGGAACGTTTAGACAGGGCCGTCGAGGGCGGGCGGTGCTGGTCGGGCCCTGCCGGTCGGGCCCCGGGCTCCAGCCAGCCCCCACAATAAGCAGCCGCCACTGGGCCGGGGACCGGCCGGGCTCTCCCGCACAAAAACCTATTAGGCTCACCAGAAAAATACATTTGGAGAGCAGTTACAGTGTACGGGAGCACGAGGGCTGGTTCAGTGACAATCCTGGGTGGGAGCAGCCCAGTATCGGGCAGCGGAGGGGCAGCAGGCGCTGCGGGCAGCACAGGCCTCCCCGCGCTCCTGGAGTCTCTGCGTGTGAACGGAACCTGGTTTCTGGGCGACAAACGGCAAGCGAGTGTCCGTGCTGCGTTTCATGGAGGCACTTCATGCTCCAGGGAAGACTGTGAAGATGACCCCTGCCAAACTACCTTAGTACCGCTGTTCTTAGGCCTGGAGAAACCCCCGATTTACCCCAGACACATCAATCGAAGAACTACGGGGAATTTCTTGTAAATCCTCCTCTCGTGTGCCATCCCCCATCCTGGCACAACCTCTGTAGCAAAGGCTCCTGATAGAAGCACTTATCGCCGCACTCCAGCACACCCCTGCCAAGGAAATTTCTTTCACAAGGGCTTTCAGGTCCCCTTCATATTACTATACTGTGATATGGCTTTTGGAGAGAAGAAGAAAGAAGATGATTCCAAAGTATTTCCCCCAAATTTACGTCCCCGAGTCATCTCCAAGCAAAGCTAGATTTAAACAGTATTAAACCTATTGCTCTCTGATTCAAAAAAAGCTTAAAAAATGGCCCTGAAGCAGGTCTTAGAGTCACAATCCTCAGGTCTGCAATATCCATCTTAGGGTTGTTTGTACAGGTCCCAACCCTGCAAACGCCTCTGCACCTAAAGTGAGGAAAACTGTACCTGCAAGTAGACATTTGCAATCCAGCTACTGAAGTCTCTGAAAGAGAGAGCTATGTGTATGTGGAACAGTATCTAAAGCATCTGGCACATTTAAGGGCACTATAATAAATCATAACATTAATTGTGTATTAATATGCAAATTACATTATACAAAAAATGTAAAAAACCAGTGGATTACAACATAAATATATAGGTGGGACTCCTAGCACCAAAAGCAACCTCTCTGTCCAGTGAAATACTATAAATAGTATAGGTAAAGAATTCCAGTTCATTAATCCTACTTTTGATCTTCTAGAGTGAAATTCACCCCAGGGTTTCATTTGGTCTCTCCTGAAGCCATACTATAAATCACATGATGTATAGCACACAAAGATAATTACTTTGCTGAGGTTTAGGCTAAGTATTCCACTGCCGTGTTGCCATTTTTAAGATTTTTCCTTCTTCTTCTGCAGCATTATAAATTGCAATGCTCAGATATGCTTCATACCTGTTACAGGATATGGTTAAAAAAAATGCACCCAAGGTGCCAAAAAAGCAGGGAGCGCCGGTAGCTGCTTTGGGACCTCTGCCTTAGCGAGCCTGCGTGTGGATAGCCAGTCTCCTTAACAGCTGCCTCTGGAGGAGCGAGCGCTGCACAGCCTTTCATGGCTCCTCAGGGAAGGGCGGGCTGTTGCGTAGGGACTGACCTTCCTGTCAGCCTGTGAAACACCATAAACCAAAACTGGTGGAGGACTGGACTTAAACGGTTTCTTCTCAGCCAAGATCACACCCTTCTGGAGATTGCTTTGTCCCAGCACAGAAGTGTGAGCTGCTGCAGTAATTCTGCCATGAATGAGAGCCTTTCTTTTGAGTCATATACTTTTGTTTCCAGTCTAACGGTGTCTTGGCTTAGTACTGTGCTGGGGATTATCCCCGCAAAACGCCAGAGCCTGGAAAATGAGCCATTTTCAGCAGCAATGAAACTAGGTTTTTAAAAAATATTTCCCTCTTTTTATATATATAAAAATATATATATAAAAATTGGTTTCACTACAGTGAAACTAAGTAAATGATTGTAATAATAAAAATAATATAATAACATATTTTAATACTATAAGGTAATAGGAAAATGTAGTACCAATAATATTATCATTAATATTATCATTAGTAAGTAGTAGCATAATACTCTTATAAATAAAACTTCATTTTTCTGGATGCCAGTCAAATATAATGAATTGGCATGTCTTTTTTTTCTGAGCTCCAAAAGCACCAACCTTACAGGAAACTCCATGCAGACAAATTCCAAATCAGCACAGAGAGGTCCTCGGCAGCTCTGGGAAACGACCCTCCAACTGCTGTAGCAGGACTGGGAGCCAAGTAAGGACCACAGGAAGAACTGATGAGGAAAAACAAGGTGGGAACCATCACACATGTGCAAGGAGACATTTGTATCAACAGTCTGGATTCTGTTTCTCTCCTCTTCTACCCTCAAAATCCTACCAAAACTACTACAGGCAGCAGTAGAGTCATACGGGTACAATTTATGGCAGAATTTGGCACAATGTGTTTCTCCATTCCACTGGGCTGGGCCCTTCAAAAGTCTGATCAATTAATTCATAAATGCCATGTGGAGTTATATTGTCCTGTATTTATGTGAGATAATATATTGTTATTACTTCATAAGATCTAATACAAAGTTAACGAAATGAAATCCTTGGCACTGCAGAAGCTGTGAAACTGTATACACTTAAAAGAAAATACTGTAACACAGAGCAGCTCTGAACTCTTTAATGTTTTTCAAAAATTCCTCCAGTCCTGGAGGGTCTCTGGAATTTCTTTCATACTGGAGCACTCCAAAGCATTACGTGTCACCCACCAGAAACTTTGTTGAAATCATGTCCTTTGCTCATCCTTTTAATGCTTTACTTTTGAGTTTCCCATGCTTGTACTTTTTTCATGAGGCCCCCTAAAAGAGGATGGCACAAACAGATATGCCTCTGACTACATTGAATGTTATGTTTCAGCCTTTCTTCATCAGAACCAGATACTTCAGGTTCTACATTAAATCTTAAAGCGCTGTGCCCTGGCTTATAGACAGTAGCTCTCCCTTCTCCCCAGATGCCTTCCAGTAGCATCCTGAAGTGCATGTCAGGCTTAAGGTTCTGTTAATACTCATTTAACTCACTATTGGCTACAGAAATCCTCAAAAAGCCCTATTCTGCAAGACTGTGAAATTCATACAGATGTATCAGACTGGGCAGAGCAGCAGGGCCGAAGCATGCCAGCAAACAGAGCAGAGTTCACATCCGTGAAGAATTTGTTTTGCTTCCTTTCCCAGATTTGTTTCGAGGATATGTGTATCTGGAGGGATGGCCCAGAAGAGATGAGTCGGTAGGATATGCGATTTTAAAAAGGGAAAGAAGGGAAATCTTTATGGAAAAGCCAAATGGAAATAAGAAGGAAAGATAAACACAGAAAGACCACAGGGCAGGGAAAGTGCGGCTTCAGGAAAGCAGTGAGGAAAACCTGGGGTTGGAAAGAGTATGGAAGCAGGAAGAATGGCCATGCTGTAGTAGGCACAGAACAGTCAAACTCAGCTTCTGGAAACATTACTGCCCCAACTGCTTCCACTAAAATAAGAGCCATCTTGGACAATCTGGCCTGAAAAACTGCAGCAGGTCAGCAGCAGAGTCACAAACTTGTCTTTCTTCCTTCGGACTAGTGATTCACAACATAAAGGTGGAGTGACTGGTATGTCTTTGTCCATCTAATCCAATCTGGTGCTGTAAGTCTGCCCAAACTCTAGTCTAACAGCTGCACTGAGGCAGGATAAAAAAGATTCTGCCGTTTTCAGGATGAAAATGAACTTGGCAGAATTAGCTATCCCGTGAAAAGAAACTCTGCTTGCCAGAGTCACATTATTTAAAGCTTTTTATTCACCTAAGAGACTTCCTAAACTTTCTTTCCTCTGCCTCCTACTCCCCACACTGTAAGAGTCTATTTTATTTTTAGATGTATCATGACAATAAATTTAAAAATCCTGGATCTCTCATCTCACTCTTCCTAGTTGGCGCCTCATTTGAGTAATTGGTCATGAAGCTGACATTCCTCCAGTGATGTACTGCTTGCTAGAGCAGCACTGACCAGGAAAGGCAGGCCAAACAGTCTTTTAATTCAATCTTTTACAGCTAGAGATGAGAACACTACAAAAAACGCCATAGAGGCTATCCATACGATACTCTCTCTGGGGAGAGTGTCCATGGGGGAGAGAGAGAGACAATATCAGGAGCCATGGAGAGCTATATCTCAGGAAACATGGCTTATTTTGGGGACGAGCCAAAGACAAAATAACAAGTGAGAGGGAAATGACGGAGAGGTTCTGGGGAATTTTTCACTAGCTGTTTACCTTCTGTTTAAAGGTTTGGTTCCAACTTTTTTTAGGTGGCTTCATCCAGAACACCCTTCACAGCAGAGGAAAACTGTTACTTCTGGGAAATTAAAACTGAGTACATTAAACTTGGGTTTCTGTCTGTGATTTTGATTAATAGTGTTTCTTAAAATATGTGTTGTTTCTGTTCGGCCATCACTCCTGATGGCATGGTCCTGAAATTTCTTAGATTGTTGCAATTTATTGCACTGTTTCTTAAAGTTTAGTGTGTCCTCTTAAATTCATGAGGAACTGGAGTCCACACAAAAAAAACAAGAATTAAAAAAAAGAAAGAGAAAAGAAACTTTGCCTAGGATTATGAGGCTATGTTAACCATTTAAACAGCCAAAGTCAGGATGACTTTTTTTTTTTACCCGTTTCCACTCCACTTGGTGGAGTAAAGTTTGTCTGATGCAATTCTATTTGTTATACAATTTGAGAAGACACACCCCCAAACCAAACAAGAGAAAGCGTTCCTTTTCAAAGTCCTGAACCCCTTCTCCCATCATTATTTTGCCATTTTGTCATTCCCCAGGCTGCATAGAAGATACATCCTTGGTTTTTAGCTTCTTCTAGCTTTCCAGTCTCTTTGTCTCTCTTTCACTGAAACACAAAGTTTTGTAAAACCATCATCAGGAAACCCATACACTAACTCTTTTCTAACAGAGGCACATGTGCTTGTTCTTGCTGAGGATACTGCTATAGTTTCAGCAATCTGATTCCAGAAAAGAGATTGATAGTTCTGACAACTGCCATAGATGAAGGGCCATATTTCTGCTCAATCCATAATAGTACTTTTTGTTGTTGTTTCAGGCCCACATATTGTTTATGCTGATCCATCTCTTCATGCAGAAAACCAAATGTCTATATTTCATCTTTCCTGAAGTCACCCCATATTATTTTAAAGTTAAGGTAGAAATTCTGACACTGCTATTCATTCATCACTGACACTGGAAAATTATGAGATATTATGAGAATGTCTCAAGAAAGAAAAATCTTTATATTTGACTTCTCATTTCTTCACTCCCTGAGGTTATTTGCTTCATATTTTGAACTTTTATTCACATTCTGGAAGGCTAGCAAGTCACTCTATTTAACGGAAGCTCAGATTCTCATGGTTCTAGCAGCTAGGGTACAGAAAAAAGCAAATATCACAAGACTTTGTGATAAAATTGAAAAACTTGGCAGCACTTTTGTCTCCTGCTGATTAGCTCTGTACTCCCTGAATAATCTGATATACACCAATGGAGTAAGTCACCAGAAGACAGTATTCACTGTGAGTAAAGCTGGCAGAAGTATGTCCTGTTTGAAACAAAACACGCTGAATAAAGCTCCCAGCCTGATAGTCTTGGTTATAGGATATACACTGTATAAAATATACGCACATACATGCACACACACATATCTATATACCCACATATACCTACACTGTTAAAAATACTGCACCACGTTCCAGACTAAGTAGAACTATTTGAGTTATAGCTCCAGTATGACCACACCTTGTTAAATAAAACACCAAGTGATTATTTCTCTGTTAATCTTAAATGAAGTGAACCGCATCTGTATGAAAAGAAAGGAATTTTTTATGGCTTGCCTCTTATGTGCCAAGCTGCCACAGAAGGAGCACAACTGTGTGATCACAAAGGTGATACACAACATGAATTAACACACACATATCAGCCTGGCTAAAGGAAGCACTTCTTGCATCTTATAATTACAAAACCCTGTTTTTGGAGCATTTAGTTTTCTTGGTTGTGTAGATTCCTTGATGTACAATAAATACATGTGACAGCCTTTCCTTTAGACAGGACACTTCAAAAACCTCTTTCTCTCTTTTCTCCTTGATCACTGATTTTGACAGTACTTGTAAGAACTTAATTGCCTTTTAAATTTTAGTTGCCTCTGTGAAATTACTTGAAATCAGTCTTGTAAAAAAGATTATTGTGAGGAAGAAAAAAAAGGCATGTATTCAGCTAATAGAAGTAATTCTGGCTTATTTCTGTAGTCTATCACAAATCCCCATGAGAAGCACTAGCTGGCATTTATAAATGGCAGCTGCTGCCTATGAGCTAGTGCAATCAATCTTCATGCTACTGCAGCTATCCGCGTAAGAATAATCAGTGACTGCCAGTCCACAGGCTGAAGCATGTGCCATTTATTCCTATCCACTTAGAAGTATCAAAATAACAGCTCACCAAGGCAGAAAAGAAAGCAGTCACTTCTTATTTTCATGTCATATATAATATGAATACAGTAGTTTAATAAAGGACACTTACAAAGTCTCACCTTACATAGTGATCTCACTTTATTGGTTTGATATATTCAGAGGCAAATGAAACCAACCCAAGAGACAACATTGCATTAACGTCTTAGTCATTCTGAACTTTGATAACAACTGCACTCTGGAAAAACAGTGATTTCTAAACTATATTTGGTTCCAAACATGTGACCTTATTTATCAGTAAAGATCAGAGTGTGAACTCCCCAGAGCGTTTATACTACTGACTATAGGACAAAGTGCTGCTAAACAATATTATGGAATTGCCATCACTGGTAACGTATAAGGCTAGGATTTTTACATGTATACAGGTTTAGAGAAGATACCTTGCTATTGGGGATAAAAAAACAAAAAATAAAGGAAAATAAATAGATAGTACAATCCTTACTAATCACAAGGTCATTTTGTCAGGAAAAAAAATGAGGAATTGTCCCAAAACTTAGAAGTTTCTATACAGAATTGAAAAACTGAATCAATCCAAACCTTTGTCTACTCAAGTACCACAGAGGACCCATGTGCGATTTTGAATGTGACACCGATATGCTGGCAGTTACATGTGCCAATGAATCACAAATTCACTACTATTAATACTAGGTAAAGTAGTATTCCCTTTAGTTTGAATGTCCTGAATAGATTGCATCGGAGTTCAAATGAATGCCTCATTATGTTTATATGGTGGGGCAAAGAAGAAAGAAATGGATGCCTACCCTTCTCATTGACATTCATTATTTTGTGTTTGAAATCACATTTTAGTCTCACTTAAGCCAGTCCACTTCAGCTCTTGAGCTGTGGATAAAGGGATTCATGGACTACTGCGTAAAAAGTCTGCAGAAGGTAACTGCAATAAACAGTGTTGATGGCTCTCATGAAAATGGGATCCCATCCCTCAGGCTGAAAGCGACTGACCGTGCATCTGGTAAGCATATGCTTATTTTAAGTGCATAAGAAACCCACAAATTTGAATGTGGGCACTCCAAAGCTAAATTTTAAGACGACATATTTTGCCTGATATTTTGTTAACCTTGTCTTTTGGATGTCAAATACCTGTAGTCGAAGTAATCATTCCTGTGAATCTTCACACAGCTTTGACTGGTTTTGTTATTCTTCTCCAAATGCAGTCTATGTAGAGCATGTCAATTTATATTGAGGTATCCAAATCTGAACTGTGGTGCAACTGGAAATATGTCATTCATAGCTTTCTATTAAATCACTGTTACAGTGAGATATTAATGCTGTAAAGTATTTCTCTAATCCTGCTCTTTGTTAGTTTATTTTGGAAAGGCATATTCATTAAGCCGTAATATTCACAATGATTCATATCTATTTCTTCAGGGAGCCATGTTAGATCAAAGTCCATTACGATAACGAGAAGTTTACTACATTTTCTAACATATACTGCTTTTCGTTAAAGCTGCCAGAAAGCTGATACATGGATGGAAGAATGAATGCTTTGGGCGAATACAAATATTTCTAGGAATGTCTAACAGCGCTCTTTAGTTGCTACCAGTTCAGAATCATTTGTTAACAAATTGCATTCAATCTCTTTTTCCAAAATAATTCAAATAATAAACAGCAGCCCAACTTGTTTTCTCATTGCTCTCTTAATTTAAAATTGGCTATTTACTATGAATTCCAAGTATCCTACAGGCTGGCACGGTGACTTGCTATTTATTTTATTTCAAAGCCTCTCACACAGGGTCCTGTCAGAAGCTTTTTGAAATTCCACGTAAATTATGTTCAAAAGATACATTTCATCTCCTACTTTATGCACTTTTTCAAGGAATTCTTGAAAGATAGAGAAGCACAATTTGCCTCTACAGAAGCCATGTCAGTTGGTCCTTATCATATTATGCTTATCTTAATGTGTAATCTAGTCTTGAAGTAGATTCCATTTGAGGTCTTATCTTTCCCAACTAGAGTAGATTAAAGAGGAAAGTCTTTGTTCATTGAAGTGCTGTGAATTACTTGCTTTCAAATCTTTGGAATTCAGAGACAGAGCCCTGCAAGACCTCTGTCTAGCAAAAGGTTTTATGCACTTGCCTAACCCTGAACACAAACAGTCTCACTGCGGCCAGCGGCCCTCTCTCTTGCTTAGAACTATGTATGTGATCAAATACCTTCCAAGCTGTACCAAGCAAGTAAAAAACTTGAAGCTCAGGTGAAGAAAACCAGCAGAATGCAACTATCTCAGGCAATTAGCACTTTTTCCCCCCCTTTTCAATATAGTTTTCACAGATCGTATACAACACTCCGGTCATTCAGAAGCTTTCTCTTTAAATAACCTATTTCATTAGTTCTAACTTCCTCATAGTTTCTGTCATACCTAAGGAACTCCCAAGTGTTTCCAAAAGAAGCACGTGATGAGAACGTTTCCTGGTGAGAAAAATGAAAAGAAAACATGTGCCTGACTTCTCCAAAGCCTGTTAGGACTTCTGCCTAAATTTCTGCTTTCCTCACAAGTACAGCTTCAAAAAGAACCCTATGCCTAACACCAAACTGACAGAATTAGCCTTTTCGATGTTTTTCCAGTGACTAGTGGAAAATATGCCCCCTCTACCCCACCTTCTGTTATGTCTCTTACTCTGAGGTTGTTTAGTTTCACTGCGTTAACATCCAATGCAAGTAATTTTTGCTCCGTGTAACTGGGTCTTTTAACTGTTGTAAACTCTTTGAAGTTTCCTCTTTCTGCCAAGAGGTCAACGCGGTCTTTCTCTTGCCCTTTCAAAAGGACCTTTCATTCATTCCTGTGTTTGGTCAAGTTGTTGTGGGTTCTGCTCTGGCCTGGCACCACGAGTCCCCCCTACACAAGCAATTGCTGCTCTCATTGCTACTGCTGTTTGTACTCCTTATTGCTTCTTTCATTTATCTTCACTGACACACCAAAGGAAAGACGGGGCTGAAAGGGGAGAATTTGGCTGTAAGCTAAATTGATTGCATGTTATATTTCATGGAAGGCTGTCAGGAAGAGTTGAGTGATCTCAAGAGTTGCAGGAATATTTTCGTTCCTATTGTGCAAATCAATCAAAGCGCGGCTCAGCCCTGGCTGCCCGCCCCCGGCAGCCCATGGCAGAGCTTGTTGCATTGTCAACAAAGGTTTGAATAGAACAAAAGTCTCCCAAGTGGACACTGCATTCACTTGACGGGGTCATGTATTACCTAACATTTAATAAAACTCACATGAATTTGAAAAGGATTCCCAGATAGATCAAGGACGGGAAAAGTGCTAAATTTAGCCAGTAGAAAGGATGCCCTAAAATCAAGGTGATCCTGTTACATTTGGCAGTTACCCTTCTGTTTAGATATTAAATATTGTGGGTATCTTGGGATTATTGGGATGAATTCTTGCCAAATAAACATTTCTACCCCTTTCCTGTGATGGTTCCACCCACCCTGGATCTGCCACAGAGGAATTTGTTTAGAATGGGTTGCTTTCTCCCAAGCCTTCATCTGCAACACCAGCTGAAGAGGCTGGTTTGGCTCCTCTGCAGCTTTGCGTGCTTCTCTGTGGCACCAGCGTAAACCCATCAGAGCCAGTGGCTTCAGAAACAGTGAGGCTCAAGCAACACCTAAGCAATCGCCCCCGTAAGCCCTCAGGCAGAGATGTCTCCAGCAGATCACGCTCCCTCCCTTTCCTCCAGAGCACTGTCTTAACCTTTTCTGAAAAACAGAACAACTGCTGCCCTGCCTCTCTCGTCCTGCCTTCTCCTTTTAAGCCCAGGAGATGCCCAGGCTCTCCTGAACATTATAGCCACTCTGCTAAGCTCTGCTTCCACCAGGCCCTGATAAAACGTGATCTTCGTAATCCTGATTGCTGCTAAAGTAATGAACTCTTAAATCCTGGCACCACTTGTGAGATTTTAATTTCGTGCCTGCAGAGAGTGACAAATAATGACTCCGCATTCTTTCTTCGCAAATTCACGGCCTTAGGCTATCTAAAGAACATAAGGCCATATGATGTGTCACTGTTCAAAAATTCAAAAGGAATCCGAAGGAGTACTTTGTGCTTGTTCCTCCCACCTTATCTGGTTCAGCACTAGCTTTGGCAATCACTGTCACAAGTGAGAGCTGAGGGAATGCTGAGTCTGGAGTCATCACTCAGCTAACAAGTTCGTGCTTCTGCAAGATACATGGCAACTTGCTGACTGCCAGCACCTTATTTTGGACACAAGTCAGACTAGAAAGAGGGAACGGATGCAAGAGCTCGGAAAAACCTGTGGCTCTGCGTGGGCCTCCATTCTGCAAAAATCTTCAGGTGCCCAGTTTGGGTTTTGAAGGGCAAAGTTTGTGATTCTGTTTGCCAGAACCTCTTGCATTTGGCCTCTGCATCATGCCACAAGATAGATAATTTAGAGTGCTTGTTTTTTAGTAACTCATTTTCTCAATAGAAATATATGTCCAATTAAAATATTTATGAGAGGAAGAATATGCAGGTACAATTTTAAATCAATACAAATATGAAATATGGGGAACATAAATATCAGAAGAAAACCCCTGAAAAAGGACATGTAGGCACTCACTTTGAATATAAGAATTATTCTGATACTGTTTTATTCCTTGCTTTTACAGAGCAATCATTCATTTTCTGTAAAATACTCAGGATTAAGTTTTCCAGCTGGCTGCCCAAATTCTTTCCACCAGTGCCATGTTTCTGCAGCCAGAAGAGCAATAGTGCACAAAATGTGCATAGGCCCATGCTTTACCCATTGTTATGCCCAGTTAGTCTGTAGAGTAATTTCATCTGGGCAGTTCAGAAACATGAATTTAGACTTGGAAAGGCTGAGATTTTCAGAAGACCTTAGGGATTGTCTTGCTAAATATAGGTGACAGTTTTTGTCTGCCTGCAACAGTCACTTCAAAATCTCAGCCCAAAAAGCCTGTGCAACAGCTATCAGTTCAAGGATCTAGCAGAAAAACTGTATTCCTGCCAGGACTTTGCAGAGGCAGTCAGAAAATTACAGTTAAGAAGCATTTAAAAACAGAACAAAACTTTACCATCTTGGAAAGTGAGTACTCTGACACCCAGCCAGTATATTTCGTAAAAACTGAATGAAAACAAGATCTTTGAGCAGCAAGCCCTTTTCCAGTATAAAAGCCGCACACCACCACGGGGCAGCCCCCTGTTTGAAGCTGTCCAATCCATCCCAGCCTTGCATATTAACACTGTAAAACCATTATTACCTGACACCCTTCTGCATTCCAGCAAGGATGCCAACTGCTGGGTCCATGGCTGCTAAGCTACATGTTGATATTAAATAAATTGCCTAGAGTGCACAGCTGTTTTCAAGCTCTTGGATCTACAGATAAAAGCGTAAGTACAGAGGATATACTATTACTATTATCCTCAGAGTTAATTATTCAGTTCTCTGCCTACACCAACATCAAACCAACTTTGTTGACTAGTACTAAATAAGATGCTGTGTACCAGGGTTCAAAACAGAGGTATGCTGGTAAGAAAAAAATGTGTGCCTAAAACTCATCTGGTGTTGAAAAACTTCAGGGCATAAGGTAAATAATTCTTTCACTATGTCTTAAAAGCAATTTATGAAATGATCATGAAAAAATATTGATATTGCATCAATGCAGTTAGAAATATTTAAATCTGCTTCTGATTACCTTACTTGCTTGCCATTTGGCATTTACTGCTCCTGATTATCTTACATGCTTTCCATTTACCATGTAACAAACCCTTTTGAGTCTGATTAAATGTAAGCTAAAATTAAATACTTCCTCTTTCCACCAAATACTATTCTGATTTGCATTGTTTCCTTCCTTGGTTAGTGCGGTCAAGGAGGTTGGTGGATGGTTCAAAATCTGTTCTCACCATGAG
The DNA here is from genome assembly GCF_030867145.1 of Opisthocomus hoazin. Taxonomy (NCBI): domain Eukaryota; kingdom Metazoa; phylum Chordata; class Aves; order Opisthocomiformes; family Opisthocomidae; genus Opisthocomus; species Opisthocomus hoazin. The sequence continues at coordinate 25,444,632 of NC_134415.1, forward strand.
TTGGCACACCTCATCAGGGGCAGGAGCAGGGCGAGGGAGTACAGGGAGGAGATGGAGGCAGGCATGGGACGAGGAGTGCGAAACCCCACGGAAAAAACTGCCTTCAGCCTCAGCCAGGTTTGCGGCAAGCCCAACAGACTACATGTCATGAAATTTGCCTCTTTTCTGAATATGCGCAAGTTGATCTCAACTCAGTCCACTTAATCAGATATGATTTTAAATTTTGGCTGGAGTCACTGATAAGCTCCATCTCGGTTGTGCTTTTTAGAGAAGACTAGCCAAAAGGCCTCGGATCGATGTGGCTGTTTCTGCGCTGAATGTGTGAACGAATACATCCGGAAGGAATCATTTCATGTTTACAATTAAATGTCTGTCCTCCAGTTTTCCAGTAATCCACGTTCTGCAAATATTTGAGCCAGTAAAGTCTGACCACACAAACTTTACAGAAAGCAAACACCAAACAGCTGTGAGACAAATAAATTAATTTTAAATCCGGGGAGAACATCTGCAGAAGTCTGTCGGTACCACTATCTATAGCTCTTCAGAAGGAGAGATCTCAGTTCCTTTTTTGCTGACTGTGTGCTGTTATTTTGTGTAATTAATGAAGAAGTTGACAGGTCAAGGAATTGATCCTGACTTTTCCCAAGTCTGCAATATACTGTAAGGGATGAGTAGTGAGGAATATTTTTGTTTGCTTAAGTTTGGGCTTAGCCTGGAGTGAAACTGCAGTCTTACAGCACTATTGTGTGTAGGCACTGTAGAACTGTGCAATTATAAGATATCATTATACAATCATTTAAACGTGGATAACTTAAACTAGGCTTCCTGTGTTTGGTAGTTCCTACGCTTTTCCTTTCTTCTTTTTTAACTGCATCAATTTATATATTTTCTATTCAAATTCTTGAATGTAATCAGCTGGAAAAGCAGGCACATAGAAAACAGCGTTGTGGGGCTTCCAGCCAGGCCCAGCGCTGCCCCAGGAAACAGTGGGGCACCTTGACTTTGCCTGGTATCAGGAGGCACTCAGCACCTAGCGTGACTGGCCAATGTAAATGAATGCTGGCAGGAGACTGATACCCTGGGATTAAAGGTGGTATATAATTAGTCCATATGACTTCTGTGGATAATAATTGCAGGTAACTGGCTGCATTCTGCTAATACAAATGACTGTCACTATGCACTGAGGGCATATGTTATCTGCGAAGGTTTCATGTTTCATTTCAAACAGGGAGTTATCCATTAATAAAACAGAAAGCGATTACATTAATGTGCTCTCTGCCAAGACCGCCCAGCCAAACATGTGTGGAGCTTTTTCACCAGTGCTTCCCCGCTGAGCAGCGCTGCCTCTGGGCCTCCGCTCTGCGGCGCAGCCAGGCACAGGAGGGCTCCCAGGGACTGGCAGAAATGCCCGAGTAATTCACTGCGGGGAAATGCAACAAGCAAATACTTGAACTGTGTTGTCCAGTGAAAAGGAAACAAGACCATCTCGCGGTGGGAGAAGGAGCATGAAAAGATGTTAATCGCATAAGCAGTAATCTCTTTGGCTGTTCAGTGTGCCACGCTTGGGCTTTGTTTGCCTTGACTTATCTGGCTTACTTATCCCAATCTGTGATCACAGAGGTGGTGGACGGCCTCTTTCCAGTGTGCGCGAGATCAGCTACTGGAGAAAGGCAATGAAACGTTAAGGAGGAAAGGTGGTATCATAAAAAAAGCAACCTTCAAGGCCACCTAACTAGACAAAAGGGCTCAGACAGGCAATAAAAGCAGAAAATCATTGAGACAGCAATGAATTATGAAGGCTATTAAAACCCACAACTGAATTTACAGACTCAACTTCCCTCGATGTATTATAAAAAAGCTTTTCCCCAGGAACTGGAGATATCAAAATTTGTATCGCAGATTAATTACAGCTTTATTTAGCAAAGCCAGGGAGGGGGAGTTCAGCTCAGCCAAAATAGCATGGATATTAACAGTGTTAAACATTCTGAATCTCAAACACTGCCAGGAAATCATTAACGTTACATTTAACAATTTCAGGTACTTCTGGTTTGAACTCCAATTTTATTATTTATGGAATCTTGATTGCAGAAAAAACATACCCAGCACTTGTATTTAGATTCTGTTTACAAAGGAGCTCTGTGTTCTCCCTGGAACTTGCATAAGAACAGAAAAGTAGATTATGTGCTTTCTTAATAGTTCTTCACAAAGACTCTTCTGTTTCTGAGAAATGGTTTATGCAAATGTAGTCTCTGTACTGCTTCAAGCAGTACTCATGGAAAAATGACATTTTGCAATAGGGAACAATGAATATTCAATGCGTCATTTCTTAGGTGAGCTAATGGACAGATTGTACTCCACGGCCGCTGCCATTCTCTAATTTTGAAATTTTGACAGAGGGCAGGGAAGTATCAACTGGCAGTGGGAAATAAAAAGCACTGGCTTTCAGCCCTTCCAACAGTATTGCAAGAAAGGCAACTTGGGACTTTAAATTGCAGACTGGGAGAAAAATTTCATTTTCTGCATAATAAACTAAAGGGCTGTCCTACAAAGGGGCAGTACTGGTAAAAAATGTAGCCGCGTCCTTGAAGTCACAGCTACTGCTGGACTGTGGAAGGGCAAGAGGGTGAAGGCTGCACAAAAGCCTCCCAGAGATATTAATCCCTGGTGTGAATGGCACAAAAAAGAGGCAATTTGGAATGTACAGGCCGTATCTTACAGGCCTTATTCACACAATCAGGCACGCTGAAGTCAATGGCTTTGTTTGTATTGGACTAGGAGTAGCCTGAGAGCAAGGGCTGCATGAGGAGCCCCCATTTTGCAGTCCAGTTGAGAAAGGATGGGTTGGCAGTGGGAATTTGACCTTTTCATGACAAAATAGACTTAAGCCATCAGTTCACATACAACTGCTATATATGAACGGTAGCGTAACATGATAAAAAGCAAGAAATCAAAAGGAGTAAGAAAGGCAAATTAAAGTAGCTATAATGTGAATGTTTCAAGCCTCCTTTGCCTCTCCTGCACCTCACGTGCCAGCAGCGAGCTTTTTGAGTTGAGTCCCAGGAGTGAATATAACAGTTTAGAGAAAATAGTCAGGCTTGACTCGCTCCTCCTCTCTGCTCTGCACTCCTGCAGGTTTTCACAAACATTTTACTGGTTGGAGGTGGGACACAAGATGTTCTCAAGAGCGAGGGGATCTCAGCTTGTCCAAATCCTTAGCCAATAGTATTTTGTTCTTACTAGTCTTCTCCAGTTACCAGAAAGCCGGGTAACGAGATCTTTGAAACTTAGACATCTGGAGATAAAGAATCATTCACAAAATCTTCATGCAGATTAAAAAAGAGGATCAGATCTCTTATGTTCATTTAGAGGAAAAACATTCAATGTATGAAACAGAATAATACCTTCGATCACTGAGCTTTTCAAGTTTATCACATTAAGCGCAATGGGAGATTGGAAAATATTTCATGTGTATAAATGTCTTCTAGTAAGTACTTTTGATTAACAGGTGACCTCAAAAGAGAGATTTTGGACATGCTTTAAAACTTGCATTCCAAACAGTGAATTTAACACAATGTTGTAAAAAAAATAAAAAAAGACACATTAGATATTTCTTTTCCACACAGTCATCTGAAGTTAATAGCCCAAATTCAGTATTCAGTTACCTAACCATAATTCCTGAATTAGTTCAACCTACAGTCCATTCATTCAACAAGGTAATTGTGGACCAGAACTCACCAACTGAGATTAGAGATCCTGTACCACAGGATCAGATAGCACTGACTCTGCTTCAGCTGTTTTTCCAAACTTTATCCAGAAAAATCAGAAACTTGTTGCTTAGCCCAGATCTATATAATAGTGGTATATGTCAAAAAGAATGCAATATTGCGCTCTTTTTAGTTCCATCAGCAGCAGTACTTTCCTAACTAACTGTTCAAGAGGTGAGTAGTAAAAATTCCACTCTACACCTAGCAATATCATCCACTGCTAGAGGTTTAAACTAATACTCAAGGATGGTGGAAAGCTCTACCTTCCTTGTGGAGGCTGAGGCTTTGCTAAATATACGTTTTAAATGGCCTTATGGGACTGTATGTGCTAATATCGAGATTCTAAGCTGAGCATTGTTTCCAACTTCCTTTGGACCGCATTTCTGGCTGACGAACAAACAAATATTGAAAGTAATTCACAGAGTAAAAAAACTACCAAAAACACCAAAGACATGTTCCATTTGTAGATTTAATTAAGATATCATGTCAATAGAAAAGCACTCCGTCACAGAATAACGATTTCCTGCTGCTGTATATGCACCAAGCCAAAGCTGAGGAGTTTATTTCCAAAGTAGGAGATACTGGTCCTGCCACAGCTGCCAAGACAAGTGATATGACACTCTTGTAGTAACGACTGGAGCTGGTTTAATAATTTAACCTCATCAAAATGCTGAACTGCTGCTTGACAGAGAGGAGGAGAGTGTCAGAAGAAGGGTCAGGTCCGTACTTACTCTTTCCTTCGGGGTCAGTTGCTGGCCACTGTCAGACATCACAGCCGGAGCAACTGGCTTTTTGGTTGGACCCATCAGGGTCATTTCGGAGCAGACTAAAGTTGCCTGGGTGACAGACTCTCAGCATGACCACCATTTTGGATACCTAATTTCATGTGCTCCTTTGAAAGCCAACAGGACCTTTCAAAAGATAATTGCTGCTTAATGTGGGGGAAGGAACTGCAGTCTGTGTCATCTGATCAGTTTGCTTACCTAGCACCATTCAGGAGAAGTCCAGCTTACCTCTAAGCATAAGTCATGTGGTGAAGCCGGGGCTTTCTCACAATGTGAAAACATGGTCAAAAAGCTGCACTGCTCGCTACGGGTCACAGCTGGCAAAGAGAAGGAAAATAGAGAGGCTGGAGTTAGTGGATCACTCCAGAATCCTCCCAGGAGGGCTACAGTCCTCTGAGACCTGTACAGAGCCCAAACAGGTAAGGAAAGCCTTTTGCAACATGTATCTAGGGCTGGAGTTAAGAGAGATTCAGGAAGCCGAATCCAGTCCTGATCACTCTAACCCTCACTGGTGCATTCAGCTCAGGCTACACAAAGCAGAAGCTTTACACCATTTAATCTATTTTTAGCAAGTAAAAGGGCAGCTAGTTTATTTTCAGCAAATAAAAATGAGATGTTATTCTGATATGCAATTTCCAGGGACTGTTCCCTTCTGAGGAATAAAGAAATGGGTATGTATGCATCTTAAACACGAAATGAGTCCTCAGTTTGCCCAAATTATTGAACATCAAGTTGCAGCTAAAAAGGCAGTATTCTCATCTCTCCATCAGGCTACTTCATTTGTGATAAATAAAACCTTGATGCAGATAAAGCCAGAAAACACTATGTCCTGATAACTTACCCCAGATAGGCACAGATATGTACTGTTATGTTTGCAAATCACATTTTTGACACTGAGCCTAACATGAAGAGAAAATGGCTTAAAACTTGACCAGAATCAATATCGAGACTGTAACAGAAATTGGAGTGTAAACTCAGGCTGCTATTATTGTAACCTCAAAGTTTCTCTCAGATTCCTTCTTGGAAGTCATGCTTGTCCTACTCAGAAAGATACTAAAATAATTCTTGTATAAGTGCTCAGAAAAAGCTGTATGTAGGAAGTAAACTACTGAGCTGGCATTTATTTCATTTTACTCTAGTGTTCTGCAGTATGACATATTTTACATCAGCTCCACTGCATAAGGTTCTTCTATCTATCAACTTAAAGAGAAAATTTGACATTAAATATATTTCTTGGATAATATACTGGATGCTTCTGAAGTCTACACTGAAGCATGAAGTGATAGTGTCTGCTGAAGCCATCAGTTCTTATTGACAAGTCTGGTTAAATTATCAGGTTGTATGTAATTTTATTTGAGTGTAGGAAAATGAAGGTTATAGCCAAGAGCTTGGTGGGGTTTTCTTTCCTGAGATGATGATTTATTCATTTTGGCTTCAATAGCTATGGTGTCAGGCTTATTTTATATTTTTCCAACTTTGACACTTCAAACATTTGATTTCCCTTTGCAACTTCCAACCTAAAACATGTTTCCCATTATAGATATTCAAGTGACTGCCTTGCACACACTGACTCATGAGGCTGGTTTTTATTTTCACAAAATATATAACCTTATTTGAATAAAATACAGATGGTGTCCAATACATTAAACACAGCAAATTTGCCATTCCCTTCTTCATCCCCTCTGAATTCCGTTCCCCAGATTTTCTGTAGCTGTATGAAATCTTATCAGCCTCAAAAGCTCCGAGAGGACATGGCAACAGAAATTTGATGCCATTTATATTGGGTTTGCTACAATAAATTATGTGCAGGCTTTTAATTATTAGCATTTTTCTGTATGATTCTGCATTTGGAGCTCTGCTTTAAAGTGGGATTCATGTCCCTTGCAAGGTACTGAATAGTCAGCTTCACATGGCCCTGTGGTGGAGTTTGGATTAAGGGCATTCGACATGGAACATGGTACCAAATAACCTTCCTTCCTGACGACAGCTGGAGGAGATTCACTGGCCTCTTACATCACCAAACAATTTGGAAGGAACAAAAATGCAATACACTAATAGTATACTAAACTAACTGAATAAATCAGTAAAACCTGCTGAAATTAGTTGAAGAAAAATTGTCCTGGGTTTGCTATAAAAGCATAAAGGTTATAGTATACATACATAAAAGTTACTCAGAATGCACAAGTTCCAGGTTTTTGAATAAGATTCTGTCAGCATCACTAGATGGCATTGGAGGGTGCTTTATCTCATCATAAGAGAAAGGTAGCTTTAGTCAGCATTCAGTAGTAATTATTATTAGGAACACTAGTAGATAAGGAATTTATTCCAAGCAAGTTGAAGGCATGTTCTATGCAACTTTGGTAAGGGAACCACAACAAGAAGCAAGAACCAAGGCTGGCTGAGCAGTCCCTGCATTGCTGCAATTTCCTTTTGTCACACAGACGGAGTCCACCATCTCTGAGCTAGAACTGGAAGACTGAAATTCAGATAGAAATATATTGCCAAGGGTACTGAAGAAACCAAGAACTGATATTACGTGGGCTGGTGACTTCAGAGAGGTGATATCCGTTCCTAAGATTTAGGGTGGAATTTTTGGTACTGCATATTTGGCTTTCCTCCACAGCAGATTATACAGATATTTATTATGTAAATGATATCTCTGTTTTTCTGACACCTTTTCTTACTATATAGTTTGCATGTCCATTTCCTGTGACTTTTAGAATGAGATGTGTTTGCCTTCCTGTGATATTTTTGTTTAGTATCAACATCCACTTTGGAATTACTGCTAATTTTAGTCATCTACTCTTGCCCATTGATTGTTACTGCAAAGAAGTCGTGCGGTGTCAGCTGCACCACAACTACAGTGGTTTCTGAACTGCAAGATTATTGTTACACTTACAGCATCCTCTTTTATTCATACTCTCCAGAAGCTGGTAAAAAGAAGCAAAGAGGAGTTTGTTCCCATATAAACACATGATTCTAGGACTACATATCAGAATAATTATAGGTCATGGAACATATGTCGCAATATCAGGCAGCAAAATGGTGATTTCTTTTCACATCTGCCAGCTTGACCCACAATCTAAGTCATTAAACTTTTCAGTTCTCCAGGCAGACTGTGCAGAGTCTGCTTGCAAATTCATTGCCTCTACAACAAAGTGGGCATTATTTTTTGTCTCTGTAATAGTCTCTCTGCTTAAAGAGCTGTATGGAATCTAAATTCTATAATGAATCAGAAATCAGAGCTGTATACGGGTGAAAACCTGACATTTAATTGAAATGTTTCCGTTCTTCAAACAGGCTTTAGTTTTGCCAGTCTTGGGACTAAGGACAGGATGGTCAAACACGTAGGGATAGTAGCGTTCGTGCTGACCAACCGCTTGTGTCGAGGAATGAGGTGAGACCTGCTAGCAAGTCACACAAGGTTGTTAATAGGTCATGAACTCGCACAAAGCCAAGATCTTGTATACAATGTTAAGTACACCCACTTCTGAAAGTGCCACTGTGCCCCTGGTCATCTATTTGTCTGACTGACTGCCCTGCGCTCCTTCTGGTGTATTTATAGAAAGCTGCAATTCACAAATACAAGTTTGCACCATTATCTTCATACATGTCAGGTACTCGTAATATTGAAAACTGGAAATGATACTTAGGGCATACTTGAAGTCAGCAGAAGGATGATAAATAAGAATGGCATTATACCTGTTACACAGTAAGTGTAAATCTGTAGAACGCCTTTCCTGAGATTATTTGTTAAATGGCGTGTCTTTAATGTGCTGCGCCTTGCTAAAGCTTCCATCTTAAAGTAAGGGAACTGTTCATACCGTCATTGTTTAACTCTCACAGAAACCTACTCATGTGGCTCACAGACACACGTACACGTGTGTATACAGGGGAAAAACAGTGTGGTTTTTTCTCATTTCTATGGTCCAAACATTCAGATCCAAGAGGCAGGTTTTATTTAGTTGCTACTCCATAGCTACTTTAAAATCTAACAGTCTGATTCTGTTTTGTGTGAACATCAATCAAGGATTAACAGAATTATACTGGTAAAATCAAGCTAAGTAAGATCAGACTCTGGCTTTATCATTTCAAGTAGCCACCGGATAGTTTTGTCTTCCTTCTCAGCCTCACAGTCATTTGCTGAAAAACTGTGGTTAGCAGAGATTTTTTGTTTACAAGCCGCAATTTCTAATAAATGTGTTGCTTGCCCTCTGGCTTGACATCAAAGCCAGTTTCATAACAATGGTGGCTCCTACTGAATTATATTTCCCTTCAGTTTGCACGGGGAAGTGGAGCACCTATTACACAAAGGCAATTGTTGACTGCATGCAACTACAAAGCGAAAAGACAGAACATTTTGTTTCCTTCAGCTTTTTAAAATGCAGCTCTTAATAGCATCCATGTCAACTTGAAAAAAAATCACTCGTACTTACTTGCAGGCAACTTAGTCGTTAGAGTTAGAATGCCAAGGTCCTGGTCTGTGCTGCAGGATGGATGTGGACCCTGCGTGCCCTGGGAGCTCTCCGAGGCTCTCAGCCCAAAGTGGCTCGCTCCTGCTTAAAACTCAGAGAGAGAGAAAAATGTTTTCTTAAAAAAAAAGGATCAAATGGTCACATCTCAAAAAACATTAAGCAGAGTATGATTGTGAAGTCTTTATATCCTGCCTGCTTTTCACAAATCTTCCTCTTCTTCTTTGAGCCCCGTTTTCTTCTTTCTGCAGTCAATTGATGAAAACTTCACTTGAGTCTTTTCAATCCGAATCTGTTTGACTTCTTTCAACAGCATTTCACATTTTGACCAAAAGGTTAGGGATATGTTTTCCTGGAAAAACTTGTGAACTGTCTTGCTGCTTCATTTTTCCCTTTTTTTTTCTTTTGCCTCCCTGGTAGTAGGTTTTAGTGAGTCTTCAAAGAATTTAGTACTAAAGAATACAAGATAAGGCGCTCTCTATCAAAGTTTGAACATCCCTCTATTCATATATTTCTTTCTGACAGGCAACATAACAATCTCTGGATGTTTGCTGTCACCTTCCATATGCTTTGAATTACAAGTCCTCTAAATCATTTGCTTAATCTAAATTATTATCAACAAGAGTGTCTTTTTTGCTCTAAATAGCAACAGTGCATGAAGGCGTGGGGCCTTATAAACATTACTAGGGTCAGCACCCCACATCCACCAGTAGAAGTGAAATAACAGTATATGTTTTACCTTCTCCTTGCAACGCCTGCCTCCCGCATGTCCCCAGGTTGGAGCAGGCTGTGGGAGAGCAGCAGTGCAGGACAAACCCGGGGGAGCTGCAGGGTTCCATAACCATAGCAGACAGAGGCCACATGGGGTAGCCATGTTTTCCAGAATGCTTGTCTGTGACTGACTGATTAGTCACCAAGTCTACTTCTTTGCTCACCTGGTATGAATGGAAGGCTGCATTGACTTCCCATGAGCTGTGGTACAAGTTGCTAAGATGAATTTTAGAGGTAGCGACAAGGTCTTCACTGTGCACTTACCGTGGTCAGGTCCTGCTCCAGGACAGCAGTCCCCAGTGGTTGCCACAGCACATGCAGTAAATGGCAACAGGAAGACCTGCCTTCACTCCGAGCTGCTGTCCTCCCTGCAGCCCACTCTGCCATCCTTCTCACAAACCTTACGGGAAACTTGGTTGTCATGGCTGGCAGAAGTACCAAGCAAGACGCCTCAGTGAAGCAGGGAGAGGCAGAGCAAAGCACGTTAGGAATAGTCATACATACTTACATTAATCTCCATTATCTCATATTGGAAAAACGTGTTTCTGAAATTCTTGTGTCTCACTGCCCATTCAATCCCCTTCAATCTCCCTTCACTATACCAACTTACCCAAGCTCCTCGGCTGGCAACAGGGCCAGGCCACTCATTTTCAGGCTTTCTCGTAGGGTGATGAATGCTCGAGGTGATAACAGTAATTTCACCACAGATTCCTCTTAGACGTGACGCAAGTTGTAACAACCTGTTTCTGGAGCTGAATACATGAGACTTCAGCTTTCCACTTAAAAAGATGCATTGAAGTTGGGGAGAAAGCTTCGAAAAATGACCAGAGAGAGAACAGTAGGCTCAGACAAGATACAGAAAACTAGAACACTTTTTTATTTTGGTCTAAGCAAAGACCAAAGTTCCTAACATGTCTTCACTACATCCCCAGGATGTCACACCAGAGATGATGCCGAGCAGTGCCTGTTTCATTGTCCGGCATCTGTTCCCAGTAGCGGGGAGAGCGTCACCCCTTCCCCAAACTGTCACAGAGATGGAGGGTAGCTCCTGCAGGTGCTCTGAGCCGCAGCCTGGCCAGGCCATTGCGGCACTGGATGGGACCGAACGCTCAGCACAGCCCCTCGCAGAGCCGCAGCACCCACCGCTTCATGGGGCTCTCACTTCTCCAGATGAACTCAACATCCTGTTTAGCACTTCATTTTGTGCATAGCTGATTGGTTTTTCACTGAGGAAATATATAAGCTCTCCCTGTTCAGCATGACACGTGCATAAATATGTACACACATACACACAGGTGCCTGCACACACCCAGAACTCAGTCATTTAAAGCCCTGTGGGTGTCTTCTTTCATGTTTCTACCCTGTGGCTTGAGGAAGCCAGGAAATGTAAAAAGCAGTCAAAATGTTAGAGGAAAAAAAACAGATAGAAATGCCTTTTCCACAGAAGAAGTGGAGTAGCTCCCAGGCTGACTGGCCCAGGCCTGCCAGCTTACTTTGTGCCTTACTTCCTCCTCCTCCTCTGTAGCTTCTCAGGGGTTTCCATACCACAAGCGCCAGCCAGGCACTTTGCTGAATCAGACCCATTGCTGCCAAAGACGCTTTCTCCCCATAAATTTAGACTTTTGCCAGTGCTTATTACAGCTATTAAATTCACTTATTGTAGTATCACACCTCTCTGATTAAGATGTTAATCAGCATTTCCATTGGAAAGCCTTACTCTCAAAGAGTTATAAAACTGCCTGTATAAAGTTGATTACTGCTGAAATCTAGAATCCAGCTTCTTGGCTCGCGGTTATGTTTCTTTCTTGCTTACTTGATCTCTGTTTGCAAAAGCTGATGTAAATTGGTTTGGCAAGTTTGTTTGATTCCAGAGATAAACAATTCCTGACTTAAGAGGCATTTTTTTTCCGGTGCATGGAAAGTGACGGAATGAAATTATCCTAAGTTACCTGCCTACAACATTAAAGAATTACCCTGATTTTTTTTTTTCCTTTTAAATGTTGGTATTTTTTACCTAGGGATGCAACTAAAGAATTTAACCGTTCACATCATTTTTAAACACTGAGTATTTTTGGAGCAGTATACAGTGCTTAACGGTAAGGCAATCACAGGAGGTTAAAGACTTTTAAAATACATACCAGCACCTCAGTGCCAACAACCCATATCACTTCAACGAACTGTGCAGTATGTGTTGGCATGATTTATGTAGCAATTTTAAAAGAATCTGTAGTGTTTGTTTATTACCACAGCATGATTGATGGGTTCCTAACTGCACAGCGACACAATCAGCTGAGCTATTACGGCTGGTAGTTTGATAATTTGTGAGTTACAGCCGTTACAGCGTGTCATTTCAGTCCATTGCCAGAAGTCGTTAGGGTGTCCGTGACCTCAGAGAAACCGCAGTGAGACGAGATCCATTGCCAATGGCGTCACCATCTCTCCTGCATAGTCACACAGGCTATGAGCATTTCTGCCCAGCTTCCTTGGCCCTCCTGCTCTCCTCGGACCCTCCTTGGTACAGCCCAGTAAGAAAAACCACCATTTAGCCCGATGAGTAATTCCTTCAGGTTCTGCTCTCATCCTCACCCTTCCAAATGTTAGAAGGCTGGTACCGATGTGACTCAAACTACAGAGGAAGAAAGGCTGCTCAAGCCCTGTCTTCTAATGGTCACTTGCTTTGCGACAGGCAACTGTTTAGAGAAAGCCACCACATACCCCTAGAAACACCCCCCTCACCAGGAGCCACTGGAAATACCTCAGTTCCTTCCTGGAAAAAATATCCCAGGCTTAAGTTTACATACAATACATTATGCCTAAGTTTTCACTGGAAGAAGGCATTTATTTGCAACGCAAAAAATCGAGCATGAAAGAAATCATATTAATCTTTTATTTTTTTTTTACAAAAATAAACAATTTGAGAAACAAAAGCACATTTTTTTTCCTGACTGTACAAACTACAAAACAGTATGACATTGGTCACTTTAACATTTACTTTATTGCTTTCACTGAAAGCAAATTCTCTAGACACACCATGCCTGTAAAATGCATTTTATATAGAATTAAGGCTAGCATTCATCTGCAATTATTAAGGTCATTTTCTTCATCCACTCTAAGAATTAGCAAGCAGTGCCTTAGGAAACCAAGGATTTGATGATCAAGAATACGAATAACTGCAAGATAGTTATTAAGCTAGCACTGTTCTGCCAGCTGGATTGCTTTGCCAGTCTGTCAAAGATGTGGCTTCCTGAACAATTCAAACTCCATTCAACAAAAGTCTTAAGCACAGGCTTAATTGTAAGCATATGCTTAGGCCTATCCCTATTCAGCAAAGCACTCGGCACTTGGGTAAGTCCCTACCCTTTCAGCGGGACTATTCATATGCTTATGTGATTGGCTAGACCTACAAAATGGCTCTTTTAAATTAAAAATGAAACTTTATGATAACATTGGAAGCAAAAATGAAAATTAGCTACAGTCTTGCAATTCTAAACATAACCAGTCCCTTCCTTTTGACAAATATGCCGGCATTGCATATTTGATAGCTTTAACACAAATGCTGATTGTCTTCAGAAACGTTTGCTATTCAGCTTACAACCTGATATGCTTCAGTTAGTCTGTTGTGATTGTACGTGCCCAAATAAGTATCAGCGCGGAGGATACAGACTTCCCATAGAAATGATCAACTTTCATCCCTGTGCACACATGCACAGGTCAGAAACATTATGCTAACCTTGGTTAGAAAAGCCAGAGCTGCCAGCTGATTTATACCCAAAATTATATCCTAGTAGTGTATCATACTTGTACTTTGCTTTTTTTTTAAAAAAAAAGTCACATTTTCAAAATGTTGTTTTATTGCACATCCATCCTGGTCATGCAGGTTATTTCTTTAAAGTTTTGTTTAGCACTCTATAGATTAGAATGAGTAATAGTGCAATTATCTCTCCGGCCACAGCCACCTTATACCTAACAGCTGCCTATATTTATACACAAACAGCTCTTGTCACTCACGAGTCAGACTGAGCCACTTTAGCTGTCAGTCTGTCACCTTCACATATGTTATCTTGTCAGGATCAGGCACGATGTGATTTGAGGCCATCTTGAAGAAGACAAGCTGTCGACCTGCACCAAGTAGGAAAAGGCAAGAAAATAAAAATGATTAGAAGCGATAAGCAAAAGGTTGCAAACTTTCAAATACTGACATTTCGTATTCTTCTTCAACCTATGCATTCTTCACCCAACCCGAGACTGAACTCTTTCTTAACTTCACCTGGTCTGAAACTGAAAAGCTTTTGTCTAAAATGACATTGATTCTCCCCTGCTGTGAGAGTTATATGCTATAAGACTATGTTTACTCTTATCTAATTATGGTCAAGATACGGCTGCACACAGTAAATGTGTTAGGAAGGAGAGGTCTGAAAATTTTAATATAAATTTCACATGATCTTTAAAAAACGTACTTAAACACTCTCCCACTGACAAAAACAGGCTTGGGTTCAGGGCATTCATTCGATGGTACAGGAGCATCATCATCTTTGCGTGCTTGAATCTTTGCAAAACCGATCAGCGCAATGCATGTGAAACGCGACTTTCTCTGAAATAGCTCCAGCCGATCGCTGCGCAGCTCTGGGTTTTAAACAAGCGGGAACACGGTTGCGACTCCTCACACAAAAAGCCGCAGCAAGCACTCAGCGCCTGGGCAGCGTCAGGCACCTGCCATGCAGACAGCCAAGGCCACCGGGGGCTCAGTTTGGTGAGGTGTCGCTCCGCGGTGCTCGTGGGAGCCGCGGCACGGCTCTTGTATCTCCCCACGCTTACTGCCCGGGCCTGACGCGCATCCCCGCCTCTCGGTGGGTACCCGCCATCCCACGGACCCGCACTCTCGCTGCCTCTCCTTGGAGCAGAGGCCACACAGAGATCTTCCACAGCTACTCAACCTCTGCCTTCCCTCTCGCTGAACTTCAGAAAGCCAAAGGCTCTTTACTCCCAGCCTGCCTCTCTAGGGGGCTCCCATAGCGCTGTTTTCTTCAAAGGTATCACACAGCAAACGGGATGCCTCCACTATGGAGCAAGCCTCCACGCTGCAGATTCCAGGGACTCAAGCGCTTGTGCATCAGGAATGACACAGTATAGGAAATTATAAATAAGACTAGAAATATTGCTGTTATGTCTCATTTGCTTTTAATATTATAACCTGAGACAGGAGCTGCTCTAAACTTCCTATGAATTTCCCGCTGCCATAATAATTACTTTTTTAGTATATTAATTAACTCCAGTAGTCTATCTATAAATAGTCTGACACAATGACCTGGCAGTCACTTGTTAGCCACAGGCAAGGTTAATACAAAATACTTTTTTCTAGGTTCCATGGGAGTCTCTCTTCACACCTCCCAGAAGATCAAGAAATGCAGAAAGCCATAGCACTACAGTGCCTAAAACACTCTGAAACACATGAACTGTCTGAAGTTTCTACTAGTTTGTGATCCTTTCAGGGCCGGGGACCTGTCCTGAGAAATAGGCATGTATATGAGCCCGGCTTTGGGGTATGTTTATGTTGCTCAGCTAAGCACAGCTAAAGCACGCAACTGCACACAGGGTAAATTTTGACTTTAAGGTTAAGGCATGTTGTGATCGCAGACGTACAGACAGAAAGCTGAGCCTCAGAGCCTAAATAATTTGCCACACCAAAGCCTGTGGCAGTGCAACAACTTCCATCAGCCTTCCCAAGGTGCGGCTGGCATCAGCCACCCTTCCTCTCAAGGACAGGAGCCGGAGAGCCAACCTGGCCCTCACAGAAAATGGCAGTCACAGGCAGGGAAACCGCCCTACGTGTGTGGGGACAACACATGGCAGAAAAAAACTCACCCTGACTTCAGTGGGGGTTTTACCTTGGGGGAAGAGTATGAAAGAACATGGATTTGGTGCACTGCACCTTACAGACAGAAACATGTCTTTTTTAATCTGTCCTTCAGGGAGTGCCGTGTGCCCGGGGGAACACTGCCAGCCGAGCCGTCCGTGGCCAGGCGCAGGGGCACGTCCTGGGCACGCAGCAAAGGCTGCAGCACTCGGCTCTTTGAACTCCCCAGCCACTCCAGAGCTGCTGCTACCAGAGATTTTTATCAGAGATGTGTAACATTTTTGTTTCTCATACTGCTCTGGAATTGCCTGAAATAGGCAGGAGTCTGGTGCAGAAGCAGCGAGCCAGGGCCAATTCTCCGCTTGATGTCAATCGGCACCGACTGCCTGCCTGCAGGGGAACCACACTGGGACTGCCAGGCCCGCAGACCTTTTGGAAAACATATTTCTCTTTTCAACGAGTGTATTCTGTCAGACAAGAAAATGAGTTGCGGTAGCAAATGGGATTTTCCCCTGGAAGTTCTACTTCTAATTCTATCTGGTTTTAAACCCTCCCTCCTCGCTGTCCTTTCGCCAAAGCCCTGCTGCTAGAAGCAGAGCGTGCCGCCCACCAGCGGCAGGGCACCTCTGACAGCAGCCAGGAAGTCCCAGCTAGATGCACGGGAGAACCTGTTTGGTTTTGTGTCAAACCACAACAACCACATGGATTGAAAAGATTTATTTCAATCCAGATGTTGGACCCCGTCCTGCACACTTAACTGCAGAAACAGGTCATGGGCTTTTGTTGTTGTTTCTGCTGCTGTGTTTTAAAATAAAATTTCAGACCCCACGGTTTGGAGACCCATGGTGCACATGGCTGCAGCCCTGTAGTGCCAGCTCCTCTGAGTCCACCTGCAGGTTCCTGCTCCCCTGACAACAGGCAAAGTGAAGCCCCACCAAAAATCAAACCACCTCAGCCGGAGCTTCGGAAACTTACAGCTGCTGGTGGTGGGTCCCACAGCCCAGCACAGCACACCCCCCAGACTGTATTAAAACACCTAAAGCAGCCAGTATACCTGACTCGGATGCTGTTTCTGCTCCACAGCATCCGCGACCTACCTGTCCAAGTCGTCTGGTTAGTTAAGACGAAAGCTTTGCACTGGGAGTAGCTGTCACAGATCTCAATGGCTTCGCTGATGTCAAACACGGAGAGGAGGCAGGCCTTATGGTGGTAAGATGGCCAGCATCTGTAGTTCTCATCAGGAATAAAAGCTTCAGGCACCCGCCTGTACTCTGCAAATAACCACAGCAAAGCATTCGTTTTGAAAGCTCTAGCAAACAGCTTGTTTTTAACAGGCAAGGTTTATTCTAACAGCTTAGGAGCAGGATATATGACGGAAAAGGTGACGGGCTAGACTGTACCAGTCCTGGTTTACTCCCAAATGTGTTTATAGCTCTGCACCTTACTTTCCTTTTCCTTTCCTCCTTTCTTCTTCTCAGCTTTTTTTCCAGAAAGCGTCTGTAAATAAACAGTCTGTGCACAAAACCCTTTCCCCTTCCCCACTGCGTAGGCGAGGCTTTGGTTTTATTAGGAGTTTTACAGGAAGAATGTCCCATTGAATAAACAGCATCCACTTGAATGAACTGACTCACTGTCCTACTTCTTCACAGTGAGCGGGATTGTCGGGGTGAGACCCGACCAGGCGTTCCCAGCCCTCCCTCTACCTCAGAAGAGCGTGCTATTTTCCTCTGGCTGCTTTAGAGAAGGAAGAAAAGACAGGCTTTTAATTAAGCAAACTTTTTTTGCTTGCTTGGGTTAGCACAAAAGGGGAGTCGCTTGATGGGCCTCCGAAGAGAAGGGGAAAAAAAAAAAGTAGCGGGAGCATGTCAGCGTGGTCCTCGCCCAGCACCTCCGCGCTGCCCTGCCGATTACTCCTCTCCCTTGGCTGCCGTTCAGTCTCACTTGCCTTTATGAGCTGCCTCTTGTTCTCTGTTCACAGCTCCTCTCACTTTCCCAGCCACTGACGGGGATTTCTCTAATGAGTGCATCAGCAAACCCAACTAATCATTTATAAACATTTCTATTTAGCCTCCAGACGCACAAATTGATGGTTCCCCCGTCTCTCCCCCCCATGTCCTATTCAAAAAATAAATACTTTCTATATTTCTTCTAATTGTATCTATTATAGAAACCAGAGCTGCCTGCCCTGACTCACAGCCTATTCTTAAGTCACTTCAGTTCAGGCATTTTCTGCCTGACATTGCAGATTCAGCCTCCCAGTATTTCAGACAGCACATTGTACGAACACCACCGAGTCAAAGGCAAGTGTGTCTACTACTCCAAACTGCCAGTATTTCAGCTGGGAAGAGAAGTACACATCCACAAGTGCTTGTTCACACCACACAGTCTGATTTTTTTTTTTTAAGCCTGGCTCATTAAAAGCATTGCATGAAACATTCACAAACAAGAAGCAAAATCAGAGTTGATCATGTCCCACTTAAATCAAAAGCAAAAAGGTTTCAATTAATTAAAAAAAATGCAGACTCACACAGACGAAGGAAAAAAAAACAAAATAAAAATGCAGTTTTACATTACAAAAGATCACGTCTCCATCAAAAATATGTATGCTTTTCTTCTGAAGACAAGTCAGAGCATAAATCAAACTGCTACTGGCTGGATAGGTAAAGCCCCTCTTTTTTTTTTAAATTTCTGTATAAACTGTACTGTACAGTGTAACAATTGAATGTAACAGAATAGTATTGTCTTATCTCTGTAGGGTAACTGCCAAGTACCGATTTGTACCTCACAGCCAAGGTCAGTAAAATGGTATGTGCAAATAAAATTAAAAAAAAAAAAAAAAAAAAAAATCAATTCACCATTGTCAGCACCCTACACATCTATCTGTATCAGTGTGCGTGCCACGTTGACCGGATATAAAATGTGACTATTCACAACTTTTTTTTGCACGGCTACAGAAGTGCTGCCTAACACTGCACTGTGCCAAAGCCCACGCCACAGAGGACATTCGCAGAATGACAGCACTTGCTGCAGCAGAAGATGATGAAGCATCTGCCTGGTTCTCCGTGTCAGCAGGGAGCACGCTCCGACCCTTCCATGCTGGGGCTGGGAGCGAGCTGCAGCATCCGTCGGCACGCCATTAGGGCTATAAGCAGAACAGCCCCACATCACATTTTTCTCCATGCAAGGCAGGAGCTCATCTGGAAGACCCTTATTTTGACTTATCGTTCAATTTTTAAACTCTCCTGCGTGCAGATATGACTCTTAATACGCCCATAACACTTACTTTCTTCTCAATACTGTTCACGGTACAGCTGTCAAGGGTTTGGCGCTCAGCTGACGTCAACAGATTTCAAAAGAGCAGCAGTGATTTACGTGACCTGAAGCTCAGTCAGGGGTAGGAGACAAAGTTCTTCCTTTCCATTGGCTTTTTCAAGGTGACTGAGCATGGTAAATCATTTGGGCAGCTTGGACACATTAATCAGCAGAGTTGGGCCAGCAACAACTGCAATGGTGATGGGGAGGTCCTGGCTTGAAGGTGGCAGAGAGGATGGAAACCTCCAAGCTGGCACTTAGGGAGGTCTCACCATGCAGCAGAGCCCTGGGGCTGTTCCTACTTTCCCTGCTGCTCCCCGCCAGTACCTACATAAGGGAAGCCACCACCATCAGCAACAACTCATGGGAACAGGGTAGCGTAACAGGTACACAGCAGTACGACCCACAGGCAAAGATAATTTTCCTTGGCTGGGAAGTCATCAAGCACCAGACGGGTGAAAATGAAGCCACTGGAGTCTAAGTGAGAGCAGAGTCACACGGATGCCACAAAGGCAGCTTCTGGCAGGTCCCCCGAACTGGCACAGACTGCTGAACGCCTGCAGTTTGGGGATCTGAGCCTCCTGCCTACGCTGCCCACGGGGAGAGGAGCGGGATGCAGCGAGGGGGAAACACAGGAAGGCAGCCCCTCTCTACACCTGCATGGCAGGCAGCGGGGACAGCTGCCCAGAAGCACCTTTCCCCAGAAGCATCCTGATGGGAAGGAAGGCAGCCACACAGAGCAGAAAGCGGGACACGCAATGGCCCCATAACCTGGCTCATGCTCCCAAATCAGCCATACGCTCCCACCACCCTGGGAAGCCAGCACAGGATCTTCTCTCAAACCATTACAGTCAGAACTCACCAGAAACTCACTGTAACACCAGCTGAGTGCTAGTCTGAGGAAGCCACATTTTTCTCCAAAACTCACTTTATCTCAAGCAGAGCAAGGTAGCTGCCTTCCCCGTTTGCACAGCAAAGGCAAATATCGCTGGAATCTCTTGTTTACACAGTGACAAATTAGGGAGCTGACCCCTTAGCCCTTATTTATACGCGTTGTGAAGAAACACACTCCGCTGACATGAACTGGAAGGACGCCCCTCCATTGAGAGGTGCCCTGGCAATGACATTAGCCCCAGCTCGCAGGAGAGCTTGGCTTTCCCTGCACCTTTAAATGATCATCTTAGTCACTACAGTGCAGTCACTTGCTCAATTTAGCAAAACTCCACTGGTTTAAAGACAGCTCCAGCTCAGGTTTTTGTCCTGCCAAGACCTGAAACTTGCTTAAATGGAGTCCGTGGAATTTGAAGGCTCACAGCAGTAAATCACATCATAAAAAGGTCAAAGTTCTGGTCGATTTCCAGACTAATGGTGTTTAAAACCAATAAATACTTGCCTAATACTATAAATGCAGCCATAAATTTACACTTTTGCATACATACTCATAGCTTGACACAGAGTACACAAAGTCTATCAAGGTAATGGCAAGGAATAGGTCAAAGAAATGCAAGACGCTCCTATCGCTATCACCACAGAAAAAGAATGCTTTTCTCCACCTACTGATTTTGTGAGGATTGAAGCAAATAAATGTAATACAGTAAGCTTGATCTTCTTGTCACTTATGACAGATTTAGTCCAGCTTAACATACAGGAGCTGATTCGCTGCTCACAGTTATACAAACAAATCCTACTAGGAAACATTTTTCCTGTCCCATAAACATTTTGAAACTTCAAAACAGCTTGCCATGCTGAACCTGGGCAACCCTCAGAATTTTTTTTTGTGATATTTTTAACAGTGTTGAAATATTTTTACAAGTTTGCTCTGGTCAATCAAAACACGGTGTTCTAATCAGGCCAAAATCTTCTTAGAAGTTTCTCACAGCACAAGCCAGCCCCCACAGCAATTTTCCGAACCGGCACCTTCTCATGACAGGTAAGAGAGGCATCTTTAAAAGCAACCTGCAGCATCACTGACCAGGACAAGAGCTGTAAAAGAAAGCCAATGCTTTAAAATCTTGCTGTAAATTTTTTCCATCAGAAATTACCTGGTTGTCCCAAAGCCAACTACAATCTATAAACATATTCATTTTCTCTGTACCAGACTGAATCATATAAATAACTCCACAAGTATATAATAAACTATGTGAAACCGCCTGTGGTTTCCCCTTTTTAGCTTGTTTGAATCACCCTAAATCTGACTTTAATCAGTCCTAATGACCATTTATTTCAGCCACAGCAGTCAGATTGCATTTTTACTACCAGCTACAGCTACTCGTTGGAAATTTGCCCAGTTCTCTTTTCTAGTTATCACCTGCCAATACACCATGGGTCAATGACACAGATGCAGTAATGTTCATCCTTGAGAGCGAAATCATATTGCTCCTTTTTCTCCACTCTCGAGAGGAACACTGGCAGTCGACTCTGGATTTGCTTTTAATTGCTTTGCTTACAAATAAGCAGAAAGAGTCTGATCTTGCCAATCTCAGCAAAAAGTAGTATTGAGCAGTGTTTTGCTCTACAAACAGTCCCCTCCAATTCCCAGGGAGCTTATGGAAAACAGAATCAGATCCTAAATAGACAATAATACACTTACATTCTTAGTACGCTTCATTTTATGCTGAAACTTTCCTCATGCTTCAATACCTCACATTTAAACATGCTTTTGACAATAAGCCTCCCAAAGCCATATGCGCAGTTGCACTACGGAAAGCTATTTTTTGGTAGGTCTGAGTAAATGACATGCTAGGCATATCCCACGTGTCTCTGCTTTCAATCATTTCTGACTAATTCCAACTGTTTGGAAGGACAGACAGGCCTGGAAGGACAGGGGTTTGCCGTCAGACTGGGAGATAGCCCTGCTTCTCTGGCGAATATTTTTGTCCTTTGGCTGTTTCCCGCGCACAGACTGGAAGCGGAGTAAGGCTTGCCTCTTTTTGTACGCTTCTATTGTGCTTACAGCAGAGCCATATTTAAATCGGTACGCAGGCCGTCACCAAAACTCAAATAATTAGGAGAAGAACGACATGTTCCCTTACATCTTATTCTGCTTAACGTGACGCAGCTGGAGCTGTTTTCCTGCCCGCCCCATGTCCCAGGGCCACTCACCAGGCTGCGGAGCTGCTCTGCCCCCACAGCCCCGTCTGCGGGGTACACCGATCCACTGATGGCAACCAGCCCACACTAGTGCCACAGACACCCGCAAGCTGCATCTCGCCCTTGCGCTCATAAAAACAACAATGCTGATGATGGACAAGCCAAAAGTTGTCTAGGGTCACAGGTGCAGGGTATTTAAGATTAAAGACAGGTGCTCACAAGATTTTTAAAAGACACTCTTTAGTGTTTGTTTTTGAAAGGAGCTGAGGACCTAACACACCAGCAGAATGCATTTGCTGTATGCTGCCAAGTTGGACCTAGAGTTTAGCGACAGCAGAATGTTTCAGTCCAGAAAGCCAACTGTATCCCGGGCTGCATCAAAAGTAGTGTGGCCAGCAGGGCGAGAGAGGTGATTCTGCCCCTCTGCTCCACTCTGGTCAGACCCCACCTGGAGTCCTGTATCCAGCTCTGGAGCCCTCAGCACAGGAAAGACATGGACCTGTTGGAGCGGGGCCAGACGATGCCAGGAAGATGATCCGAGGGATGGAGCACCTCTCCTACGAGGAAAGGCTGAGAGAGCTGGGGCTATTCAGTTTGATCTCAGCCTGAAGAAAAGGCTCTGGGGAGACCTTATTGCAGCCTCTCAGTACTTACAGGGGGCCTAGAGGAAAGATGAGGATGGACTTTTTAGCAGGGCCTGATGTGACAGGACAAAGAGTAGTGGTTTTCAACTAAAGGAGGGTAGATTTAGACTGGGTATAAGGAAGAAATTTTTTACAACGAGGGTGGTGAAACACTGGCGCAGGTTGTCCAGAGAAGTGGTAGATCCCCCATCCCTGGGAACATTCAAGGTCAGGTTGGACGGGGCTCTGAGCAACCTGATCTAGTTGAAGATGTCCCTACTTATTGCAGGGGGGTTGGACCAGATGGCCTTTAAATGTCCCTTCCCGCCAAAACTATTCTGATTCTATGACTTTGCTCAGTGAATAGGGCATATAGTTTGCACGCTGGTAGAGATACGTGTCAGCAACAACCATCTGGTCACTACACAGCTATACAGCCCCACCGTATTTCCAGTGCCGTATGGGTGCAAAGGAACCTGCTCCTGCATTCCTCTGCGTGCCAGGATTGCCTGCCTGCTGATGCAAAAGCCCCCTGTGCAAGGCAGGGTGCACAGGGAGACCTTCTGCCAGTGCTTGCAGCCCCAAGCGCCTTTTCCCCTCAGCTGGCCAGCAAGCAGCCTCGGCGTCCCTGGGAAAGAAACTCCAGACGCCCCAGTGACAGATAAAGCTGGAATCTGGGCTGCAGGGAGTGGGCTGCAGTGTGTTCCCGGCCAAGCCCTCAAGCGCCTGCAGAGTACTTCTTGCCTTAGCGTTGTGGCCTGCCGCAGGATATACAAACTGCCTGAAACAATATTCAAGCAACCTTGCAAAATATCTCTCGCACACACACATGTGCACAAACACATCCCTGATTTCAATAATTCTTGGATGGATTTACAATTTCCTAAGCAGGTTGCTATAGTGACCCTGCAGAATATTTTTTCAAAACACTGTTGTACTGTAAATGTTTACATACAGCATAATCCTGCCAAATTGTCTTAAGACAAAAGAAAACATGAAGTGTCTTTGCTTTATGTCCAGCCTTCCAGCTTTTTTAATATTTAGAATGTCCTTTCAACTAAGAGCAGCAGCTAATTATGCCTTTCTGTGGGCTTGCACACCCTCATGCCTAATAATGGGTCATCTATTAGCTTAAATGAATAACAAAGCTATCGGATTTACTAGTGTTAGCTGATTTCACGCATTTCTGAGTAAATTCAGAGTTAACTGAAAGGCTGGGGCTTAGCTCAAGGGCCAAACACCCACTTGGTACAAATGAGTGTCATTTGGTTAAAGTAATAAAAATGTTGATACTGGGGCAGGATTTTACTGACGAACATCAGCAGGGTTTTTTTATAGTTGTCTTAATCTGGATAACTAATGGAATGATTTAATCATTTTTAGATAACATGTCAGAAGTAGTACATGGTTCCTGTTTTAACTCACATTCTTCTGGATTCCAGCAAGAGACCAACAGGCAATGGAATATAAAAGTATTTGTTCATTGTGTCGTTTTAAACACTGTAATGTTCCTATATCAGCATTAACAGTAGTGTGATTTATGATTACAGAACACATACATAGCTATCGAATGTGTCCCACGCCTCTACTCTGTTTCTAAGATACTAAAGCAAAGTCCAGAGCATAATATAATTTACAGCACTATAAAATCTTTTACAACTGAAGCACAGTGAAAGCTTAATATCCAAGACCTCCTGTAATATAACTATGTCATCTTGTTAAACTTTATTTATGGGAACACTAGGGTTGACAAGACCTTTCTTCGTGTCACTTCCCGTCACTTCCCTACTGATTATCAACATCACCTTTCTCACTTCATGGTGTTCATAGGAGGAGGTCTTCCTTTCAAAAACATAGGTTCAGACAGATAACAGACTGTTTCCTCAAAGTTTATGTTCTAGTTACGGCCTTAGATCACTTGCCCAAGATCACGATCTCTTCTTTCCTGGTATGAATTTACAATGCTCTATCCAAGACAGTGGGTAATTCAAAGCATTTAGACCTACGAAATTCTGAAGCACCATTACCTAAGCTTCTGTGGTTTGTTTTCAAAAAAAAAAAAAAAAAAAAAAAAAAAAAACAAAAAAAAAACCACTCAACACCAAAATCTTGCAGTTCTTGGATTTGAAATCTCCAGTTATGCTTCTAAGATTTCAAAAAAGTTCATACACCAGAAAGGCCTTCTTTTGTCACAACCATTTAGATGCCAGAGGAGACTGATATCATTAATTCTTGTCACTTCTACTGTTCGCAAAAATCTTGGGAGCCAAGTCACCTTGTGAGATTTCCATAATCTAGAGCAAAACTGATGCAAACTTGTGCCTGCCCGATCTTGGCACACCAGTGTAGGAATGCAAAGCTCTGATTAACTCCAGTCTGGCCTGAGAACCAAACCATCATCCCTAGTTTTAACTCAACCTAGCACTAAATTGGAAAACACTCTCTTTGAACTTTCATTATGCTGTAAGGCAAGGCAGAAAACGTTTTAAAAAATCCCACAATCTTAAAAATATGTTTTCTTTGCTTTCAGAGTAACATGGTGTCCTCCTAGACCCCAAACAGGAGGAACACATGACCTCAGCTGACATCTTGGGAAAGTATCGCAGTTGTCTCTTTTTACCCGTCTCCTTCTCCACCACCCACCAAGAGTTACACAAAATATCTGACTTGCTGAGCTGTTCAGCTCTGGTTTCGGTGGCCAGGATGCCAGCTCAGCTGGGAACGTCCTGCCAGTGGGAAGAGGTTGATCACCTGGAGGCTGGTCCCTTCCAGCACCACTGTCACCTTCTCCTGCAACTTCACGGTACCTCAGAAGAATTGCCCATTCCATAATCTTTGGATAATTCCTAATTAATAATTTCTAATTCCATAATCTCTGGACTGAGAATATTAAAAAGTAATTGTAGCATGGTATTACTAGTCAAACACTGGTTGAGGAAGGGAAGTGTTCAGAAAAAAAGCGATACGAATGAGTACGTAGGCATATTTTCACCCTCACGATATAACTTCTTCATACTTTGCTGGCAAGGAAAGGGAACCTTAAAATAGAAATAAATTACAACCCCTTTTCTGTTTGGTTAAAGTAGCCTTAGAACAAACAAGAAACAGGCCTGCACATCTTAAAAGGCATGGCAGCTAAGTCTGAAAACACATCTCATCTAAGCATAATTCCCGCTACGATATCGGATTCCTCAGGCTTGCCATTGGTTGAGAACTTTTTTCCTATCAAAGAATTCAGTATTACACTCACAGTCTTTAACGCAGACTAGCCAAATATGTCACACAAAGCATCTATGGATTTTCAACATCTTTGTTCATGCTGTAGAGTGCCTAAGTCCATGAGCAGTGTCCTGAAAATAAAAAAAGGCTACGTGCACAGAAGGGCATTACTAACCGTGAACATGGGTAGCAGATTCTGTGTTACATTATCGAGGGCTCTACAGAATTCAACTAACACAAAAATGTGTAATTATTGCAGTAGCCAAATATACAGGGAGCTCTGCTCCATATTAGTAGAAACCTGCACTGTTACATTTACTACTGCTGTCCTAAGCTTCTCTCCCCGAGATTCTTTATAAATATGACAGCCCTCTAAAATTCAAAACTTCTTGTCCTGATACAGCAGTTAAATCTGGAATCAACCAGCATCACAGAAAAACTTCAGCCCTCCTGGCACTTCTTCAACAAAGGACGTGTTTGTACTATTGATTGTACTGCTGAAAATAATTTTGCTGTGTTGACAGGCATCACTCAGCACAGATTGTGATGAAAAGCTGAAAATTATAAAGTTAAATGAACACCTGCAACAATTTTCCTGCCAATTTTACAACAAAATAAATATTGAATTATTCTGATAAGTGGGTCAAATTCATCCCTGGTGTCATGGCCCTTTGAGGTTAACAGTGCTACGACAGGAATGAATTTGGCTCCTGTGTCTCTTTCACAGACCAAATGCTTCACTGAACTTTTCAAACCCCCTGTGCCAACGTTCATCTTCATTTAGAACCCATCTTTCCCTATTTAATGAGCTTTTGCAACAAAGCTATAATTTTCCTATCAACTTGCAGTCAATTATGTTGACAGTTTGACATGAATATTGTACATACACAAAAATAATTTGCAAACTAGCTATTTCAGTTGTTAGACTTTACAGTCATTTCCATCATACATAATCTTCTTTAACGTATGTAATTCCACAAGCTATCCTTCCGGGAAGAACGTGCATCCCTCCATACCATAGCTGCTTGAATAGCATTTTTCATACCTGTGGTGCTGCAGAGATCTTATGAAAAAGCTACTATTACACAGCTTCGTTTTCATCCTGTCCTTTTTTTTTTCCTTCTCTTTAATTCTATTGCTAGAAGTCAGCTGAGGGACCCCTTATTTTTCTCGTGCAAAGCAAGCAAAAACTTTATTCCTCCAATCTACAAGTGCTTATGTAGCAAGAAATTCCTGCAAGTCCCAGGAAATCCAGGGAAGGTTACAGCATCTTGATTAGATTCCCCCCCAACTCACGTTTGGGCAGGTTCTGATACTCCAACAGCAGAGAAGTGTGTGGATATGATGAAACACATTTTCCACAAATCTGCTGTGGAGAGCAATACTCCTTATCCCTATTACAGCCTGCTCACACCTATGGATGCGCACCTAAGTCATTTAGTGAGAAGGCCTTCAGAAGGCACCCAGGAAGTAAAAAGCAGACAACAGATTATCGTGTGCATGATTTCAAGGGCCACTGATCCTCGTTTTCTGCACATTTGCCCTTTTAAACCTCAAAATAAAGACGAAGTCTCTGATTTTATGTTTTGAGAAAGACCACTTTACCAGCTTTGGGCATCCGGGTCGTGTTCTGTAGGTACTCTCCACTCTTATACAAATTCAAAACTCTCTCTAGCTGAGCAGCCGTCTCATCTATTCCCCAGTGAAGTTCTCCTTTAAAAGCACAGAAAAAGGGTGAGTTAGATGAGGAGCAACCTGCACAGGATGCAAGAGATGTTACATTCGAATAAAGCCCTAACCATCAAAGCCCAGTGGTGCCCCACTCTACAACGGCATTGCGATGTGGACATGAAGCCCGTGACTTACTACAAATCAGGTTTCATACCTGACAGGAGCCAGGCATGTCAAAAGCTGGCTCATCCAGCTGGGAACCCCAGGCCTATGGCCAGAAAATACTGCAGTGAGCTCCCCACAAGGGACAAACTTTAGCCAATATAGGGAACTCCAAAGGCTTTGCTTGTTAATTAGCTATAGCCCAGCATCATCAAAGTCTCTTTTGAATACACACAGCACAAGGTATAAAACCCCTTGCACAGTGCACCAAAAACCCTCAAATCATATTTACAGGCACAAGCAACTACTCTTGTCCCAAAGGCATCACTTTGGTAATTAGTAAAGATCTATGGTAATGTCACTTGCCTGGCTTCTGAGGTATAAAAGGACCACTGCTACCACTGGCAATGGGGAAGTATGCTGGTTTTATCATTAAAATTCCCCTTGCCTGAAATAGGGGTTCCTCCAGATCCCGCAAGGAATTGCATTCTGATGCGGTTCACCCCAGTGCTGAGGTATGAGTAGGAAGCAAATACCTCTGTGAAGCCTAGATAAAACCTCAAAACAGGATTTCTCTGGTCTAAGGGGCCATTCTTGCTTTCTCTGCATGGGGGAAATTTTATCCTCTATAGCAGAACAATCTGATTCTATTGCAGTGAACATAAAAGCAGCATCCCTCCCATCCCAGACATGATAGTCACATTAAGAAAGGAAATACTTGGCTTCACCATGTTTATTGCAATTACCTGTTGCATTGAGTATCTTATCCAGTAATGGTCTCAATGAGGATGGAGCACTGTGTGGAAGAAGATATGTAAAAAAAAACCTGCAATGGAGAAGTAAACCACATTGAAAAATTTTTAAAAGTGTTTACAAATGTCTCGTAACTACTGAAAAACATAAGGAATAAAATTCCTATAGCTCATAAGCCACTGACGTATTCAAGAAATATAATCATGTTCTATAGTCAAACAAATATATAGCTGAGACTATTCACACAGCTGTCTGGCGTACCTAGACCACGCTGTTACACACAAGGCTGCCCTGTAACTATGTGTAAATGTCCCATTAATACAGAAAAGCCCCGTGGACTGTGACTATTTGCAAATCTATATGTACTTTAACAACCTAAAAAGATGCCATCAACCTCAGAAGTCTTGGGTTTGTTGTTTGTTTTTTTTTTTTTCCAAACCTTGAAAGTGCATAAATGAAATTTCTGCTCATTTCAAATAATTGACTATTATTTTCTTTTCTACAGTTTTCTTCTTACTATTATCATTCTTTCAAATGAACTGACAGGACAACGCTGCCTTCTATTGTTTTAATGCCACTGCAATTCAGAATGTCTTCTCTGTTCTCCTCATTTATCTAAATTCAAGATGCATTCACGTAGATATTCATTGATGGATACATATTGCGCATTTGAATATTTTTAATTACAAAATTAAAAAAACAATATGCCTTTAACATCACTTAGTTTTCACATTGTTCCTTTAAATTTCTATTACTCTGCCAATATTATTGCTCACTGCAAACCCAGTGTCATAACAACCTAAGATGGGGATAGACAGTTCAGGATTTGACAATATAAACAGAACTCTCAGACATAAATATTAGATAATGAGCAGAACAGAAAAACAATAGGGAAAATGCCCTGCTTCACATCTAACCTGCAAAGCAAACATTTTTTCATGTACAGAGACCACGTTGTCAAAAAAAAACCCTACAGTGACTCATGCTCAGGACAGAGACTAGCAGATGTCTTACATAAGCACAAATTAAAAATTAAGTTACTGATAACAAAAATCTGTCACAGACACAGGTACTATTGAGCTGACATATTTCACTTAGACAATGAATATTTCCTTGAGATTATAACTCCCTTTTTCATCCCTTACAGAAATAGTATTTATGATTTTCCCAAGTGGGAATATACCCAGGTAGGTTTTCTTAGCAATGAGTATGAAACAGTCAGTACAAATACATACAGAAATCTAAAGAGCAGCAAAACATTTGTAATTAATAATCTGTCTGGTAAATTTTACCTCACTTTTTTTGCTTAGAGATTATCCATAAACAGAGTCCGACTGACTGAATAGTTCTTTGCAAATATTCAGTAGCTGTCATTTATTTTGCTAAGCGCCGGATGGATGCAAGTCACAGAGGTTATTGTTTTTCCATGGCTATAAAAATACACAACTTGTTCTAATGCAAACACCCACATGTGAAATTCTGGTGTGTAGCGACACTGGCGCCTGCACAACTTAATTGCAGGAACATTTGTTATTCATCGATTCCAGGGCCAGTGGCATCCCTTGTGATCTGCATAACACAGATTGTCAGATCCTTTTACGTTTGTTCCTACAGGCTTTTTTTCCTTTCTTTTTTCTTTTTGAGAACTATCTGATCTTAATTTAAGAATCGTCAGTGATGGAGAATTCATCTCAGTCATTGGTTAATAGTTCAAAATATTAATTATCCTTATCTTAAAACTGCCCAGTGCTTTGAAAATTGTTCCTCCTAACATCTGGAGGAAAACCCATAGTGACACATTTATGACAGAAGGTAACCATCTTAAAGTCAAGACGGGCCAGTTCTTGCATAGTAGAGTTTTTTCCAGAATGTTTTCTCTCCTTTAATTATTTACCTCATAAAGAAACCAGCTGGATAGGCTAATAACACTTTCAAGGTTAGGGCCTGCTATATTTTAAGCTTATAAGGGGCTTATGCACTGTTTGACACATTGCTGCTTTTGACTTCTACCTAACAGCACCAGCAACCCTTTCCTGAGAGCTGTCTCTAACCCTACAGCAACAAAGTGCATCCATGAAAACATGAGATTTAGTAGCCTACACCCAATGAACTGAAGATTTAGCCTTCCAAGACAAGTGCACAGGGTTTGTTGCTAACACCCTAGCAGGGGTGGTAGCAGCCTGCTGTAGCATGCATCTGCTGTTGAACAAAAAAACACCATCTTCATCAAATTAAGCAAAAGCATAGGCTGAAAACACTGGGGCACTGTGCGTGTGCTACACACTAGTGCCTGGTTCACAGGCAATATTAAGAACTGTAATAGTAAAGACTGCTTCCTCCAGCGAGACCAGTAACCTGCCGCAAGCCCCACCACACCGCAGACATAGCCCCACTTCGACCGAGATGGATGAGTGCCTATTAAAGGTTTCTTAGCCAGACCAGTAAAACGGTCTCAACCAAAAGCTAGCAAGCTAAGCAGGATCTTTAAGCCAAGCAAATGGAAACAGAAAATTCTGCAGGACACACTAAAAACTGCGCTGCACAACTGCAGATGGCTGTCATGTGGTGCAGCCCATTTCAGTGTGGTCAGCTAATGCAACACACATGCTGGTGAGCGCCCCGGGACCAAAGCAGAAGACTCTCTTCGGATCTGCCTCTCCTCGCTGTGGTCTGGCAGGCAGTGAATGGCATGAGACTTGAAAGGGAAGTCTAAGAAATGAGCACACCATTATGGCATTGCTTTGAGATCCTCCGTCCTCCTATCTGGATCAAACAAGGCAGCTGCCTGCCCCAGCAGCGCCCATCAGCGGGAGCGATGGCGGCAGGAGGAGCACAACAGGGAGCATCGGCTACCGGCTCCCCAGAAAGCCACGAGATCTCCCTCAGCATCCCGGCCCAGGCCTCCAAGGGGAATGATGGCCGACGGGGGAGACCCAAGACCACAAACACAAAGCCATCACCCAGGAGGACTCCACTGTAAATCCAGAGAAACTCTTAATATCTTATTTGAAAGATGGACGCGTCAGCTGAACGCTTTCTTCCGTGTGGCCAGCTGGTCACAGGGATGGCATTGCCACGGACTGGGAGCAGCACCGGGAGCCAGTCCCCCAGCCCCTGCCCGTGCAGACACGGGGGCTGTGGGCAGGGCGGAGGAGAGCAAAAGCCCTCACTTCAAAGGGTTTGGGATCACGCCCCAGACCATCAGCAACTGAGGGTGCTCTCTGTGGCTGCAGGAGGGACTGTTATAACCCTACCGAAGCAGGCTCCAGTGAGGCGGGGAGCATCGAGCCGGAGCGCAGGGTGAGAGCTGAGCTCTGGCTGCCTCTGAAGCCAGTCCTTTTGTCAGCCAGTGGTGGAAGACACGTGATGACCCTTATCAGCTCACACTGAAGAAGAACCGTCTCACCACAAGAGCCAACGGACCCCCACCTCCACAGGCCACTCTGTTGTTTCACTCCTATGGAAACCACTGCTTGTGTGAAGAATTCAGTGGGATTCAACCAACGCAAAATTAGACTGAGTGGTGAATCACACACAAAGTATGCAAAACACTTACAAAGTTATATATGCTACATATTTTCACCAACGAAACAATTATTCATGGCTTCACATACTCGGGTAACAGTTCCGAGACAACACGTACTCATTGATGTGAATAACTATACAGGATGCCGGAGACTTTTTCCCCACGTTCAATTCTCTTTCACCTTATGCAATCACGTACCTGTAGGCATTGTAGAGATTCCTCTTTTCGTTCATGTTCTGACATCGTCCCTCAACCGAACAGGGCAGGGTGAAGTTCCTCGCTGGGAATTCCATAAAGCAGTCGCTGTTGCTGGTGCAAGAGTTCTCCTCGATGCTGGCATCATCCAGATCCGTCACCTTCAGTTCCCCATCCACGATCACAAACTGCCGAGGGCGAAAATCCAGTAATGTCACAGAGCCAAGAGGAGAGTGAGCCAAATAATGCAGAAGCCGAACTAAGCTGAGACATATCTGAAATGCAAAAACGTGGGTACCTTGCGTTATTTGCTCAGTACAAAGTATATAAGTGAAACTACTTTAGCTGAAGATATATTCATAAATATATGACTTAACATAGCATCGTAACTTCTCCTCAAAACTGAATGTCGCAACTAAGGTATTTTTCATAGGATTAACATGGTTGATTGTAAAACCCTTCGAGACCTGAAACAAAAATAAGCTTCTTTACCAGTGCTTTCCCACACTACTCTTGAAGCAGGGCTCATTGCTGCTGTTCTTAGTTTTAATAGAAATAAAAGCATTAACTTTTAATAACACATTACGCACAGGCCTCGACCATGCAGCCTGGTTCTGCTTTTTTACAGACTCCAGGTCTGGAAGTTTTGGCCAGACTGCCCTGTGCCCATGCCTGGAGCTCCAACTGCAGACAGTGTCTGTATTGCCTCCGTACTGATCCCGCCTTTTGACTGCTTTTATAATTTTTTTCCACTGGTTCCTCTCCGTTTGCCTTTTTCCAGGGGAGAAGGAAGCAAATTCCCAGAAAGAGGAGCTCCACATCTTCTCTGTAACTCTTCACCGTACCTCAGGTTAAGCACACATGTCCGTCTACCTTGGTGGGCCCCTCATGCGCCGCTTTGAGACTGGGGTGGGAGCTCTGTGCTGATGCTGCACTTTTCAATTGCACGTTAGAAACCTGAGTAACTATTACTAGACAGCAAATTCGACGAACGTTGGACTCGGTCCCCTTACCAAAGTACTGTTTTCAACTCATGCATTCCTTTAGAGTCCACTATGTAATGTATTAATGCAGACGTAGCATTAATATGAATTCAGTTAAATACTGGAATTTTTATTCTATGTGTTAAATTAGTAACAGGTCTTATTCAGTCTAGCAAGCTTTTTATTGTTTATATATATAATCTTTGTTTTCTGTTAAAATACCCTGTTAAGGCCACGTGCATCGAAGTAGCCAAATCCAAATTCAATCTCAGGGCACAAACGGTATACTCAGGGGAGCACCTAAATGCATCCTTCACCAGAAAGCTGAGCATGTCTGAAGTGATCCCTCAGAGACCCTTCCTTCACCTGTAGGACATTAGGACTTTCTCCTGCTTGACC
This sequence comes from Opisthocomus hoazin, assembly GCF_030867145.1. Taxonomy (NCBI): domain Eukaryota; kingdom Metazoa; phylum Chordata; class Aves; order Opisthocomiformes; family Opisthocomidae; genus Opisthocomus; species Opisthocomus hoazin. The sequence continues at coordinate 25,478,211 of NC_134415.1, forward strand.
AGACTAGGACAGTTTTATCCTGCTTACAGGATACCACAGCTCACATGGAGATGCCTGCAGGTGTAGATGAACACAGGCCTGGTTATGGGACGCCAGACTTGACCACCCTTGCCTCCCCCTCTGGAAGGACACACGATTCACGTATGTGCCATCCTGCAATACACTCTATATAAAAGGCACATCCAACTCAAATTAACCTGTAACACACACACCTTCAACTGCCAATCAGCCCAGAATTTAGCTTGAATAAAACCACAGGTTGTCATCTGAAATTACCGCCTTTCCTCAACCGTTACAAAGCCCCAGCTCCTGCACTGGCAGCCTCTGTGAGCGGGCTGAGCCCCGATGGGCTGCTGCCCCGTGTTCCTGCTGCCAAGCTGGGCTGAAAACGACCCTGCACAGCAAGCTTTAAGCACACAGACGAGGGCTTTGCTCAGTGTCACACATCTCTGAGCACAGAGGTGATGATCTGGGGACAAAGCTTACCACCACGTTCTTCAACACAAGGAAATTTATTGTAGGAATAAGGTCAAATATTTATGCAGCCATTTTCAGGACTGTACCACAAAAAAGTCTCATGTATCAAGAAGATACGGTTTTATTTCCTCCTTCTTCTCTGGATTAGTTGCATTCTAGACAAACTAATGAGAATGACATTACCTAAGACTTCATAGCAGTGGTCACAGGAATGTTTCATCTGTAATTCTACCTCCGTGAATCAGCTCAGCACCTTCATCTAATTCTCCTTCATCTCCCTTTGCAATCGTGCGCTCAGAAATATCCACGCTAGAAGGAAACTTCCCTGAGCTGAAGGCATGTCCTGTATTTCGGGAGCCATGACGAGTACCTCTACCACTTACTAAGACTGTACTTCTTCCAGGAAAAGAGAGCTGAAGCTTAGCACAGGGAACACACTTGCTCCATCTATGTTTGTAAAATAAATTCTGCCAGGGAACATTCCTGGGCACGGAAACCTAATCCCGCACGCACACTTGCTAGCATGGTCTCTGGCCAGGGTCTGAGCGGGGCCAGGGCTGCCCTCCTGCGCAGTCCCCAGGCACGATCCCGACGGCAGCACGGCCCAGGGACCGCTCCCGACGGGTGCCCTGCGTGCAGCCACCCAGCCTGCTGCGAGCATGAGAGTGCAGCAGTACCGGCATGGGCCGAACCTTGCTGGGCCGTCCCCGAGATCAGTCAGGCACACTTTTAATTTTCTGGTACAGATGTGGCCATGCAATCCAAAGTGTTTTAGATGAAGACTGCTGCTGCCTCGCAGCGTCTTGGGGAGCTAACCTCAGCCGATGACACATCCCAATATACACTGAGCGAGACAGCGCTGTCTTGATCAAAGCATTGCTGCAGTCTGGCTTCATTTTGGACAAATTAAGTGTGACCTTCGTGCTCCTGGTAAATCGCCAACGCGGTGGACAACCCGGCTTTAAGATGTGTGTACATTTATTTCACTCTTCCCCCAGTAAAAGATGAACAGAGCAGGAAGCAGTAGAAAACAATTGTAAAACCAACATGTGATAAGGATCAGGAGAGAAATATAACATCGTTCTATTGTTTAAATACTAGTTGCAGAGCACAATGCTCAATGCCAAAAATTCTGGGCCTCGAGCTTTAACAAGTAAGAAATGTCTGAAGATACCAAGTAAAAGGCATAGAATAGCTACAACTACATAACACCAACAGACAAAATAGCACAGTATCTTAAAAGCTGCAGAAAGGGAGTGCTAAATGATGTTTCTAAACAAAGATGTAATCATATGCAAAGCAAACACTTAATCTATGTGAACTGCACTGTATAGTACATAACCACTGCTTCACGCTTGATATTATTTTGTATTCATCGCTCTCTTAAAAGTCCTTTTAAAAAACAGTTGTTACTCACTCGAAATCTGTCTTCCCAGGAAGTCTGTAAAAGCTGAATCATCTCTAAAGGTGAGCCTAGTTCAGTGATGGTCGTCAGTGTGTCTGGGATGTCATTGCTATCTTGGTAACAATAGCCATAGAGCTGGAAAAAAAAAAAAAAATCACAACCAGGCAATATCAGTGTAACATCTCTTGGTATGCTTTTACGTTTCTTTGTGGATGAGGTACAAAGTGACCATTTCTTACGACGCTCTGAGCTCTACACATTGTATTGCCTTAAAGTTCCCCCCTCAACAGCTCGCATTTGAGTGATGCTCTCTTGAAATTCTCAAATGAAGCTCTCAAATTAGCTAGCAGAATCTCTTGTAGGCACCATACAGCATGAGGCCAGTTAAGTGCCCCCTGCATACCCCTCCATACAGGGTCTTACCTCAACGAATGTTTAAGAAAAAAAATATATATATATATAATTTAAACCATCCATGGATGCAGAAACAGAATTCTATCTGAGAAAAATTAGTTTAGCCTATGCAAATCCTGGCTAAATAAGACTGATTTTCTGCTTAAAAAACATCACAAAATAGCTTTTAGTGACATTTCCCATAGGACTACTGTTTGTGCACTGACTGGCAATGTGTATTTCAATGACAGGGTAGCTTGAAAAGCAATTGAAATGCCAAAACTTATCTTTTCCCAGCCAGAAATTGTCTCTCGCTATACTTGATGGATTTTTGTGTGCAGTATCATTAAAGAAGAGCAAATACTCCAAAATGTTATCTGGCAGTTCCTTCTTCAATTTAAAAGCATTTAAATAGCAATTTAGGCCATGCTCCAGCTCCTTCTTGTATTTATTTTCCAAGGACAATCGAATGATTAATTTTCACTTGCACAAATAATTGTACAAGAAGAATATTTAAAGACTATGGAGAAGAGATGTCTTGCTTTATATGGAGCGGGACAACGTCTGACAGTGCTGGGGGATAGGCTTTTACAAACTCCCTGCCAAGCCCTGGCAGAGAGGCAGTTAAATGGGCCTGATAAGCATCTGATTGCAACTTTCCAGCCAGAACAGCATGCACATGAAATAAAATTAAACATAATCTCTGCCCCAGTCAAATAAACCATACAGTAAAAAGGTCTGTGTGAAAACACAGCTTAAAAAAACCGTCCTGCTGCTATTCCTTTACTGCCTTGCCTTGAGTAATTTGACTTTTCAAACCTCTTAGTTTTAAAAAGATCAGGGAAGTCAATGAGGGTCTCTTCTGAGCTGAGGGAACTCGGATATGGCCCTGGAGAAGAAGCCAGGCTCATGCAGAGCAGCATGGGGACCGACCCTAATTCACTGGGAAAGCAGAGAGCCAGAGCAGCGAGTGCCATCGCTGGAGGGAGCGGGCTGAGGCTGCCCACAACCGCTGCAAGTAGATTCGAGCATCGAGCACAGTCTTATGCCTTCTGACCCTCCCAGGCAGGAAAGAAAAGACCAGGCTAAAGTCAGCAAATAGGGGATTTGTTATGAACTGTTCTGCTAGCTCTGACTATAGCTGTCTACATTTCAAGGAAAGAAGGGTGCCAAAAAATGTAAAAGAAGTAAGCAATTTTTCTTTTGGGGGTAAAAATGGCACTGTATTTCAAAACAGCTGCTTAAAAACAGACATTAACCTAAACAAAAAATAGAGCTAGAAGATTTTATTTTAAAACATGTCAAAAAAGACTTGGGCGTCGATGCACAAACAGAGAATTTGAGAGACATGCCGATATCAACATCTGAAATGGGAAAACAGACTTTTCTCTTTACTGCCACAACCACGACAAAGATCGTAACAGCAATCATTTCTTCACCTAGAGCAATTCAGACTGGACTTGGGTTTGTTCTTATCATCTGTGACACCATTTCAGTGCAGCTTCTTGACAGGAGTTAGACCTTCGTATGCTGCAAACTATCTTAGAGGATCACATCAGCACAATTCTGTTTAAGTCTTCTGAATTAACAAAAAATGACATTAAATTGAAATATTTGATACAATAAAGGTCTTTTCCTAGGGACGAGCTGGATTCTGCATTTCTTACTAGGCATTTCAGGCCTCTCTTGTGTGGGGGCAGACTAAGAAGGCAGGATGAGGCTTGGTAGGTTTGAAAACCCTCACTGGTCAGTGCCAAAATCTAACATCTGCTTCTGTATCATCTGCCGAGTTCAGTGCTTGTCTTCAGCCCAGTAATACTATCCACTGGGGAAAAAAAGCCGTCAGGGAAATGAGCAAGCAACACAGACTGGGAAATGCCAGCATCTCAGTAACTGTTGAGTCACAATAACACTGAATACAAAAAAAGATACCAGTTTTCATTAGAAATTCTTCACATCTGCAAAAACCATTCCAGTAATAGAAATATGGAAGACAAACATTAATTTGATCATAAAAACATCACTGTTGTGTAATACATACATATCTGTACACGTAAAATAGTGAGAAATTAGTCTTATTACCTATTTGTGTGCATATGAACACGTAAGTAGAAATTAATTACACTATCTGTTTGTATCTATTTTACCTCAATTCACAAATGCCAGTATTTATAATAGAGATTTAGATTTGTTCTCAGAGAGCTGGAACTTTGCTTTTAAGCTATTCTTTCATTTTAGTCTTCAGTTTGTACCTTGGCAAAAATCTTCACTGCCCGAGTATCCAAGTATTTGGTGTATGTTTTACTATATTAATGCCCATTTAATCACCTCAGTCATTGTGGAAGCTTAAATGTCCTGATCCAGTTTTGGTTTCATATTAAATTGCTCTTTATTCTCACAAGAAAGTTCTCGCACAAGTACTGCTGAACTTGATCAGTCTTACAAGCTGAAAAACCCAGTATTGAGCAAGTTAGTATGGGTCTAACTTCAAGAATATATAATGTAACCTGAGTGAAACCTCTGCAGATGCAGTGTTATTATGCAATTATACAGACTTCTAAAAGCACAGAAGTCTGAGATAGAAAGGATTTACTGGGCCACGTTTATACTGTTCTAAACGAACTCCTGAAACTAAATGCAAAAATGCACATGTAATTACACGGCTGTATTTGTATGTGCAATTACCATGATTACAAACTGGGCATGTCCCAACAGCCAGTTAAGCATCTAAAATGGTTACAGTCATCCCCTCCTGATGAACCACCACCCAGCATACAGATGTGACAAAATACAGAATACGTATAGATGCTAAATATTCCAAGACAGTAATTCTTAGGCCTTTCATTTAAGAAGCTGACTTACTAAGACACAGAAACAAGTACAGAGGTGCTACCCAAAATACTTCATTTTTTTCTTCCTTTTTGTTTTTGTCCAATCCATTTTAAGGTCTGAAATGAGACAAAATGGTTTGTATTCCCAGACGGTGAAGTAAGAAACAGATAGCTGGATGCATACAATAACAAGAAATATAACCACACGGGGAAACTGAATATAGCTGGAAGCAAAAGATGAGCCAAAATATCTCCTCTATCTGAAATTCTATTAGGTTGGACATCCTTCTCAGCGTTGCAAAGCTATACTTTAGATATATTTCAGAGTGATGGTTTTCGTACGCCTTTACAGCATGGTTCCAATTAAATGAATGGAAAGAAATACAATCCCACATCTTTTTGCTATCTCCAGTCACTGCATTTAAATGCCACCCCAATAGATTTTTGTGTGGAATCTAATAGCAAACAGTCACAATACTGGGATGCCTTTCTGTCTGTTTAGAAAAACGTATGCCAGATATGAAATGTTGACCTGTTCTCACATCGTTTGCCGTAATTCATTTCGAGTAGCCCTGTCTACCGAATCCTTCCCTCACTGTCTGGATTTTCTCAGTCATAAAGGCTCGGTCCTGCGTTCGTCGTTACGCACCCAAAACTCCCATCGACTTCAACACTTCTGAGGCACGCGGGGCACACGGGGTCAGCCCCTGCCAAAGTTACATTGCTTTGTAGCAGCCCGTGTCCCTACAGCCGGACATTTCACCTCCCTTTACAATTCCCTTTTACTACAAATTACGGGGACAGAGGTGCCCCTTTCAGAGGGGCTGGGCCGGTGGGGGAGGGCGCAAGCAGAGGTCAGCCCCTACACAAAAGCTGACAAGCTTACTGAATAAAAACACAAAATAAAGGAGCTTATTAAGCCATCAGCAGCAGGGTAAGTCTGTGCAAACAACAGGCCCCCCTGTATTAATGTAGGCACCCAAGCTGGATTTTCAGAAAAAGAAATGTCATGCCAGAACCTCTGCCAAACTATTACATTTTATTTACAGAGGTGGCTCAGCTGGGAAGGGTAGGACTGGCCGCCTTCCCCAGCCAGCACTGGGCTCTGCCCCGCTGCGGCAGAATGGCTGCCCGGCTACTGGGGGTCAGAACTCCCCCGTACAGACCACGCGACCCCCCTAAAAATTACAATGCATGGGGAGTCTTTCTCTTTGCCTTGCTAGGTTTTACCCTTCATGTTCACAATTTTTAGATTTTTCTCTGCAACGACAAAAGCTGAAAATGTCTCCCTTTTTCCTTTAATGAACATGAGATTGCCCTGACTCCAGGAACAGGAACCTTGAGAACACTATTTCCAGCCGCAATACATGACACACTCCACTGCACTACAGCAGAAGTAATTTCTAGAAACCTAATTCTCTTCTCTTTTAATTTTGACTTGCCCAAACTAACTGCAGTAAGGCCTAACTGCTGCAACTAAAAAAAAAAAAAAAAAAACCACCTCACTTTTATGAAGAGCAACAGTAGTCAACACTTGCCACAGCCTTTAATTTCACAAATACATGGACACAGCGTTACTTAATCAAAACTGGTTGTGTGAAGATTGTATTTTGTAGCAGCTCAGTGCCCAGGGGAAATAAAAAGCTCCCACTGACATTGCCATCTGATGAGCCGTTTGTTTGAGCTGCTACATGTCAAAAGCATAACAGCACATTTTAGAAGCTCTTGCTACTTTATTGCTACCAAAGTGAAAGTACTATTTTTTTTATGGGACCAGTCCTTGAATTCACCTTTCATTCCTGGAACACTGGGACAGTCCCTGCGAGAGCAGGAACATCCAGCACTGCCCGATACAGCTATGATTCACCAATACATGATTCGAGATGCTTATGTCACTTTCAAGATCTACTCATCCTTCAGGGTTTAAATATTTCCCTTCATTGCTGACAGTATACACATGTATAAATCTACACACAAGCACATATATAGGTATATATTACTGTATATATGACATATAATGCACATGTATTTCTACATATAATAGATACACATAATACTTGTAGATGTTTTATATATATACAAAAATACATATTAAAATATTTTTACACATTGCCACACCTACTCAGTCCAAAAAGCACCTGCAAACCTGTAACACTCATCTCCCTGGCAAAAGGATGAGTTCCCTGAAAGGCCTAAACTCAGTGAAGATCCAATCCAATGTCAGCCTTCCTGCTACTGGATACATAGAGACGGTGGATGAGAAGTGAATTGATCTTCCTCACTGAAATTCAGCAGTCAAGCCCTGCCAAGTCCTGCACCTCACTGGGAAAAAGACTTTCATGCAGGGCGTGCCCAGAACCACGCAGAACCTTTTCAGAGCAGGACCAAAACTGTGTGCTGAAAGCTGTGAGACAGGATTTCCTCTGCTGCTGCATACTGGAACCAAGAGCAAGCAAGTGGCCAATTCAAATATTAAGCTCTAAATTCACAGTTCTGCCTAGGCTTTTATTTATGAATGAATATCCATAAATACCTTCTGTTCTGACACATATTATGTTGGCTATATAATCTTGTGATTTAGTAACGTTATCTCCCTTTTACTCTGCTTTCCTTAGACTCTGAAGTGGAAAATTCTTCTACTAAAAACATTTACAACACTTCGAATTTGCATAGCACTGCACAAGCTCAAGGCCCAACCCTGCAAATATTTAGTCACACAAGTAGCCTACTCTGGTAAAGCCTTCCAGTGGAGACAAATAGATCACTCATACAACCATGATTTCAATGGAAAGGGGCTGGTATCACTGGAGGTGCAGTTCATTATCTTGTAAATAGCCAGACCAGAAGCTCCCCTGACCACCATCCACAGGACTGCACTCAGTTCCACCGCACCACCGGATTAACCCTTCATTATGATGTGACTTTGCACTACAGAACTATTAACCTCTGTGCATCGCATGGTCAGAAAAGCTTGACTTGGATTCATAGACCCATCTGTATCATCCTTCTTTGTCAGGTATCCGAGCCATATCACTACTGTGCACTTTATCATGGTGAACTTTAGAATAAACTTGGGAGTCTATCTGCAGCTACACAATTCAAGAAAAAAGCGATTCTTTCCAGACTGTGCTGTTCCAAATTTGGCCTAAAACAACACAAAATATCCATGTTTGGTGTCTACTATCTAAACTGAGTGGTTCAGCTGAGTGTGACAAAAAATAACAGCTCTTATAAAATTAGTCTAGAGTCAATATTAGTATTAGCATAGTGCCTGTGAGAACTAGTTCTTGTCAAGTTTTTCATGGCCATCACAGAAATGAAAAATTGCAGTGGGAGTTAGATGCCACAAGGCCCCGAACTGAACCATCAGATGACTGTGTCGGCACAAAAATCCAAGAAAAAGACCTTTAAAAAACCCAGCTGGTATATCCGACACAGGCACTTCATAAATCAGGGTTGCCACACTTCTCAGTGTGGGCCAGCTCACGCCTGAGTCCACCCATGCTCTCGGTGTCTGTGCAGCGAGCAGAGGGGCAGAGCCAGGGAGGCTAACCACCACAGCCCTACCAGCCCTTCCCAAAATGTGGCTGCAACAAGAAGACAGAGCATGTACAAAACGGTCACAACCATCATAGAATACAATAATTTCATTTGGAAGGGACCTACAATGATCATCTAGTCCAACTGCCTGACCACTTCATGGCTGATCAAAAGCTAAAGCATGTTATTAACAGCATTGTCTAAATGCCTTTTAAACACTGAAGGCTTGGGTCATTGACCACCTCTCTTAGGAAGCCTGTTCCAGGGTTTGACCACTCTTTCGGTAAAGAAATGCTTCCTAATGCCCAGTTTAAACCTCCCCCGGTGCAGCTTTGAACCATTCCCACGCATTCTATCACCAGGGAGAAGAGATTTTACCAAGCTACGCCACACTTGCAGGGGGAAGTGAAAAGAAACTCTAAAAAACATGTGCTTTCCCTTGCAATTCTGCCCTGGTCATAACTAATTTCCAGGCCAGGATTTTCACAGGGTGGAGTGGCCTTGTTCACTCATCGTCACTGTATGAAAAAAGGCAAGCAGCACAGCAGAACTTCATTGTACCCACAGCATCCCATGGTGACCGGTGACCTCTCTGAGCCACTGTGCAGAAGGAGCATTGCTGAGCTCCCCTGAGGGAAACTGGATGAGGTTGCAAGTCACCAGCTCCCATAAAGGAGGCAGAAATTCAAACCAGAGTCTTCTGGAATGATTTACATGGCACATAAAACTGAGAAGCAATCACAGAAATCATTCAACAAGTGATTGGGATTAGTTTTATGAAGGCTGCTTTCAAATGGACGGACGATGTAGCCTTTTTAACTTCTGTGATGGCACGTGCCTTCTGGAAAGCCATTCCTGCCAACAGCTTTGCAAGTTGAACACTCTCTGCCATTCCATGCAATTCAATGGGAAAAATCGTTACATGACAACCTCAGCATCAAGACGTACAGCTTGTCTTCCAGTGACACGAACAGTTAGAGCTGGTTTGCAATTGTATCAGCTCTGCGCTTCCAGCAGCTCTGGAGTTCTTGTTAACAGATCCTTTCTTCACTCTTAAGAGTGCAGGATAACATCTGGGCCTTCTGGGAAGCAGTCTCGCAATAAAGAAGCACTTTCTGTAATTCTTCTTTCCTCGCCAAACCGCATCTGTCTGCTCTCCCTGCCCTTCTCCACTCCACCCCGAGCTCCTTGGGGCTGTGAGGACATCTGTTAGCAGCAGAGAGCTGTCTCCACTGAGCCATCAGTAGGTGGCACTGCCTGCTTTTTTTCTCTCCACCCATGGAAATATCCAGTGCTGGCACCCTGTGTGGACCACCACCACCAATTCTGAAGGACGCTAAGGTGACTTAGACGCCTCGTGTCCTGCAAGGTGCACCTACAGCAATGTCAAGCAGCGGAGCGACTGGGACAAAGAAGCAGTTCCACCTCTGCTTGCCAGGCAGCGGTGGTGGCAGCTTTTCCAGAGGAATGAGGTGGCGAGCAAGCAGTGCGAACATCTCCTGCCACCTCACCAGGATTTGGCAGGCTCATCTGCCCAGACCTGAAGTTCCTCTGATCCTAACGCCAGTTAAACAGATGGTGTCAGCCTAGTCTTGCACCGTGTGTGGTGGCCTCATTAATCTTTAGCCAACCTGTCCCAACAGCAGTTCAACTGAGCTACTTTAGAAAAAAATCCCAGTCTAAACCGACGCTCCTGCTTGCAGCAAGCCCCTACGGATGACCGCATGTGGAGCGCATGGTCAGACCCCAGCCAGACCCAGCCCAGCCTGGAAGGTTAATTCTCATTCAGCGCTTGGTTTTGAAAGGTTTGCTCCCAGCAGCTGCGAACCTCTGCTGGCCCATCCAAAATTCAGAATGACCAATTCTCCATGTTGCCACCCACCGGCTGGTGTCAGCAGTCATGGCACTCTTCTCAGCCCAGCCGTTCCCAAAATTGCCACAGTCCAAGTCCAGCCAACTGCAGACCAAGGCTTGGTGCTGAGAATCCTGCACCATTCCCACCAGAGGGGACTCAGTGCCCACCCGCTGGCAACAGGGAAGAGGTCCCTGAGTAGCCGTTTCCACCTTGGCTTGATCTCCCCCTCCCCTCCCCCTTCCTGTGAAAACAACAGTGGATTCATGCAAGAAGGATGGGGAAGGACCAGACCTTCGAGAGCCCACACACTCCCTATGCAATAAGTATTTGCACTGGAAATTAATTGTATATTGACTTTCTCCACACTTGGGAAAGACTGTCTACTTCCACTTCGAATAAGCAAACTGTATAGAAAGCTTTAGTATTTTAATTCTCACATTAAAATTAAAACTGCCCTATCCTGCTGGCTATGCATATGTATAGGGAAACCATCAGGGTAAAATGTCCGATATTATCACATGTAAAGAAAAGAAAACCTTATTTAAAACCAGGTATTTAAAAATACCATGACCGGCTAGCACATCTTAAGTCTACTGAACTTGTCAACAGCAAGTGATGCATTATTTTCGGTACTATTTTATTCAATGAATTTTTTAAGTGAGAAATATTCTCGCTGTAATCACGACCACCTAAAACAAATCAATAAAAAATACACCAGAGCTAACTTCACCAATTCATACAGAAACCGCTTTGACATCTTAACTTGGACGGCGACTTTTTTAGTGCTGACGCCATCTCAGTATTTCATCTGCGTGTTTTAACTTTACACTAAAGCTAAACGAGCCAAATGAAACGGCCGTGCCTGGGCAGCCTGCAACCCACCAGTTCTGTTAGCAGCTGGTGTCTTCCACTGGCTTCAGACACTGACAACCCTTTTCCTGGAGCTTTTGTGTTTGTTTTTCAGAGAGCGGTAGCTCCTGCTTAAATGAATCACTGTGAACTCACACTAGAAGTGCTGATAAATAGCTGTCACAGAAATAAGCTTGCGCTTTTTCAAACGTCTGCAGTTTCAAACCTTCCCTCCCCTTTCTTCAGCAGTGAAAAGGAAGGAGAATTCCCCCAAAGAACCGCTTATGCCCATGAATGACAACACCCTTAGTTCTGATACTCCAGGGCTATAATTACATTATTACAGTAAATCAAACATTGCCTTTGTGCCTTTACAATCGCGCTCATTGTTTGAAATTAACTGCAAATGGTTTGATTTTCTTTTCTTCCTCAAACAGGGGCAGGGAGGAATTAAAGCTCGCTAAATCATCCTCATCGCCGAAGCGCAGGGAAAGCCAGGATTCAGGCAGCGGCATTTGAACTTTGCAAGAACAGAAACCCTGGCACAGCGGCAAGGGAAGGGATCAGGCACAGCACCCGACACAGAGCCACTGCGAAGCAGTTAGCGGGCCGCTAAGTCCTCTGCTGCAATAAATCCCAGTTCCCCCTCTTCCCCAGCGCCCCTCATTACAAAATGGGCTTTAATGAACCACCCCTCTCGCCCGCTCCAAGGCAAACCTTTCCCCGCTGCGGCCTGCACCTGCCCTCCACCCCGGCTGCGGGGCGAGGCGGGCGAAGGCCCAGCGTGCGGGCACGCTTGGGGACAGGCAGGGCACCTCAGTAAGAACAGGAGGGCCAGGTGCCCTCGCCTCAGCGTCGGCTGGTGCAAAACCACTCTTCCCCTTGCCGATTTTCCACCTTCCTTTTGATGGACTTGACTCACCACATCTGCTGGAGCCAACACATCTGGCTCCTTCCCCCGGCGGAGGGCACGGTGGGGATGTCAGCGTGCTGTCTGAAGGCAGTGGTACTTTCTCGAAAGAGCTCTTTTCCCCCTCTATCATATATTGTACAATAATCAAGTCTTTTAAAAGGATGGCTAACAAAAAAAAAAAAAAAGCTGATTTTGACAAGAGACAGGCCACAATGGGAACTGCTGAGACAGTAAAGAACAAGCCTGTTATCTTACAAGCTACACTTCAGGCTGTCAGCTGCCAGAGATTTACAGGAAAAAACCCTTTCCTAGAACTGCACCTACACGGAACTTCATTTCCAGCAACAGAAACCCGTGAGCGTGTTCACCCCGAACAGCCACCACCATGCCGTTCCCCTGCCCACGGTGGCCCGGCGACCCGCGTGGATGTGTCCCCGGGCCCCGGGGCTACTCCCCTCGGCGCGGCGTGGGGTTCAGGTGGGTACCGGCAGAGTGGCCGGGGGGGGGGGGGGGGGGGGCGGGGGCATGTTCCTCGGGCCACTGACAGCAGCCGGCTTCCATCTGGGTATGACAGGGGTTGCCAGGAGCAAAGAAATAGGTAAGGAGCAAAGGAGGCAGAAAAGCTCCCAGCCGTTGCTGGCGCAGGAGATGTTGTGCAGTGCCTGCGGCAGCTGTAGACAGTACGGGCCCTGCTGCTGCATTGGGACCCGAAGCGCCTGTCAAGAGCCAGGAGACAAGGGAGATGTCGGCTTCTGAACCGATTCCCCCTCCTTCGGCCACAAACCCTGGACAGTGATTTCTAAGCCCTCGGACGGCTTTCACTGAAAAGAAGCTAAAAAAAAAAAAAACCCAGTCTTGAGGGTGGCAGATCCTGTCCCCTTCGAGGTTTTAACAGAGACATAACCAATAAATATCACGTTGCTCACTGGTCCCCTTTTTCTGCACCAGTTTTATAGCTCCAGAGACCTGTCCCTGGCCCATGGGGCTGTCCCGACCGTGCCTAGATAAAGCCTGTCGGGTCCATTTTTATAGTCTCCTGTCAAGGTAACGTCTTACCAAACGTTTGGCCCTCGCTCACGCCGCGGTAACCTCGCCCCGCGTGTCCCCAGAATGTAAAATGTTCAACAAGCAGGAGGGTGATGTAGGGGGGCTCAGGGCTCCTCTGCTCTCCCTCCGCCAGGCAGCTCTGCCCCAGGGGGTGATGGAGCCGGAGGGCAGACAAAAGAAAACCCGACGACAAAATCGGAACGCAACCAAAGACATGTTTCTGATTTAAGCGTCATCTATTTTTAAATTGGGTGGCATGTAAATATGAAGCCCTAATTACCAGGCGGGATCTGTGCCCGTGAGAGCAGTTTCCCGGCACGGAGGGGCTGGGCGCGCTTCTTCCCCCGGCGCTCCCCACCCCCCCCCACCCCCGACCCCTCGCATCGCCCCTTCCCCCCCCCTCCCCCAACATCGAGGCGGGGGGGGCTGCGCTACCGCGGCTGCCCCAAGCTCTGCCGCATCTTCCCGCACAGGCGGGAACACCGCGGCGGCTGCCGGAGACCCTTCGCAGACAACGCGCCCCTCTTCCATTTTCTGAGGCCGGGGGGGGGGGGGTGATACCCGTAAATATCAGGGGCGAGCCGTTTACAAACGAATCTTCCCAGCGCAGAAAAATATACGCGAGTAACACGGGGAATGAACGCCAGTGCCTACCAAAGCGACCCGCGACTTCAAAAACCACACGCTTCACGCTCCACCTGGCCAGCTCGCTTCCCCTGAGCAAGGAAAACAATCTCGGGGGAAACCAAAAATCCCCTCCAGGCTTACAGCCGCGGGGTGCATTTCCTGCTGTCGGCTCAGCCGGTAACGACGGCTGCACCCACGGCTTTCCCAGCGAGAGCTCATCGCAGCGACGGAGGAGCAAGGAGCATCCTCACTGGGAGCGCAGCTCTTCGTATCTCGCTGGGTGTTGCTCTCCTGATGTATTATAGTTAGACCTGGCACCAGGGAGGAAAGAATATGGGAATAGGAAGGAAGGAAGGAAGGTTAATATCTATTTTCCCGTCGTGGATAAATCATGACTACCCTTTCTTTGCAGGGTGTATGAAACTCGAGAGCTTTGATCGCTGGGATCTGAAGTTCTCGTGGGGGAGCTGGTACTCCTGCTGCTGCCGCTGAAGAAACACAAAACTCCTTTACTCCATTCAGTTCAAAAAGCGCCTACTGCGAGACCGTCTGGTCTAACGTCCATCTTTTATTCTACCGCGGCGCTCACGCTACGCGCAGCGCAACGGGCATTTCCACACCAGCGCCTGCACCCGGGCGGGCCCGCCGAGCTCCCGCGGCTGAGCGGCAGCCCCACCGCCCGCACCCCCGGCGGGGCCGCGCTGGCCCGCGGGACCGGCCCTCGGGCTGCGCGTCCCCGGCACGGCCACAGCCCGCACCCCGCGCCTCGCCCCCGGGCCCGGGCCGAACCCCTGCCCGGCGGGGCCGCGCAAAGAGCCCGCGGACGCGCCCGCTGCCCGCCCCGGCGGGGCGGGGGGCGAGGAGCCGGCCTGCCCGCGGGGACCCCCGCGTCCGCGCCGCCGGGCCCACCCAGCGGGGCTGCGGGGCGGCGTGACAGACCCTCCGGGGCCCGGCCCGCTCCGGCTCGGGCCGGCAGCAGCGACAGGTTGCCCGCGGCGGGGCGGGGAGGGAGGGGGGGGGAGCCAAGCAAGCGGCGGCGAACCGGCGAGACCCCGGCGCGGCTCCGTACCTGCAGGACGTTGGCGTGTCGCAGCCGCTGCAGCAGCACCATCTCCTTGACGATCTTGTAGGCGGCCAGGCGGTAGCAGTCCCCCAGCGCGGAGAACCGCCGCACGCAGTGGGCGATGTCGTGCCCGCCGAAATCCACCGCCTTCAGCGCCACGGCCAGCGTCCGGTTGAGGACCGCCTTGTAGACCGCCTTGGTGTACCCCGAGCCCAAGTACTGCACGCCGCTGACGTCGCGGATGTCGCGACAGCCCAGCAGCGGCGGCTCCAGCCAGAGCTCGGCCCGCGGCCCCGCCGCTCGCCCCCGCGGCCGCTCCGCCGAGGTGCGCGGCGGGGCCAGGTCCATCAGGCGCCGCTCCCGCGGCCGCAGCGGCCGCCGCCCCGCCGCCGCCGCCCGGTGCCGCCGGTACCGCAGCACCTCCTCGTAGCGCTCGCGGATCTGCCGCGCCAGGGCGGCCCGGCCGCCGCCTTCCTCCTCCTCCGGCGGCGGCGGCGGGGAGCGAGGGGCGCCGGGCGGGGAGGGGGTGGCCCCGTCGCGGGGCGGCGGGGGGTGCTCGGAGCCGGGGACGAAGAGGACGTTGAGCAGGGTGCCCAGGAGGAAGGCGAGGCAGCAGCCGCCCGCCACCGCCGCCTTCCTGCGCCTCATCGCCACCTCGCTGCCGGCTCCTCCGGGCTCCTCTCCTCTCGCCCCTTCCCCGGGAACCAGCTCCGAGGCTGCCTTGGGTATCTTTATTTCACCCCCCGCTCCGGGCTGCGCCGGCGGCAGAGCGGACCCGGGCGCTCAGCCGGAGCTCGGCCCCTCACGGCGCGCCCGCATGACACTTGCTTCCCCGCCCGCCAGCCTCTGAAGCGCTTATTATTAGCGGGAGGCGGGGGGGGCATCCCCGGCTCGCTGCCCCCGCCGACGCGCACTGATTGACAGCCCGGCCCTTCCCGCGGCCCGGCCGAGCAGCAGGGGGGCCTGGGAAACGTAGTTCCCCCCGCCGAAGCCCCGCCGGCCTCCGGCGAGCCCCGGAGCCGGGACTACATCTCCCAGGCTGGGCCGAGACCCCGGCGGGGAAGGCGCGGCGCGGGGCGGGCTGGGGCGGGCGGACCCCTCCAACCCCCCCCCTGACGGGCGCCGCCGCCCCGGGGCTGGGGCCGCCGGGCAGGGCGGAGCCGGGCGCTGCCGCCGGAGGGGGCGGGAGCTGCGCGGCCGTGGCGCTTCCCACGCGTGTCCGCGCTGCGCGGTCCCGGCAACCAGGGGAGGGGTGGGGCCGGGACCTTTCTGCGGCACGACGGGGGCGCGGGGGAGAAGGGCTTGGGCAGGGGAGCGTGTGTCACCCACGGGAGACCACAGCCGCAAATCGCGGTCTCGGCATGGGGTAGCCCCTGCCCCGCTGGAAATGCGGATCGCGGGGCTGAGCGCTAATGACACGGTTATCCATCAAGCCCACATTACGACGCTGTTAGCAACTAATTAACGAACACAATCAGCCCGCGAAACTCCCACAAAGGGAAGCCCATCAGCAAGAGAAAAGCCGTGAAGAGCCAGGCGAGGCGAAGTTCACCACAATGGAAGAGGGAAATCATTTCCAGTAAGGGAGAGGGACGAGACGTTTAGGTAATACACATCGGACGTACCAAAAAAAAAAAAAAAAAAAAAAAGAGGGGGGAAAAAAAAAAAGAAAAAAGAGAGAAAAAAAAAGGAGGAAAAAAAAAAGAGAAGGAAAAAAAGAAAGAAGGAAAAAAAGAGAGGAAAAAAAACCAGAGGAAAAAAGAGTGGAAAAAAAGGAAAAAAACAGAGAAGGAAAAAAAGAGAGGAAAAAACAGGAAAAAAGAGAGAAAAAAAGAGGAAAAGAGAGAAAAAAAGAAACAGAAGGAGGAAAAGAGAGGAAAAAAGGAAAAAAACAGAGAAGGGAAAAAAAGAGAGAAAAAAATAGAGAAGGAAAAAAAAGAGAGGGAAAAAAAGAGAGAAATAAATAGAGAAGGAAAAAAGGAGAGGGGAAAAAAAAGAGAGAAAAAAAAAAGAAAAAGAAACGGGCGACGGCTGCCAGGAGCCGGCGCTGGCAGAAAGCGGAGCTCGGCGGGGCTCAGCCTCGGGGCCCGGCGGCTGCGGCGAGAGCGGGGGGCGGCGACGGATCCCGGAGGGGGGGGGTGGGGGGTGTCCCCCGGGGGTGGGGGGTGGGGGGGCTTCCGCCTTTCTCCCGCCGCCCTCCGAGAGCCCTCCGCCCGCACCGGCGGCACGGCGCGCCCGCGGTCCCGCACACGCTAGCGCTACGAGTGCCCGGTGCCCGGCACTAACCACCATATTAACATAACGGGGGGCGCGTAATCACCAATTAAAATAAAAATTACACGGGGGGGGGGAAGGGGGGTGTCTGTGCCACCTGCCCTCCCCGCCGCTGCTGAAGAGCCGGGCTTTTACGGTTGCTGTATCCCAAAGGGGCTTTTCTTTGGGGGGAGGGGGGGGTGTTGCGGATTTTGGGGTGGGTTACTTCCCCCTTTCCTCCCCCACAATCGTTTCTGTTCTTACCTCGCGGGAGGATCGCTTTCCCCCCGCAGGTTTGGGAGATCTGAATGTACCGGACACACACCCCCCCCCCCAACCCCCCCCCGGCAGGGCAGGGGGCTCCCGAGGAGGCACCGTGCGGTGCCACCCCGCCGGCCACCTCCGATCGCGCCTTGTGGGTCAGGTCACCCCGGGGGGGGGGGGGGGGAGGGTTTTTGCTGGTTTACAGGAGCACAACCGGGGTGCAAAACACGCAGAAGGGACGCTCCGGAGCCCGTTAAAGCGGGCCACCTGCTTTTCACTTCGAGCCGCATCTCAGAGCCGGTTTTCTTCCGCCAGATCCCTCCCGGCAGATCCCCATGAAATATGCCGCTCGTTTAGATACGGGAGCCGACCCCTGGAGGACCACTGGCGCGGGGCGCTTTGATGTCGGGAGGCAGATTTCAAAAGACAGAAAGCCCTTTCCATGTTTCTCATTACCCCGCGCCGGGGGCCTGCCACTGGTTGGGGGCAGGGCGGCCCTGCCCGGCTCGGCTCGGCCCGGCCTGGCCCGGCTGGGCGCGGAGGGGCTGCCAGCAGCCTCCCCCCTCCCCCCGACACGGGTCCTTCAACAGAGCTGCCGGCCCAAGTCAGCAGCGAGCAGCAAACAGCCCGCGCCGGCGTCAGAACGGGGCAAAAGCTGTTTCTGCATCCCCATCCCCGGCCCCCCCCTGCCGCTGAAGGAGGTTTGGGGGTGGACGGTGTCTGCCCCGCAGCCAAGGCTGCTCTGCGGGACGGTGCGGTGAGAGCCCGACGGACCTCGCCAACGCTTCTGCTCCCACCGAGCCTTTTATCTCGGCAGCGCGGCTGGAAAAGCTGAATCACCGCCGAGGAACTGAGGACCGAGGGGTGGTTTTTTCGTACGCAACGAGCTGCGCTCCATTTGATCTTTGCGGTCCCTATTTCTATCAATATTCCTAAAGCTGAGAGATCAAACATGGGAAAATTAAAACCATCCTACCATGCTAAAGAAGATTAAGATCGTGGCAATATATTGACTGCTCCTTGGGGAAATCATTTTGTTGCTGTAGAGCCGTGGCCATCCTGGAGGCAAAGCTTGTGTTTCAGGAACGGGAGAGGGGAAAGAAAGGTTTGGGGGTCTGCATCCAAACCCAGCCAAGGGCAATCTCAAGTGCCCATGCGCCTGTCCTCCCCTCTGTGCTCT
This sequence comes from Opisthocomus hoazin, assembly GCF_030867145.1. Lineage (NCBI taxonomy): Eukaryota > Metazoa > Chordata > Aves > Opisthocomiformes > Opisthocomidae > Opisthocomus > Opisthocomus hoazin. Next base: position 25,496,908 of record NC_134415.1, read on the forward strand.
CAGCCCAGCTGCATGGGCATCGCTGGTCTGTGGAGTCAAGGAACTTTGCCAAGCTAAGCTCGACTGTCCTTGTTTTCACGCCCCCACCCACAAGCAGGCATCTTCAACTGAGTCCCGCTGCTGGTCTCAAAGGTCCCAGAAATGAAGTCCTACGTTTTCAAGCATGAGTAGCTTCAAGATCTCAGTTAAAAATCACAACTGGAAACAGGTTTGTGGGAGCTGGGATCCTTCAGAGCTTCTTCTAGAAGTGTTCTGCGCTCACATCGCTCCCCTTTGGCACTTAGGAGTTAATTTTTTTTGGAAGGACTTCATAACCTTTTGAATTCCTGGCCACCTGTTCTGGCTGCTTATGTGGAAGCGGAGCTTTCTTTGGAAAGCCCAGCTTCAGCCACGAGGCCAGAAGTCCCTTGAAAACATGAGTCCACGTCCTGCATGCCTTTTCAGTGAGGGCTCCTCCATGTCCAAGCTCTCCGTCATTCCCTACTTCGCCAAAATCTTGTCAGCTTTCTGGGCAGGGTGGAAAGCCTCTCTTTCCTCAGGGACGTGGGGCCAGAGGTGGGCCCTTGCACGTGTATGTTTTGTAGCCTTTTAAAAGCTTTCTTACATGGCAAAATCTTTGTAGTGCTTTTTCCTTTAAACTGGATCTCTTTTTTTTTGATGTCGTTTCTTCCTTTGCTCTCAGGAAGCCCACTCCCTTGTATATATGAAGCAAGCTGAGATGCAGCCAATTGTATTAGTCCTGGCTGGAGCAAAAATGCAGAATGAAACACTGGATGTGTGGTGCGAGTCCAAAATAAATGGTCACTAGCAGAGCCAGCAAAAACCTGCAAGCACAGACAGTCTGCAAAAAAGGAAAAGCTTGGGCTCTACCTGAGGTGCTCTGCATTTTTCCAAAGGGAAAAATGAACTTGGGGTTTAGAGAGCTTGAGGAGAGACGCTGGGGCACTCTGCCTTTTTGATTACATTTGTGAACCGTGATGATCCTTGCATTTTTTTGTGAATACAGCATCTGTAAGTGGGAGAAGGTGTTTTATCTCCTAACCTGTATTCTCAAAGCGCAGCAGTTTGGTTTTTACGTGCCAGATGTCAGTGTGCCCCGATTCTTCAGGCAGCTGGGACTAAAGCTTCCCTGTATCAGGGAGGTGGTACAAGGATAACTCCATTAATGTGTGTGGAAGTCTGGTGCTGCAGTGATAAAGACTCTGTAAATATTTACACAGACAGGCAATCTCATGGAAATTTTACATTATTAGCTTAACTTCATTACAAGTTGAGATAGTCCGCGGTATATTACATTCACTTTTATTTTTAATTAAACATTGACAGCATATCTGGTGCTGCGTCAAGCCACAAGATTCAGAGAGTCACTGCTTTAAATATTTTACAATGTGCAGGGAAATATCAGGTCTCAAGCAAAGGAAAAACTAACATAGCTGCTGCAAGAATAAATCTTGCCAGCCAGACCTTTTACACTTTTAAGAGTTGATAAAATAGTGGGTAAAGAACAACCAGAGGATGTACTTTATTTGGACGTTCAAAACCCTATTGATAAACACCCATACAAGAAACTGTTAAGGAAACTTGGTAACCATAAAGTGAGAGGTAAAGTCCTGTCATGGATTAAAATCTGGTTATAAGTGATTATGGAATAAATGGACGATTCTAGTTGGGAAAGAGATTAATAATGAGGTGCCCTAGAGAGCAGGACTCAGACCAATATTTTTTAATGCTTTATTAATAACCTGGGGGTGAATAGTGAAGTGGCAAAAGTTGATGTCAATAGAAAAGTACTTAGCTTGGGTCAGGAGCAACTTCAGAAGAATTTAATAAAAAGGCAGGACCACGTGCAGAAGTATGAGGGCAGCTTGGAAAGTACCTTCAAATCCTACAGCAACCTCCCACCCCTCCTGGCACATGGGCCTGTCCCATGCCTCTGCAAAGGCGAGGGTAGGTAACCTGAGGACAGATGTTTCCAAGCATCTCAAGTACTTTTTCACTCCTCCCAGTTACTGCCAGGCTCCCCTAGTTCGTCATGGCAGGAGGAAAGACCGAGCTCCCACATGGCAGGCCCGTCTACCAGTCTGTGAATAATACTCCGTGAGCTCCTCCAGTAATTGTTTAGAAAAGCCGATGTGAATTCCCATGGCTGATCCTTCCCTGAGGACATGCCAAAGGCTCTAGGTCACCTCTCACAGGCATTTCAAAAATTACGTGTTTGGTCTGATGAGAGTGACATGGCAGCAAGCCTCAAGTCCGCTTAGCCTAAGAACATAAGCTCCTGGGTGCTGCCTGGCACCTGGAAAAACAAAACCTGCCAGCACAGCTGGGGTGCAAATGTCTATATGCAAATAGCGGTCCCATCATCTAGTGCGTAACGGGGTAAAGGCGCAGGCAGCTGCCTCAGCTTACTGCCACCGAGCGTCGGGGTGAGCTGTTCAGGTGAGTTGTCTGTGGCTTTGCCTTCCCACTGGTTTCACTCCTGCGGTGAGGCTGTGTCTTGCTGGGACGTGTTGACATGAACTGTAGCATCGTGACCTGGCGCAGGCCGGAATTCACATTGCAAGCTCTTTATTTGAGCCTGGTACGTGGGCAAATGTGCTTACCAGCAGTCTGGATGACAGTTGATGCTAACTTTGTGTAATCTCATTGCTGCCAGTCCTCCGTTTCGACTGTTCTGTCTCCTCCACAGCGCTACTCAAGCACAGTGCAGGCTCTCATGGCTTTTGAAGGTAATGATATTCATGGAAATTCAAATGGCTGTTTTTCACAGGGATTTATTATTGTTTTGTTTTTACCCAGTGGGTCATTTCCAAGGATACTATTCTGGAAAAGAAAGCAACTCATAAAGAAAGATTTTTAAAAATCCTCTTGATATGACTTGTAAAGTATTTTGAAGTACCAGTCACAAAAGAAATTGTTTTTAAATCCCCTCTTTCATTTGATGATTTATATTACATGAGACATGCCCCGCATCGCCAGCGCCAGGACCCCAGAGCAGTGGGTGGGGTGCCAGCGCTGCTCACACGGGGCTCTGTTCCCAAAGGGGGCTGGAGGGAGTCACACCCCGGGTGGGAAGTGGGAACCCCACACGCACGGGCAAGTGGCTTAGCTCCGATCCTGCAGCACCCGGGAGATGGCCCAGGGCTCCCCCCTCCCAGAGAATCACACCGCCTTGCCTTGTCCCCGCATTCATAGTTCAGTCCAAGCTCTTCACGGCTTGTGGGCACTCTTGGAATTCTTACTTCTTTTTTTTTTTCATAATCTGAAATGAAAAATCATACACACATGCACATAATATCAATTCAGCCTAATAAACAATAACCTAATACTTATGTGCAAGGCGATGGGCTCTGGGCGTGAATAGGCTTCATTTGTGGAGCTTTATGAATTGACATCAAATGAAAACCTGCTCAGAAGTGAAGGAACAGCTTCAACAGCATGGGGTCTGACTGCCCAGCACGTGTAACCAGGGGTTCTGCCAAGGATCAGGCTGGAAAGGAGCAGTTCTGCAGGCCAGGGATGCATGCTGTATTTGCTGTTGAGCCTGAGGCACAACTCTCTCTGGCCATGGTTCACAGAGTTATTATGGGAAGAAAAATGTTCAGGCAACATCACGGTAGCATTTGCAAGAAGTATGATCCTACATGAGCATAGTGCACAGTCATGCAAATGAAAAGGTCCCCGAACGGCTTGGGGTGTAGAGTTAGTAAATTTTACCATTAGCACCATCAATTTTCTCCGTAAGTACCATCCATACAAAACTTTGGGAGCTTGTTCTGAGGCATCAGGATAGGCTGGAGTCTGGGGCAACCCATGGCTCTGGGCAGCTGCAGCATTAAAGCAAGAAAGACCAAAACTCAAGCACTTGACTTCAAACTGCGGAGGCAGAGCCCCGGCGCAGTGGGAGGTACGGCTGCCTCCACTGTGTCTTCAGTGCTCGTCTCTCCGGGCTCCACTCACGGTCTTCTCCCATCTTCACTGCTGAGTCTGCTTCTCCCAGCACACCCCCTGTTCCCTCCAAGCAGCAAGCCTCTCCAGCCACCACTTCCCCTCCTTCCTCTGCCAGCGCAGAGAGCGGCACTTTCTCAACCCTGGCTTCCTCCTTGTCCTCCGGGCTTTTTGAGGGCTGCACTGACCGAGCCACTTCCAGCAGGGCAATGCTGATTCCTTCCCTCCTGGCTCCCAGAACAATTAGCAAAGGCTGGCATTTTGTTAATCCAGGCATAATTAATCACCACCAATGTATTTATTTTAGTTCCTCTTCTTCCGTACTCTTGAAGAGCTTTAGAAGCTGTGAGCTTTTATACATGGTTGTAGAAGACACAAATGCAGATGTTTTACCAGACCATAAAATCCTTTGCAGTGGTAGTAGTCTTTTAGGGAGCCTAAAATTAGGACAGAAATACAAGGGCCGGACTGGAGAGGTACAGGAGGTTGTTTTCTGAATCTTAGCTGTTCCAGCAGCATAGAGTAATGGAAAGGATTAGGAACAGAGTATTTTGTACTCAGAAGATTATTTCTTGCTATCTACCAGTTCACAAAGATATGGCAAAGAGGAAGACCCAGATCCTGTGCCTTTGGTACCTACCTCCCAGCATGCTGGCAGAATAATCTCAGTGGTAGATCTTAGAGATGGGAATGTGGTACTTCATACCCAAGGCTGCATTCTCAAAAGATGTCAGGCCGCTTTACAGCCTCTAATTTGAATAGATGAGACCTTTGAATTGTTTCTCAGAGTCACTTAAAAAAAAAGGCATGTGAAAATGTCAGAGAATTTCCTCTTTCCCTTTCCCACCCAAATACAAAATCAAATAAAAGCAAACACATGTGACAAATATAAGAGCAGCCCCCTCTGCACGTATTCGGTGATACACAGGCTGTTTCCAGATGTATGGATTAGACCTCATCCAACTACTGCTTAAAGCTCAGCCTTAGCATAGTATTTGAATACTCACCAAGTCGGAAACTTCTGGGAAAACTAATGCACTTGGTGGTCAGGCTCCCACCTCCTGTGGTGATACTGGTCGCTGCGTCTATTCTGTCACCCTGTTGCCATCTCTTCATTCCAGTTAGACCATTTTCAAGCCTGTTAAAGCAGGAGACCTACACACCTGACCAGATTTTGTCCCTTGAGCCTCACCTCTTACTGGAGTCCTCTGGCAGGAGAGTACAAGATGGGATTCCCTCCGTCATGACTACACACAATGGGCTGTGTATTAAAAACTCTTATAGATATTATTTTGTACTCTGGTGTTCTGTTTCAGCTTCTGTGTAAGAGAATTGAGAGTCAGTCCCTGGTTAAATGACGAACAGAAGCAGCAGAGACGCACAGCGCACACATTTCCAGCAGTTGGGGCACGTTTGTCTCTGAACAACACAAAAGGTGGATTTAAAGGCCAGTCTGCTGACGCCGGCTTTAGGAAAGTAAATGCCCTGACTCACAGACCTGGGGAGATGCCCGGCAGCACTGATGTACCGGCAGTCAAATGTGGTTACACTTTGCAGGCAGATTTTTATTCCCACCTTTCTCTTAGGCATAATTGATACCAACCAATAAAGTCAGCAGCATTGTTTTGCAAGTAGAAAGCTGTATGGCTGTGTAAAAAAAGCCCTTTGTTATTTATAAAATATTCTTTGATAATTTGGCTTTATTTATCCTGAGAATTTTAAAAAACCCAGTATGCTGTTATTCAGAAACACACCCCCTCCACCCTGCCCTGGAAAACTGTTGTACTCCTCAAATTTAAGTCAGAGACTGGAGCCACCTTTGAATGTAGCAAAACCACACTGATCTCAACTACTTTTCCAGAAATGCTGAGAATTTTATGTTCTTTGAGCACCCCAATGGGCTGAAAATATTCCTGAGAGATTAGTAGGCTCTCAGCTACTGCTCCAATTCATAGAAATTAAACCTTCCATCATCTGGTTTTTATATTTGGAAAATGTCAGCTATACTTCCTATCACGTATATTGTTGCTTCAATGCACTGAGCCTTCTGTGAATTTCCAAACACATAACTCAGCTCTCAAGCATTTCTTTTGTAAATATTGATAATGGTTTCAAGTTCTTTATTAAATAACTTTTTAATGAGTTTGAGGACAAAGAACTATTTTTTCACAGTCTCACGAAGATAAGAATCATAACATATCTTTCTGTACCGTGGAACACATGGCTCTCAATACCTCATTGTGCAGCATAGGTTTTCCTCACTTTTGAAAAGTTTACCTTAACAAAAAAAGCCCCACAATTATAAGAAATAGAATCTATGCAGGCCATACCGGAATGGCCGAAATTGCATGCAAATGCTATGCGACAGCTTTGTAGGTCTGTGTGTGCTGGCGTTTGGAGCAGCGTTGGAAAGCTCCCTTTACCCCTTTAGTCCAACAGCAAGAACAACTACAGAATGCCGCCATCACTCCATAAGAACGGTCAATGTATAGAGCTCTGCTTGCTCAGGATTATTTATTGCCTGCTTTTTTACCAGAAAGGATCCCTGCGTATACACTTAGGATCGAAGATAATAAAATATTACGGCGAGGTTCACCGGGGGAAGTTTCCAGGGAGAGGTTTTTTATCAGTTTACAGGCATGGTCAAAGTCCTGCAGGAGAGTCCCTCTTTGGAGCAGGCTGTAAACAATTTACATGGGGTAGGCAAGAGGAAGTCTTTAGGGTGCCTTGAAAAATATTAAGTTATAGAAGTTCTGACCTCTGTCTTCTGAACCTGGCCCAGAGGACTGATGTTTACTAGCAAGCATGTGGCTCTCTAGGAAACTGCATACTGTCAGTGGAAGTAGGGTTATTTTTTTTTAATACATTTCAATTAAAAGTTGGACTGGGTAGCAGTATACTAAATCAAATATGCTGTACAACTAATTTTCTCTATAAAACCCCAAATGTTTACCTTTGAACTTAAAAATGTTGCCTTCAGGCATATAGTGTTCCAGCCAGCTGTAGTTTAAATGCACGGTGCAGGTTCTGTAGCTTGTGTCTTCATTCAACACTCAGAATCATTCATGTTTGCTAAGTGGAATTAAAAGCCGGCTAGGAACAGATTACTGGTCCCCTGATATTATAGCCTTTCTTCTCAGACATTCCCTCAAAGACTTTCAGGTCTAATAATAACATTTTCCTGTGCTGGTCCTATTGACAGCTTGAAACCTTAATGATGATCCATTTGAAATGTAAATACCTGGTCTTATTTGCAAGCTTATTCAAGGGGATTTGTATTGAATCATTTAGCTGCGACTGCAAACAGGGTTCAAGAGACAAACAAGGATGTTCAGGATATTTTAGATGGTGTTTTAGGCCTGGCCCACAGCTGGATGTGTTGCCAAAGCTGTGCTTTCTCAGGAGGCTGAGAGAGACATCTCGGCCTCTCCAGTCTCCACCTGCGCAGTTTTTCTTGTTAAAATTAAATACATGTGCCTGTATTGGCACTGCCTCTCCCCCCCCCTCCCCCGCCTGCACTCAGGATGGCAACAGAGCCCCGGAACACCTCTGTTAAACACGTAACCAAAAGAGAAGGGTTGGGAAAGGAGCTGTTGTTGATTACTGGCTCGCAGGTTCTTATTTGCATCTACTGTGCTCGCAGGTTCTTATTTGCATCTACTGTTTGAACGACGCTGAGACTTGGCTGCAGCGTTTAAGACATATTAGGGCACCGAGAGCATTCCAAAGGTATCTTTTCAGCCATTTCCAGTTAAGGAGTATATATTACGGAGTTGTGAATTAGAAGAACCATTCAATTTTCCATCTTTGTCATTGTGCCAACACACGGGAAATGACCTCGTCCTAAAAGCTGAGCACCTGCAACTCTCATTAAGCATCGTCTAATGTCACCCATTGCTTTTCAGACTCTTAAAAGGGCCTCTTAGAATCTACCTGCTTCAAATTCCCTGAGGATTTATTGGCTCGGAACACAGATTACTTGTCTTAGTATCAGGGATTTCCTTTCTTTTGAACAGGAACATAAAAACAGAAAGAAAGTCTAAACTCAGGTAATGTGAAAATATTGTGTGTGATTCCAACCCATATATTCAAAGTTACAGCTGAATGTCTGACTTTGACTGGAAATGCAATGCTTTGGCTCTGCATAAGATCCTACAGCATACAACATCTTTGGAAGCCTTCAAACAAACGTAAATGATCTTGGCTTTGGTTGCACTCTTATTATTATGCTTTTTTCAATGCATTTATAGTTGGCTCAATAGATCTTTACATTTATCAAGCTTGGGTATCAAGTTTCAGGACTCATGAAATCTATGCCATTACGGATTGTAACAGTACACTGCCAAGTCTGTTGTGCACTTTACAGATGATGTATCTTTAGGTGAGAGGATCCTCACACATAAACCACACACATATAGTCCAAAAGCTTGATCCAAATCTTCCTGAAACCTTCTAGTTTTATTTCAGTGACATGCAGCACTGAAATTTATTTCAGTGACATGTGGGACTGAAAATTTCTAACGCTGAGCTCTTCTTTCTTAAGAGGTGAGCAGTAAAGTACGGTAAAGTACAGGCATCTGCAATTTTACACTGGCCTGAGATTGCCCTACTTTTGCCCTTTGAAAAGCAGACAAAGCAGTAAAATTTAATGTATCTGTGCACTTACTGCATTAGAATTAATTGTTTCATTTCCAGACTGATTAGTGACCATGAGCTTAAATGAAATTAGTTGCCCTGCAAGATAGCTAGGTACTCTTGTAAGTGAATACTGTATTTTAGACACAGTAAAAATGCAATGTAGAGAGCAAAGAAAAATTTGTGCTCCACATGCTCAAATGCCTTAGTGATCTCAGGGGGTTTTTGATAGGTCCTGACAAGAAAAAATCTCTGAGCTCCATTCAACACCTAAGTGAAGTTTGAGTTAAAAGGAAAAAAAAAAATCAGTCATCTTGAAAGGTTTAAATGTAATCCCTTCTAATGAAGAATATTTTTTTCCATTGCTCTATGTTCACTTTTAATCCTATCAGAAGTCTTCTGTAAGAACACTTCAGCAACTTTATACATGGCTTATTTTAAAGCAGAAATCATCATAACTTCCTCAAGCATGTTCAGCAATGTTCTCCCAGGGGTGACTTCTGTATTGTGAGAGTAAAACTTTAAAGCACATAATTAATTCGCAGCCCAAGCTAGTTGCGTGTGAGTGGAAGTGAAGAGCTTGCAGTCAGACCTAATTAATATAGCCACATAGTTCACAGAGCCTGCAAGCGTATGGTTCCATTCAGCCAGATGCTGTGTGACTCCTGGGAGAAGACAGTCCCTATCCCACAAGCTCGTTATTTAACAGAAACCACTTGTCATTCTGTGAAGGTATCTTCAAGGATTTTAAGTGAGCCAAAATCTGATCCTGTCACCCATACAAGTACTGATCAGATTCACGGCAAGTGTATAAATCAAGGGGAACGAATGCGTGCTCAAGTAAGACACTGATCGATGAGAAAAGGTATCTGAACTAGGAAATAACTGGAAAACACAGTATCAAATAGCCTTGTACTGTAATTTCGTATAATTTCACATACTGTCATTTCATAACCTCTGAAATCAAAGCTAGTTCTGCGGAATGCTGTCTACAATCACAGTCCTGTTCAAAAGCTGGTAAAGTACTATTATCACAGCTAGTCATGGTGAAAGGTTAAACTATGATCACATTCTGTTTATATGTGGACTGTTTATTCCACTTGCAGCAATTTTTAATGCAATCTTTCCTCAGTTTTGCATTCATTAGGTGTGCCCATAACAGATGAGCGAAGTTGCAAAACATGAGTTGTGTACCAAACTTCACAGAAACGTCAAGAATATAGGGGCTCTCCCTACGCATCTTCTGTCTAACATGTTGATCAATGTACACGCAGGCTACGTACTTAGCAATCAACATCTAGCAGCCTTCTCAAGTTTAGCAATCAACATCTGGAAAGTTGGCAGAACCAAGCTCAGGATTTGCATTACAGCTTCTTTCACAAGGTGTGCAATTGTCCTGGGCATATAAAGCCCTTAAGCCCCATAAGGAGCTTTAGAGTATGCAATTACTTTAAAGGACAACCATTTAAAGGACACTGAAAGCCTCACAAAGTTTTACAGCCTATGTGGCAAGACCTTCTGGCTCTTAACTGCCACACTGAAACCAATGATACCAGTTTGTCCCACGAGGGAAAAAACACCCTGATGGTTGTTCCTAATACTGTACATAGTTCAGCACTTGGGGATCTCTAGATGGAAGAGTATCGGTATTTTTCTTTATTTCCTTCTGTCAGTTACCTGTCAGGGAAAAAAGGGTTGTGTAGGTAACCCAACATTCCCCTTCTTTTCTCCCTGAATATGAGCTCCACAGTGGTGCCAGAGAACAAAACAGTCTTTATATTGTGTTGCAACAATGGACCAAAGGACATATACCTGAACCTAATCATCGTATGCAAGAAAGGCAGCATTGTAGCTAGGACCCAGAAGGAAGAAGCCCTTTCGTAGGCTGTTTTCTTATGGAAAAGATTCAAAACCAGTGCTGCTGAGCAGCTACTGCCATATTTACTTTCCTGTTTTTGTTTTAACCCAGACTGCCTCACGTAAAAGGAGACTCCGACACACTCACCCAGCGCTTCTCGCCTGAGGCAATGACCCTAGCAATTTCATCTATCAGTCACACCAAACCCCAGCACACTTTTCTAAGCTTAGCTTGTTATTGTCTTTCAGGCTGCAGAATAACTCAGGGCAATGGAACAGTTACTGGCACTATAAATGTTTTCAGACACTGAAGCTAGTAATATGCAACCTTATTTGAATTAAATTACCTCTTAAAGAGAGTCTGAAACCGGATGACTTCATATAATTCATTATGTTTAAGACGGCGGTTTAGTATGGCAAATTAAAACCCATTAAATTGCTCTGTAGTTTTCTTGGCTGTGGTTGTTTTTCTTAAGTGAAAGTAATTAAACATAAATATTTACTAATATCCCAGGCTGTGAAATTCTATAGCCAGTAAGAGGAACAAGGAGAACCAACCCAGTGTTGGCTTCCTACATTAATACCCCACGCTGGCTGAAACGTGCTTGCTGACTTTCCCACAAGCAGGGCCGGCTGACGTGGAGTTCTGGTGGGGAAATCAGAAGCCGAGCAGTTGAATTTATTTAAACAAGGGGAGGAAAACGCTACTCAGATGTGATCTTTTTTTTTTTTTTATGGGCAGGATTAATGTGATGGGCCATAAGACAGCACAAGTAAATTGGCTTTTCTCCTACTGATCCTGTGCAAAGACCTGCTCTGAAAATCTGTTGGTGTGAATGGAAGAAGCCCCCCTGAGTTGTGTGGATCCTGCATCAAGTCCGTACTTTCACAAGTGCAGTCAATGAGCAGAGATGAGCCCAGCACAGAGGAGGCACTGCCTTCTCCTGACCTAGCCACCCGACCTTACTGCTGCTAAACCATCTCCCTCCAGCCAGCACGAGCATTGCTGTGGCCACGTGGAGAACCGATACCAGCAAATACCGACCAGGGTTGGTGCCGCCAGCTTACCTTAAGGTTTCTGTTGCTGTCAAGCAAGAGTTCCCCCTTGCCCGGCTACTGTAAAACTGGTGAGATGGCAGACACCGGTAGAGGCAGCAAACTGCGTTAGTCTAAATAATATAAACTCCCAATACGTATGTTCTTGAGGGGCCTGTTAGGACGCGAATGGGTCCAGACTGGCCCAATGTGCCCAGTGAACGTCTCAGGGTTAATACTCCAGCTGAGACCTCTTCAGAACCGATTTTCAGAGACAGGTATATGGGACTTATTCTTGAAATAGTACTCTCTACTCTCTATACTCCATTTGAAACTAAGGGGCTTCTTGTAACTCTTAAGGACTCAAAGATAATAGAATTAAGCAGAGCTATACGCTGTGGTGCTTTCCTAAGTTGACCTACGGACAGATTTTGCAATTTCTACATATACGATGTCCATTTCATGCTTATAGTATGACCTTTCTTCCCCAGCATCTGACAAAAGGACTCTCATAAAAGACGTAAGTCCTTTTACATTGTCAGAAACACGTGAATTTCCTTAGCTCAAAGAAGATATCAATGGCTGGCCCAGGGCACTACTCCCAGAGCGAGATACCATGGAAAAGAGCAACAAAACCTTGAAGCAGATGGCAATTAGGGATGGACATATGCCTGATCCTCTGCCTTCTCCACGTCTGCTTCTCTCCATCAGGCGTGTCTGGTGGGGTGCGAGGGCAGTCAGTGCCTCGCAGCATTGGGCTGGGGCAGCACAGCCCTTGGGGAGCTGGGGGTGCAGGAGGGTTTCCCAGCCCCAAGGGTGGGTGCTGAACCCTCTGCCCCAAACACAGCATTTCCATCACTGAAGCTGCCACGGGGCTCTCCGAGGCTGCAGCAGCCCCCCTCGACTGAGGAGCCTGTCAAACAACATTCTTAAAAATATCACGAAGCTCTAAACCCAAGGAGCTTGGGCCGGAACAGGTCTCAGGCAGGGAGAAAGCTTGACTTACTCAGATGGGGAGGTTTATTAGCAAACTCTTCCACTGAGATTTTACCCAGAGACCTTGTTGCTGCATGCTTAATACTGCTGATGTCGCTGTGCTTTTTTAAGGCAAACGAGGAACCCTAAGGCGTCGCATTAATATTTGCCATCCATATCCACCCAGAACAGACTGCAGAAGGTTTGTCTGACAGGGTGCTCAGCACACAGGCAGAGCAGAGGATTAGAACAAGAGTAATTAATGAGCAATTTTTGAGCAATTTTTTTTTTTCCTGTGAAGTAACAGCCCCATAAACAATCTCCCCTGTCCAGGGAGGGGACGCTGCATGAAGAGTGACGCTGCAGTCTTTCCTCCTCCCCACTGACCCCTCAGAAGACACACTACAAGGGTTCAAGTCACCCCTGGACCAACATTCCTTCGCATCTCCTGCCAAGCAGGGTGGCAGCTCACGCAAAGCATGCTGTTAAGACACATGGAGTATTTCAGTCATGGTTAAGTCCAAAACCTTTTGCCAAGAACGAGCTTGTTAAAAGTTGCTTTAGTCAGAAAGATAAAATGCTAAGCTGCCTACCTTTACAAAACAACATCTCATAGGAGCTGAAATTTAGACATTTTCCTCTGGAATAAGCTGGCTGGATCATTTCAGTCTTTTGGGGGTATAAAGCACAAAGAAACTGCCAAAACGATTTTACAAAAATGAGTTATATACATGGCTGGGAAGATATCTGTGAGTTCTGCTAGAAGAGGTTACCCCACGTGTGCTGCCAGTTGTGCCTGCCAGCTGCTACCCAGCTCCAGGTCTTCCTCCCCGCCGGGCTGCCCACAGTCCTTTCACCGACGAGCTGCTACGTTGGCTCATGACGGGCAAAGCCTCACTTAATGCAGGACCCCTGCTCTGTTTGGCAGTATTGTAGCGATGGGCTCATCTTTCTGCCAAAAAGCGTTGACCGTAAAAGAGGACATCTGACATTTGCTGAGGCTGTTGGGCATATAGGAAGAAAGGATAGGATTTTTCTGTGGGATTTGATCAGATTCATACCTGGAAGGCAAATGGCCAACAAAAATTCAGGTCTGAAAGTGATCATTCAGTAGATGGCTTGTTTCTATCCGAGGCGATATCTAAGCGAATATGCAGAGCCAGGCTTAGTACTTTTAACTGAAATCTGGAAGGCAGCTTCCCATAGTCTGAGTATGTAGTCATCTCCTTTTGGCCTTCAGCACGAAGAGGACTTGGAGTCCAAGATGCTTCATTTAAGAGCCTGCTCAGATTTTAACCCTTCCTATTCGTACAGGAGACGGATACAAATGGAGCAACGTCTGGCCGGTTCTCAGACACAGGGAGAGAGCCTGCAGTTGTCCCAAAGCTGTCAGCGGCATGGGGACAGGGCTCAGCACCAGAGTTTCTGTGCCAGCACAGTATTGCTGAGTAAGCCCTGGCCTGCTGCAGGCTGGCTTGCAGGCAGCACTGGGAACCGGGGCCCAGCCACAGCCCCTACGAAATGCCGTGGACGGAACAGAGATAAAATCTCTGCTAAGTCTGAGAAAACTTTCATGGATGTATGTCCCAGGTGAATTTGGTTCCTAGTGCTGCCTAACAGAGAGTGAAGCTGCTCTTTTTTTTTTTTTGCTCGTTTTCTTGTCCAAAGGCTCTAACAAACCCTCGCTAAATGTTGCAGCAAAACTGATGCCAGCAAATTTGATAATTTCTGTATCTTTGGGGACTCTTCTACGATTTTATCCTTTTATTCTAATTGCTGTGGGTATTTCACTTCACAATGTAATCCAACCGAGCAAATCAAGAAGAAAGATGAAAAGGAGAGAAGTTTCTTTGCATTGCATTTAATTGGGAGTTTCCCCACAACCTGTGTGGCAGTAATAGGCTTAGAGTCTTATTTGTACAGTAATGCTTGATTTACTTGTTTCTCCCCTTCTTCCTTTCTCTTCCCATGGTGGCACATTATTGTTTCAAACCGCTGGTCTTTGCTGCGGTCTCTTGTTTCCCACAACTTGCATTGCTGGGATGTTTACTTCCTGGATTTAATTCTAATTTAGCTACTACACTAATCCTTAAATAAATCTTTTTCAGTTCAACTCTTTCCCTTAACCCTATACACCAATGTTTACACTAATTTAAATAGGCAGGATATTAGATTAAAGTTAATTGAGGGAGTCAACATACTAATCCAAGTTCCTACAGGTTTACACCCCTGAAGAAAATATTAAGAGCAGCCCTATAAATTCCGCTTTCTCATAGTCAGAAAGAGGGAGAATACGCTTGGAGAGTGGCCCACTATTAGATTTTGGAAACCCAAGCCATTTGTATCATATGTTTCTCAAATCGTCAAACATAATGTAAGACAACGCATGCAGCTAAGCTGAATTCTCTCTCTTTCCCATCTCCAGGTTGACAGCTCAGGAAAGCAGTCTGAACACAGCTGGAGAAACTACAGGTTTCCACGAGAGCAACTGACAACATATTATTGAAGTATAAGAATCCTAGTATTTCCAAACAGCACAACTGAAATAGAAAAAAACGCATTAAAACTGAACCATAACATCCAAACCATGTAACTTAAGAGGCAAAACTGAATTTTTAAAACAGCTAATCTAGTAGTCCAACTTCAGGCTCACAAATTATTTACACCAATATCTGATGGTGCAAGTTTTCACCTGTAATTATGTGCAAATATAATCTAAAGCATATAAGCATCTAAAAACAAATTCAATGCAATCTACACGATAAAAAACATAATCAGATTTAATATAGATCTAAATCACCAAAACATCCACCCAACACTAAAAAAAATCTGCTCCATAGGGTTTTTTTTTGGACTAAAAATAAGTTTACCCATCTTCTGGGTGTGCTGCAAGTTCTAGTTATTTTCTTGCATTGCGAGGGAATGGAAGGCTGTGATAGGAACATTTTTGCTGGTTATTATTTTTTTATGATTTAGCATTGATATTGAGATAGCGACTTGTGTGCTGTATTGCACAGGCACGTAAAAAAAAGGCTTATGAGTATTACTGCAGCTGTGTATTTTGTTTCTGCCTTTAAAAGACTTACAAAAATGCCTAGCAAAGGAGAGGATGCAGAGCTACATGTGAAATAAACATAGTTAATTCTACTCTACAAATCAATACTTATGAAATGTCTCCTTTTGAAAAATCAGAATCCACTTTTGACTACGACGGTCTGGAGTTTCCAGAGCTGAAAACCACACAGAGTCATATCCCTCTCCTTTTAAACTGCAAACGCCTACCTCTTTCTTTCATGTCCCCTTGTAATGAGTTGGGTGCTGACTTGCACCAATTAATAACGTGACCCAGGGTGAAAATCAGCAGCGAATGGCAGCAAATCAAATACTGGACCCCTCCTGTCAATCCATAGCCCAAGCACATATTTATGTAATAAATTCACTCACTGTACTATGCCGAATCCTGCTAAACCCTGAACGCTCTGGGGCAGAAGTTGTAGCTTTTCCCTGCCAGGTAGGTGTTTACGAGCCTGGTAGCACCAGAAGCGTTTCTGGAGCCCACAAACATAATTTAGCTGCAGTAATGTGAAATTACTGAGCCGGTCTCATGCCGAGATGTGTTACATGCAATTGTAAAAAGGAAAAAAAAGTTTAACAGCTTAGCCACAAAGGAATGTTTATATCTGATTACACTAACTGCTAATTTAATGGTAGTTAATCAGTGGCATGTAATACAAGCCGAGCAGCCCAGTGGATTTATTGATGAATGGCATTTAAAGTTGTTGTTAGAAAACCAGTGCAGTTGCTACATTAAACAAGCAGGCGCAGAGCCCTATCAAACAGTAGCGCGTTGGCTAAGGGCAGATTTCTGCCTCAGATTACAGCGCTTCAGATCCTGAGTTGCCCCAAATTTACGCTGACCCAACAGCCCAGTGTGTGAGCTGCGGGCCCAGTCCTGCACAGCACAGAATAGATCCCCTGAGGTCGACACCAGTAAGAGCCACATTGCTGGGACGGGCTCTGAATATCAGAGGAAAGCGGGTACCCTCCTGGAGCCTGCGTGCTGCTCCTACCTGCCTTCAGCCACTGGAACAGCAGTTACCAGGGCTGCAGCTTGAGGCTTAAATACTGGAGTGGGATTTTTATTCTTCCTCTTTCAGGCGTGCCTGGGCCACTCCACACCACTTGCAGGTATGTATAAACTGCAAGGGGCACATTTCTTCCCCTCTGAACAGAGCAGGGACTGAGGAATGGATGCAGCCCCTGCACAAATGCAGCACTGCCAGCTGCACAACTGCATCACTTCCCAGCGTGGGAGCCTGCCTACGCCTGGGCTGAGGGGGGCTGATTTAGAGGAGACAGAAGGAAAGGTACAGCCACCTTGTCCCCTCTGGTGAGTATTGATTTGGCTGGATGGTCACTCTGCACCTCCCACACCCGACCCATACAGCTGCCACATACCACGCAGCTTGTTTTCCTTAGCACGAAATATGAGCAAAGGGAGTTGCGAAGCAGCGCTGGAAGCAGATTCCCCCAGAGTACATCCATGCCTGAGATTAAAAAGAAGAGAAAATATTTTTAAAAAAGATCAGACTGAACCTTTTTACTCAGGAAGGCTTCTCCGAGTGGCCACTGCTCCCTGTTTCCCCCCGGAGTGCTGCAGCATCCAGCTATCCAGCCTCAGCCTCCCGACCCTTCGGCCAGCTGAAGTCATCGGGAGTTTCACTACTCCTGACTTGGCTGGGAAGAGGCCAGCTGCCAAGTGAGAGGCATCTGTAACGGAGTAAAATGTTGAAAATTATGTCAGTTATTTATTAATGGGAGACAGTTTACTGAATGCTGCCAAAATTTAAGAGCTTCTGTTTCTTTGTGAGCTTCAGTTCCTTCTTGTGTAACTGTCAGGAATGTGTCCGGCATTGCCTATTTCATGAACAATTTTCTTTACCATTTAACTGGAAGATTTCAAAGACACAAGACAGCGAGTTTTCAGGCTATTAGCAACAGCCACAAGAAGAGCAGGTAAAGCAAAATCACTCCATTTGCAGAGACCTGCCAAATGAGGTGCCTTGTGACCCAGCGTTACAACGATGGGGTGTTCAAGAAAGACTCACTTGAAACATAAAACCTGGTCAAAACCTTGATACAGTATTAAATTCACCCCGATCATATTATTGCAGGGAAAACAGAAAAACTAGTATGGCAGTAATTTCTTGTTCAGAATTAAGTGTAAGCCAACCCTTAGAGGAGGCAGTTCATTAAATCACCTCTCGGCTTAAGGGCAAGTGTGGGGAGCCCCAGTAGGTTTCAGTTCCTGATGGAAACAGTAAGCTATGCTAAACCAGTTGCTTATTAATAGAATCTGCCATTAACATTGTAACTCCTGTTTGATCCTGCATGACACAGGTATAGAAAAGCACATCTGAAAGTAGAAAACAAGGCAGGAGGCACACGGGAATTAAATCTGGCAGACACAGGAGTCTGGCTGTGGAGTTTCCAGATGACCCTCCCGTAGTGGCAGGACTGGGCACATGAAGTAGTTGGTGGGAAAGACTTGCAAATTCTGCATGCACCCTCACGAAACTCATTTGCTACTACCTTACTCGGCAGCCCCAGTGAGGCTGGTATACACAGACACCAGTGAAGGACTAGGAGAGGTGGGATGGGATTCCCCTACCTTCGCCTTAGTCGTTGAGAAATCACGTATCTAATGAAAACTACTCATCTAGGCTTCCTCTGTAATTAGCAGTCCATAGATGAGGTGGGATGAGTCACTGCCAGGGGCAGCATCCGCCTCAGATGCTTTTTGCCCATTTCTGTGTCAAATCGGAAGAATCGCCCTTGGGAGATGCCTCTTCTCTTCACCAGCTGTTAAGGGTGTGTAGCTGACTAGCTTCAGCTCGCTCAGCTGACTAGCAGTAGGCGAAACAATCCCCTTCTGGATGGGTATTGCTCAACCTTATGCCCTTTCTTATTGCACTCCTCACTAGGGTCACAGCTGGAAAAGCACACAGGCAGCTGCAGGCCCAGAATCGAAAGAAAGTCAAAATACCTTTGCAGTTAGAAGTCAAATACAAACAAAACTGGAGAGGTGTGCAAAAAATATATAGATCTGAAGGTTTAAGTGTCAAGTTGCATTTTGCAGAAACAGCAAGAGATTTCTTCTGTCCCAGGATCCATGCTTACCCAGCAAAGGGCTAAGCTCCTCTGCAGCACCAGGACGGTCAGCCCCTTTCTTCATGGTTTTGCTGGGATCAGCAAGATAAGAGAGTCAAAGACAGACTTTCTCCCTTGTCTTCTCTGCAACCGGCAGCATCTTTTCCTGGGAAAGTGCAAGAGCAGAGGAGGAACACTGTGGCAGCAGGTGGGTGGCTGTGGCCTAAGACAGGACCAGGCGCACCCACTACAACCTCCATTCTGGGATGAATCCCACAGGGATGAATGCTGGTGGCTCAGATTAGCAGGGAGATGCTCAGAACAGCAGGACAGAAACCCACCTCCCCACACAGCCTCGCAGGGACGCACTGATCTGTGGCCAAGAAGCTTTTTCGTAGCATTGCAAACGTTTACCCATGTTAAGAAGGATACAAATAGCATTGCTCAACCAGGGCCGGAGACCTGAGCTCTGTACGTAGCTCTGTCAGAGCAACCCATGAAGTCGTTTAGATGAGACACACTTGAATTAAACTACACATAGTCTTTGCATTTGTGGAGCTGGAATCAGCTACGCCATGAACCAAGTGCACTGCAAACCTGTGTTTGCAGCTGAAATAAGCACTTACAAATGGGTCTTCTGTGTTCCCTGTAGATGGAGACAAACATCAGCTCCGACCGTTCGCTGTCTTCCCAACTCATCCACATCATTTGCCATTCATGTTGTGCCAGGCTAATTCCCCGTGCTGTATATTTTCAAACAGGCCATTAAAAAATTGTGGTGCTGGTTACTTCTCAGGCAAGAGGGAATGCTCAGTACATAGGAGGGTTTGTTGCTTGTTTATTTCCAGAGCCAAATTTTTATTTCTTTCCAGCTCTGCAGATATAAAAGAGCAGCAGTGGTAGACACAAACTGCACTGTGGAATTTGTTGCTGGTCTGGTATAAACAGCCCGTCCTGTGTATTGACCTAATGTAAACAGCCAGTAGCCTATATAAACAACTAGCAGTTGAGCTTAGGCTAAATGAAGCCCCAAAGTATGTTTGAGCAGCAAGAAATCAAAAGTCGGTACATGTATTTCCAACTTGTATGCTGTTGTTTCTCTGCTTGCCAGAAAGAATTCTCTTTTTTGCAAATTTCTTGGAAGTTTGGAATCGCGTACTTTGCAGTTTCCCCAAAGAGCAGGGTGCCAGGGGAGGTTACTTCTGTCTCATGGCTCTCCCCGCACTCTGCACCTCCCAAAATCAGGCTGCCAAGGGAAGGAGGAGCCCAGCAGCAGGGGACAAAGGAGTCTCAAGGCGAGCAGATTCAGGCCCAGCATCCCAAAAGGGATTCTGCAAGTTCCAAAACTTCCCATTGGAAAAAATGAAGTCATGCTGATTTGTTAGACTACATTTGCATATACGATTATCCATATAGTCATCTTTAAGAACTGGACTGTCCTGAAAAGGTGTCTCATTTTTTAGAGGATTCTGCTTCATTTGGGGTAGAAGTCTATGAGAAAACAACAATCATTCAAAATTACGCCTTTTTTTCCCCTTTGAGATACAGCTCTCTGAAAATCCCAGCCATTCTTAACAAAATGTGTGAAATATTCTTTAAAATTCATTTCACAGATCAAGATTAATCTTTACTATTGATTTGACTATAAGGCTGTTTTGCAGCTTTACTCTGAGGCAAATACTGAATTGAGCTGGAATTAAACGGAAATGGTGGTAGAGAGCGGATGCGAAGGGAAAATGGACAGAAAAGAGGGTTAAAAGTGGGACACTCTTATAGCTATTCTTAGTAACAGCAGGGAAAGAAATAAATAGATGCAGTTATTTTGGGTGGCTGAGAGAAACTACAGAAAGAATACAAGCCTTTTATCTTGAAATAATCCATCTGACATCAGCCCACCTTGGCAGATAGCTGTTTGCTCTCTGAGGAGAAGAGAGCCAGATGGTTCTCATATTTCTAATGGCTATGTATCTACATGACAAACACCATCTCCAGGTTAGCAGTTACTGCTGGAAGCTTCATTGGCTTGGGGGGGCAAATGATTAAGAAAATATGAACATTTTCTTGTCTTTTTTCCTTATTATTTTTTCCTTCTTTTTTCCCCCCCTCCCCTAAGCCAGTCTCAGATGGGAAATGCCCTCCCAGCTTGGGCTGCATGTCAGACACCCAGGCTGCGTCTGCACCTTCACAGGCTGGGTGGAGGACTCTGATTTGCTGTCAGTTCTGCACTTTTCACTAACTGGATTCATTGCGAGGGTACAGAGATAGTCCAAAGCCAAGCTGTCTGGTGTAACCATGCCTCTTGCAAACCTGTTGACTTTCCACATCCATACCAAAAGTCAGACAGAATTCAGCCTGAGGTGAACCCTGCTGGGGCCTAATGCATTAGGTTTCTGTACCGCTGAACCATGTAATGAATCCCAGGGTTGGTGCTAATGCAAAACTAGTGGTGATGTGCTAAATGGTTTAACTGCTCATAAAATGGTGGCTAACCACCTGTCCAGTTGTTATCGGGCAGAGGCAGTTTAGCAGTAGTAATAAAACCATGCTATATTAAATTATAGTGGCTAGCAATAAACAAAAGGAGAAAATAAAATTAAAAGTTAATTAAAATAAAATGCACTGTTAAAATAAGCTTTCTTGAATATTAAATAATAACAGGAGGAAAAAAGAAAAAAAGACATGCCTTACCAAATATGAAACCTCACAGACAGAGTGGTTACTGCCTGAACAAGACTTAGAAATAATATGCTAAATTTGAATCTTTAGGACTGACTGAAAATTAATATAGAAACATTACGACTTCATATTGTTGACTATCCAGCACTTCCTGTATCAGCACCCAGTAAATGCACTCCCCCAGGTACTCAGAAAAAGAAAGTTGTGCATGGTTGTGAGATTCTGTTGTCTCCTGCATCACTCTAGATATACCACCTTACACTTATACTGTAAGAAATGTCATATGCTGAACTGCAAGATCATCAGTTATTAAAAGAATGCCACATAACTTCACTGCTTAATCCTTTACGCCCCTCCATATTGCCTAAACCGCAGATGAGGGCCACCAATAGTCAAAGGTACCCACAAAGGTTCAGAAGCATCTTAGAGATTATGTAAGGCTATGTTTCTCTAGAAGTACTAGTCACAATTAATACTCTTCATTATTATGAAATTTAAGAACAACAAAATAAATTTATATAAACTCTTACTGTCAACAGCTCAGTTCCTCAAGGTCAGAAAACTGAGAAATTCAGCTTTGCTACAAATACTTACACTAACTAACCAGGGCACAACCACTCATCTTTAACCACCAGTAAATCCCAGCTCCTTGAGGACTCTGCAATGGATGTATAAATTCAGATCTGTCAATTACAGCTGCTTCCTGTTTCCTTTTCAACTCTAAAGATAGCAAGATACTGGCAGACAGTAATGATGAGGGGCACCTCTGAGGAGGTGTGCTCCTAACAGGTCACACTATTTGCAAAAAAATCAACAACCGAACTCTGAAGAGAACCTGAAAACCTCCATGTTTTTCCTAATAATAATATTATCTGGGGTATGTGTGTATACACATATATAAAGATTATTCTATCTCCTTATATGATTTGTTGTGTAAAGAGTAATCAGCCTGGAATTATCTACTTTCACTGCTCACATGTTATAGAAAGCCAGCATGACGCTGCTTTTGAGTTTTAAACCACGGGCAGCCTTTGGGCGCTGTTCCAGGCTGCAGCAGAGCTTTCTAACACGCACAGGTGTCTTCTCACACAGGAGCAAAGCATCAGGATGGCTGGGGAAGGGCAGCCTGGCTCTGCGCTCAGTTCCCTGCTTGGTGAGGGCACATCTGAGGGTGCCTGCGTTGCCTGGGGAAAGGGGCTGGGGACTGAGCTCAGCCCTGCTCCTGGCTTGCCTGAACTGCCTCACTGCTGGCTCTTCTCTGGCTGCTTGGGGGGGCTCTGCCTGGCGTTCGCCCAGGCAGCCCAGCTGTAGAAAGGCAGCTCTGAGCTGGTGGGCACCACGCTTCCACAGGGCAGGGGTTTGACGCCCCCTTAGCAGCACAGGCATGGCTGTCTGGGGCCCCGACCAGGGCAGCATGTTAGCACACACAAGCAACTATCATGCGTAAAGATGATCTTACCATTGGCTGCTTCTAGGCTGGTGGGGTTTTGTGCGTGGGTTACTAAACCCCAGCACTCACCTCCAGAAGGTCAGTATTTTGGCATTGCCAGACAGAGATGCTAAGGCTTATAGAAACAGTCTGTCCAAGCTGCACTGCAGGCTGGAGTGGTGGCAGGTCTCAAGTGTCCTCGGGATCTAACAACACATGCACTGCCATACTCATAGTGTTAATACTCACTGTTTTAATAAATTCGCAAATTGAAAATATTGCAATGATTAAGGAATGCATTCTATTAGAAACCTAGGGGTTTGAAGATTTTCATCTCCATCCTTAGGCATCAGCTTTGTGTTGAGTTTGTGATTCCAGCGGTTTAGTATAATGGGTGTGCAGCAGAATGTCATTTAAAAGGAGAGGCTAAGTAGCATGAAATCAGGAATAACTGAAATTAAAGCTTGACTAGAAAAGCAAAACTTTCATAATTAAACTCATTTCAGTATGATGGATGTTTTTGATTTCATAGACAGCTCTGTGAGCATACATCTGGGTAATACCAAACTACTGTCCAGAAAACATGTCAGACGCTTTAGGTTAGGGATTATATTTTTAGTCTTTCCTTAGTTCCCTTGTTATACATATCATTTCAAGGCAGTTGATTTGCCAGCTGCCATAAACCCTGTTTAAATATTCTACATGTCCAACAGTATCACCAAACGAAAGCTGAGTACTGAAAATCACCCTGGTTCAGCGGGACCTTTTACCTCTGGAGAGCCTGTAAATGCTGCTGTCATGGCAGCAGCACCTGGCTCTGTAGCTGACTTTGCAGAACAGTTGTATTTCTAACAGTTCAGATGGTTCAGATCTGGTCATGTATGTATTGTTTCAGAGGCTTCAACGACAGATACAAATCTTGAAACTCTATACTGAACATGATGCTTATCACATGGCAAAGGAGTTGAGACTCTTGTTATTATTAATAGCAGCCCATATAAACACAAGCCAAGTCCATTCAGAGATGCTGCTCCCCACCCAGCATTGCTGTAGATTACATTTGCCTGCTGCTTTTTGCATTACCATTATTCATAGTCCTTCATTTTGCTCGGTTGTGAATGATGGACAGAAGCTGACAACGCGGGAGGGTTTGGAGTGTGGATTTTAAACCACGTGGGAAGAATAGAAATGATATATCTATGGATACTCCCTCAGAGGTCTCAGCTCTAACACCACGAAAGAGGGATGCTGAGCAGCATGTCCTTTCTGCCAAGGAGGCTGAGGGAGGAAGAGATTGGAGCACCTGGTTTACACTCTTAAGAGACTCGGCAGATTTTCACTTGGCAGATACTTGGGGCATTAATACAAGTCTGGCCAATGTTATCTGCCTGGCTGGTCTTCTGCCTTCAGTGCAAGGAAGTAAAGATATGTTTTGATCTAAAGATATACATGCATATGTGTTTATACATACACATACGTATGATTAATCCATAGTTTTCCTTGTATATAAAATGCTGTTTTTCAAGCCTAACTTGGCCCTTTTTACCAGGCCCTCTACTTCATCCTCTGAGGAGTCCGTGGTCTCCTCTGAAACATTTTTCTTCAAAGGACATCATCTGAATGTGTACATATTTACGTCTCTCAATATGCATATATATTTATATGTCTCTCTTTCTCTCCTCGTATATATATTTAAATGGTCTTAAGTACTTCTTGTCAGCTCTTTAGCTGATGTGCACCACCAGCACAGACAGTGGAAATAAATTCATATCTCCTAAAGATCAGACCATTACATATGTAGCTACAAATTCATCTTACCAAATTTTATTTTTATAGGCCACCTATCACCTAATGATGATGTATCTGAATAGATATAATGCTTTGAGATAATAAGGTTAAGCTACCACACTGAGGAATGTAGTATAAATCTAGATGGATAGATAAAATAGAATGGGATTAGTGATGTTTTACAGCTTGAGGAAGACAGGAAAATAAACATCAGTAACTTCTAAAAAAGTTGTACAAAGTTCCAGGTTCAAAACCTGGCATTTTTACTCAATTGCCCGTCTCCTTTCAGCCTTTCTATTTACAAATGTTCTTGTGTGTGTCTTCATTAGTCCCAATTGAGAATAATCTTTAAAGGGTCAGTGCATTCATATGATATTAATAAAGTATGTTTAAAAACATTTAATATTCAGCTACCCACAGGAATAGGTCATTCTGATGGGTAAACATTTCAAGAAAAGCAGGTAAATTGGATTTTGCTGAGCTGGCAAGATGCATCCAAGAATTGGATGTTTTGGGAGACAGGCTTAATGAAGATTTTGTACCTTAAAATTGCTTTTGTTTATAGGCTGTGATTTAATTATGCCGTCGGATACCAATTATTCCAGAAGTTAATGAGCTGTGTAATTTCCCATAAAACAACAGTCTCATGCAAAATATGTTTGTAAAGGAAACACTATAATAGGGGGGAAATGTTTTTTTCCTTTTTTTCCCATAAAATAAAAAAAGGAAATTATCTCAAAGCACTTTATTGAAATGATGTGTAGTTAATAATTAACTATGCAAAACTTCTCAGCATGAGGTAGATTCTGTAAGGAATGGTAGACTGAGGAGGAAAAAATCCTCAAAGTTAAACGGAGAGTGAATTACATCCAGCAAAAGCTGTGGCCCTGGCTCCAAGGACTCTCCCAGGAAGAGCAGGACACTGTGTAAAAATGCTTCCCATCTTCTCCCATGACCTTTTAAGCAGCAGGTCTCTAACAGCTGCAGCTCCTTCCTTCCTCTGAAAAGGAGCTACCGTCTTCCCTACGTGACAGATCCAGACTGGAGTCCATCTGGTTGCTGCAAGACGTGCTTTTGCTGTGGCCAAAGTGAAATAAAGTGCACCTGGGAGTAGATTTCCCCAGATTTTGTCTCACCACAGGCAGCTTTGCACCTGCTGCCTGGCACAGTGGAGTACGTACCATGAACGGTACCCGCACCCTGGCTCAGCAGCACTGGAAACAGACCATTCAGCATCTGTTCAGAATACCTTACTGTGCATGTGGACATTTTAAAGGTAGTAAATTATACCCATCATTGCCATAAAGAAAAATCACCAGCTTTCTTCTCCAGATAACTTATGGGAAGAGGCTTGAGTTGAAGATGCTCAGATGAATAGAATGCCTGGAGTAAAGATAATTTTTCCCATTCAAATGGCACAGACCAAAATATTGTCTCAAACACCTCATTATTCCTATTAAGGTAACATTTTGATTTGAAACATCTGTGGGTTCTGGAGACCTGACTGAACCTGACATTCTCATCCTCCGTCAACTGTATTACGCCTGGCATGTGTTTGTTCATACATGTGTCTTGCGGAGGAGGCAAGGACAGGCTGAACGTGTTCTGGTAAAGTGAGATCCCCCTCCAAATTCTTTCTGGATATAGGCTACCAGCACCATCCCAGTCCTTCTGTTTGTGAGCAGTCCTGGTGTCCACACTGAGTAGGACTTGGTCCACAGAGAGTTTGAAGAACCCATGTTACATGTCCAAAAGGATTTTCATAGAGATCATTTCTGCCATTCCACCCAAAAGGGGCTACTGCCTTCTTTTACCTCTGCTAGATGACAGATCCAGGCTGAAGCCCATCTGGCTGCTGCAAAATCGGATTCCCACATTTCCTACCCAAACGAAGCAGGTATCTTCTCTAAAAGCATCACCCTTCTTTGCAAGATAGTGAAGATTTTGACTACAAGCAGAAAAAATCTGAACCAAACCCAAACAAACAAAAAAGAATGAATTAACAGCAAAATAAAAAAAAAAAGAAAAAACTTCTTTCTAACACAGCAATAATTTAAAGCCCTACAAAATGGAGGCATTTCTGAATAACTAACTAGACTTGTCTCTGGTTAGCATAAAGGCATGCCTGCTGCTAGGTCTTTGTATAGAAATCCTTGAGGAGGAAAAGATATATTCTCGGCAAAATAAAATGTTGTCAGCTCTTTAAGCCTTAGTGGGAACTGAAAATGTCAAGCTTATACCTGTTAGGCATCATTTAAATTGAAATATAGACCTTCTTCAGTCTTCAAAGTAATGCACTTCAGGTGATAATGATGGATTAACGTTGAGAGAAAATGACCTAGCAGCCTGTTAGTTACTTTTTTCAATTGAGTGGGAGCACACCAAATTTTTCATCGATCTGCCAATTGGAGACAGCTGAGAAATGACGACTGCGCTTACTACAGGGTTCGTACATAAATATTCACTGATGAGCACATTAAAATATGGGAAAGCGGAGGAACAGTTTGTTCAAATTCTGCTGCATTTAGACTCATGTTCAAACAGCTATATATTTCTAAACAGTGAGGGTTTACAAGTTCAAAGAGTTGCCCCCTTCACAGTCAAGTTTCTTATAAGTTTCTTACAACATCACACAAATGCATTTTACAAGGCAGCTCCGTTACTCACAAGATTAATTCAGTGCCCTTTAAACTGTGGGAGTTGTATTCAAATGTGGTTTAGATTAAAGTGATTTAGCATTATTCCAACATCCAACAACATGAATGTATGTTTTCAATGGATGAATCTGAAATCAGCTGTTCTGCATTGTTAAGCCTCTTACAACAAGCTGTTTGGATTGCTGGCTGCTCAGCACCCCAAAGGGACAGATTAATCTCTGAACTCTGTGGCTGACTCCTACTTAGAGTTCTCAAGAGTCTGCTGTTCATCTGGGCAGCCCTCAGACAAATAAGACAATTTACAGGAATCAATAACAAGCAATTCCAGACTACGGTGAACTGGAGATAACTCTCGCCCTAGGCAGATGTAGGGATGATAGCTGCACCCTTTGCTGCATAAAACCCACCCTTGAGATTGGTGGGTGAATCCTCCCTGAGCAGGGAAGAGTCATCTGGAGCACCGAGGACACGCAGTCTCGCCAAAGTAATGAGGATTTTGCCTGAAACGTGGCATGTGCCGTGCAGCCCGAAGTGAAGCAGTGAAGAGCACGTTCGCTTGGGAGCGTAGCAAAATGCCCATGAATGCACACTGGGGTACAGCCCAGCAGCAGGAGCAAGAACAGAGACACAACAGCAAACCTTTCATAACGTCGTTAGTCCTAAGTAATAAAGTAGGAACAAAAGGGGGTTTCTTTCTGAAGGAACAGTTAGCTTTTCCACTTCAGAGACCAGAGAGAGATGACTTTTGTTACCTGGAGCACTGAAATGCGCAGGAAATGGGGCTCCGCGGATCACTCAGGCATTAAGCCTGTGAACCTGAGCTCTTTTCCAGAGAGACAAGTAAAAGGCACAAGAAAATAAACGTAATTCAATAACTGTTCAGAAGAGAAAAGCTTTGCCTCTACTCATCAGTGAAACCTAACAGTAATAGCAGGTGCATGAAAAGCAAATCCACCACACACATAAATGTGAAGCGGGGACAGCTTACTGACATATATATGAGAAGGAGCCCTTGAGATCAGTATTAAACAAATTCACCAATCTCTTGACAAATAAATAGTTTGAATTCAAGCTAGCTGTTTTTTCGGGGAGTGCTATTAGTTGCTAGCATCAGCTACTGAGATGAATTCCTAATTATTAGTGCAAATGTGATCCACACAGTTGCTTGCTGCAGTTCCTGTGGGTCGGCATGTACATTAGTTTGGGAATGGAGGATTTTGCCAGCAGGACCTTCCAGCACGGCACACATCACCTCCTGAGGGGTCCTGCCAGCATTTATGGTCCTCTAGGTGCCTCACTCACCTTTTTGAGGGCTCTGAAAGATGGAGGCGACAGATAAATCAGGAGATAAAACATAGACAGGAGATCAACGGTGGCTACAATAGCTCAAAGAACCACTGAAGTTACAGGGCAAATAAGCAGTCTTTCTTTTTCGAGTAGCTGTTAGCACAGATGACATGGAAGGTGACTGGTAAGAAACAGCTTTCCTGGATGCAAGAGTAGGGAGTTTCCAGTGGATAAGGCAGTGACTGCACTGCTTTTCTTCTGAAGCTGGTCCTTCACCCACCTGCTGGTGCTTCACACAGGTCCGCCCACTGCAGCCACGGGAGACGGGCACAAGGCTGGCGCAGCCAGGCAAAGGCACTGGTGCTCTGATGGAGCCTCCAGTGAAGCTCAGAGGCGAGGTACCTCAACCACTGAAGCAGGTGGGGACATGCTACATGATCCAATGCAAAAAGATTCTTTCTGTAGACCGAGTTTGGCCTTTTAATGCTCTAGTTAATAACTAATGGAAAACAAGTTTCTAGTGAATAATACAGAGTGAATAGAAAATAAAAGCAAGCTGTAATTAAGCAATGAATACGACTTCTTATCAGATAGAGAGGGAAGTTTGATACTCTGTCCTTTACTGTTTTTCCCAAATGGGTTTTTTCCTGTGGAATGAATGATTTCAAATCAAGCTAAGGGGAAGATACTCAGGCCACAGACAGGGGCCCTGTGATCTCTTTTTGATTTCTTGCAAGTGTCCTTTGAAACACAGTTTCAAGTTCTAACAGCTCACTGTTTGTAGGAGAGGCAGGATGAGGAGCAGACAGGATTTTTTGCAGATTATGGAATTTCTTTGGGGTGGGGAAAATTGTGTCCCACAGCCCTGCATTTTTGCGTAGGACATCCTAATCATTAGTCCTTTAAGCTGTCTTGTACCCATGCTGAGGTTTCTGCTACATCCAGTTATGGCAAGGAGACCCTAGGTGACAAGACATGATGCTGGCATTGCTTAACGTGTAGATAACCCCATTGCTATTTTGGTATCAGGAGCCTGGCCAGGGACTCTCTGCGGAAGAACAACTCCTTTGTAGTCAGTGGCTGAAACCCAGCCCTTGCTGTCTGCATAGCAAGTCCCAAAATCCTCAGCAGAGCCCAAAACCATCAGCAGGGCCATGGTGACACCACAGCAGAAGAGTCCCAGTGTGTTGGCTGGGCAAAGCCACTGTCAGAAGTCCAGCGGAGGTGAGAGCCTACAGGGGAGACACGTAGGTCAGGCAGGAGCACAAATGATGGGCCTCGTCAGAGGGGTGTCGTTGTGGTGATGCAAAGATCAGTGCCTGAGTTATGAGAAGGGCTTTTTCTAGGAGCTGCACCAGTGTGGGGAGCAATCCTGGTGCTCTGCTCACACTGGTGGCTGCCTTGGCAGGGAAACATGTGCGGCTCCACCTCAGTCCCAGGGAGGAGCGAGGTCACTGTGAAGTTTCTGGCTCCTTCCCTCCATGGTGTGCCTGGCTTGGAGGACTTTTCACTTTGCCTTGCAGTGCTTATCCCAGTGGGAGACTAAAGAGTGCCAGCTGTAGTACCCAGAATGGCTTGTTTTGGTCACCAGCTGCTGTACCTGAGGTGTTGGTGCTGGTCTCAGCATCTGACCTCAGCAGAGGTCAGCTTGAATGCAGCTGTGAAAACTGCTGGCAGAACCAAAGGCTGGGCCGTTTTTTCTTTAACACGGGAGTTTGTGTCCTCCATGCCAGAGAACACAACAGCCTGCTATTTCATGGTTTCACACAACAGGTGGAGATGAGGGAGGTAAGAGTGCAAGGCCATCAAGTGGAGTATGGGCTCGTACCAGGCAGAAGGGGAGCTCACTGTATCTCTTAGGGGATCAGTCAGCCACAGGATGGACGAGACCAGAGGCTCAGTTTCAGTTTTCCCTTTGGCAGGTTGTGCTTGGAGGAGTTCTGCAGGGGGGGCTGTAAAGGCTGCCCGGCAGTGAAATCTGGTCCAGGCATTTGTCACTTTGTGAAAGCAGGAGACAGTATCTGAAGATCCGTACAACTGAAGATGTGCAAGAGGTGCTTAAGCTAAAAACAATGAACAGGTCAATTAGCTGGTGAGGTCCCATGTCACCACCACAGCAGACAGAAAGAGACTGAAGGAAGACCCTGCTGCTTTCTCATTGTTGTGCCTAGTTATGTGCGAGGACTGCAGAGTCCGAGAGCAGACATGCAGCTCTTGGTGAGGCTGATAGATACCCCACTGTCAGATGCATGCTGCCCATGCCCACAAGCTCTCCATTCAGGTTCTCAAGGAGGAGCCAGCAGATTTCATGAGCTTGTGCTGAAGAGGCATTGTCTACTGCTCATTGCTGTGGGCTCTGTGTCGGTGTGTCATTGCTCTCATGCTGTTTCTTGGTTATCTACCCGGGGAAGGGAGAACCAACCTCCCACCGCAAACAGCACTTGGCAAATGGTCCAGAACTAAATCTCCATCCGTAACTCCACACTCTCTCAGGAGTAATCGCATTGCTTTAATCACTCCATGAATCAAAAAGGAGACCACAATATTTAGTCCATTTAAAACAATTTGCCATCTAACCTGTCCCAGCTTTATCCATTAGTTATCAGATCAGCTCTGCACTCAGAGCCCCACCCGCCTTGTTCACAGAAACGGGCTGGCGGAAGGATGGGGAGAGGGAGAGGAAGCAACCCCAGGGCTATGCTAACAACTGTGAGGGTGAATGAAAGGCAACAGCCTCGCTCAGTGCTAAGGACAACACAGATAGTGCGGAGCAGGGCTGAGGGGCTAACCCAGTACTGCAGAGGGGAGCAAGAACTGCAAACACAGCCCATCGTTCTGCCCCCCGATGCATCCATCCCCTCGGTTTGTTAGGCTAAATTGCCCCATAGACGTCAGCACACTTTTTCAGGACTTGCCTGTGACCATCCCAAGGGCCAGGCAAAGAAAGAAGCCAAGCTCCAGCTGTGACTGAGGCATTAGTTTCTCTGAGAATACCACTGGGAATCAACAATACAGTTATTTTCCCCTATCAAAAACTTTCCTCAGATTTGATACAGTGACTTAACTGTACTCTCATACTTCCACTCCCACCACAGGCACCAGATGGGACCTTCTGAAGCTGATCAGATGTTGAACTTTCCCAGTAGATCTCACTGGAACAGCATAGGACAGTCATTTTGATATGCCGGAAAAAGCCACAGTCTTAAATAGTGATAAAATATGCCTCTGTGGTTGGGTCTGTTTGCATTTTTGTTCGGATTTCTTACCATGACTTTCCCTCTCCCCCCTGGGTCACTCCACTAGCAGTTGCAACAGTAGGAGCATTTTGGTAGACCGCTGAAGTGTTCACAGCTGGTGCCTTATCACATGGGTGCTTTTCCCACTTTTCCCATTGCTATCATTAATGCAGCTTATGCATAGAATTGGATACCATCAATGTACTGGACTCTAACAAGGTTTGTAGCTCCCATGTTTTTAACTGTCTGGTTTCTCTATGAAATTGCCACTTATGAAAACCTTTGATTTCAAAATAAATGTGATATATGGCCGGTATAAATACTACCCTGAAACAATAAATAAAACCTGTGTAGTAATGACAGCCTTGTTCTTCCCAGCTGTGTGAATACTCCTGTGGGAGTCAAGCTGGTGTAAGCTAGAACAGCCTTAAGGCAGCTCTAATATGCACCTAGGAGGTGGATGGGTCGAGCGGCTGGAGTAGGAACAGAGGAATTTCAGGATTACCATAGTTACTGTTTACTCACCATCCCTGGCCGTACGCAGAGCACAGAACTTGTGGAACTAGTGGTGAAAGCCAGAAACTTTAATATAGAACGAAATTACGGCTAGCAAGGAACAAGCACCAGAAGTCTGGCATTTAGTTCAGCTTACATAATCTCCTCAAAGACCAGCTGCTTAGCAGAATTATCCAAAGTAAACTACTGCTGGTATTCCTTCTTTTTACAAAAATAAATTAATTTTTTAAAACAACCAAAAATAATCCCTGTGTGCAGACTTTGTGTCTAATTGGACATACCTGTTTATTTTCACCCAAGCAAAGCCTCTCAGTTCAGTGAGAGGTTTGTCTTGGACACAGTTATGAATCGTGTGAATTTTTATATCATTACGCCCTTTAAAAAATGGGCATTTGTCCTGTACCTAAAATGTGTCAAGCCCTCAATGCAATAACACAATGAATATTCTCTATTGGATACAATAAGAAGGAGAAAGATACTAAGAAAAATAATTTTTTTTAAGTTCACCTGCAGACCAAAAGCAATGAAGAAAGACTTTGAGTCACATTATTTCCACATACTGCCCTAAATTGGTTTGTGTCTGAGTCCTGGGCTGACAAGAGGCTAGTGAACCTTGGAAGACCCGAGGCTTCTTTTGGCTTTGAATTTCAATTTGGAAGTGAAATTTGACACTGAGCAAATTTCACCTGGTTTCATGTTTCCCTGGAAAAGGGGGAGATGGATGAGGAAACGCAGGTAGCTGTCAGATGGCAGCTGCAGTGAAAGATGTGAGGTTGTGAGCAGCAGCAGCGCAGGGAGCGTGTTCGTGCTGCAGACAGAAAAGCATCGTCAGGTGAGGAGCATCCATATCCCTGAGTAGAGGTTGCTGATGCTGCTGTGCCTAACAGGGACGTGCAGAAATTGGCGTCCACAATGTGGTTTTGGTGGTCTTTAGCCAAACGTACGTCTGTATGTGACCTTTCTAAATGGCAGGGAGACAAACCACTTCATCCTGTCGCGTATCAGAAGGTGCAGTCAGACTCCACGGATTTTCCCACAAATATTGTCTGCCCTGCAGCCCCATTCCAGAAAAAGTGATGGAATGATAGAGTGTTTGTCTGATTGTAAGATAAATGCACAACAGCTGGAATGCGAGACCTGGCACCAGAGGGCTTTTGCCAGCAGGCCAAGGAGAAGTGTGCAAAGCAAGTAGGAATGAAATTACACGGCTCGTCTGTCCGCGCCGCGTAAGAGTGCGAGGCCAACTAACCCAGAGTGATAGATCAGTAATTCGTCATTGTAAGGGAAGCAGTTTACAAAGAGCACCAGAATCCTTGAAAGATGTGTAACACATTGATTGAGTTCCCTGAATAATATTTTACCAGCAAGAAAAACACAAGTGAGATTTAATTATATAGCCCACCAAAAAAAAAAAATCATTACAGCTGCTTCATTCTGCCCTTCTCAAATGCTGATTTTTATCAGCAGATTAAAACGCTTCCGGCTGAAAGGCCAATTAACTGATTTCGTGTTTTCTGCCTGTCCTGATCACAGGGAAAGTCTACAGTCCAAGGGAAGCACAGTCGTAAGCGACTGGAAGGATTACTGCCTAGGCTGTGTGATTTCCAATGAAAGAAAACATGTTGGCCTTCAGCTCTCCATCCCGCTCGTACATTCACGCACTCAAAAGCTGCAGTGCCTGTTCTCTAGTTGATAGTGCTCCTTTGTCACAAGCTCTCCCTCCTCCCCTTTAAGCACTTTCTCTTCTCTCTGTGCACAGATCTTCTTCCTAGAAGAATTCAGTTGTAAACATGGAAAAGGTTGGGAAAAAAACTGCTTTTGGGGGTATAAATGCATGGCAGGTTATGCTGCAGCCTTTCAGAGAACAAGCTTGTGCTTATTACTACAGCACCAAAGCACTGCAGGCATAGAATTGCATCCCAGGGTGTGTTTCTGCACTTGAAAAATTTCCTATTAGCTTCTATTAGGCTTTTTACATTTTCCAAGCATTTTCCAAATTTGACCATGTGAAAATCTTAATCACTGAGTCAGACTAAATGCAGAGATGATAGGGATAGATATTTTCCTACACCCTTCAGTACCTCCAGTAAATCATCTACATGTGTAGAAAAAATATCTAAAAATGTCTAATTGTAGAACAGTTCACAAATTCACAGAGTAACAAAACTTCTTTCTGGCAGACATAGCACGATGCGTGTTTTGGACTAGAGTTTAGTTGTCTGTGTGGTTTTTCACATACACATATACACACACAGATATCGGTCCAAAACAGCTACAGCCTGCATAAAAATATCATCCTGGTTTTAATTTTGAGGAATATTTTGTTTAATTTTTACTCTGGCTTCCTTCTCTTTTTTCTTCATTTTTTTCTTTGTTTTTGGAGTGGTTGCATTTATAGCCCAGAACATCATCTGTAATGAAAAATGGAAAAGCTCCACAAAGGAACACTCTGGACTAAGTCACATGAGCTGCTGACTTAACAAATTAAGGCCTGGTGCTGCACGTACTTTATTTCATGTTCTGTGTGCAGCAGTGGGTCTGCTGAATGTGTGAAGTCAAGCATGTATTTTGGCAGTCCAATATTAAAAAAGCCAGATGCTTAGTATGTATTGCTTAGTATTCATTGAAAAAAAGACCAATATTGCACCAGTTTGGAATGTGGTCCAAATCAATTACATATAACCTGTCCAAGCATATATATGTATAAAATATATATACATACATATACGTTTCATGCATAAATAATATAGAAGCTGGAATAATATTGATATAATTATTTGATACACCTGGTCATATCTGAGTTTTTGAAACTACACTGTTCAAAGCAGAGCCCAAACTCAGAATTCAAATAAGAGAACACACCCTGGATGGCTCTTTCTTAACAGATTTGTGACACATGTTCTGCACAAGTAAATAAATAATTTGACTGTGTGAAAAATCTTGCAATATAGAAGTCTGTATTAGCTGAATTTTCCTTTACATATGGGAACAAGCATAACTTTTTCTTCTCTTAAGATTTTCAAGTGAGAGAATGATACAGCAGCATTTGGCAAGAGACTTTTGTCACTTGATAAAGTCTCTGTTTGCTGGACTAGGGTACCAATTTCCAGGCACTCTCAGGTGACTGTCCTTCTTTGCCAGATGTTAGCACTTCCATCATCTCAGTTTTAGCAATTTGTGCCTATAGCCCATCGCCCAGATACCTGCACGTGGCAGCCCCATCTAGGTGAACTCCCAGCATGGTACCTGACCAGCTAACAAATCCCTCCCATAAATCCCCCGGTGTACTTCAGTGCTTATCGCAGACCAGCGAGCATCCCATACAGTTGCTCTGCTGAGTGATCAGATCATGGCTTACTTGAGCGTTTAGCGTAGAGGTAGCCAGATCCAGTGCTCCCAATAGCCCCAGTCCAGACAAGACCAATGGGAGGACTGGGAGGGATGCAACAGGCTCAGCAAAATATCTGACATACCTCGAGCCCAGCTGAGGCACCGCAGCATCACCACCCTGCCGCCAGTACTATGTATGCCAGGAAAATGTTACTCCTGACATAGTTTCAATACCATCTAAAAATATCCTTATAACAAGAAACCACACAACATTTAGAAACCACTAGGTCTATATTTTGCCCCAAAAATAAATGTTATTCGCACTCAACTACAAGATGTCATCATGACTGCAGCATGGTACGTAATGAGAGAGTAACTCCAAGCTGCCAACAGAGATGATCCAAAATAAGCAGCACACTGTAAATCCACAAATAGAAAAATTAGGGCTTTCACTTACTTTTTTTCTCTGAACGTAGCCTGAAACTGAGTTTAAATTACCTTTGTTAGCATGGCTCTGAAACCCCGTTCCAAACAAGTCAGTGGGGGTAAGGAGAAAAAGCAGGCATCTCTTACTACACTTCACAACCACCACTCTGGGCAGCCACCTATTTTCAGCATGAGAGTAAAAACCATGGAAAAGCTGAAGACCTTGAAACACCACATCTAGATCCTCATATTCCATGGCAGAGAGGCCACGCTAGAGTTTCAAAATCTGATTAGGAGCCAGGTACTTACGCACTGCCAGCCTTGCCTGCTGTCTGGCTGAAGAAGACTTCACGGAGGCGTTGGCCTTCATGCTCTCCTCTGCTGCCAGCTGTCCCTGATATCTCGCAGGCACCAGCCACGTCCAAGCTGCTTCTGGAAGTGGGGTGGGAGAATTTTTGAACACAAAATAACTTTTTTATTTTTAGATCTATCTATGCCGAATATTTCAGATATAAATTTTATGCTGAAATGAGCATTTGCAAGGATCTGAGTCTAAAACATCAGGGGACAACTTTTACAACTTAGTACGAGGCTGAATCCTGCATCAGTTCAAGATAAAAGGTGCTCACTACCCTAAACTCCCACAAACATCATGAGGAATAGAGTAGCACCTGCTGGAAAAAGTGTCAGTGTCCCAGTTAAATCCTAGTGGGAGATATTTTCTGGGAACTCCATTTAAATTCAGGATAAATGAAGCTGTTGATAATGCAAGATCTTTTCTTTTGTCATGGTAAGAAAGTTTACAAATTTGTTGGCTTCCAGCTAAGCAATTCTTTTATACCTTTGCAGCTTTAAGACTCCAGCCCTGCAAAGATGAAGCATATGTTTGGCTTTACTTACTGCGTTGACTCCAATGTGGTTACTTACCATATCTAAAAGTTAATCAAATAAATAAGCCTCTGCCTGGTTGAGATTAATTCACACATGTGTCTTGTCTGGGACACACAATATAGTTTATTTTATGAGAAACAATTGCTATCTTAATTTGCTAATTTAATTTTTAAAAATATTGACAGCTGTGCTATTCAGCCAATGCAAGAAGTGCATCATGAGTAAGAATTTAAACTTGGATGTTGGATTTTAGCCCCGCTAACATCAGCCATGCTACCCACGAACCCTGGTGTAAGACAAGGAAGAATCAGGTATAGGGTCATTGAATTCTCTCTAATATAAAGCTTGATTCAGTTTTATGGACACAAAGTGTCCCTGCCTACAGTCATGGAGAAATCAAGTATTAACGATGAAGCTTTACTGTAGAGCTCTTCTCAGCCATGTTTTCTGCTGGATGCAATGTGCTTTGTTTATTTTATTGTTGCTTGCATTAAGAATAAAATTCTTTTGCTTCCTATGAATTTTTTCTTAAACTACTCAAAAAAGATATAGCAACAAAGCTGTGTGTAAATGTTCATGTTTCATTTTGACGTTCTTTGGCTATTTATTTGCATCATTCGCTTCACTGGACTATTTTACCCTCCAAAAAAGACGATAAGTTTTTTAAGCAGTTTTTCCCCCCCCAGAGGCTGTCGGAAGCCAAGTTTAAAAATACCGCGAGCAG
Source organism: Opisthocomus hoazin (assembly GCF_030867145.1). Lineage (NCBI taxonomy): Eukaryota > Metazoa > Chordata > Aves > Opisthocomiformes > Opisthocomidae > Opisthocomus > Opisthocomus hoazin. The sequence continues at coordinate 25,534,468 of NC_134415.1, forward strand.
AAAGCCTGACAACTCCAGCGAGGGGGGAAAAAAAAACAACACAAAAACCAACAGCAAAAAAAGTGATGTCCTGCTGACTTCCTCATCCGTCTGTCAGACATCAGCCCTGGCACTGGTGTAGCCAGGCCACCCACCTCCCCGAGGAGAGCCGTGCTAGGCAGGGCCACCACCAACCGGGAAACTGTCACTGCCTCAGTGTGGCATTGACCTCCTGCAACAACGGGAGGAGGAGAAGCAATAAATCAGGCGCTGGAGGTAGGTGGCCCTCGGTGGGGCTGTTGAAGGAGCTCTCAGAGGGTGCAGCAAGATAGAAAGGGGTTGTTGTAATCCTAAGGGCTCTTTGGGCTCCTGTGTGTGCATAAGGAGACCCGCCGGGTCTGAGAGACACAGATTTCAAAGGCTAGAGGGCGAAGCAGGCAACAGTTCTCCTTAGGAACAACAAGAAGAAATATTTTATGGCCTATGAGTACTGGAGGCTGGGTTAGAGGAGCCTGCTCCAGCTCCAGAGGGCAGCTGAGAGCTCAGAGGATGCCGGGAGGGCACACGATGGTGTTACAGTGCCCCGAGTCAGCTCCTGCCAGCCCTCTGCAGCCGTGAAACTCCCCTCCAGGGCACAGCCTTCCGCCCAAGTCCACCTCCAAACCACGCTCTCCTGAAGGATCACAAGCCTGAGGATTATCAGGCCAACAGCAATTTGTTTTGGTCCCTGTGTCTTAACATCTGACATTCACGCAGAAGGGTTTTTTCTTGGCCAGAACTGCAGAATCAAACTCTTCACAGCCAAAATGCCGAATTTTATAAATGTAGAGTTTAAAAACACAATACAGGCAGGAATTCATAGGAATCGTGTATTCCCATCGAGAGTTTTAATATTTGTAAACAATAGCACAGGCTCATGAAGCGATCCTGAAAAAAAAGATACTTGGGATGCTTCCTGAAGGGAGGAGGATGTTAGGAGAGCTGACAGGCAGAGAGAAAACAGCTCCTGAAAACTTTCAGCAGAAATTAAATAAGTAAACAACGGTCTTTGAATTTCTAGGGTTTTGTCAAAAAGTGATTTATCTGGGTTTTGTTTGAGGCAACAATGACAAAAAGAATACCCAAATAACCCCACAGTGTTTTCAGTTTTTGCTTTTTTACTTCATGGAAACCTTTTTAAAAAATTACTTGCGTGCACTTCTCATAAGAAAGAATTCAAGAGAGAACTTTGTCCATCTCTAGGGAGCACTCAGGAGATGTTTCATGTCCTTATTGCATATTGAAAAAGTGCCTAATGTAGTAAGCAAGCCCTGATTTTTGCAGGCAAAACTTTTTCTTGCCAAGTTTCACACTGGAATACACTGCAGATCCCCCATATATTTTCTGCTTGTGATTTTTTGCCTAATTAGAAGATAGAGTTTGCTTGCAAGTACCACCTGCTGATTTTGTGGAAAACAGGAAAAACTCAAGTTTGACATACAACCCCTGAAAAGTTTTCTTTCTACAAATACAACAGAAAACAATTCTCCAGCACCATCACATCCCAAGCCAATATAATTTGCAAAAAAGTTGGAGCATTTTTTCTTTTAACTGAAAACACTCTTGGGCTGTTTCCACAGAAACCACATGCAAATGTTTGACAACTTTTGTCTTCTACTTTCAGACAGAAGTCAAGAAAGACGTAGTATTTTTTCTTTAATTATTTTAATGTGATATATGAATTAGCATTAAGAAAATCCAGTGTAATTCACTATTTTTTCCTTTTTAAACACTTGTGCAATTAACCAACTGTAGCAGTTAAATTTTTTCAGAAAATATTAGACTGTTTAGGGGTTTTTCCTTAATTTAAATGTATTTTGTTCAAGTTTGGTTTAAATCTAATAAGTGCCTTCATTTCTAGCACTGTGAAGTGGCTGCCTAGCCTCACAGCTCCCTGTAAATTTTCCTGTGTATGGACACTGGCATTTGAAAGAAGAGCTGCAGTGTTTCTGCCTAACATACTAATTGCCCCAGCTACTAGTAATTTATCTTTTCCGATGTCTGCATAAAATAAATTACTTGTAATGGCAACAAAAGTAGCTCTCAAATATATGGCACTGTCCCGCTCTGCATTATTAAAGCCTGATTTTAACAACATGAGTGCAGATCCTGTTGGTCTCACCTGCTCAGCTATTAGTTTCAATTTGTCTCCCAACACTTGCCAACACGCTGGGGTGTGTGAGCAGTCCCAGAAGACCTCTTTGGAAAATCTCACTACATTCCCACACCTCTGACAATATTTCACTATACCTCAGGGTAATGCTAAACAATCTTTGCATTGTCCTGTGCCATCTGTTCAGCATTTTTAAGCATAACTGTTCCATATTTGCTTCTCATGCATTGTAACCAGTTTTTGTTATACCATACCATTCGTTTTTGTCATACCCTTTCCTTCCAGTTCCTTTCTTTTTCATCGCTAGCCAGCACTGAGTATCACACAAATGCACTGCATGACGCAGCCAGGAAACCGAAGGAGTGGAGGGAGCATCGCCTTGCTCCTTAATTATTGCCAGAAGCAGTATATTCTCAGCTCCCTACTTAGGGGGACCAGCCCACATCACTTCCAGGAGAGCCAGTGGGTACCGTGTGATAAACCCAAGGCTAATAACAGGACAGCCTGCCTGCGCAAGAGGAATACTGCACAGGCACTGAATCAAATCACCGTCTGGTTGTGTCCAGGTGTCTTGCACCACGCAGTGTGCACCACAGGGAGGGACCACATCCAGCTGGGCTGTACTTCCATCCAGCAGCTGCAAAGGTAAAGTCAATTTGGGTTTTAAAACTGCTGGAGTCCCAGGGGATCGGAGCCAGCCGCACACACCCACCTGACGGGCGACCCACTGCTCCCAGGGCTTGTCACCGGCTGGCGAGCACAGAGCCCCGTGCTCACTCCCGGCCCTGCAAACAGCTGGCTCCGGGTCTTTCGCCTTGCGCTTAAGCATAAATAAATTCCATCAGGCTTCCGCATTTGTGAAGTCAGGATGTGTAACCTTATTTGGGAAGTATTTTGGAGCTAGGAGTGAGGATACTATATAAAGGCTAAAAACATTACTAGTGTACTTCTGCTGCTTGAATTAGTCTAACATTTTAAATTGAAGTATTTTATTTAAAACCTCCTAGCTTTTAGACTCTTCAGTAAACAGCAGTGACTGCTTTCCCTAATAAACCATATCTTCAAGTGTTCGACTGGTATCCTAAGTGACTGCATTTCCAGTACCTGAGGAATAACAACAAGGTTTCTTATTAACTTTAGAACAAAAGCCCCCTGGTAGAGAGTCTATCTGTAGTTGTACTTGAATTCAAGAAGGCCTTAATATTAATTCTAAAAAGCCAAAAGTAGTTCTGAATATTCATGCATTGTTTAATCAGTTCTGGAAGCAATCATAAATTAATTGAAAGGCCTGCTGAATTTGCGTAATCAACATCCTGAACGGAGATTTTAAAAATCCTGACCATTTCCCAAACAAATAAGCTTTTTTTTTTTTTTTTAATTTATTTGCCTTTCCATAACACTGTTCACTAACCTAAAGCCTGACCACTGCTATTTTTCCAAATGAGCACATGTGGTGACATCCGTCTCCTGTAACCGTTGACCTCAGGAAATTAAGAAAACAAATGGTTTCAAAACCACACTGTGAAATATGGCTGCTAAGATGGCCAGCACATTCTTCTCATTTTTCATTAGCCTCTCCTGTAGCTGTCACAGGACAAATCATCCGTCAGGAAATGGCAGCCGGGTCTTGATACGGCAAAGTCTGGTTAGGCTTAAATCTATGGACAGACGTTTTCCATAAAAACTCACGGTAGAAATATAAGGTACCATCTCTTGGGCACATCCTAAACCTGGCATTCAAAGTAAAGCAAGTGGACTGGGGGAAAAGGCTCCTGGAGGGCATTTCACAGAGCTGTCACCCCCGGGCTCCCAGAGCTGCCCCCAGAGCAAGCCAGGCAGCCTGCACTGCCCGTGGCCCCCCAGATGCCCAGGGAACCACCTGGGCAATGCCGTCTTCAGCTCCTTACAACTCTGTGCTTGAGCACCCGCAGGGGAAATCTCATTTGACTTTTTTTTCTCCTTGCATTGGTGAGGTTCTCTTTTATATATGACTGTTAGCTCAGTTTCACTGTGATTATTCATCCAAGATAGTGAGATGGAAAAGACCATTTGCTAGTAGTATAGTATCAGGTGCCAAATCTAACACCTTGTCTTCCTCCCCTTTACCCCTCCAGGTACTGGGCTCTAAAATATACAAATTCTTGCACTGGCTGCGATGCTCTGAAACTCTCACCATTTGTGTAGGCCAGTAAAGGTGGAAGGAATGGCAGCCCTCGGTTTGCAGAGGGAGAAGTAAGACGGAGTGCGAGGGAGTGTGGCTGCAGCCAGCGAGGTGCCCCAACAGCTCAGGCCCTTCCTGGAGCCCCAGACAGGCAGCCAGACACTGCGGGAGCGGGGGCAGGTCTGGGGCCAGGCTGACTTGGAGTCAGCCAGGAGACAAGGAGATGAAGGCGTGACTCTGCTTCCCTGTGACAGGAGGGACTGGCTGTCCTGTGCCGGTGGGGAAAGGCAAAGCAACCCCCAGTAGGTGTTAATGGTTTCAGCCAAGGGGATGCTTGATGGCAGCTACTTAGCTTTGCTCCCAATAAACAAAGAGCTTTGCTCTGGTGTGACTTGATGTACTTGTTAATTGGAGGCTTAATTGCATCCTTAAGGCAGAAGCCTTGCAGCTTGGGCTTTTTCAGGGGGAGGAATATCCATAGGGAATCTAGTGAGGTTTGTTGTTTAAATGTTTGTTAATCTGAACAGTGGCATTGTTGCTAGGTGAGTCCCGGAGAGAATATCAAGACAGCAAGGAAGGATAGATCAGAGCTAGCCCCTGAGAAGACTAATGTACCTCACACCTAAGGAGTGGGAACTTCACAGGCAGAAAGGTTGCTGAAGCTATGTTTTTAACCCAACCCATAGTCTAAGTGTAAGTGCTGAAAGGTAAGCAGGTGTTCAGATCCATTTGAAGTCATCAGTTTTTCCATAGGCAGAATAGCCTTATGCCTTGCACACAGTGAGGGAGTAATATTCCTCTAACTGCCTCTGCTATCAGAGGTGAGAATCTTGGGTCAAGTAATGTCCAGTATTATAACTGCCGTGCCAACTATACCTATTCACAAGTAAAAGATCTAAAGACAATACCATCAATACTTTAAAACATCTAACCTGAATAATGTTGCTTCCACGTCAAAAAGTCCCACTTCCAGAAGCGGCTGCTAACTGTTGGTTTGAATTGGAGAATTCATTTGGCTGGTGTTAGGCTGCTCAGGACAATCAGGTGTCTGCCATTATTACTCATATCCAGGCTTATGAGATAAGAAATGCATAAATGTGAATAATTCTGCGCAAACCCCTTGGAAATAAAATACATGTATTAGCCAACAGCATGTTTTAATAATTACAGGACAGCAGCCAAGGAATAGCACAGTAGTATTCAGAATATATCACAAACACTTTTTCTTTCCCTTTTTCCTAACTCTCTCTTCCGTTGCTGTCATCTTGGCTTTCAGGAGGGAAGGGCAGCGTTTCTAAGCCTCTAACCTTTGGTGCCCAAGGAAAGCTCATCTCCAGCTCCCACACCCTCCCCAGGTGGGAAGGAGGATTCCTATGAAACATAGCAAAATCAGCTCAGAGACAGCACACGACAGGCCCATTCTGCGGGTTTGTGTGGATCCTCTTGCAGAGGTTTCTCAGAACGCAGACAGAGAAAAACCAAAGGATTCAAAAAAACATTGACTCAGTCTTAAAAAAATCAGGACAGTGGCCTAAAAATCACAACGTCTCTAAAAAACAAACCAGAGCAAAGCAACGACCCCTTTTAATTTTCATGTGCCTTCAGATTTCTCAGCAACTTATATTCACCCAGCATATATAAGCTTTGCTCCTTAAGGACTAGATGTATTTAAAATTAATAAGAAGAAACAAAAAACCCCTTAAGAGAGATTCTCAGGTAATTATACATATCGAGAAACTAAGACTTTAGAAAAAAAAAGGAGAAAATATGGATGCCGTAATAAAATCACAAGTTGACAGTAACACCCTTTGTTTGGTCACCTTTCGGTGCATTTTTTTGCTTATGACAAGCAGGGCCTTCTGGCATTGGCACTAAAATCCATATTCTCTGATAGCAGATTCAATGATATCTCAGAATCACATATCCCTTCGTCCAGACATCCATTTAATAGTGTTTACAGAGTGTGTTTTGGACCAGAACAACAATCTAAAACTGATTATTTTCACAGTACACTAACTGCGTCGTTCATAGGGTGGCAGTTATAATTCAGAACACCTCTTCTACCAATGGTTTTAGCCCAAGATCCAGTTGTCAGCTCTCTCCTGTTTCACCTACCTGTCCCATGCCGCCTGTGTTGTCACAACAGAGCTGGCAGGCTCCAGAGTCTCTGCCGGCAGAGCTGTTCATCAGCCAGCTCCTTCATCCCATAGATCTGGTCCAGCACCATCTATGTCCATGAGCTAGCGTTTGACTCACAGGCCTTGATCACAACCCCACTGAATCTTTGGGAATTTTGCTATAGATGTCAGGGCTACTGGACTATAAATAGCAAGTGATTCTGTGAAAAGAGAACGTCAGCATCATTTACATTTTATGTGGACTAATGGATAGCATATTGGCATGCCAACAGGAGAAACTGAAGTTCTTCTTTCCCTTCTGTTGCAAAGGCAGAAGAAAATCACCGTCTCTGCATGCCTCTCTATGCCCTTACAGGTTTTTTTATTTATCTTCTTGTATTGCAAACTTCCTTAGGGTACGGGCTACCTCGCTATCTACCTTTACTATGTTAGCACACCAGGAAATCATTTATAACCATATTACAACACAAGTAACCAGAATTAAAGAAAAGAAAAGAAAAGAAAAGAAAAGAAAAGAAAAGAAAAGAAAAGAAAAGAAAAGAAAAGAAAAGAAAAGAAAAGAAAAGAAAAGAAAAGAAAAGAAAAGAAAAGAAAAGAAAAGAAAAGAAAAGAAAAGAAAAGAAAAGAAAAGAAAAGAAAAGAAAAAAAAAGGCCCATCGACTACAAACTCTTCTTTTCCTCAGAATCTTGGTTGGGAGAAGCTCAGCGATAAGGAGACCTGCACTGTGAACTGCAGAAAGTTCAAACAGCAAGAGCCTGATGCAAAGCCTTATTCATTACAATTCTAATCTACTTGTAATCCACCTTGCTCTGAAGACCACTGCACAGCATAACACAGAGCCTTCAGATAACAAGCAGTTACAAAACCCCATTGATTTCTCTGCGCAACATAAGCTGCCAAAAATGCATTCTGCCTCTGTGGAAAAGACCTTCACCTCTGGATAGAGCCCATTGGTGCACACCCTGTTAGCAGCTGCCAGCTCTTAGAAGATGACTTTCATCTGGCTGCAGAAAATGCGTATGTAAAAGGGAGCCTGGCAGCTCTTCTCAGAGCTTTATTCACTGCAGCTTAAATGAGATAACCATTCGTCATTCCACTGTGCACACCAGCCCTGTATCTTGATTACACACAGCATCTGCCAGGCACGAGAGGTGGTTTGGGTAGCCTATCCTTGTTACTATCTTTTTACTAACTTTCAGGCAAGTACTCATTCCTGGCATTTATTTCTTCCATCCTACAGGTAGAGATGAGAAAGGGGCTTCTAATCTCCTTTACTATTCCTGTTGTTGACTAAGGGGTTTTGTTTTATTATTTCTTTTTTTCTTATAGAATGGTGCACAGTGAATGGGTCCTCAAAGCATTCAGTTGTTGCTCACCTAGGCATTGTTTTCATTCATTAAAGATAAAGCTCAAAGGACTGGAATTTTGTTATCAGCACACGGAAGTAAATATAATGAAGGCAGAGCAATAGAAAAAAAGGAAGCAACTTTTGCTACAGCGTTACAGTCATGCATAGTTGCTTAACAGTATACGCCCTTCATGCACGCAGCATCTGGGTAGCCCCTTAAAAGAGGTGCCCACAGCAGCTGTCCTACCAGCTGCCTCTTGCTCCTGAGATACCTCCAGCTCTCTGCGTGTGGTATGTGTTACTCCTCTGCATCTCAGTGCCAGTTCTAGCTGGACATCAGTTTTCCTTAATAAATCCGCAGGTGTCTCTGATGGTTCCCTCAGGCTTTGCCCAGCACCACCGGTGACAGAGTGCTCGGGGACAGAGCTGCAGAGCTGGCCCAGCAAACCTCGAGCCGTTAGCTGTCTCCTGCTCACAAGAGGCTGATGTCTTTTAGGCAGTTTCAGATCTCCTTCTTTGAAGCTGGGGGGCTCAGATGAACCCAAAGAATACAACTTTTCTGTTATGGAGGTAGTGACAGCAAGGAGAGCTAGATTCAGTAGATCCAAGTTTCTACTTGACAAAGTCAGTAATTTGGCCTTTTCTAAGCAGCTTGAAAAACACCCTTTCATGCCATGGACAGGCAGAACTTCACACTTGCTAAAACATCAGACTTCAAACTATGCACAAATGTTATCTGTGCCATACCGCCTTTGCTCAACGAGGCAGCTCTTTTAGATAAGTAAAAGCAGTAAATGCTCAACTACTGCTTGTCATTTACTAATTTCCTCATTCACTTGGAAAGGAGTGCTAAGATGAAACCACACAGAGGACATGTTCAGGATAGCAGCAAGAAGTCTCTGTGAGTTCTGAGAAACTGTTTGCACCAGTGTCATGAGTATTGCCAGAGAAATTAATGAAACTTGGCTGAGTGGCTTAAAACAGAATAGGCTCAATAAACACACAAACAAATAAACAAATTCTCTTGCAGCCGCCAGGGTTTATGTTCTTCCTCACTTTCCTGATGCAGATGGAGAACTTACTAGCCCAAGATGGTCACCAGAAGATATTTGGTCCACCTGAGCATCTTACCAATATGAGTAGCTATTTTGAAGGGTGCCCTGGTATCCTTTGGTTTTCCCTTAGAACACGCCATCAAGGGATTGTGCATATTCCTCTATTCCAAATTTAAGGATAGCCACCATGAAGGAATATAAAGTCTTCTCCATTCATCTTAACATAGTTTGTAGGTTACCAATAAACACAAATAACTTATTCTTAAACTCGAAATATTTCTGCTTCAACACTTGCAGAAGTAGGTCAACAGACATGAAAAGACTACTACATGTGACTACGGATTATTTAGATTTATATACAGGTTTCTCTTGCCCTGCCTTTGTAAGCTGAAAAATTAGTAGATGTTTCACATCTTGCTGTCTAGAGAGATCATTTTTGTTTCAAGGAAAGTAATCTGTCTTAAATACACCTATATTCATGCATGATTATTAGGACTTAGACAAACATCATTCATAATATTTGTTCTAGTCCTGGAGAATACAAACGTTCATTTCTTGCTCCGTACCATCCCATCCAAAAATTTATTCACCTCTACTCTGTCATGAAAGAATTTTGACCTTCCAAGCACTAATTCATTTGCTGCCATGTTCATTGGCTGTAGCTAAGTGCAATTCTCACCTGTCCAGAGAGTAAACGGAGTCAAGGAATGAGTATTTGACTAAGCCATTTGGCAGGTGAATCCGGAGAGGAACAGCCTCTGGTGGGTAACAGTCTAATCCTGGAATGAGGTTTCTCTTCATGTTATGGACTTTACACCCTCTGCCATTTTACACCTTCTTAATCACACTTAATCTCATAATCTGACCCAATGATAACTAATCCCTCTAGAGTGATAATAAATGTACAGGTCACTCTGAAACATACTATAATGGAAAGGAACTAGGAACTAATCTTCAACATCCCATCTTGTATTAACGGCGAGAATGGTAAATCATGGGCATGTGTGCATGTAGAGCAATTTCCAGTCTTTGTTCCTGTTGCTCTAAGCAGTAACAGCAATCACTGAAGAGCAGAGAGTAATCACTGAAGAAAAATGAGAATAAAGCCCGGCATGAACTGGGGCTGAAGGGTTCAGATTCAATTTGAAACTAATGCAGATGTTCAAGGCACAGCTACAGGTGGAGATCGTGTGGCATGGTATCAGTCCTCTCTAATATTAACATGCAGGATGAGCCAGGCTGTTGCTTGACAACATATGGTTTATGTATTACACAGCCTAATGCTGCACTGTGGGCCAACATGGAAAGGGTCATGGACTTGCTTCCTACCTTTAGGGTGTTACCATAGTCAATGGACTAGGGAAATAAAAAGAAAAAAAAAAAAAGGAAGAAAAAAAAAGGAGCTTTCCTGGCAACGGCAATGCTCAGATCCTTCTATAAACCAGCTTCCCAAATTTCTCTTTGATCTTGATTTTGTTTGCTTTGTGTTTTTGAAGGTGCTCTGATGTGACAAACCCCTATTCTGCTGCTTGCATCCAGATACAGTTTCACGATGAAAAGCTTTGTTCTCTTCCAATACTGGATGATTTGTGATTGTTAATCTACTCTGTTATTCATCTCTGCATGAAGTTATCAGACCTTACTCTTTACTGGCTTCCACTGATGTACATCAGGAATCTTTCCAAAGATATGACACTCTAATATTGAAGTAAGCATAAGGAGGTCCAGACCTTGCATGCTTCCTAGAAGCTACTTCAAGATGAGGGGACTTTGTTCTTTATTATGTTGTGATTGTCTTTCTACATTGAATCTAAAAAGATATTGAAGTTTTTCTAGGCAATTTTATCTGGCTTTTAGCCATTACTCTACAGGGAGCTGTGAAGTGGGTAGGCAAGATATTGTGTCACCACTGCAGATAAAACAGTAAGATCATAATTATGTTTTTTATGTTGTTAACTCTAAGATTCAACCAGTTTTAACATACTGGTGATCCAAAATGTCTTACACGTTGGCATTGCTCACAGTAATGCTCTCTAACTCATTCCTGTTGAACCGTACAAAGCAGACAACTGGAAGCGATTACAGTCTTCATCTGCCCTCCAGCCCCAGTGGTGTCATTCAGGCAAGAGGTTCTGAGCCCTTTCAAGCCCACCACACATTCCTTAAATTGGAGATCTTTGAGGAATATACTCTCATTTTTAGCAAAAAGCCACTGGATGCCAAGAATTGCCATTGTTCAAATGATATGCTCCAAGTCTCCTTTTACTACTCAGATCCCAAATCCCCCATTTCCTGTTGACTCTCATTGCTTAAGCTAATATCATTCAGCCTACTCTTTCAACTGGGTAGAAGGGCTTAGTCAAACCCCAATGCAGTCAGAGGAACACAGTGCACATGTGTAACAGAGTAGAAATTGTTGGCTCAGAGCATATTCATTTGTTGTGTGTAACTCAGTAATAAAAAACAAATGCAGAGAATTCATTTTATATATAATAAAAATACTGCAATATTTTATGTGTCTCATTTTCGCAGCCTGTTTTTAAATAACAACCTTATTTTTTTCCAATTGCAAATCTCTGAACAGAGGAGCAAAACATTAAAAGTATTTTTAGTTTATGGGCTAAACGTCCAGCCCAGCAGTTTGCTAGCAATATATGTATACTGATAATAACCACAGCTAGCAGGGGATGCCATGCAGCCTCAGTTATTTCTCTCCGCTCTGCAAGAATATTCTCCTCCTGTTAAGAATTCAGATGTCAGCCAGGATTGCTAACTGCATCACTTCACACTTCCCTGAAGAGAAGCAAAATGGTAGATTGTTCTCTGAAATACCACAAAGTCTTTCTGAACACCACAGCTCAACTACTCAGGGAACTGAGGGAATGGCACTGAAATTTTGATTTTTCTTCCTGAGATAGTTGGTTTTAATCAATAAGCAGGGTACTGTTGGAAACTTGTCATTTTGAAATAGGTACACTTCTCTGAGCACGTAAGGTTGTTGGTCTTTCCCAGGGAATGCCAGCAATACTGAGGAACCTCCTGAGCTTAAAAAGATATTCAGTAGAGTTGAGACACATGTAAGTGAAAATCACTTTGCACATAAACACATCCCGGCTTTCTAGAACGTTTGCTTTTATCTCCTGAGTGTACACAGGTCTCTGCAGAGCACAGCGTGGGTCTGAGCCACAGCCGGCTGATGCGGGCAGGAGTCCCTGCAGGATGTGGGGCTCCTGGAGGCATGGGTGAGGACACCCAGAAGTGCAGATCAGCAGGCAAAAGGCTTTAGGTAAAACTCTGAGGGTGCAGCGCAATGAATGCACCATGAGTGAAGTGCCACCAAAGATGTCAACCTAGAGCTGCTAAAACAATGCAGCAAGCTCAGTGTTAATTACTATGTGTCACAGCAGCGTTTTTATAGTATCAAAGTGGATTTGTCATTTCCACAGAGACTCTCCAAGTCATCGTGGTATCATTCTGGTAAAATCTGTAGTGAAAGACAATAGCTTCAGTGGAAGCAGATGGGCTTAACACCTTCAAAATCAAATTTGTCAGCAGGGCCAGACTAGTTTACTCCTGAATCACATAACTGGTGTTGACACTGTAATACCATTTTTCCCCCTCCAGTTGCTGTATTTAGATTAGAATGTGTTTTAGGATACCACGAGCATCAGAAAGGAATAATCATTATGCTCTAAAACATGTACCACAGTTCCTACAGATGCTGAACTAGGACAACTGGAATCAAGTGGCCCTTCATTTTCCCCAGCCAGAGGGTTTGGCATGAGCAGGGTGTATTGTTTCCCTCCGGTCTTCTGAGGTGAAGACAAATTAGCCTTTGCTTCTGACAAATTGGCTTCTTGTTTTCAATAACAAAGTCTCCTAATTGAAAACGTAAACCCTGATTTTCAAATCTCTTGTGTTTTCACACTTCGCTTTTATCTTATTTGTGCTTCACCATCTTTGAAAAGCATTTATGAGAAATGAGAGAGTCACAGTGTCTCCCAGTAAAAATAATGGTAATCATCATTGATAGGCATGCCTTTACAGGCGAGGACAGACGCATGTATCCAGAATCACAGACAGAAAAGAGTTTTTACCACCAGCCTGACTCTTTTCCCCTATTGTCTGCTTTCAGTAGCAATTAAGTTGTCCTGTTTACACAAAGGGGAGTGTCTTTGAATAAAATACTGGTCAAAGTGGGAAAACATTGGTGAATCTCTCACTAGGAAAGTACCGTAGCGTTGTTATTTTCCTCCACTTAGGTGTCAATACCAACAGAGCCACACGCTACACAGTGAAGCGTAGCTGGAGAGCTCTGCTAGGCTCAGCAGTCCCAGGGCTTGCTCTGCCTTTTGCTTCTCCTCCCTGTACAATGTCAGTAAGCCAGCTCCTGACTTCTGATTGTTGCTTCAAGAAAAGGGTCTGAAAGGGCTCTGCTGAAGTTTGGTTTGTCATCAAAGGTCTGAGAAGTGCTATGGGATACAAGGCTTAAGTGACTATCTATCTATCTGGCAGATGGTGCAAACCAGCTCGCTCCTCTTCCAAAAGAGGGGAGCAAGAGAAGGGTGTGCTCTCCCCACGGTGATTTGCTCAATATGGGGCGATAGGCTGCTCCTCAAGAGAGGAGCAATGTCACATCTTCCCTCCCTGTTTTCTTTGGGCCCTGGAAAGCGCTCGCTAATTAGGCGGTTGCGCTGCCTGCAAGAAACAATGAACAAACGAGCCAATTAGCCCCAATTCATTGTGAAGCTTAAAGCCAACCCACAGCAGCACTTTTCAGAGCAAATTTCCTCACTGGTGACTTTATTTTGTTACCATTTTTACTGCCATCTAATTGAAGCCACTGATGGCTAATTGCTTCATTTATCATCAAGTTTACAGGCCACACACTGCAAAACTAATTAGAGGCCAGACATTGTGTTTCAGCCTCCCTTTGAATTATTGCTGGCATTTACATGTAATTCCAATTCATTATGTTTCAAAGAAGCTGAGGGAGTGGGAACGAGAAGATTGTGGCTAAAAAACAGCACTGAGATTAGGCAGGCCCAGACTGTGCTCTAACGCAGCTATTTTAAGTTTATTGGGGAAGGAGGTGGAGGACAATTAGCAGTTCCTCTCCCCAGATTCTGACACTACCTAGCACAAACCCAAAACTCACATAATGAATCTCGTATAAATGCTAGCAGTGAGCTGTGCTCCACACGCACAGTTCTCAACCGTACCGATTTTCACAGGGAAGTGGTGAATTTTGCATTTGAGGTGAGAAATACTGCCCCAAGGATTTAAATCTGACAAGTGCCAAGGTCTTGTGAAGGTTCCTCTGTTTGGCATGGAAAGAGGGGAACGCAGACCTCGGCATTCACCGTGCATTGATTTGACAATAAATCACCCAAAGCCTGCAGACATTTGGCAGGCCTGCAAAGAATTGTTGTTATTTTAACTGAAATCTGATAGATTTTCTGCTTCTAAGGCATTTTCAGATAAATGCCTCCGATTTGGAGCCAGCTTCGCTCCTGCATTGCACAGGTTTCCCCACTAACTTCACTGGGGCTACTCCTTGGGCTGAGGTATGCAGGACCCGGCTATGAGTGAGAATAAAGCTTATTTTCTTTTCTGCTTGTTCCTTGATATTCTCCTGTTGCAACTGTACCTCTTCCTTCCCCTTTTTAGGTCCCCTACATCCTGATGGGCTCATTTCTCCCTAAATAAACTTAAAGCACAGAAGCAAAATGCATTTGTTGCCTGGGAAACATGCAATTCAGCATAAGAGGTGGCCATCCTAAGAGAGCCATAGACCTCCAAGGAAGTTTTTATATCAATAATTGTAACCAACCAGAAGTACCAGGTTAGTAAAACATTCCCTGCTACTTGCTTGTTACTTTTCAAAATGTTTGACGAGTTCCTTATTATAGCCCATGATTTATTTTGGTTTTATGTAGAGTCTTGGTTTTTGTTTCAGAAAAGTTTTAGTGTAATAGTGACAGAGTTTGACAGAATTTCAGAAGAGACCAAAGATCACGGGCTGACGATTACTGAACTCTTCAGCGTATCATCAGTCTGTCTCCTTAGCTCCCATTTTTTCCCTTTGATTTAAAGACTATTTTCTGTAACACGCTGCTCCTTTGAAATAGTCCTGTCTCCTCAGGCCTTCCAAATGTCACTAAATATATTGGAATAGCATATGATATCCTGCTTCTGGCACTGATAGTATATTTTCAACAACAAACCTACTCTCTCTCTCCCAGGCAAATATTCACACCCCTATATTCCCCTAAGAATTACTCGGAGGTATGTCTCCCTGGGGAGCTGAGTGGATGTGCTCCAAGAAACACCCCGTCACCTCACACTAGAGGGTTATTTTTCAGTCATGTTATGATGGTTCGTAAAGATACCAGCAAGGATCATTTTGCTTCTTGCCAGATAAGGAATCTATTGTTAGTAGGGTGATAGTATTCTATATTTTCTCAGATATGGATCTAGGGACATACGTTACATTCAGTTATGCATCAGCCCACTGTAACACAAACTCTGGGAGTATCTTATGTGACACATCATGGAAGGAAATTGTGTATCAGTCATGATTATTATATTTATCAAGGATTTCTTCCAGCTGCTTCACAGTGCTTCCTGATGAAAGCAAAGCCAGAAAGGGACAACACCCACTACTAAGAGCCAACCACCACCTCTCAGACAACAGTACCAACAAAATAAATGCAGATAACCTTCTGCTGGTAGTAGAGAATCTTGCAATAATCAAAATGAGAAGCCAGGGAATAATTATAACAAGAGCCTAGTCCCAAAATAAAGGTTACAATGGGTTTAAAAGCTGATCTTGGTCTGAGATTAAAGGATCATGTGTAAGGTCTCATCCTGGTTGAATGGGAAGTTTTCTGAACTGGGAACAGGAGATCCTCAAATGCTTTACAGAGCTGCCTCCATCTTTCTTTATTAGCAAGCACCCTTTCCTCAGTCTTTTCTTCACGTAAGAGCCAACTCTAATCCTTTTTGGATATTTTTTTTGTGTGTGTATTAATGTTATTGCCACAAGGCCTCAAGAAAGTATCTATCTCTGCTGAAGGCAAGGCTGAGGTGGCATCTACATATGGACTCCAGCACAGGCCAAAAAAAAAAAAAAAAAAAAAAAAAGTCTTAAGAGCTCTGTAGCCCTCACAGATATGGTGGCTATCACAGGCAGTGGTAACAGCTTTAAAAACCTCAGCATTAAGCATCACCTTGTGATAGCAGACCAGTTTTCCCCAACTGCCTTGATTTTTGGCACAGTTTCCCAAAAATACCTTTTCGTCAAGATTTATAAGCAAGTTTTAAAAGAAAAAAAAACAAAGAACCGCTGGGCTTTATCAACAGAGCAGGGACCTACCCTTCCCCACTTCCTCCAGCCTGAACCAGTTTACTGCTTTTAAATTCTTCTCCAACACCCCATCTCCATGCCGTAATTTGATCCTTCCAGTGACAATAAGAAAAGCAGTCTATGTTGCTGCAGAAGAAAAATAAACCAGCAATTAACAAGTTCCTATATGTTTCCTGTTGACATAATACGGCTCTTTCGCAGGGCAAAAGTCCGGAAGAAACTGATAGGCCTGGAAAAGATTTGCAATAAAAGCTATTTGAAATATCCACTGATACAACCAGACCTGTTGTTTCCTCCGTGAAAGATGTAAAAGGATGGATTCTAATGTGAATTTAAATGCTGTCAGGACTGGCTAGAGGTGGCAGCAGGGAGACCTTTCTATAGGTGACATCTGTGGGAAAGTTGTTCTGTATCACTTGTAGTAAGTAGGGACATTTCCCATTGCAACTACTTTATTTAAAAAAGACTATGTGCAAAGCGTATACGCTTCATAAATGTATTAGAAATGACTATTTTTTTAAACAGGGTAATAGTCAAGGGAGGTGTTGATTGGCTGCTGCTTATTTTTTAAGAGGTCTCAAGATAACATACTCATCTATCAGTCTTGTCACATCTCCAAGATAAAAAGCTATGCTTGATCTTCAGTGATAACTACTACTACACATTGCCATTTGGCTTGTATACTTGAATACCTAATTGAACAAAATCTAAACTGTGCTTGCTGTTATGTGGGATGTTATGTTCTAGGCCTTCAGTGATACCTATTACGGTTTACAGGTCTCAGAGCTTATTTTTTTCTGTTATTTATGGAGTCTTATCCGAACTGCTAGCTACTCTAAAAATTCTTTGTATAGGGGGTACTTTCCCCCTCGCCCCAGTCGCATTTGACATTTTTAATTTTAGTTTTCTCTCTGAGCAGAAAGTTAAATTGAGAAAGTGAGCTGTCATTTCAAGAGAGGGCATGAGCTGCAAGGGGAGCTTAGACAGCTCCCTTCCTCTTTAGGTAAGGCCATAGGAACAGACTGTATAGGAGAAGACCACAGTCCAACTGTCTCTGACGCTAGGCAGCTCTAGCAAGGCACTGATGAAACAGCTAACTCAGCGCATTAAGAGTTGTCTCTAGTCCCACTCCTGCCATTAGTTTTCTGGATAACCTTTCTATCACGCTATACCGTGATTCCTCATTTAATAAGGGATTAGCATCGCCAGTCTTTTTTGTGAAAAACTTAAAGAGGAAAAGTCTGTAGAAGATTCAGGTACAATCTTTTTGATACAATATCCTTAGCAGAAGATACTAAAAAACTCTATCATTGGAAATGTAGTTAGTGTTAAAATTCCTGGCTTGTCTTAGTTTGATTTTGGATAGTTACAGTCATGAACAAAGTTTGACATAATTCCAGAAATTTTAAGGATGTATCAGAGTAGTTGCAATGTTGGTTTGTGTTGTCCAATTTTTTTTCTAAACTATTAACTGAAGAACCAGCAAGTCATATAAAACCACCCAAAGTTCAAAAGAGCTCCAAAGTTTCTTTCCGATTCTCACTTTAAGATCAGATGACCCATGCAAAAATGTTTGGCTTAGTCAACTTATTTTTAGAAATTAAAAACCAATACTGCTGGGACAAAATTTGATGTGCACACATCTTATAGAGTAACGGCGCAAGTTCTGGTCAAAAAGACTGAAGCCCATGCTTGAAAATGTGCTTCAAAACTTCGCCAAACTTGGCCTAATCAACTGAGAGAAATTTAATCTAAACTAACAGGCTGTTCCCCACTGGTTTCAGCAGGAGTTGGGTCAGAGGCCCTAGGTACCTCAGGCTCCATCTCCCCATACAGCTATGGGGTCCCACAGAGTTGGGGTTGGCCTCAGGTCTGTTTGCTCCAGAACTATAACTTCATGCATCCACATTAAATTTCCCTTCTCATCCACTTAAACTTTATGCTTCAGTTTTTCATTAAAGTCTTAAGCTTTAGCTTTCAGATACACATTTGTGGACTGACAACTCTAGGCAAAGAAGCTGCAAGCCCAAGGACAGTCACCACATTTAGCATCGAAACTTTTCTGAAGACATTACTTCTTCTTGTGGTTGCACAACAGTAAGTACTGCAACTTCAGGATTGTTTTTTAATGTTTCCAAGGATCTTTTATTCCACTAGTTGTTGGCTATATTTAATATACATTACACCAGCAGTTTCTCCTCTTGCAGTTTGCTTGGGACTATTATTAACAAAGCTTTAACGTACACAAAATTATTCCTCAGATGTCCACGCCAAGTTTGCAGACTGTACATTAAGAAGTTTAAGTAAACTGCTGGCAAGAAAAGGCTGGCTAAATTAAAAATTGGAAAAAGATTAACTTCCCATATTCCAGTTCCAAAAATGGTGGAAAAGATTTCATTCACATTTCCCAGGACACTACTGAAGAGAATGGTTTCAAATCAAAATGATTGCTTAACCTTAACTGTAGAGTTGCTACATGAACAAGCTATAATTATCAAATTAAAGGGGTAAAATTTAGGAAAAGTGTGGGTTGAACCATCCCAGGATATATGGTCAGTCCTATGATGTGAAGTGGGATATGGAAAAGGAATAACATAATAATAACATACATTTTTAGTATCTTTCATCCACAAGAATTTGTAAATGCTTCCCAGACTAAACATGAAAGTCCAGATTCTGATTTCTGCTTCCCTGGTGTAAGTCCAAAGTGAATTGACTGAAGTTATCAGAGTCAACTCTTCACTTACCAAACTGCAATTGAGATCAGAGGTTTGGCCCTATTGTAAGTATACAATAATGGGTTTCATTTGTGCACTGGTTTCATTCAAACAGCTATAATTTGAAGCAAATTCATTTTCCAGCATTGGGAGAACTAGAACTGATAAGTCTGGCACTCAAATATATACAGCAAGAAAGAAGAAAAAGTAGTAATGCAGCTTTTTAACATTCATCCAGAGATGTAAAACAGGCAAGTATCCCTGTGAGTATAAAATATTATTGCTTTAATTCAGATCAGTATAAAACCTCTCCAAGAAAACACTAAAGTGAGAGTGGGAGGAGCAGAAAAAAATATATTAAAGCACATGAATTTAAACTACAAAGACACTGCCTGTCCAGTCCACTTACAAACTCTTTTTTGACAAGAAAATAACCTTTTTATGCAGCATCCCTCATTCCCAGCCACACCTAGAACCCTTCTGAAGTGTATGCAGACCTAGTGTCCTAAGCTCTACAATCACTGCCTCTGTAATTTTATTGTACTGTGAGAATTAGAAGCAAGAGATCCTCCATGACTATGATTCATTGGCTTGGAAAGACATTGCAGCAGATTTTCAAGCTTTTTTTAAAAAGAAAAAAAGCCTAAGCCCTATCCTAAAGTTTTGCTTTACGGACCTGAGCTGGTGTCTGCTGAAGTTCACAAGAGTTTCTCTGGTAATTCCACTAAGGCTTAGACTGGGGTTTTCTATGCCCATAGAGCTGAAGCAGATTTTTTTTTTTTTTTAGCCTTCTTCATGAGAAGAAAGCTGGCAGACCATTTTCATACACTCTGCAAAAATGCTCCCTCAACCTTTTTTCCAGGGCAAAGACCAAGGGTCAAAGATCTGTCATGGAGAGGAACATCTCTACTTTTGTCTGCTTTTGCACAAAATTGTACCCTTCCTAATCCAACTGTGTGTCAGCAAATAACTTAAAACTTCCCAGGAGAGCATTTATCTGATCTCAGGTCAGTAAGAGTGGCTTTAGACCTTAAACTGCTGGTACGTAAAGAGCAACAAATCCTGCAGTTTTTTTCAGCAGTAGGGTCAGAAAGCAAGCATAAACCTGGAGAAAAAAGTTATAAAAAGTTCACTTTGAATGATGAACATTAAACTATCTGCTGTTATTTAAATAAACAGGGTTTGCACACACCATTGATCAAGATTGAAAAAGTCTTCTTGTATTTCTGGGCTTCTGATTTCAGACAACCAAGGGTCACCACCAACTCAAGTCGCATCTAGTAAGTGAGCTTGCCAGTTCTTGGCCTTCTGGAATCTGTACATTTTTAAAAAAATGTGATGCTGCAAATTAATGACACTACCAGTCCAAAGTTCAGTAGCCTAAGATTTAAATTAGTTACAGTCAAAAAAGGAGACAGTGGTAACTGACACAAGTCCTTTAGCAGTTTTCCACATCTGATACAAAAATCCTCATGTAATTAATATCCAGAGAGCAATTCTCTGGCTGCTTTACTATACAACAAAGTCCTGAAACAAAGACTGTGAATTCAAGAAAAATACTGTGATTTATATACATGCTGTCATGGTGACAGCTAAAATTGAATAAAATTAGTCCTTCATGATGATTTTGTAATGACTAATGTTAATTAAGATATAATTTCTTTTTACTGATTTAGGGAGGCCCCTTATAACCTATCCATTAAATACATGCTTGCCAACTAAAACTACACAGAAATACAGAGGAATGAGACTTTTAGGCAAGCCTTTCTCTGTCTGGCCCCTGCATTCTTTCCCATCTGGACCAAATACACACTCCAAGAGTGCATTTTATTTAAGAAATAAAATTCTATAACAGTCAGTTCAGCAGTAACCTTGCTTCATCACTCAGCATGGGAATACTTGCTCAAGCAGGGACCAGTGCCTGAGCATCTCTACTCCTCCAAAGAAAGAAGGGACAAGTTTTAGCTTCTACCATTCTTTCAAAAGGATTTTACCTACCTCAACTTTCTTGCTAGTCTCTACCAGCCCCCAGGTAGGAGCACATAGCAGCCCTAAGGAAGGAGGGAGGGGAGGCATGGCTGGGCTGTGGCTCTGCTAACCAGACACAACCCTCTGGCTGCTGCTGGCTCACAGCTTGGCTTCCAATCCTTCACCCCTGAATGAGGCTAAAAACAATTGCTTTCTTGAGCAATGTACCCTGCAAAAGCAGCCTTTCATTTCTGAGCAAAAAAAAACCCCACCTGCTGCTGTTTGCTGTGTGCAGAAACACAGGACTTCCCATATGCTCTCCATAAAAATACAGGATTGCAGCAGGGAGGAATGTTTGAATTGTATAGTTTTGGGTTTTTTCTCCTTTTAATGAAACAATTCTGACAAGTCCTAAATATTCTCAAATCAAAAAGAGTTAACACTAGAAACAGGTAGGTTCTGATTTTTTAAGTTAAATCTGGTGTTCCCACTGAATTCAATTATCTGCCCTTCCCTCAAGCCAGACCTTCCCCTTGATGCAGAGCCTAGAGCTGCTCTGAGCAGTTAGGAGAATTTTCAGAGTGTGTAAAAATGTCACTGCTCTCTTGTTCATTTCTGCAACAAATATAGCAAGCTGGATTTTTAGCTACAACCATTTCTAAATAGAGCAAAGGATCTCAGACTCAAGTGCAAATGGCAAGGTTGCAATCTGACAGAAAGGGATCTGGATAGAGCCGTCTCCTGCACCTCAAAAGCACATGCTTTCAGCACATACAAAGGCAAACAAGCACCCCATGCACTTGTTTCCTTCCCTGGCTCAGGTCATCATCACGAGTAGCAAAAGTGAACAACAGATTCTAGCACCTCCCTAACGGTGTCCACCTGTCTTTGTTGCATGCAAAATGGAAAGGAAAATATTCCCCAGCACCCTTGTCAGTAACAATGATAAAAGACATCGATGCACTCTCATCATCAAAACCCTTCTAAGTATTTCTAGAGTACCTGGGCTATTTGTACAAAATGAACAAAAATGTAGCTGTTATGCCCACTGCTCTTACCTGGGTATGGGAGTGATCTATGGATAAAAGATGGTTTTGGTACAAGCCCTTATCACCTTGAAGCAGACTCTTAACTTAAAGATGGAAAATCTATTTCAGGTGAATTCAAGAATGGTTTATATATCCATTTTAAGGGGAATTATTTCTTCACTCTGCATCTCAGCACTCTCTTCCCAAAAAGCATTCTGAAACTCAGACACATATATTAAGTTAAGACTTCTTCTTCAGAGATCTCTCCTACCAGGTTACACATACACAGTTATTTCAGCAGAACCACTTACTTAAAAGTACCAGGAAGCACGGCTGCCACTGCAAAGTCCTAGATAAATAAACAGCAAAATTGCTTTTTGGGTTATTAAGGGATAATTAAAACCTTCTAGAGAACATCAGTTACTCTTTCTGATACTGTTAACGTTGGCTTTGCTCTGTGTTTCCCCTGAGTTTCTGTAAAAAAACAGATGGATCTGACCCATCTTTGAGAGCTATTCACCCTCGCATGCAGGAAGCCAGTCCAAGCCTTGAGAAGAAGAGAAGCACAGAAGAGGGTAGAAGGCATGTGGGGATCTATATAGCTTGTAAAAGCCTAATGAAAGTTCATCAGCTTATTAAACACTCAGGACCTGAAGGGCTGCCTCTGAAGTGACCCAGAGAACTCCCACATCCTTGAACAATGTGGAGCTTTGTCCCCACCTACAATCAGTTGGTGTTTATTATTTTCTCCTTCTAATGTCTGTGGACTCTCAGCACTGTAACTGTTTGCAGATCACTATGGAAATGAGGGCTGTGTAGTCTTCTAACCCCAGCAGAGAATCTGGAGTACCCTTTTTTGCATTTATAGTCCTATATTGGGAGGTCTTCAGGGAAATCAGTGAAGATGCCTGTGTCTAATTTACCCTTCATAACACCACCACCTGCCTGTTGCAAGTCCTACTTCACATTTGAGAAGTGTTTGAGATAGCCAAATAAAGGAAGTACTAGAACTACAAAAATAACTTAGTCAATAGGGTATCAAACCAAAGACTGGGTACTCTTTGGTGTAAGAGCCAGCGATACATTTTCCTTGTGATGCACTGAAGAGTTGAAACTCAAATCTAGTGCATCAAGTCAGGAAAATGGTCTTAAATTGGGATATTAGCTATACCAAACAGATGCTTTTACAGCTGGCTGCAAGGAAAAGCTGAGATGTACTCTGTCAGTATGGAGATTTGCATTGTCCATTTATAATTATATTCCCTTACTCAGGCTACAATCTCAATCAAATGGGAATTTCCATAGTTTTTACAGTGCATGGGTCATATTAATTTCCTTGACAAACTAGGTTTTTTGTGTGAGTTTACCTTCAGGACCTAAACATAATTTTTGTGAGGAGAGATAAAGGACTATATTTCTATGGAAGGAGGAGGCGCAGAAGCTCAGCAGTGGGACAGAGGAAGCATCACTTGCCCATGGCTGTGTCTGTAAGACATTCCGGTGAGGTTTTCTTTTTGAGTGCTGTGCTGCCTCAGAAGGGACTGCAATGTTTCTTAGTGTACACAAATGTTGCACATTTTCCTACATGCTGAATGGTGTTGGATTTGCCCAGAGCAATGGCTAAGGGGGCCTAAATCTTTGGCCAGAGTTTTGTCACGGTCTTTCCTTTCATGTCAGACTTGCTATTAACATTTTCTTCTTTTTGGAAATGACTTGGTGAAAGGAGGGAAGAGTGCCACACCACATCTCAGGCCCACGGGTAACTAAAACACATCTTATGTCATTGGCAAAAACCCCATCAATGTTTTTTTCTTCAACGTAAATTCCACGCTGTGAAAGCCTACTGCTCCCCTTCACCTCCTCTGTCCTCTGCTTTTTTCCTGACGAATCCAGTGATATGACAGTTCTTAAATAAATCAGCCCCTGGCTGTGTTTTATGATGTCATGGTGAGCACAGGCCTGACCCTTAGTAATCAGCATCTCAGTACACCGGGAAGCTTCCTGCTTTAACCGCTCTAGCAGCCAAGCAAACTTGCCTACACTGCAGAAATGATGTGAATTACCTCACCTCTGTGTATCGTAATAACCCTTACCACACATTATGCCAAATGTTCAGCACTGAGCTGCAAGGAGCCAAAATGCAGACAAAACCCCAATAATGTCTAAAACAGAGTTCAAGTGAAGCTGGGTCCATGCCAGGCTGCGGAGATCGTTCTTCATGTCAGCCTCAGATCTGACTCTTGTGCATATGAACTAACGAAAGGGGCAGGGAATAAAACAGCATTTGAGTTATTCTCACAGAGCAGGTACTTAATAATATCCACATTTCCAGCATTTGAACTTTATGCTTTTATTAAGCAAAAAACCACTCCCACCAAATATCCCTCAGTTGCAGTAAAGGCTGTGAGCATGATTTTATTTCAGCCTGTGAACAAAGCCATATGGATTTTATCTGAGGGATTTGGGGGTTTTGATTCTTATAAAAGTCATGATGTCAAACAAAACTTCAGATCAGTCCCAAAACACATGCAATATGACAGCCGACAATGGAAGTGACACAACGACATTCTTCAGCCCAGCAACACCTTCAGGCTCAGCAAGGAACTGAGCACAAATGTGGACGGGCTTCAGCTTTCCAAACCTGAACGAGAGGCGGCATCTGACACTTGAATGATGCCATCCCACAGCTGGGGATGCATTTTGACAAACACGTTTCTCATGGCCAGAAGCCATTCTCAAACTTCTTAGAAGGTTTGCTATTCTTGAAGAAATTGTAATCCCATGCTCCCTGTCACACAGCCTTTCCTACTTATGAATATGCCTCCATATCCTCAACCGTAACCTGCAGCATGCACTTTATAATGCCCATAATTTTTGCATGGTGGACAGCCCAAAGTACAGCAATGTTAACAGGGATGTTCCTCAGAGGGCCTGGGCTGGTAATCAGTGAGCATCTCTAGTGCTTTCCAGTTGCTTCCTTGACACTAATCCAGAACGAAAGGAAGCCTGCTCCGATGTGCCAGATGCTTCAAAAACCAGGTCTTCAAGATCTACGAGAAATGTCTCTTAAGTTCTGGCTACATCCAGTGGGAGGGTAACTGGTAAACCAAAGCACAACATCAAAACAATTTCTAAACAGAGCAAAACGACTACCTGTTTTTGTATCTTGTGAGAAGTTACTCAGAAACACAACAACACATTTAGGGTTAGTATGCATTCAAAACAAAATTCAGGATACGAAACAAGATCTAGGCTTATTGGCTATGTGCTTTCCTATTCAGCCCAGCCAAAAAGACAAAAAAAGGCCTGTTTACTTTTAATGCCAAAAAAATTACTAAAACATTTATAACAGCCGGTCATACTACTGAACAAACCACTCAATTAATCAGCTAACTACCGTATGTTTGAAAGAGACGATGCAAGTTTCCATTCCCAATAAAGTGCAAAATATTGATTAGTTCCGGGACAACACATGAATAAATTATTCGCATTCATACTTAGGCTTTGCAATGTCCAGAAATTCTAGGTACTTTTCACACATCATTTATCAATATTCTTTCTTTCATTTCTCTTTGCTTTTACCCCAGCTTTTTTAAAATGATGGCCAAAATAAACAGAATATTTCCGTATCGTTCTCTCTCTCACTTCCTGCTTATGAAAGAATTTTCACTCATGGCCTCTTGCACTTCTTGGAATCAAATTTCTTCCAGAAATCTGAAGCACTGTTTTCCCCAGCAGCTAGAATGCAGCATTTTAATTACGAGTATTATTACAATCTCCCTTTCACTCCCCCATCCCCCATTCCTCCTTCTCTGTTCTAATGGTCAGTCCCTCCCAAACCAGCTGTTAGAGGCAAACCTACAAATTTACTGCTTGCTTCTTTAGTATAATGCCCTCTCAACACTGCTTTATGAATGCTGGTCTCTCAAAAAATAGAAAAAAAAAGTAAAAGCCTCTGAAGTTTGTGACGTAGCTCTTCTATGTGGTCTATTTTTAGGTGCACTTTATAGGTTGTGAAAGGCTTAATCTATCCCCGCACGCTGAGCGCCAGAGCTTGCGGCAGCGGCTTCCCCCAACACAGCTAACGAATACGAGGGGTCGGGGATCTCTGTGCTCACGGCAGTCTTAGCCGGGCTGCAGCATCCCACGCTGCAGCCACCAGCAAAGGCCATGCGGGTGACACAGTGCACGTGGGTCCCCTAGACACAGATGATGTCACTGCTGCTTATAGTAAACAGGTAATTCTGTGATTGACTTCCAGAACTGCTTATAGTAGTTGAAAGAGATTTCATGGGGAAGTGTGAGTTTCCCACACGATAAAAAGATTCGAAGGATTGCGGGGGGAGAATTCCTTACGAGGGCAACGGAACTCTGCTTCCAGAGGCATTGCAAACTAAGCCGTCGAAACCGTCCGAGAACTGTCTTCAGATTGAACTTCTTGCCAAGGAAGGACTCAGATAACACTGTCCATATGAGAAAGCATTCCAAGCAATATCCCATCACATTTTAAGTTAAAAACATAGATTTTATTTTTCGATAGTGCTGACAACTGATGTATTTTATCTAAGAGAACCGTCCAGGATGAAACTGAAGGAGACCACAGAAATAATGTTTACTCTAATGCCTAGTAATGCATATGAACAAATCTGTCTCTTGTGATTATCTAATTTCCTGGACCTTCTTTCTGTTGTATGAGCACGCTTGTGAGCTGATACGTATATTTATGTACATACACATATAAAAATAAATATATATTTATATATATGCCTTTGGAGCAGACCATTCCAAAATAAATCTGAGAATGACAGTAACACAGTACTTACTCTCAGTTGCACTCCATGAAAGGCTCGGAAGAGTTGAATACAGAATTTTTTTCATCTGGCACATTGCAAGTAAGACATGTAAACTCAATTCCTTAGGAAGATTCTACAGAGCTGGAACTAACAAGGTGAATGCATTCAGTCATGCAAAGGTGTTTCTTAACCTGCCACAGCTTTTCTGGAGTTATTTTTCTACTCATTATGTTCTTTACAAGAATGTCACAGTCCCCATAACTTAAAAGCTTGAGGTTAGATAGAGGAAGGCTGATAAAAATATTGGGTGCCTTGCACAGGAATGTTACATGAAACTTGCACCAAATATGAAAAATAAAGTGATTTCTGATAGTGCAGAGCATATACTTCTCACAATAATGTCTTGACTAAACCTCTTCAGCGTCCTTTACTACAGCAGTTAGAATGTGCCATTTGATGGACATTTTAATAAAAACATTTTAACAAACTAATAATCCCAGCACCTAGTATTATTTTTAGAGTGTCACAGTACTGCATTAGTACGGCAGACAGGACAGAGACAGAGAAAGCAAAGTACGTATATTTAATACTGTTTGAATTCAGGTGTTTGAATTTGCCAGTGACTAAACACTGTGAAAAGAAAAAAAAAAGAGTTCAGATGTCCTTTACCTTTGGGGGAATTCTAGTTGTGTTTCATCTTCTGTATGCTCACAAAGAAAGTTATTTTCTGTGAAGATCTGTAGAACTTATATCTTGGGCCAACAGCAGAAGTTGGCTTACTAAATAAACTGAATTGAATGCATAGAAAGCAGAGAAGCAGAGATACTTTATAAGCACATAAATCATCCAGCCAAACAAGCAAAATGGAGTTATGATGAATCACAAAACTTGGATAAGCAAATTTAGAGTAGCAAGTACAAACTGTCTACGTGTAGTTCCCAGATCAAATATGTTTGAAAACCTCACAAACATGAGAATTAAAAGTGTCAAAAGTAGGATTATAAAGACACTGTTCAAGAGCCAAGAAAAAGGGCGCATTGAATAAACAGTTTGCAGAAATTATTATGAGCAGCTTTAGCCCAAGACATGCTTTAGGATGGTGGTTGTCCTTTCAAGAGAGAGCAAGGATGCTAGAAGATTTTGTCAGCTTGCCTGATATTGTTGAACCAATGAGCACACTTCTAAGCACAAAATCCCTTCTTGGGGTTTGGAAAAAAAAAAAAGAAAAAATGTCAAGTGAAATACGGTTTGGGAATAATTGCTCCAAAGCTTCACTTACTTATGTTGCTCACTTAAAGCAGGGCTTGTAAACCTGATAGCTTATCCTTTTTCCCATCCACATACAAGCTATTTCTTCCTCCTTACCAGTACTGTGTGCTCAGCCCTTCACAGAACTCCAACAACAGGCTACTATTGCTTTAAGGGCAGTGATGTTGAGAAAGAAACTCAGCATTTTAAAAGTCTGGAAGGGTTTTCCACAAGCAACTGTCCTTCAAGGTTTGGGTTTGAGTCACTTTGTTTCATGATGAAACAACTTCAGCCCAGAGAGTCAAAACACTAGCCAGCCTGGCCAAGTAAATCCAGGTCATCTAAGAAAATGATGACGCAATCTTGAACAAAGACCATACATCCCTAAACAAAATTGAAGAACAAATATGAATTACGAAGATGAGATTAATATCTTTGATGGTGAATAGGAATTAAATTGGCTGTACCTGACAGCTGCAGGATGAAACCCAGTCGTGTTCTACCTGTACAACTGACTTATGGCTGCGTCTTAAAGAGCAGGCAACCCACTCCTCCTCGCACTGTCTGCGCAGCTCTCTGACACTAGGACAAGCACCCACTGACAGTCAGGGCGATGTGCATCACTTCCCTTTTGATTTACTGATTCAGAGAAATCCATTTTCATATTCAGAAACTAATTTTCACGTGAAATAAAGACAAAGCTGTATTGGAGATTTCATAGCTGTGTGAGTCAGATCACAAAACCCTAGCTTGATTAGATTAGATTTTATTTTCTCCTGGAGTAATTTCTCCTACACTATTTTAGCAAGGCTGATAAAATCTGTAGCTACTTCTTCACCACATGTAGACACATTGCTGAATTAAAGAAGACAATTTGTTTTTTAAAGGTGGTGGCCCTAGATGTGCTCATTATCTTCCATAATTTTACATGACCATAAATTCCCATCCCTCATCTTTTCATTTTGGTGCTTTTCCCCAGTGTTGCAGCCATCTATCGTACATTGCTTTCTCTTTCTAGTGGTTGATCTTGCAAATGCTTTCTCATACAAGGAATTCCAGTGACTTCAATGGGAGTCCTCTTATAAATAAGGTTTTTCAGTATTGGGCCCTAAGCTGCACATTTTTTGAAACAGGAAATCCTCTTTATCTGTTTTGTAAAAGATGATAAATAACAGCCCCAAGGGAGACAACTCACAAGAAGTAGATGGCTTAACAAAACTCGCATCTGGCATACACATACAATTAGGTTTCTTTAGACTCCATATTTTTTTCTTTTTTTTCCAGGGAAGGGAGGAAGAATGAAGCTTCAGAGGTGGGAAAAGTTATAAATGACATTCCATGTAAAATGCTTCTTAAAGTAGATTTTTTTCCCCCTCTAGAATTCTTTCCCTCATCAGTAAGTGGCTGGTTTTTAGACACATTTCTTTAACACTAGGATCATACAGAACCATTCCCTTTTTTTTTAATGGTATAACATAAATAGTCTCAATGTAGAAAGCCTGAGGACAGGCTCTGCATATGATTTCCTGACCTCCTCCTGCAGCCCCAGACAGCATGAGAGTGGTCTTCCAAGGATGTGTCCCGTGCCACCAGCACTGTCACTGCACATGAGCCAAAAGCCTGAGGTGTCCTGACAGCTGCCAACACTGAAAATGTACAAACGTAGTTAATGATCTTAGCAGAGACTCAATTCTGGGGCCTTGTGTGTCAACTGTTTTCACATTTACCCTCTTCTTTGAAATGACAAGGGTTATAAACTTTAAGGGGAAGGTTGGGGTTTTTTTAATGAAAGCTTCTTTTTTTTTGTTTTGTTTTGTTTTGTTTTGTTTTTCTTTGAGTAGCCAAACTGGGGCTCTCAGGAGAGACAGTAAGTCTCAGGTAATTTCACATGTACCTAAATTACACTCAGGTATAATTATACTTATACTGTGCTCAGTGCTTCACTGGGCTGGGGTACCTGTCACCCCAGCACAGTTCTGCCACTAGCCCCAGAAAAAGAGGGAAGAAAAGGAGGGACAACCACATGAGCCCCCTCCCAGTGTTCTTGCGGTGTGTGCAGCGTAGCCAAACCAGGAACTGCTCCAATGATGGGCTAATTTGTCCCGTTTTATTCAATTAAGGTTATTTGCATATCTGAGGTTAATCTTTTTTCCTGTTATTCTAGCAGCAAATGCTCACCAAGGGACAGTGCTGATACACTGAGTGGAAAATCATATGTTTGTGTATGCTCATCACTGAAGTCAATCACAATAAAAGATATGACAGATTATGTGATTCCTTCTCAAAACTGAATCCTGTGATGCTTATGCAGAGCATAAGTATACTTACGCCTTTAATGCAACAAGCCTGCTTTCTATTTACATTCACGAGTGAAACATTGCCGTGGCATTACACAGAGTAAAGTGTGCAAATTCTAAACCCTTCCATAGTCCCTGGTTATGAGAGTGCATTCATATGTTTGTGTTTAACATGAACAAATTTATGATCTGATGTGGATTCCTCTGAGTACAGACGTATTCCAACTATTCGCTGAGTCCTAATTTTGAAGGAACAAATGTGAGTGCTTTAGGGGGAAAAGAAGAATTATTTTCTATTTATTTTAAAGGTTTTCAGTGCAGAGCAAGTTCTTTTTTTTATGGGGGTGTAGCTTGGGGGCTGTCTGTGACAGTTTAAAGGATACAGGTAGTGAGAACCAGCACATTAGTAGAAAGTCAAGACAAGGAAAGTAAGTCAAGTGCCTCCAGATCTATTGGTTCATTTTTGTAATTGCAGATAGTCCAGGTTTTATGAACACCGCAAATAGAAACATACACTAAAAAGTCATCTTTTGCTGTTGACACTGCCAACAGTTGCATAATGTAACCTGCAGAAATCCACAGCTTGACCCTCAAAATCGTTTCAGACAAAAATGGCATGTTTTGTGATTAGGGCTTCTGTAGGAAGGCAGAGAGGGAAAACCAAAAAGCAATCGCGTCTCTTGCATGTAGCCATGTGTCTGTCTGCTGAAGAATTTTCCCATAGCTTCCAGAACCCCTCCAGATATGAATTCAGCTCTTGCTCTCAGTTGTGTACAGGTGCCTGCAGCCCAACAAGGATGTGAACCCAGTAGCAGCAACTATGCCTCGCTATGCTCACGGTGCCTTTCCCCCAGGTTGTTTCTCTCGAAGATACATGCAGGTAGACAAGGGCACCCCAGCTTTCCCAGTGCCTAGTTAAGCCAATCTTAAAGCCTTTCCACGCTGATAGTGTGACCTAGAGGGCTCACTGCAGATCCCAGAACATACATTTCAGTATGCTGCTTGTGGTTCAAGTTAGAGACAACTACATTAGAATAGGATATATTTTAGGCTCCGGATCAAAGTTTACATTTGAGGCCAAATCAAGGCAACAGTCTGATGTTTCAGTGATCATGAGAAAGGTCCTGATACGCTCTCAGTTTCCACAGTGCCAGTAATCTCACAGATCAATCTGATTTTCCTGAAACTTTTGCCATCTTGAAAAGTAGGAAATGGAGAAGGGCAGCTATTTGCGTAGTTTTAAATCTGCTCTGGAACAAGACTCATTGGAACAGAATTGAAAAAAACATCTGAATCCAAACACTTCTTTAAATCTAATGGGGACTGTATTCCTGGTTTTTATTTTGTCCTATTTCTCGCGCATGCAAATACATATTTTTCAATAATCAGTCATCTGCATCAAACTTACATGTCCCAGTGTTTTTTCTTTCGGTGTAGTTGGCCAAATCCCCATTGATTTCAGTTGGAGGAGAGTCAGAACTAATGTGTGTTACCAAAAACACACAAACTTGTATTCTGGCTGGCAGTTATTTAAAGATCTATGGAGCTTTCAACAATTAAAAGCATAAAACCTGTCTTTGACATGACTTAATTTGCTTGCATGTCAGAGAAAAAATTACTTCATACCATGTGTCTTCCTGAAATACTCTTAAATGTTCTGTCTACTGATTAACAGTTGTGTCCTTCTTCCACATGCAGTCCAGCACCTTCTTCCTAAGGTCTCCTCTTGGAAGCAGACACCTCAAATCAACTAACTGAACCAGACATAACTGAATTTTTTGCTGTCCCTGATTATTGTCCTTATTGAAATCAGAGGATATGCTGGTTTCAGGGAGACAAATTATGAGCAGGAATACTGAATTTTATGATCTAGGAAAGAAAGGTCAGATGCTGCTTTCAACAAAGTCAAGGTGGCGAGGTTTTTTCTTAGATGGAGCAACAGAGGGCTAAGATCATCTGATGAAACAGAGTGCCCTTGCCACCAGGCCTTTGAAACACATGTAAATAGAAAGCAGGCCACTTTGCAGGAGGAGTCCAGCCCTGTTACTGAGAGACAGCACTATAGCAGCAGCTATATGAACCAGATTCAGTTCAGCCAAACCCCTACTACAGCAAACGCTACTAAAGATGCGCATTTCTCTGTTTGCCAGAGGTAGAAACCCAGAACAGCTGCAAACCACTGACTCTTTCAGTCAATTAAAAATTAAACTCCTG
Organism: Opisthocomus hoazin; assembly: GCF_030867145.1. Lineage (NCBI taxonomy): Eukaryota > Metazoa > Chordata > Aves > Opisthocomiformes > Opisthocomidae > Opisthocomus > Opisthocomus hoazin. The sequence goes on from NC_134415.1 coordinate 25,566,936, forward strand.
GGCATTGGTTTAATGGTGACCAAGAGGAAGGACCACTCTGGCAGCGAAAGATGGCTGACACTCTGACAACTGCCCTGTAGAGAATTTTAAATTAACTAACGGTTAAAATTAAGGTGAATGCAGGCTAGGAAATTCCAGAAAAGCAGTTACCTGGAGGCAATGGTGAGTTTTGCTAGAGGTTTTCAGGCTGTGTGCCTAATGCCCATGGAGACTAATGAGAGATAGTAGCCAGAGTATAGATGTCCATTTATTTTTTACAAAGAAAAGAGTTTGATCCCTTTTTAAAAGCCAAGCTCACATCATCTGGAAGACAGGGCTTTTATTTTTAGAGGTAACACACTTTATGTTTCTGGCAGCAGATCCAAGGTAAGAATTTTTCAAGCTCCTTTGTGTTTCAGCTTTTTAACTTCAATTCACTTTGCTACTCTCAGAACATAGCCTTTATGCGTACCACAAAATCTCGAATTACCTACAGCTTTGATACATATGTTACCAGATAAATCACTGCAAATACATACATATATTTGTGTATTACTCTTCCCTAAGGAAATCAGCCCGTGCGATCACACATTTTATCTCCTTCTAACTTTTGAAACCTTTCCCAAATGTCAATCACATTTGACAAAGGATTACAGGTCACAGAGATAACTAAGTTCCTAGAAATACAGTGATAATCAGTAGCTAGGTCAGTGCAATAGCCAAAGCAGGAGGGCAGGCCAAGTTTTGCAATTAAACCCTCTGTGTAGCAGCAGGCATCTGGCCAAAGAGCATGCATGAACTAACCAGACAGTCAGGGTATGAGTAGCTCCTAACAGTTGTGACACGTATCTTCCTCACTGAGTGTCAGGAGTTTTTAGAGCACAAGAAACTTAATGGATGGAAGGAAACAAATCTGAAGACAACCGTGCTTCAGTTGACCCACTGCTTACAGAGCAACGTGCTCAGAAAATGTTACTTGCTTCTCACTGGAACTTGTTAGTGCACAGGAGAAGTGACTTTAGTGATGCATCTTCCTTTGTCACAGTTCTACCTGTGCTATATCACGTGCCATAGGAAGCAATTTGATACATGCAAGAAAGTCTGCTACCAAATTTGCATTCAGTTTCACAAATGACAGACCTCTTCTTTGAACAGTAAGCCACTTAATGCTTGGTTTGAAGGAAGGGCGAAGCTCTAAGGTATCGTATTGTCTGTAAATACCCTGTCCATAGTTGCATTTTTGTAAAAACTGAATTCAGAGAATAATTAAAAGATTAAGATCTTTCCTGCCCCTTCAGGTTTATGTCAAAGGTCAACAGTGTGAACCTATAATGGGCCTGACCCTAATTAATTAGCTAAAGTAGAGCACTTGTGTATCAGCATAAATTATATACATACTTAAAGAAGACCAATAGCAAATCTTCATGAAGTCACCTTATCCTTGATTTCCCATGGGAAGACACCTAAACACCCATTTCCAGTTAACAAAACAAAATGATAGTTCTAGACCTTATCCTGAAATTTACAGCAGCAGCGTTTGTTAACCAGATATCTTTCTCTAACTGTTACTGAAATAGAAGAAATGTTTTTATTCGTGACTTTTTTTAAGATGCAAGAAGGTGGATTTAAGAACCTGTCTACATTTTATTGCACTACAAACTATACAGTCATGACAAGCAGCCCAGAGGGATTATTACTGGGTCCTCAAGTTTCCCTAAAGAACTGGGAAAAGTAATTGCAACAAAATGGATGTATTTGTCCACAGAATAATATTATATGAGCTTTTCAGTGAGAATGTGGAAAAGAGAAGGAGCATTTCAAAGGTCAGGCATAACATTAAGAAAGCAAGACATTCTGTTGGGAAACGTGTGGAAAGCTTCGTCTTAACTTCACCTAGAGCCAGTTTTGGCTAAAGGGAAAATTATAAGGCACCAGTAAAACTCCCCTTTTCAAACTCCCAGGGTGTTCTTTTCCTAGAAAAATGAGTCTTCCAAAGTATGCTACATACATGTAGTAATGAATAAATCTAGTTATACTAATAAATGCTTAACTGATCTTCCACAACACAGATTTGTATACATTATAAAGTTTTCCCTAAGAATTTGCAGACTTCGGAATCTTTCCTCAAGTTATCCTCAAGAAGTTCTTTGTAACAGAAATCATTAGCCTGAATTTGGCCCAGAGCTCTTGACCTTCAAGGTGCTGTCCATCTTTCCAGTCTACATTCTGGTCCCACAGTGGATGCTGCAAGCAGAAGACATTTCCTGGTCGTTTCAGCTGAATTCTGGCGTTAGGTAATCAGTTAAAAGAAATGCTTTGCACATTCATAGAAAGAAATGCAACTCATTTTGCACAGTGACATTCAGAACGGAATGAGAAAGTGGAAATAGCATTAGCTCTGTGTTCTACAGAATCAGGACTTCAGTTTTTAACACAAAGTAAACCAATTTTCAAACTCTCTGAAGAATAATTCAAAACTCATTGCAGTCAGCGTTATTCCTTTCAGCGACTCTGCTGGACCTGGACCTGCCTTTTATCCTTATTGTGATTACAAAACAGAATTTCTGCCTTACTTTGAGTTTCTTCAGGAGTGAAAGGAAGCTGATTTATGGTTCACAAATCACCTAATATTATTGTAACATGTATTTCGTTTCTTGTGAGTGTTCTGTAGTTGCGTAGATTATATAGTGTAATAAGTGAAAGAAGAACAACATATGCTATTTTGAAAGGGAGTGTTTGTAGTTTTTATTGGACAAAAACAAATTTTACATATCTTGTAGGGGGGAATATGCTAAATCTGCTTGATCCAGTGCATTATGCAAATACAGTAAACCTTTGAAGATTTCAGGCAGTTCCCCCAGTTTTTCCTAACCTTCCTTTATGAGGATACAGCATCCTTGGTCTCTGAAACCACTTCTACAAGGCACAGTGTATTAAACTTTTTAAAGATTATTTGTGGAAAAATGGTTTCTTTGTCATTCAAGATGTGTTTTTAGGCCTATAATTTCCTTCAAGTGAGCACAATTCCGCTAACAGCAGTATATTATTTTGACAGTAAGTCAGTTGGCATAAGACTTCATTGTGTATGCCTTTTGTTTATATAATCCTTCCTAACAGTAACAAGGTGTTTACTGTTCAGCAAACACATTTTATTTTAACTGCCAACAGTAAAACTGTCTGATAAAGTTTGATTTAGCTAAAGAAAGCAAGTTCTCATTTAGCCCAAATAAATCCATGGTGCTATAGACAGCTGTTTGGAGTACATAATCCCCCAAGCTCTTATAGCGAGGCAACTCTTGCTATTGAATGAGCGAGAGAGAGCAGGCTCAGCTGTTCAGGATGTGCTCCATTACAACTGTAATCTATAGCATTGTACTGCCATATTGTGAAAGCATTACTCACATTCAGCGGCAGCGAAGCAAATACTCCTCTGACAGATGCTCTGCAGACTGACAGCTGACACCCTAAGCTGAGCTCTATAGATTTTTCACTAAACACATCCTGTAGCCCGGATCGATGTGGCCTGGCTGTCTGCTGCTCCCTGCTCTCCTGTGAAGAGATCAACATCTAATAGCATTTCTGCAAGATTCTCAGGGAGTTAACTGTCTCCAAGTGGAAAAAGTTCAGATTTCAGAGCAACAATGAACACAGACACTTCTCAAAATAACAGCATTTTGCTGCTTGAGAGAAAGAAGAATTCGTAAGCCTAATGGCATTTTTCTTCCATTTTTATGGCTGACTTTATCCTGGAGAAAATTGCCAAAGAAATGTGATTTTTAGGGCTGATATTATAAAAACTTTTAGATCAGCAGGAGAGAAATAGCTGATCTGTCACATAGAATCCAAAAAAGTTGTCTGTAGCAAATGCAAAGCAAAAAAGTCTCCAATATTTGCTTCCTGCCAAAATCACAATAAGCAGCAAGAGTATGTACACAGGCAGAGGTCAGGAGTGCATTGTAAGCCAATGCTGCACATCCATTTTAAAGAAAAAGCTGTAGAATGAATCATTTTACCGTAACGACTATAGCAATCTTCTAACCTTAACCTCAAAGCACTGGTAAAGTAGTTTACCTCTTTATTTCTCCTTTTTTCTCTTATAGGACTACTGCATTATCACTACTCCTGCTCCCATTGCAGTCACCAGCAGAACTCCTGTAATTCGCTGAGAACGGCCCATAGAGCAGTTGTGGTTTAGAAAATGCTTTCAGGAATGATAATTAGTTCAAAGCTGAAAATCAGTCACTTACCTACAGTGAACAGAAGAAACAAGCACAGAAAGAATACAAGCTGGTTTTGAAGTGTATCAAGGGAGGCTTAACTGTAATTTCTGTACTGGAATTTAAGGACAGCCGAGTTGGGTTTTATTCTCGGTTATTATTTGTGCCATCTTCAAACAGTCTAAATGCAAGATTATAATCCTACATTAGAACTAGGGGTTCCTGGAAGGGTAACTAGCTCTGCTTCTGATTTTCATCCTGCCACAGTTCACACTGCATAGAAAGACAAACAGATGTGCATGGCTTCTTGCAGAAGGATTACCAGAGTAGGGATAATTGCAAAGAACTGAAATTCCTCCTCCTGACTGAGCAGCTTCATGTTTTCAACGCACATCGTGTGGCCACTTTTCAACTTTCAGTGTGTTGATTCACTCCTTGTTTGGCTGGACTTTGCCTTTAAACTCACATTGCATTAGAGTTTTGTAAATGTATATGTAAAAGGTAAATGATGATGTGATTATGTGATAACTGAATGAAGGCTACTCATTAAACACACAGAGAAGTGAATAACTGGCAATGGTGTTGCAAGAGAGGGAGGCAAATAGGCAAGTGTGTTTACAATTTGAGTGGAAAACGAAGTGCTGCCACTGAAAATATTTAGGCTCATCTGTTAAATTTATTTTCTCTCTGGTTTCTACAAACTGCTGTTGTGTTCTAACTCTTGAGGACAGCATGATGTTTAGGAGAGCAGACTCCATGTGTCTTTCCACAGTCACACCAGAAATTCCAGTTATCTCAACAATACCAGTCCTGATAACTATAAAAATGCTGTTAAAATACACACACTCAGCAATATTTGCTAAAACATGTAAAAAGTTGTTCTTCTCTTACAGCAGTGTTGCTGATGTAACTAAATTTGTGTTGAATATCTCAATGTACGGTGTTCTATACCTGTTTGGACACTTGTACCAGAACTAGGTCAGCAATGTCCTCAGTGCATGTCAGCTTAACTGATGCCACACTTGAACACATGGTGCACCTGATTTATAAATGAGGAAGATGTTGTCCAGGAACACACTGCTGTTACATAAGTGTATGCCATTATTTAATCAATAAAACCATACATTAAACACTACACACTCAGAAGAGGAAGAATTTAAAGATAATTACTAAATCGTTGCACTCATCAGAAAATCGATGAACATTAACACAACGTACTCAATGGATTAGAAACATCTTTGTCAGAAAGGCATGCCCTTGCTTCACATAAACTAATATAGCTGTAGTTAGGAAAAACCATTAAATTGCACTACTTTGTACAAGAAACTATCAAAATCTTATCAGCATAGACAGCTGAAAGCAAAAGATGGTGCAGCCCCAAAGCAAAAACTGGCAAAGAGTAAATCTGGCCTTCAAGGAGATTTAGATGGCCCATAATCAGATTGCCCAAGCCATGTCTCTCATCACAAAATCATCCCAACAGTTCAGAGCAGGTTCCTCATTTTATCTGATCCTTTTAGAATCAGAATAAACAGGTTTTATAAGGTCCTGTTTCCCCTTTAAAACCCTTAGTAACTGTTACTGGAGAGCAATTACATATTTCATAGTTAGCCTCACCTGTGGTGATCATTCTCCTGCCGACACTGATGTTAGCACACAAACAAAAAACTCTGGCTGCAAATGGCTTAATGGCTCCACTTAGGCAGAGAGCACAGGCTGTTCCAAATACAGAAAATGGAGCTGTCTGAAGTAAACCTAATGAGCCTCTAAAATGGTTTATGCCTTGAGAAACACCATGCCCATGAGTCTCTCTAGATATGGGCCCATGTAGGCTGCCTTTTTGGCATAAACACATATAAGAAAAGTCCAGGGCAAATTTTTTTCTGGTTCCACAGCAACCTAATGATAATAATGTTTCAGTTTTTAAAGCAGCTTCAAGATAAGAATTTCAAGGCATTTCCCAGTGATGATGCCGTTTTACAAAGGGTGAAATAAGGATGTAAGCAGCACTCTGCTTTGAGTCTGCTTTGTTCAGCCCTTGACCTTAACACAACAGCAGCAAGGATTCATGCTGATTTTGGGAAGAAGGCTCTGTGACCATATCTGCCAGGGCTTCACCAGCATGCAGGTATCTCAAGGGCTTAGTGCCAAGGCCACCACTGGCTCCTGGCCTGCAGCCCACAAGGCTCCCTGCTGCAGAAGAGCAGCAGACCGTGTATGGCACATTGACCATCAGGGGTTGTTGTATGGTCCTAGAGTGCTCCACTCCACCTGGAAAAGCAAGCACAGAGTGGCACAGAGGAGCAAGGAACTCATACTCTGTGCTGAGACTCAGCATCTTCTGTCCAGGAAGCACCACAGAGGCAGGAACACAAATTGTTGACAGATTGCCAGTCCATATTCTCCCCTGGTCCCTCCTCAGTCCCTCCAGCAGAGCAAAGCATTTGATGGAGGATGTCCACAACATACTGCCTCTTTTTTCCCCATGGTGTATCAGGAAGCCAGCAAGAGAACCAGGAAGGGGAGAAACAGCCAGAAGCAGCAGTGGCACTGGGACCAGTATCAACACACTAGTTATGAAACAAAGCACTTTCGGATGCAGCTGCAGAGTACATACGTGCCAACCAGCCCACACAAAAATTAACTTCCCAGCAATGTTGTTCCTGAGGCTTGCAGCCACTGAGAGCCACAAATAAGCCAGCAAAAATCATCAGTTTCCTACTGGACACAAGGACTTAGACATTAATGGGGCTATTGCTCTAAGCATGCTCAGTTCGCGGGTCAGACTGACCTTGGCTGGACATGACGGCCTGTATGGCAGGCATTGTATGTTCCTGTCTTTCTGCGGATCTTGCAGAAAACGTTCACACACACACATGCCGCATGTCTGCAGCAAAACCAAGAAAACCCTCAGCTCGCTGACGTTCTCAAGCATATGAAAGAAGTATGGCTGAAATTGAACCTTGTGTCTGAAGGGCTGGCACCAGCCTTTGGGAAAACTTAGATACTACTGCAGTGCTACTTTTGAGGCTAAAAAATATTGAAGACTTTGACTGATGTTGTGTAGGAGGGTGATTTTGATTCTGCTATAGTGAAATACACTTTCATTAGTGCATGTGGTTAGAAAAGTATGTCTCCAAATACTTCATTTGAGGATTATTTTTCTCATAGACTTTGGTAATTACCAAGAAAGAGAGACTCCCCTCACGCTTAGAAATTTCTTAGAAGAATCTTTATAGCCTTTTTTATAACCATCTACCTCTACCACTATATGACAGGAAATTTTGCTGAAATCTGTTAAGAAGAACTTACATAAACTAAATACAGCTTATTGAAATTGTGGGAAAAAAAATAACAGGAAAGATAGCATACAGGACTATAAAATAATTTAACTCTTTTAGAGAGGAATCTGGGCATATCTGTTTTATGTGTGCACTGGAAACACTATATTAACTCTGGCAGTAGAAGTACATCAAACAAGAACCAGATACATCACAGAATTCTTTACTGTTCAGATTTTATATTAAATTTTGCAATGGGCTTTATATTGTTGTTGTTTCAAAATCTCAGTGAGTTTTCTGGTCCTTGTCTTCAAGATTGCGCACATGTGATTAACAGCAGCACATATTCAGGGAGCATGAAGTACAACTAAGTTTTATAATATTTTCAGGTCTGGCCTTCAGCTTCCAGCTCCAGATAGTGTATCTTTAATACATACTCATTATTATTATTATTAGATGCAGCATCTATTGATTCTTTGAAAAAGCTTACAAGTAGAAGACACCTGCCATGCCAAACAGCAAGACAAGGTTAAGATGGACAATATTTCACAATCAAGTACCTTTAAAAAATTTGACATCGTGGGGTGGTTTCTTCAGTTCCTTCAGGAAATTATTTCATCACCCAGAAGAGCAAAGCACATGGGAATTTTCACCTGAAACTTCTCCTAGGTTTTCATTATCCAGATTGCACTGTTTCATCTGCATGAAGTTGCCAGTCAATAGTGCCTCTTTCATGTACGTTAGGACCGCAGCAGAGATGATTAGTAAAATGACAGCCAAACGTGTTGTGCTTATTCTGTTGCCAGTGCTTCAGCTGGTGTAGCTTCCAGTGTGAACTTTGCATGCACTCTCTCAGGGACCTGTAGCTGGTACAAGAAAATAAATGGTATTTCACATTAAAAGCTACTGTACTTGTATTTTATATCTGTTGCATATACACGCACACATAGAGTCCTAAACCCATTTAGACCAAAGAGGGCATATGCACATCCTGAGTGAGAGAAAGCTCAGTCCTGACAGTGTTATACATTTTGGCTACAACTGTGTGTATGTTTATACAGGCATGTGCATGTGTGTTCTGTCATCAGATAGTATCACTGCATTCAGGACAGCTGAAGCTATAAGCTTATCCTTTCTGCATATTTAAGTGACAGAAATGTGGAAGCTCTCCTCTGATTAAACAGAAGTTTCACAATATTCTTCATTTCTCTCCCACCCAGAGAGATCTATTTTCTGCATGTCACAATCAGGAGTTCAACATTTAAACTGGATCATCATCTCTTTCTAGACTGGGATTTCTGAGTCCCTATTTGGAGCACAGTGCGTGCATCCATTTCTCCTGTACTTGGCCAGAAAGAATGAGCTACAATCTTTCCTGAGCTTGTATGCACTCCCCTCAGAAGTCCCATGTACCTGAGAATAGAAAGTCTTTGCAGTTTTCTAGGGCTTTTTATATCCCTTTTCCAGAAGTTGTTGGTCCAAACCTGCTCTTCGCTTACAGTCTGCACTGGAACAATAGCAGGGAGGACAGAGCCTGCTCTTGTGTCTTGTTTTGGTTAATATCAACATTTGCATTGAAAAGATAAATGCTCAGGCACACAAGTCTAATTCCAGGAGAACAAACTTTCAGATGAAACCACCTCAGAAACCAAGGGACGTCTTGCCACTGCTCTCCCTGAGACCCCTTCTCCATCTGTTGCACCTGGTGTAAAGTGCTCATCCTCACATTGTCACAACATAGGAGAGCTCAGTATGCCCTTTGTTTCCTTTCTTTCTTTTTTTAAGCAAATGAAAACACCACTAAAATGGAACGGGGCCAGATTCTCTGTAGTGGAAGAAAGAGGTCAACTGTGCAGACTTCAGGGTACAGCTTTGCATCTGTAATAGTAAAAAATGTGGCTGAATATTTTCCTGATCTCATTTTTTAAAAGTGTTTATTTGATTTTATTTTGCCAGCAAATATATGCAAGTATGATTTATATGTAATAATCCCCATATTTTTTTAATTACCTTGCCATAAAACCTGAATAACGCCCCCTACTTTGATCTCCAACACTTTCTGGAGAATACTGCAGCAGGCATGCCTAAATCAGTTAAGCCATGCACAGAGCTGTTCCTGGAGGGAAGCTTTCCCACATCAGAAGATTGTGTAATAAAACTTAACACAGCTCATTAATTTTCTCTCTTAACCAATGCATCTGACAAGAAGTGACTTTGAAAACCTAAAGGAATGACACAACTCTTCTGTTTTGCATGAAACATCTGTTTCCAGCTCCTTTGCTATTAAATTGACATCTTTTTATTTGAAAAGTTCCTTTTATTTCCTAACTTCCTGCAATTGGTAATGTATATATCCCAAAGAGCTTAAATTCACAGCTTTTAAAACTTGATTAACTAAATGCTGGGTTATTCCTGTCCCGGAGGAAAAATGCCTCTCTGTGCACAGACAGATTAAGTGGTACAACTATGCTTTTTAATCAATTATTAAGAATTTGTTTATTCAAGCAATGTCAGACTTCACAAAGCATCAAAACAGACTTCAAATCCCCAAATAATGTAAACACCAGTGTGATTGCATATGAAAAATATTAACATTCTCGGATCTGGAAAATCGATAGAATGCAAGCATGTCATACTTGCTCTCACGTCCACGAAGGCCACAGACAATATCATATTTCCAACTATGAAAACCTACAAAGCTAGTCACAAAAGCAGGAGTCTTGCATGAGGAGTTAAGGTGATTTCAACAGAAGGAAAACACCTTCATTACTATGATTTTTCCTTCAAACTCACATTGCTTACCCCCACATTCATATTATATTGCTCCCTTTGATTTGCAGTTCGTGGTATATCAAGGAAAAGACGACAAAAAAGCCCTGGCAAGCTTTTTCCAGACCATCTTGTGTTACATGCAGATATCAAGCATAGCTCAATTCTGGAAGTTGATTCAATTCTACTCTGAAGAACGAGGTGAATATATTCAATTGCCTGTTGTGTTTGTACAGAAGTTAAGTATTGTTTTGGTAAGTCTGGTAAACCAGCTACACCCTACCAACTAATACAATTTTAAGACCTTTGAACTTGTTCATACCTCCCTGCACCTTCAAAAAAACTTTAATCTCCAGTGTAGTTTAGCATTAAGGGAGACATCTTGAGGTGTGAGAGATTGGAATTCACGAGCAAGGCCACAAAAAGGATAAGGCTACATTTAAAGAAAAAAAAATCTGTAATTTTTCTTTTCCATGTGGTTAACAAGGAGCATGGAGAATTTAATAAATTAAATATTCTCAGCAAGTGTTTATTAGCATAGCTTTGCAAAACAAGTTGTTCCAATTTTGTTTCTTGAGAAGTTGGTCAAATGTACTCTGTGAATTTTTTTTCTTATGAAGGAAGGTTTAGCAGTGGAAAACTGTAATAAAATGTGACTCTCAATCTTTAATTATAGACAGTTTGGGGAAAACCAGCTCCTTTTTTCATATTGTGTCTTCCTCCTAGTATCTTGATTGCTTTGACAAGATGCATTTTTTCTAAATGATCTAAAGGTTGTCAGCAAAGACCCAGTCCTGGAATCCACTGAATCTTCAGACGTGATTTTAAATAAGATTAATTGTGCAGCACCCTGAAATCACACCTGCCCCAGTGGAACTATTTAATTATAAAAAGTACACACAGGAGCCTTTGCTGGATGGGGATCTAAAAGAGAAGCAACTGGGGAATAGCTTGATTACCAAGAGGGAGCTTTCCTTCCTCTTCCTTTATCCTAGGCTGTGTTACTAGCTTTGCATGTCGTGCGAATCTGAGCCCAACGCTCAGCTGCTGTCTGGGAGCCTGGAGATTGCTCGCTCTCTCAGTCCAGTTTCTAGGGGAAGAATGCGAAGTTTTGCCAGGTCTATGCTTAACCCCTGTCAGGTCCAAGTGTGGGCCGTACAGATGAACTCCATACAGATGAACTATACTCAAAGGAGTGGGTTAGCACGTCTTTTAAACTACCTTTATACTGCGGTATAATTGGTGCCCACTATTGAATAAAACATGAAGTGTTGTACCAGAGTGACAATTAATGCTTTTGTTTTACAGTCCCAGTTAAATAAAATGCTGAACAGAAAGACAAAAAGAAGGAAGGGGAGGAAAGTTATGTCCCTTCTAAGATTGCCAAGCTATGCAATAAGTGGGAAAATAAGGCAGTATGCATCCAAGACGAACACAGTTTGTGTAATTTATAGGATCAGGGGAACTGAGCAAACAGAATGAGCCAGAGATTTTTGACACATGTGGGGAGGAATGCACTCCATAACCCACGCAGTTTGTTTATTTTGGGGAACAAGATGATGGCTGAAATGTACATTATAATATGAACCAACCCTAATATTTACACTTTGGTGCCAGCTTGGTCCATCACTGGCACTTTTGAAAGCATGGTTTAGACAGACCTGCAGGAATAAACTTGCATCTGGTAGGGAGTGGACCACCTGCTCTCTCCCAGCCCTCTTTGCTGTGGTTCTGATGTTCCTCTCATCAGAGCTCAGCGTATTTTCATTTCCATTTAATTTCACACAGCAGAGATAGCCAACTAATCCTACGTGTTTCACACCAAAATCTCAACAGGGTGGGACATGGGCATGACTCACCCAAGGATCTGTTGAAGAACAGGTCTGGGCTGCCTTGTAGCAGAATCCCAGGGTGGCTGGGTGCTATCAGCATCAGCAGCTGTAGCCATTTGCTCTGTCCCACAGAAGGGCTTCAGATTGCCCAGAAGTCTCTGTGCTAGACAAACACACAACAGCGACCTGCTTTGGGAGTCCCATCTGAACTGCTTAAACACTTCAAGCATGTCAGAGATCAGCCACCCTTGCTCCATGAAGTAAATGATTAACTTTGACGTATTATCAATGCAGAAATAAATAACTTGCCCATGTTCACACAGGAAGACTATGGCCAACCTGGTAATAAGATCCAGATTTGTTGCCTCCCACTCTGCTGCACCACAGAAATGTGACATATTTTCACAAGCTGTGTCCTAGAAGACACAGGAAAGACACAGGGAAAAGTCATAAAAGAAAAAAATCACCGATCAGTGTATGACAATACAAATAGTTCTTCTGCAGCAGTGGTTTAGTGTTTGCAGGTATTAAGGAACTGTCCAAACTTTCCAGGAAAAATTTCTCTTTAGGAGGTCTGAGGAAAGAGGTTCCTAGGGCAAAGAATGAAAGATTTCATCTGGGTTACTTTTCCTACTGTATAAAAAAGAAGATAGAAGTTGAAATTCAGAGAACTAGCAGAGTTGAGAGGGAAGTAATGACAAGCCAAATCATGTTGAATAAAAAGGTCTATCGTCATTCCTAGCAGGATCCTATCCAGCTGGCACATCACGTTCCTATCACAAGCTGCACTCAGTGAATTAGAGGGTGTGTTATTGCTCCAACAATGTCACCTGCAGACCTATTTAACCTCTATGCAGGGACACCATTTTTTTCCTGGTAAATCTAGCCCACCAGAAATTATTGTGTCAGGATTAAACTTGTTTTTGCATGTCCTGTTTCTACTTGATATTCCAGCCTGAACTGGACCTAGCCTGGTCTTTCATAGCAGAAGAAAGCAGAATTATCAAAGTAGATACTGACTGACATCAGTGATGCTGGGGACAGTAAACAGAGAAGAACAGTGGTGAAACTGGCAACATGCAGAAAGCCAGCCTCAAAATAATGCTTTTTTTTTTTTTCTTTCACTAATATACCAGAAGTAACTCACTGTAGTGTGTTGAACTGGGTGCAGGCCTTGTGCTGGGGGCTAAGAGAAAAGAAAGTGCTGCCCCAGTCTCTTTCATACCTCATCTTCACATTTCTCTCACCACTAACCATTTTCTTTCTCTCCTATTCCATAATTTTTCTCCTCCACTAGAGCAAAAATTCAAAACACAAAATACAGTGTTCCTTTTAATGTATTTTTAAGCCCCCATAGTAGAAAACTTTCAGCATTATTCATAAAGCCTTGCTTATCGAGCCTTTGGATTTCATCTGTATCCAAGATATAAAAAAAACCCCACAGTCAATGATTCTGACACAAAGAAACTATAGATGATAAAATGCACAGTTTACATGACATGAAAAACCATGTTACTATACAATGTGACTATACAGCATGAGTTCAACCAAGAGTTCAGGAACTACGATACAAGGCAAGAATATGCAAATTATGAGTCACTCCTCAGTGGATGTCAGGAAGCACAATTAGTTCCAGCACAAAGTTGTCCAACAGGTCTGAGCTTACTGGCGAAATAACTTTATTACAGGGCATCATGCATGACTTAGGCAAGTAACTGCATTTACAAATGAAGCGAGACCGGCTTTCAGATCCACACGAATGGAAAGGTTTGAAAAATTGCCAACAATACGTACAGACGATGCCAAGTTATTCTTGAATCTATATATCTGCCAAATCATTTGCGTATACAGCATATCAGCCCGGTGATACAGGAAGAGAGGCAGTAAAGCTGTGCCTAAGATGTGGGTGCCATTGGAATTTTGCGGCTGTGCTTGAGCTGTAATTGGAAGCAGCGCTGCCCTGAACCAGCTAACACTGGAAATGAAAAGGGAGGCGATCTCCGAGGTTGTCTGTGCCATCCCCTTACAGTTCTGGGTCGTTTTCCTAAGGGGGCCTTTGAACATTCTGGTGTAACGGGGCGCTTCCCAATGTGTGGTGCTGCCTCTTTGGTAGGAGCACAGGCACCTCTCTGCAGCCCGCGCTGCAGCTCCCACACCGACTCCGAAAGGCACCTTGGAGGTGCAAGGTCCCTGAGGCTGAGCGCCTGAGGACGCACAGCACTGAAATATCAAATTCCAGCTCTGAGTTCCTATCTAGGCTCACATTACAAGTACAACATGACCAACAACTATTAATAAACATCTTAAGCTACTCCCAGCAAACAGCTCGTGATTCTTTTATAGGACTAAATTACATAAATTAGCAGGAAGATGCAAGAAGCAACGCTCATTAAATGTTTTTAATGTGTTTGCTTTGCACTAAAGCACAACAGCTTGTAAAACTGTTTTTACAGTTTTTGTGGTAACACAAGCCAGGAAGCATTTTAGTGCAGTTAATTCTCTTAGTTTGGTTAGAAAAGCACCACCATTTGAACTATTTCAGTGACCCTTTCTGTTAAGGAGAGCAGTAGTACATCTATGTCCTTCCTGAATATGAATGGAGTAAAGACAAGAATGCTTGATATTGATATTAAAATACCCACCATCAGCCAAATTTTGTTTTCCATCTGGTGTTTTTATTTGCACTTATGAAAAGTGAATACATCAAAAATGCTACCACTTAGATTAGGTGTTTTTTCACAGCCACAAATTGCAGAAGTGTAGGGCTCTGCTAGGCAATGAGGAGCTAAGCTAACTCTACGTACATTAGAGGTATCACTTCTCCTTGGAAGTGTCACAGTTCAGCTCTCTTCCACACCGTCTCCGAAATCTTTGGCAAATCACATAATCATCTTTGCACTTTGTTTCCCCGTTTATAAACTAGGGATAATATTTTCCAGCCTTGAATGTCACATAATGGTATTTTCTGGATGAAAGTCTATCATTTGTTTCAGTTTTCAAATCTCTGCTCCGTGAAACAAATTTTACAGCTTATTAGCGGAATTTGTATAATTACCCCCTTCTGGCAGGAAGTCTGTGCATTTGCTTACAAGCACAGAATATTCCCACCAGTATAACAGTTCAACTGGGTTTAGTTTAGATGGGGCATCTCTTTTCAGTCTTTTTTTATATTATAGAAGATTCACCTTAGTAGTAACCAAATCATAGAAAAGTCATTTTGAATTCACACCTTTTCTACTGGCATTTACAGCCATACTTCCAGCTGTAGGTTATAGCTGAAAGTGAAGACCTGGGAAAGCCAAAGGTTGGTGCGATTTGAGGAAGCAACAAATCCAGTAAAGGGAAAACAAGCTAAAGAAAGAAGTGACCAGAACTAATAACCACAGAGAAAAAAATATTAAACTATAAAAATTATCTTAAAGTAACGATAAAGTTCACTGTCCTGAAATCTGACAGGAGCAGAAGACTTTGCTTCTACTGTCTTGTTCGGCAATGTCACTAGACCTCCTTGCCAGATATGGTCCATTCACAAGGCAGTATGCTTTACCCACAGAGACCTGCAGTTCAGGTTGGGTTAACACCCCCAAGGCATTTCGCACCAGTTCCTGTTTCCTCAGTCTTCTAAGGTCCATAGATGGAAAGCTCCCTTACTCCAAGCAGACAAAAAAAAAAAAAAAATCTTTCTCCATGAAGAACAAATGTGAAGAAGTTTCTACAGAATACAGATTTTAATAAAGATGTTCAACAGTAGGAGCTACTGCGAATGCTAAAAAAAAAAAAAAAAAAAATTTAATCTTTCAAACATGGTCAGAGCTAACACCAATAGGCCAAAGCGTTCTGTCTACTAGGTGGTGGCAGAGCTACTACGATGACACACATGGCTGTTGTGGGACTTCTTACACCGCTTTTGGAAACAGAAACCCTGGCCCATCCAGGAAGGGCTTGAACATGTTCCTTCTTTCAACCTTATTTTGCCAAGCAGGCCCCACAATTTTGGCCCTTGCACCCAAACTTTCTATGGTGCGACACAGGAAAATCCCACCGCAGCCAAGAGCTTTCCATAGGTGTGTCCTGAGGGGTCCCACACACAGACTCCCATTTGTCATCCTCATGTCCTTCCCATTTTACTGTCACTAGGCAGCAACTTTCTGCTCTTGGTTTTCAGGGTTGACAAAGCTTTCCTCCTCAGTCTACTTCCTGGTTTTTAAGGTCTGCTAGGAAACGTGAGACATTTCATACCCAGGATGATGTTAACGATTGCAGACATTGCTTTGCTTCATCATTTTAAAAGAAAACAGTGACAGCAGTAAATACAGTGTGACAGTTGTAATGATGAGAATTACTGTCCTGAAAGAGAGCTCTGTAAGGTTTATAAAGCTTGCAGTTTTTTAAAGGAAAATTATTTTGTACTCTGAGCCATCTTACGATCACAGGGTAAATTACAACAAGTACTAAAAGAGCATGAGACAAGATTTGCTGCATCTCTGAGCTTGAGCTCTCTAGCTGATTTTCACTTACAAGGGATGTTCAGAAACTGGGAACAGTTCAGAAAAGTGTTAGAGGAATGGGTCTGTGGCTGGAAAACCTGTCTTTTCCTGAATGACTCTAGAGATTCAAACGCTTGACTTGATCTTTATACCTTCATCTGTGCCAAAAATATTTCTCATCTCATAAATCATCAGGTCTACTTTAAGCTCATAGACTGGGATATGAAAAAGTCCAATAGCTAGAGCAGACAAAATAAGACTAAAAATAATGTGCATTTTTACTAGGGAGGTAAATTAGCAGTAAAATAGTCTACTTGAGGACATAATATATTCCCTGTCACTTGAAGACTTAACAGCAAAACCAAATGTCTTTCTGAAAAAATAAGTTTCGACTGAATTCGGAACCATAAGCTTGGTGTGAGAATGGCTGGCAGAAATGGCTAAGAGGTCATCGTTAGGATCTCTCCTCTCTCTTGAAGTCCAGGAGTTTACACAATAGCTGCAGTCCTGTGGGGATATTTTCACACCTTTAATAGTACTTGTCTGCTCACCCAAGCACTGCTAAATTTAAACTGTCTGGATATAGAAGAAAACAAACATGATGGATCTCTGCAAGCACCCAAAACCAATGACTTGACCTCATTCATCATAGAACTATAACATAAATATAGACAACACAGTTCTAATCTATTAGTGACCAGCAGCCCACTGAATGACTTTCACCAGTGGTAAAGGTCACACCAACATGAAGTTTCTACCAAAATCATCTGCTGAGCGCCGAGGCTCTGTGCACGACACTCGGGAGAGTGGTGCTGCACAAGAGCAGGGTGACTCCGTACTTCCCAGGGGATTACTAAGCTCAGATCACCCATTCCGCACCAGCACCTACCGTCCTGGCTCAGGTATTGCCAGACCTGCACCACATAAGTCTAGCAGGGCTGCATTGATGACAGCTACTCACTGTGGTCTGTGGAGCAAAACTGGCTCGTTTTGAAGCAGCTGCTCTTGCCCAGAGAAGTGTAACTGGTCCAGCATTAGACTAGCAGCGTTTTGACGGACAATACCCTCAAAAACACAATCCTTGGTCTGTTAATATGGATCCGTGCTTCGAGAAAGTCCTGTGGAACACACCTCCTACTATGTGCAGCCTATTTTAGTTTCCACTTATTTTGAGATTAAAAATTGAAACACTGACTCTGAGCTGACTCTGCAAAAAAACAATGCAGAATTTTACTACAGATTGTTATCTGCCAAAGACCAGTAGAGGAAAAAAAAAATAGATGAAAAAAATTGTACCTCCCAGTAATTTCTAACTGCAGACTCCTGTCCTTGCAAGTCCACAAGTCTGTCGTTAACTTCGTACCTTGTTCCATTTGGGTTAAATGGAACCCTTGTTCCATAGAGGGTTAAAATGTGGACACATGGGGAATCTTGTCTGAAAAAGCACTTTGATTATAAATATTTTCTGCTTCTAGCTTTATACCTCTTAAGACTAATAGGCAAAAAAGGTAGGAATCCAGTGCAAGAGCCCAGGAAGAGCTAGGATTGTTCATTTCCTTATAACAAAATAATGCCCAGAATATTTCCCACTGGCCACCTGTGACCACAGCATTCTAAAATCTGTTTCTGAAAATACCTGCTTAGTAAGAAACCCAGAAGTCAGGCTCTTGCTTCATGACGTATGCTTTGCTCATTTTTGACAAGTACAGTTTACTTCTCAGGCATAATACTACCTAAGGAAATGCACGTGGTACATTTTGTGTAATATAAATAATGATCTGAGAAGTCACTACTGCACTCTGCTCTAAAGCCTTTAAGAGATTGAAAAGACCAGTATATTTGGGGGCAAATAATATGGTATCACACAAAATTCCCAAATATCTCATGAGCAGGTATTTAATTTAATTTTGGTCCAAGTAAAATTGATGGACACTCTGCTGTGTCAAGATTATGACTACTTGATGGATGATTGTTCCAGTGGTTGGCTCTACTCTAGAATATCATACTTTTCCTTCTCTCCACCTCAGCCAGACGAATCATCTGAACTTTTCTGGGCACTTTATAGTGACATTTCAGAGATCCTTTGTTATGACTTTTATAACTAGTCATTTTAACACTGGAGTGATATTTAAACGTGTGTCTACCAATACTGTATATAAATCGAATAAACAGTATATAATTTGCTTCAAAAACACTGCCATCGTGAAGATAACAGAATGTGATAGAATTTATCCCCTTTTGGCTCTTTTCCCATTGAATATTCTAACCTGAAAGAACTTTAAAATATTGTGGGTTTCACAGTAGACCAGGACTAAAATTACACCACTGAGTAAATTAGTTAAAACATTAATAACTCATATGCATATTTCAATCTTTGGAGATTTTTAGGACCATCCAAGACAGGCAACATCCAGGTCATTGCTGATTTTAGACCATGATTCGAATATATGAAAATATACTAAATATTTCAACTGTAAAAATCTCTACAGCAAATAAAATAGAAAAGTTCTGAAATTGCACTATTAAAAATTTAACTAGACAATAAATCTAAGGATGTGGGAGACTGTCTAAGGACTTTTATTGCTCTGTTCTTGCTTTTAACTTAAGGACAATTACAAATATACACATTTCATTAAAATTTTGGTTAGATCTGAAACCAAAACAACACTGGAGTTCTCGATCCACAGCTGACTCTTCATTTTTCTCCAAGACACTGCTTAGGAAAAAAGACCCTTCTTTACTGAAGTTTCATATTTTACAAGCAAATCTGAGTGGTTTTTAAACTATATTTACAATTTCCTAGGCGTGTACACTGTCCTAATGGGAAAATAAACTCTTGATATTATAGTGAGTCAGAGTCTGCTACTTGTTTAATATCTCATTTTAGACTTCCCATAACTAGACAGAAAAGTCACAACAAAAATGCAACTTTCATTAAACAAACTGCAAAATAGTCATCCCTGAGAGCCCTCTGGGGTACGTTTGTAATCAAATAACTTAACTCTCCACATTACTAATGCGTATTTCTGGCCTTCTTACTTTTCTCAAAAGGAAACTGCTCCCTACTAAAATATAGCTTTTAATTTGTGGAGGGTAAAAATTTAGTACTTAATAAGCATACTTACCAAGGACTTTTAAAAAATTAATAGAAACCAAATAAATCTTGGCTATTAAAAAAAAAAATTCTGACACACAGGTTGAGTTATACCAGCCAGCACAAGTACACAGTAAGATTCCAGATGTGCTATTTTCCTGTACACTGACAGCTATCAAACCCACCCCTGCAATAAAAAAGTCCTGAAATGGGTTTTTAATCAGGTCTAGATTTCCATTAGCCCATGAGGACTGATGTCTGTGTGTTGTGGTTTTTATTCTTTACAGCACATGCCATTGCTCTTAATATGTGGGGAACACATATTAAGTTTAAATCTTTTTTCAGTGACCTCCTGAAATGGATTTTTTCATATCTAAATTGAAGCCAAATAAAGGTTATTAACAGCTGTATTTTTACAAAGTATTTGAAGGAGGGGTTAGAATCAGGATTGTTCAATTAACATTTCCCAGGCACCACATAAGACCAGCACGTTCAATGGATGGACAATGTAAAAAAAGGCTCTGAAGTATGAAAAAATGTCAAGGGAATTCAAATAACATGACAAGTTTCAATACAAATAAAATAAAACCCAGTCTTTCCCTTTGAAAATAGCTATCAATTTCTTCTTATATATTTATTGTAAACATTGGTACAAGATGTTCTGATTGTCTCCAGGAAAATCCTATTAGTTACAGTTGTACAGAATCAATTTCACATAAAATCATACAGCACAACTACAGAGAAAAAAGAAATCTGTAGGCATCTAGTGTAATGAACAAACCACTGTGGTTTATACCCATTGCAAAACTTTAGCAGAACAACTGGCACCAGTATAAATATTGCAAATTAAAGATATTAGAAGAAGCTGTTCAGGCAAAAAAATTTAACCACAGTTAAAAGGCTAACAGAAAAATTTAAATTATTACTATTGTTTGTGCTCTAAAAGGATGTAATTGACCTCAATCACATAAATAAAATAATCACGCAGACCAATGTTTAGACTCATTAAAAAGCTGACATATTCATTTACTTTGACTGGATGTCAAGAATTTGATATTTTATACCTTTGCAGTGCAAGGATCATTTGAAATTACTGCCAAAATAATAGCCCACGGTATGAAAAAAATGGTCAATAATGTGAAATTTATAAACCAGTCTGCCCGCCGCCTTTTCCAGTCTAAATGTAAATAGCTAATCCTCCAAAAAGGAAAAACAAAATGTAAAAGAAAAATCTTAATCAAAATTTCAGTATAAAGTCCCTGTATGAATCAATAGCAAAGTTGAAACTGCCCCCAGCAATTTCAATACAGGCTTTATTTTTGATGTGACTATGGAGAGATGTCTCTGTTCAGTAACTTTAAAGAGCAGGGTTTCTATTTTGCCATGTTAAATCAATTTTTTTTTTTTTCCTTTTTCTTTACAGCTAATGCTGGGCTGAAGTAACACCGTAGTTTCATGTCCCTTTTCTCATCTATGTCAGTGCTTTGTTTTCACCACAAGGACCAGCAACCACAGTTAGCAGACCCATATACTAAATCAAATTCAAAGTTAAAATAGGGAAATCCTGGTCCTGTTGATGCTGCCAAGTTTTCCAAGTCTGCCTTTTTCCCTCCTGCCAAAGGCCATGAATATACTGTGATACTGCACACGCTGGTCTGCTTTGCCCATCACGTCACCTGTCCCCACAGCGGAGAAAAGCTGCTGCGAGGAGCTGAATTCAGAGTACTGGACTGGAAGGACAGAGTGCAAGTGGCTCATCCTCCTCCTCTGCCCAGGTGCTGCATGCCTGGCGCGGCTCTGTGTTATCAAATTTTAGCAGAATTCCAGCTGAGATTACTAAGATGGTCTGCTTAAAAACCAAAGCAGGCAGACCCTTACTTTGGGGACTTCCACAGAGTGACAATAATTTACACTGGCTGAGAAGCCACCCGAGGAGGACCTTCCTGCTCCTCTTTCTACTTCCAGGTCTCCTCACAGCGAAAGCCCAAGTTCCACTGGCATCAGAGCCATGATTCTGATACATCATCTTGACTCAGAGAGAGGAACCTTTACAAGAAACAGAAGACCCGACAGCACTGCCGCAGCTCTATGGCCAGCAGCCCCACCCCGGGTGGAAGATGCCTTTGCCACCACTCATTTGAGCGACCAAAAGCCATCAGCACCGGCCTGGTGTCAGTGCCCAGGTCACCACCACTCGGGACTTCATGCTGAGCCCAGCAAAAGCAGAGGACCAGCTACGCTGGCCTTGCCACTCTATGTGGGAGGATTTGCACCCTGGGCACAATGCCTGGAGCCCCATCATGTCCCTGGGATGCTACAAGAAGTCCTGTCCAAGCTCAGAAGAGTCGGAAGTCAGTCTCTCATCTCCCTCATGGTCTCACTTGCCACAATTCGGCCAAATTTCACATCAGCATCCACAGCGGCAATCATATTCATAACATGAGATGAGATTCCTTCCAGTTTTGGTCCACAGCAATGTTGTTGCTTTAGTTTTAGTCAGATCCACAACTGAGTGTTTCTATTAGGTGATGGAATACCATAGAAATACTTACAATATCCATGCTAATACCAAATGAGTTCATGATGATTTACATTTATTCAAGAAAAGAATATCAAAAGGATTATTAATAGTGCTACCACAGAGCTTTAGAAATGGTTGACAGCCCACGCTCAGAAACTGAGGAAGTGGATTTGGAGTACACAGAGCAGAATATGAGGTTTCACTTTCGGTAAATAGAAGCCTGTACAAATACTAAATCAAATAGCCACTTCATTAATCTTTTTGTGATTTTTTTTTTTTTAAATTTTAGGGTTTTTCTAAGGTTTTTCTAATAAAAGTCATATAAGCTAACTTTGAAATACTGGCATTAAAATCCATCAGTTAATCTGTACGTAGTTCTTACAGAGACTGAGGCAACGCCTTTCCATTTTTCTAACAGTCCTAGCGATTTCTTTTTGTTTCCTTTGCTTGTAAAACTAAATTGATTATTGTCTTACTTGATTCTGGAGTTTAAATAAGCCAGAACTAACAAAATAAGAATTGGAAGTAGACTAAAATTTATAGAAATATCTAAATGAATATTTTGCTTTGGACAATAACTTTTTTAGACAAACAGAACCACAGAGAAATGTGAAAATATCAAACCACTGAAACACAGGCAAGCTGAAGTTGTCCTAGGCATTTTGTACTGCTTGGCAAATACACGTTACCAGTAAAGATGACTTACAACAAGCCTGAACTGCATATGGCTACTCCTTAAGCCCAACATACCATATTGCAAAAAAACCCCCACAACTTTTCCTTACTAAAGATACAGCTCCTCTCTCATGTCCACCAGCCTCATACAGTTGGCTCAAACTTTCTTGTGGGCCGAACAACCAGCCCGTTCTCAACAACCTCTGCCAGAGGTTGGACCACTGCAGAAGCCTGCATCCTTCACAGACCTGCATTTTCAATGCCCTCATCCAATGGGAAGGCTGTGGTTTTAGACTGTGACTTCTGCAGTGGAAATGGCAGAACGTTGCCTATTTAGATTGCTCACAAAAGCTGCACCTTAGGGCTTCATTAGATATAGTGACAGAGTTGTACGGATGTGACCTAGCACATAGACTCCTACCTCTCCCATGGCCCCCAAAAGAAGGCTGAAGAGCGTTACACTCACATTATTCTCACATGAGCATTACAAGGCACACTGGCCCGAGCTTTGCTACACACTTACTGGACAAGCTGTCTGTGCAGAGAAGAGAAGCATCTCCAGAAATGATGCCTCAGCCTATGTGAGATCTGAATCACCGCCCTCAGGATTCTCTCTCTCTCTCTCTTGTCTCTCTTCACTGACAATGTGGTAAGGAGATGATGAGCATAGCTGTCACTTAGGCATCACAGGTAGGTGCATAAAATAGCTTTGGCCACAAATATCTTGAAAGTCAAGGACTTAATGAAACAAACACACTTGCTCCTGAGAGCATAACACCAGCCTTATACTTCAGAGCCTACTGAACTGGATGCTAACTGAGCAAATACAGCAGATTCAATAGCCTGTGCCATAAGAAAAAACAGGAATGGAGGGATCACCAAGATGAGTACCAGCAAGCATTTTTTGGAAGATCAAGAGTCAAAGGATATACACTAAAGCCGGGGGGGGGGGGGGGAGGAGGGGGGTGGGTAATGGGCAGGACCTGTACAGATTTAGTCCCCAAAAGTCAGCGGCATTCACACTACCTGTAGCGCAGGACAGAGTAAATCTGTCTAGGCTACCACCTCCTGAGGCACCTCATGATAAGACCCTCTCTAGCTGCTTTTCTTGTCTTCAGCCTGTTGTCTTCTGGTCAGTGTATTCATGGGATGACGAGGCCCTGCCCCTTGGGACTGCAGAGCACCTCTCGTCAGGTTCGTGGTTCTTCTGTAAGATCAGCTCCTTTTCTTCCACACTTACACTTTGAATCTGAACAAACTAATATGTTGCCAGGCAAAAATATAGAAATAAACAAACACCAAAAATCCCCCCGACCAAATTAATAAATTATACAGAACCTCATGCTTTTCCATGCTGACAACAAGCAGTAAAGACCAAGACCATCAGCTTTTCTGTCCAACAAAGGAGGACAATGAAGCTGCCACAGCAGAGCTGCTTCTTGGAAAGCATTGGCGTTTCTAGAATACAGCACCTGAAGTAAATCAAGGAGTGCTGTCTCAGTCATCCATCGTGATGGATGTATCATGCTGAAAATCTTCTCTAGCACTTTGGTATCAAATTTATTTTCCAACACTCACCTGATTTTTATGCTTTGTCTACAGAAAAGTAGCTTTACTTCAGTGCACTGTGCCTGGGAGAGGGAGGGATGCCTGTGTGCACCTGCTTTTATGTTTTGCAAAGAGCTTTGAGATGGAGCTGATTGTGAAGGCACCATACAAATTGACACACTGTGGTGAAGTCAGAGCAAAAGGAAAACAGGCTGCCTAGATACTGAACTTTCAATTTAAACCACAAAGGTAGACGGCAAGCACTAATTCAACAACAGGTGGCTTTTTGCTCATAATATTTTATGGGTTTCATTGCTTTACAGTGGAATGAGCTAACCCACAGATCCCCTCTTGACCTACCCAACATCCTCAAGTTTAGTGAAAAACAGGTGTTTGGTATCTTGGCTTTCCCTGAGCACTCCCACAATCCAGGGACTCTTCAGCCGTCTAAAAAAATTCCTACTTTCACTTCACAATGGAAGGCAAATAACAGAGCTTGTACAAAGTAACAGGTACACACTCAATAACTAAAACCTTTAACCACAAAAGTAATACTTGTCTTTTATCTCCTGCACAGGTAAAAATGCAATAAATGGACATAGCTTCAGAAACTCAGAAAAATCTCATCGAAACGTCTTTAAAACTAGACAATTGTGATGGGCCTGGGACTATTGGCAATCACATACTCAGTAAAAGTGCTGAATTTCCCCTCTGCTGGTACCAGGCCCAAGTTAAAACCATAAATCCAAAGCTGAAATCTCTGATAGCAGCTTGGACAGAAATGTTGCAGACAGCAAGTCCTTTCATTTTTTTCTCCCTCAGACGTTGCTTTCTACTGATATAATTAGTATTTATAATGTCTCTTCCAGGAACTTTCTGAGTCTTGCTGCAAGACAAAGCCAAACAATTTCAAAAACCCAGTTACAATGAAAGGAGTAGTTTTGCTAATGCTAAAGCAGTTAAGAAAAAAAAGGGAAAAAAAGTGCAGTAGTTGATACAAAATCCTAACAAGCAGGTCATATCACAGAGCAAGAGTCATATGGAGTGACGCTCTTCTCAGTTGCCAGGGTTTCTGTTTTCATGCAGGGTGAAAATGTGTGCAGAGAGTATTCACTTTATAGGATTACCTGTTAAATCAATATGGAAAATCTTCTCTGAAAAATATTTTTTAGTTGGTACCTTTGGAAAAGTCAGTTGACTGTTATTTAAATAAATAAATAAATAAATAAATCCAAAGACAGATTAATAGACCGCTAGGTAGAGGATTTGTGAAAACTATATACTGCTCACCAAGGCAATGCTGACACTTATGATGCATATTGCATACGGATAAAGTTATACCTATTCAAATTGGTACTTAATAGGAACTAATTAGGAGCTATTAATCTGAAGTGCCTATGGCTTCCACATATGATAAACATGGTTGCAGAAAGAGATGTCTACAGTTATATAAAGCTGGCATTTTGTTTAAAGCATTTTGTTAGACTTCGTGCGTTCAGTTCAGTTTTAAAACGTGTGACCTGAGAAAAGGGAAAAACATCTACCTTCTTGTGTTACATCAGTCCACGGGGGTCTGTAATTTACTTTTTTTCCCAATCTTAAACATTCAAGAATAATGGCAGGGCAAGCCAAGTAGTATTAAAAAAAAACCTCAAACAAAATAAAAGCTGAAAAATGTATATACATAAAACAGATCTGTGAAGCTGAAGTGAAATATTTCAGATTAACTGGGTAGTTGATAAATGAAGCCAGAAAGAAAAAGTCCAGATCAAGTTTAACATTATGCGCGTGTGCACACACAGGCATGTGTGTGTGTATATTTCATGAAGTTCAAGTAACTGATATTTATACATTCTGATTTCTCTTGCCCTCATCAGTAGCCTACATCTTGCTTTTAAAATTAATTCATAATTGATTTATTTTTCTCACAGTAAGGTTCAGATTTTATGTTTCAGTATTTATTGGGGTGTGGGGGTAGTTCAAACAGTTTTGCCAAGGTGTTTAAGTGACAGTTACATGTCATACAGGCAAATGTCTAGGGAAAAAATCCACTGTATTAATTGAAATACAGTCTGAAAACATTAAAAATCATCAGAATAGCTATAATAACAGTCTCAGTAAAGATTAAATATGAGTAATAATCATAAATTTATTTGTTTCAGAAATAACAAGGCTATAATACGCTACCAGACTAAGGGAACTCACTTGGAAAAATGAAGCCACGTAATAAAAACTGACACTTCCATTAACATGCCATAGATAAATGTGTGCACACATGCGTCTGCATTTAGACATTGGTATACATGGGAATGGCAGTTGGGGAGCAATGTGAACAACAGCGCTATGGTGTTTGGGTTTCAAAGGCTATTTTTGGCAGTATGCATGCATGTAAGGTCAGAAATAAGTGAATGGACCAATTTGTGAGACCTGGAGAAGGAAAACATGCAGGGAAATTGATGTCTCAGACTGAGATTCAGAAGAGTTCATGTAATGAGGGGTGCGGGTGTCTCAAAGCTTCCCATGCACGCTAACAGGTTCCCCACGAACCTGCAATGGTGAATAAAGACTCAAAATCTTTTTACATTATTTTTCCATATTTTTGGTGTAGACATGACAAAAGACCTTTGGTTCAGACAGTGCAGAAATGCTTGTGACAAAGGATAGGGAATAGGAAAAAAGTCTGGAAGAAAAAAAAGAGGGAGAATACAGGAAAACAGGTAATTTTTAAAATTTACTAGTAAAAAGTAGGTGCTAGAAAGTCTCATTTTCTCCTTTTGATTAAATATTCATTTTATAGTACTTGAAATAAAATATGACAGAGGGAGCAGACACGCTTTACACATGAACTCCTGGGGAATCTTCTGAATATAAACCACAGAGCAGAACAGAGATGTCTGTGTGAGATGTCAGCAACTGTACAAACAAGGAGTCATGGAAGCTATGCATGGCTCAGCAAGGTATATCTGACTTCTATGATACATATTCCACACAAATAAGCTGTGGAAAGTCCAATGAACAGTGCATGTTAAGAAGGGCTTGAAATGATCATGCCAAAGTATATGGAGAGGAAAACAGAAATGTGAGGAAACCTGCAATTCCAAAAAGGAGCTAAGAATAGGATTGCTACCTTGTCTTATCAGATTCAAACTTAAAGACTTTCTAGATGTTTCTACAACACAAAATGAACCCACTCTTCTACTTAGAAGAGCTTTATGAGGCAGAGGAGTAGAATATTAGCAGCTTCATTCTGGTACCAATCTAATAAAAATGCCTAGCTTTAAAATGTGTCCATCTTAAAGTCACAAATCAAGCAGTATAGCATATTCCCCACAAATATTTGTCATTATCATGAAGTAGTACAGGAGCCTTAAGAATGCAAAACAAAAAGAGCGCCTGAAGCACAGTCTATTGACATTACCTCCTACTTCACTGCTGCATACACAACGGTACAATATGCAGTATAAATTCTTGCATAAGCCTAAACTCAAAAGGTCTGATGAGCATAAGAGAATAAATAAGGCCAGAAAACTGATGTCTGAGAAATCAAACTGCTAGGCTAAAAGGATTTCACAGTGCTTTCAAATCAATCTACCTGGAGACATTTTTCTGTCATTAAGGGTACACTCAGAAAAAGCTTTTCTGGAGCTGCTGTAGCTGAATCAAGCATTGCCTACATACTATTCTTTTTTCTAATGACCTCCTGATCGTTATACAATCTTGACTAATTTCTGCAATTAGAGAGGCTCATTTTCAGAGACCGAGATGCTAATGTTCTTGAATTAGGTTTTATGGTTTGGAGCTTTTAATTTGAGATTTAAAAACCATCATAGCTCACAAAACCAAATAAACTGCAGCTAATGAAATTCACAGAAGTGGAGTGCTCACAGAACATTTCTCACTAGCTTTCCTGGATGATTTATTGACAGCTGGTTGTAAAAACAATTTTATTAAAGGTCATAATGTTTGGTTAAAAAAAAAAAAGTTTAATTTATGGTGTAATTAGCCTTCCTGCAATAGGCATGATGCCAGACCCATCACTTACGAATTTTGGCTTTGAAATAAGCACTTGGTGTTTTTAATTATATTTTTGAGAACGTGTTCAAAGGCAAGACCCCAGTGATGTGGTGTTACTTTCTCCCTATAGCCACTTTATGGCCGTCATAATGGCCACAGTAATAGATTTACTTGTACTGATTGATATGTAGTGACCGTATGGCTGTACCTGAGGAGCACGGTCGGGACATGTACACAGCAGCAGGAGCCGTGCTCCCTGGAGGAAGCCATTGGGGATCTGCGCTGTGTCCAAGCCAGCTCCGAGGGGCTGGGATAGTTTGAGATATTTAAGAACAACCAGGCTTTCTAAGTAGTTACAATTTTTTAAAAATATCCTTGAAAAGTTACCTCTGCTCTGCCCACTCTGTGGAGGAAGGCAGACAGCAGCCCCGGGTCCCCTACCTGCAGGGGGGCACCACTGCTTCTCTGAAGAGCAAGGCCTAGTATCAAGACATGACCCACATGCGTTCTTACGTTTCTCCATTTTACTCTTCAGGTCCCACCTGTATTTCGCTGTTATTTCTTTCTGATTCACACAATCAAATTTGTGATAAAAAAATTTATTTGGGATTAACAGAGAGAGTTTGTTGTAGGCCTGCGGGAAACCTGCGGCCTTTGCCAGGTGGGGTTGAGTCCTGCGGTGAGAGCAGGGCCATGGGCACCGACCGAAGAGCCGGTGCGCAAGGGCTCACCCAGCGATTACCAGCCTGACCGCCAATTTTTATTTCCACTTCTTTTCACCTTGTTCTGCCCTAACTGTCATAAGGTTTCTAAGATCATACACTGTCAAGATAGACGGCTGCAGAGCCCATGAGAGATTGCCAAATCCTTCTTAACCTAGGGAGAGGCAGTACAAATTTGCCTACAAAGGAAACATCTTGGGCAAAGAGTGCCTGTGAGGGGAACTCCTGCGACAGCTTCAGCAGAGCGTTAGGAGGCCCAGAACCTGAAGTGCCAAGTTAATCTTTTCATCCTCCAAGTTGTTCCTCACACAACCTGCCCTTCACAGGGTATGTTGTCAAAAAATGTTTTCATGAAACTTAAGACAAGAAAACCCACCTAACAGAAAAAAAATAAATCTAACAACACCTAAAAAGCTGAGAGCCATATTTGTTTTTTGCTAGGACACAATGCACATCAGCCATTCTGCCAACTTTTTTGCCCATAGCCCTTTAAAAAATTGATCAACACATTCAGCCATGTATCCATCAATTTTAAGCAAGGCAAAACAGAAAAGGAGATTGAAAAGGAAACAGTGTTGCTGCAGAAACTGTCCTAGTAGAGACTTCAATCATCTCCCAGTGGGAGTCTCAGACTGGGCAAGAAAGGAGCCACATTAAGCCAGAACAATCAGAAATGTTAAGATAAACCCAACATTAATTCCACTTCTTGACTAAAACTCTGTTGAAAAGGAAAAAGGCTTACAGCTGTGGGGCACCTGCAATCTAATACAGAGCTGTCTGATCCAATTAACATTTTTCTCATTTGTGACTACATTTGAATGTTCTATGCAAAACATCTCAGAAAGCTTTATCCATCAAATCAACATAAATATTGAAGTATTGCCTAAAATTAGTTAGTTGTCATTATGCACCCATGGAGTTTCAAGGGAGAGTTGCATTGTGCGTGAACATCCTCTCCCAGGGCTAGAGGCATTTGGCAGTACACATGAGCAGCATTCAAGATTTTTTTTTTCAGGAAGCCAAAATCATGCTACCAGGTCCTCCCAAGCCTGATTCTGGAAGTACTGGTGACAGTGCCTAGCACTTCCTTGAAGCAAATGCCTCAAGAGGGCATTAATGTTGGGCATTAATGAGCAAGATGACTCTCCCTTGGCTCTGTCATTATCATTAGGTGTGTAAAGCTGTCTAGACACGGCTGAAGCCAAAGCAAAAGGTAAACACATCCCTTTCTCTCTTTGAAAAGGTTTCCTTGTGTTTTTCCCAACTCACTTGAGACCCATCATTCTCCTTCTGTTGCTCTATTTTCTAACACGCATCATCACTTCCAAGACATGAGCAGAGCCAGGAAATGTGAAATTTTTCAAGAAAAGTAGTTTATCCCAGCACCGTAGAAAATGTGAGGCTCAGGGTGGGAGAAAGCAGTGGAACAGACAGTTGAGTAACTGCTCGTTAAAAGTCTACTCTGCCCTTTCTTAGAAAGTCTGCGATCACCAATTAATTCTTTTTATTTTGCTTTTACTAAAATAACGTAATACAGGTTTGCAGAAACTCATGAGAACATGAGACAGCCCTTGTAATTTAATCTTAAAAAGACACATACTTCATCAAAAGAGCAGTTGGTTTCAATGATCTGCTAAGAGTCCCAAAGGGTTCTTTTTTGAATTTTTGAATACAATTATTAAATATTATTTGGCAGCATTATGCTTTTTCTGGCTCAGCTTCTTCAAAACAAATGCTTCATAATTAATTTTGGTTCAGTCCAGTTGAATGATCTAGAGTTAATTCCAATATAATTAAATCCTTTATTTGGAATCCTTCTTGCCCCAAGCCTCCCCCTCTTCCTCCTTAGTCTTCAACCTTCCCCACCACCACCCTCCGCACATAGTTCGGGTATAATTTTGTGAGAGCTCAGATCATTCTTCTCCTACCAATATAAAAAAGATTCCTCAACATCTTACAGCTTGAAGCCCATAGCAAGCTTAACTCTTTCTTTTACACTGCATCAGTTCCTGTTTTTCAAAGCTAATAGACATGTGATACATAGCCTGAAAGATTTATTACAAAATTAAATCAAACTAAATAAACATTAATTTAATAAGGAATCAGCTAATCAAGAAAATGGTATTAATTAAGATATATTCTAAAAAGCCAAGAGATATCCAGAGGTCATATATTACACAGACTGCTCCCTACATCAAATAACACCTCATGTCTGAGACTTCCAAACAAATAACCACTAGTTCTGGTAATTGCTATGAAAATTAAACATCAATATTACATAGCCTAACTGCCATTCCCAGTACTGCAAGTGGCAATCTTAGTAATTTCACCAAAGAGTTTGGTGCAAGGACATCTGCAAAACAGGTACTTCAGGGGCCCACGGCAGACCACTTTGTTCAATGTGAAGAAAGTTAAGTCCTTCAGTGTATGTTGTTTAATTACCAAGTGTTAAAGCTCCATGCTGAGCACAAGTTGGTATTTGGTTTTGCATAATGTTTTAACATTGCATATTTGTATAATGTATTAACATTAGTACCATCAGACTGCACATTTCAGATGAGGCCTACTGCGATTAGAACAGGTAGCATTAAAAACCCATTAAAGCCCAAAATACAATACTGAAAGAGATGGCAATGAAGCCAAAATTTGCAGCTTTTGCTTTATCAAAATATGTTGCAAACAAACTTCATTTCTACAGAAAGAATACCATTTTCTGTCACATGCTGATTCTGTCACCTTACCTGTATCTTCAGAGCTGGAGAAAACAAGCCTGAAAGTGCACTCACTATATGAAAACAGGATAGCTATTTTTAACTGCAAACTCTAACACACTAATAAATGTTATACTTGTTCCCAGCTTTAAAGAGTCACTTACAGTGACAAATTTATTGCTAATTGCACAAACAGTTTATTATGCAAGACCATAAGAAATCTTGGGGTCTAAAAGATGTGTACTAAGAAATTATTTCATCTGGCAAATACTGATGAATCAAGCCCTTATTTATGCAGACTTTGTTAAACTTGGAGCTTTATGCCCTGCAGTAATTCTGTAGCTGACTACAAAAACAATTGGGCTTTAGGGCAAAATGTTAAAATTTGGCTAGGTAAAATTAGGCAGGTTAGCATACACTCAGATTTCCAAGTAGGTTGACAAATTTTCAGATTCAGCGAGTACTTCCGGGTCCCAGCACAGAGACCAACTACTTTTGACTTCAGTACCCAACCGGTTCCCTCTCTGCGTTGATACACAGCCATATTTTCTGACCTACTTGCCTAGCCTGGCCTTTCCAACTCAGCCAGCCTTACCTTGTTTGATGCAAAGGAAATAAGCCCTGTTTGTTCCTCTTCTCCTACATTTGGAAGCTCATTGCTCAACTAGAGACAAATTTCATAGCTTGGCTGTTCCTAGCCAACTCCTTGTTTCCATTTGTGCAAACGTCTGAACTGCCTCCAAGATATTCTGCCGGTGCCTGCCTCCCTCCCTGCCTGCTTCCCCACTAACAGCTTCTCAGTGTAATTGCCCTCCCGCAGGCGAGCCACCATTTGCCCCTGACGAACGCTCTCCAGCACACCTGGAAGCTGCCCCTGCCTACACGAGGCTGAGCGCCTGCACGTGACATGAAGGGATGCCCCGGGTCTAACTTTAAGGAATCTAAATGCAGCTTCAAAGCAACCCCAATGCCCAAGGTATTGTGGCAACAGATGCTGAGCCCAATTTTAGATTTGACTTATAAGTTTCAGTTATTTCTCAGAGCACAGGTAAGTTTTATGATGAAGAAGCATGATTCAGATCGTAAACTTCATTCCACATCAACAAGCAAGAAGCTATCAGAGAGCATCTATTTTCAGATCTAGATCTGGGGTGGATTTGTATGTGACTCCAAAGCAGAATATCGTTTCCCCCGAGCCAAGCACAGAGCCACACCACTGCCTCAGGCTAATACATCTCTTTTAGCTTGGCACCAGTTTTAAACAGTCAAAATTTCTAAATTCAGTATAATTCCATTTCCTGAAGAACTTCTGTGACTGAAAAGGGGAATTTGTTAGAATTTGGATCCCGGTTTGCAACTGGTTGACAAAATAACTAACAGGTGCCCCATTCCCAAGCTCCACTCTCTGCAAGTCTGCTTCTCTTATAAGAAATAGCGGTTTCTAGCTAAAGTCCCATAATGGCAATATTCTAAAACTGATTTAAGAAAAGGTAAGAAACAATTGTAAAAACAATATTTCAAACTATGAAATGCGGACAGCTGTCTCCCACACTTACCAGGCTGAGTTACAATATTGTTTCCTTTTAAAACAAGCCTTCATTTCAGTGAACCACAGTGAGCCAATTAGCATATGAATCAGCTTTCTACAAAATGGAGAACAAACCTACAGTGGCCACTGGAAAGGCAATATTGAATGTAAATAAGAAAATATCCACAAGGTACACTCTTACCCCAGATATATTTGCGTAACTGCTATCAGTGGTAAAGACTACAAACCCGGTTTTCTTAAACTATTTGATCTCAGGAGATCTCATAAGCAGCCTGGAACGTGCTTAATGAGCACTTGTACAGGTGGGCTTCAAGGACAATGTCCATTGGTGCTTATGAATCCGTAGTTGCATGTTTGCTTGTGACTAAGCATGTCAGCATTGCTCAAATCTGTTCTTTAAACTATGAAGCTGAAGTGTTATAAAAATCAAATAACAATCAAATATGTTGAGGAAACCTTTCTTCCTTTACAAAATGAGGATGAATAATACAAAAATATTTTACATCTTGATTTCATCACCATTTAAAATGGAAAATTTCAATACATTTGAACATATTTTAATGTTACTGCTAATATATTTTTTCCTAAATAATTCTGAGAGTGACATTTCATTTCAGCTCAGGATGAAGCAAATTTTGAGATTTGAACTACCATTCCAGTTTGAAATTGTATCTTTCAACCAGCCCTATCCATTCCTCTCCTGGACTGAATATTTACTTTGTTTACCAGTAGCAGTTACTCTTTGCTTCAATTCCATGAGCAAAGACAACTTCTGATTACAGTATGCTTACTAAAAGTACCATACGGTTTTTGTCTGCTTAATTTTTCTTCCCTCCCAAAATATGCTGTACATCTTTTATAAACAATCCTTGAATACCTCGGGTCAAACAGTACTACAGTAACAGACAGTATTGTTATTCATGTTTATCAATGGCATGTACGTTAGGGAAACAAACTCACTTGTTTTATAGTGAACACCTATGTATTATTCCATTATCTTACCTTGTATAACGCTGGGTTAGTATTGTGGTGAAGAACCAAAGTGAGCCTGGCTCTCTTCTGCATCCTGTGGCATTTATCAGCCCTGACCTTGCACGGATCAGAGGGGACCTTCTCCAAAGATCACTGAAGTCAGCAGGGACATCATTTCGATAGGCTCAGGCTCTCTTCCTGCCTTGTCATTTGTAAATGAGGTTTTTATTATTATCATCCCTCACAGAGGTTAAATCAACTGATGTTCGTCTTGGTTTGTAGTTGTCATTTCTGGAATTCCTTTTGTTTTGCTGTTTGGCTCTTGTTCTCTGGAAGGACCGTTTGAGTAGTCCAAAACTTCCAGTGGACAAGAGAGGAAACTCAGCTTTTTCTTGTCGGTTATTTGTGCTCAATTTCTTTAAGAAACACCTAGAATATATTTATATTTGCCAAATGTGAAAAGTAGAAATGAAGCTTCAAGCCAGGTCTTATCCCTTATGAACTTCGTGTGTGCGAAAGCCACATTAACAACAGTTCCTTCCTGAATGTCTGCTTGCCAGATGGAAATTCATCTTTAAAATCTGTACAGTAGTGTGATATTCCTGACATGTTATTTCTGTGCAGTTTGTCTGTGCATTGGTGTTCTCTCAGAAAGGAATAATGAATCCATTTTAAACTCAAAATATAATTGCCCATTAATATCCCCTGATACTGTGAGAACTTTTAATCATATCTAAACATAAAGTAACTCATACTGAAGTTTTTTTTTCCTTCATTAATAAAGCAAATAAAAACCATAGCAAGCCATTAAGCTGATGCAGTTCACTTACAGAGACTATTGTATTTATATATCTGATTGAAGAGACTATTTTAAATTATAAAAAGAATTAAATTATAAAAAGAATTAAATTATAAAAAGAATTAAATCAGCTACTTCATTTTAACTAAATCTTACTATAGTAAGACTCGCATAGATTACTTTGTCATCACAAAAATACTTCCAAATATACAGTATTTCAAAATAAGTGGAAGTTTTAGGAAGAACACATTTTATTTTTCATTTTCACTCAAAACACCTGGTATAATCAATCTGTCAGATTAATCTTTTTCTGATTTACCTTTTTCTGGTACCCAGAACTTAATGAGAACTTTATCCTTTTATGAATCAGTGCACTAACATGAGAGTATCAACCAGAGTATCTCCCCTGAAACACTCGCATTACAAAATCCAGCTTAGTCTCCTTATTCTGGAGAACGAATATCCTTCTCTTCTGGCTTTGCCACAAAAAACCTGCCATGAGAAACCTGTCCCATCAAATGGTGCACAAACAACAGAGACAAAAAGATTAAAAATTGCCATCAAGCTCGCTGAATGAACATTAGGCAGAACTACAAAATTTACCTCCCAACAAAAGAAGAAGAGGGCCACCAGCCCTGGTATTATGCCCAGCTATTTCTTCATTTGGCCCAGCTGGATATTTAGTGCCTATGTGATGTGATGCCACCTGGTACTAAAGGAGGGGCTTCAAAGGAACCACCTATTATTCCTCAAAAGCAGTAGAGACTCAAATGTCATCAGCCCTGTAGTTAAACTCTGGCAAAAGCCTGAAATAGTTTAACTAGTAAGATAATAAAAAATATAAGATAGCAACAGGGTTTCTGAGACAGAAGATGTTGTGATTTCTTCTTAGTTGGGTCTCATTGCTGACATAAATCTTCTCTGATGTGCAACCTGGGCTCTTCTGTGTTCAAATAGTACCAAAGTTTCCCCTGGCCTAAAGCCTTTCTAATAATCTTCTGTGGTGGTTCAGATTTCTAGCCTATCTAACAAAGAGACTTTTATTACATAGCCTTGTCTCTGAACCTTGAAGTCTGTACATATATCTTCAGCTGGGGTGAGAAGGGGTAAAAGGAGCAGTATTAACAACTATAAATATTCCCACAAGAAAGAAAGAAGGGAAACCAGCACTGATTAGAGTAGCTAAAATGCCAGTTTCTGACTGTTCATTGTCCCAGTTGTGCTGAGAACAAATTTTGCCATGTTTGTGCACAGGAACAACCCCAAACTAAAAAGTGGATAAAAACCCTGTGCTGACTCTACACCTCTTGCCTTTATACTTTTAATTATATCAGAACAGAGCCTCTGCTACTCATCCACCGCACGGAGGAACAGAGAACAGGACCTCAGCACAGAAGTAAAAAGACAGAATTGAGAATATGCAAATATTTCTAAAATCAAGCTGAGAGAATGACAAAATACACTATGAACCTTAGTGCCTTTGAGGAGTCATTTATGTCTGTGTCATGACTTCAACATACAAACTATCTACACAGCTTCACGGCTAACTATCTACTCATGGATATCTCGGGAGATCTACCACCTCTCTCCCCAGCATAGCTCTTCCCTAATTCAATAAAGCCATGCTGTCTGGCTGCCCTCTGCCAGGATGTGCTGCTGAATATTTTTCTATCCCTCTCCTCTTCTCTCCAAACCAGGCTGTTTCACAGGGTGAAGTGTAGGACAGCACACGAGCTGAACCACATTTGAGACATGTCACTGCAGCAAAGTTCCAGATTAATTCCAAGCTTTCCCCAAACCATTTTCCTCTGGCATCATTCTGCACTAGGAAAAATACCAAAACGAGACAGAAAGAAGGCTTTCTTGTGAAAGTTAAAAGGGAGAGGCTTGTAATAGAAAACAGGTTAGAAATTGAACTACAGAATCATTATTGTACTTCCGCAATGGACAAACCACAGCATTCAAGTTTTACACAAACTATCAAAATCTGCACAAGTTTCCCATTACATCCGTTAGTAGGCGAGCCTTATGAAAAGCATTTTCCCATGTACTTATCAGCACTGCTCTTCTTATTATGCCAATCACAGCCTCTTTGTTTAAAGGGCACAGTAGGCATCTTCCCGAGGTTTGATTTTTACTCTCGTGGTGCCCTCCAGATTAATGAGAACTGAGCCCCTGCTCCTGCTGCTGTCAAACCTCTCCTCCGTTTTTTGCTGACAGCCAAACCTGCCCTTCCTCCTTTCTATTTGATGTAGAATTTATATCGGCCACATGGGAAAAGGAGGAGCAGCTTCAACCACTGGCTTTAATCTCCATGTGAAAGGCAAGGCAACGATGGGGCAACAAGGAGCATTGAAGTCTTCAGAGTAAATGTTGTTGCTCATTACAAACTCCCTCTCTAGGGACGAAAAAAAAAATCTTCAAAGGGGAATTGCACCAGTCTCCCACACGCCAGCATTCCCTCTCACACACACGCGCCTTTCACATCTCATACATGTGGTTTCCACGCAGGAAACAATTACTGTAATTAATAGACTGAAATAACCCCACTGTTCATTTAAAAATGCACTTTAAATTGACAGAGGCATGAAAAAAGTGGCTGGGTGCTTGGGTCTCATTACTAAAAACCTGGTTGTGTACATAGACTGTCAGCTCTATATTTTTCCAGACCTATCATATCAAATTCAACTCCAGCACAAACCAAAATATGCTTAAGCTCTGAATGTTCTCCAGGAGGCACTCAGATGCCATTGTTTCTTCCTACGACACCTAGGAGCTATTTTGTCTAGACTGAAGTAAACGTGACTGACACTGCCAAGAAGGATCTTTTGTGCATCAAGAGGTAGCGGTTAATATTTGCTAGGGACTATGACATATAAATTAAGGATTCTTATTTGCCCAGTTGGGAACATTTACATTTGCTTAAAATTATAGATACACAGAAATAAAAGCAGCAGCATATGCTATAATTCTTACTGCATTTGTGTTCTGCTGTATCAGAGACGAGAACATGTTTGCCTCTTTAATTACCTTCAGTAAGAAACTTACTATGATCACATCAGGGAATTGATAACTAATATTTCTATTATTTACAATTGCTTTTTTCCTCCTGCTACTTGACTGCAGAGGCTGCTGTATCCCTCACACTTGCAAGATTCATGGCAAAGCCTGGTTGGTCCCTTTGCATGTGCCTGTGAGTGTACACATCCGAGAATTTCCTTAGGATGGGACGGTAGCCTTCTGCTGTGCTGAACATCCAGGAAAGCAGCAGCAGGGGGGAATAGGTTACTGGAGGAATAACATATGACCACAGAACTGCAGCTGTGGAAGCAGCAGGGTTGCCACTGTGAAGAAAGTCTTCACTGGGCCACCAGTGCTGAGCAGCATCCTCTTCCTATGGACCCTGCCCAACTCTCAGCTCCTCTGTGCCCGGGACAGACAAAAAAAGCAAAAATTGCCTCTGTAGCCACACAGCTAAAAGCCCTCACCCTTGCACAGAGAGCTCATCACAGAGGGTCTGGTTTGTTGCGAGCCTGAGATATGGTGACGCTTGCGTAGATGGAATAAAACAGCAATCTATTTTTTTCACCTTTTGTTTCTTTTCTTCAATGGTGCTGAGGAAACCCAGGCCATTTCAGCTGGTACAACAGCTTGATGTGTTGTTCAGTTCACATATTTCACATGAATCACCCATTTAATTTTGAACTCTTACTTTAGCTTTTCAAAATAAGGAGTTTGGGGTGGTTTTTTTTTAAGGCCCCTGGGAAGAATATGTTAGATTTTACTTCTGGCATTTGTCTTTCATATGTTTCAGTGAAATTAGTTAGATCTGGAAAATGTTGCCCTTTACCTGGTAATTCAGGAAACCAAAGAAACTAATACATTTATCAACTGAACAGAAATGGCCCTCTGGATTTCAACAAAGTTTCCTTTTGTTGTATATACTAAATTCCAGTTAATCAATTTTCTACACATCATAATGTTTTAGAACAAAGGTTGACATGACAATGAAACTTGATTATTATAGCTCTTTGCCTGCAGAAAAAAGAAAGCAACATGTTATAGTGTCAATGTACACAGAAATAAATCCAGGAGCTCTTTTTGACAAGAATAGCTACAGTAGTTCAATTAAGCAGTTAAAGGCTTTTATATCATTCTAGGGGCCATGATCAAGCAACACATCAAAAAAATGTGTACTCAAAAAAGAGAACATAGGAAGGTGGAAAATTATGTTTTAATTTGCATTGAAGTGAGACCACCTCATAATAGAAGTTGACAAAAGAATTAAAAATGTGCCTAACAATGCACATTTACTCCACCAGACATTCCTAAATCTGCCTGTTGTTTAGGAGTAGAGAAATGCTTTTTCTCTCTCATTCTCACTTGTAATTTGGACACACGTAGTGATATCTGCTGGTAAAACAGCTCACATGTATTTGTTCAAACAGCAGATGGGGAACTAAAAGCCCTGGATATACTCACTCATTAGGGGATCCTTTCAATCTGCCTCTTTGCTGTGGTTGCTGGGTTTCTTCGAGAAGTCTGGGTGTGCTCTCCAGAAGCTAAACTCTGTTGCTTTCTGCAGGAGCGCGTGTTATATATCCTGGTATAAGAGAACAGCAGTAGCGTTGCCAACTTCGTATTTTACTACAAGGCTTAAGTGTTTGGTGTTTTTGTACATCTTCAGCTTCTGGAAGCAAGAGCAGATTTTTGGTTTTGTCTTTATTGCTTTACAGGAATGTAAATTTTATCCCATGTGGTAATGAGGAAAACTTCAATATATTAATTATACAATATCTAGCTTCCCAAGAAAACAGTGCTA
Organism: Opisthocomus hoazin; assembly: GCF_030867145.1. NCBI lineage: Eukaryota > Metazoa > Chordata > Aves > Opisthocomiformes > Opisthocomidae > Opisthocomus > Opisthocomus hoazin. The sequence goes on from NC_134415.1 coordinate 25,606,928, forward strand.
AATGCACTCTCAGTCTTACTGAATCCCTTCTTGTCAGCCTTACAGTCCTCTGACCAATTTCACCTATACCTGAAATAAAAGAATGTTCAACCACAGCTTCATACATATATGTCAGAGACTTGATGTTCTGGAACCTCAAGTCTCCAAAGATTACAGAGCCACTACCACCAGGAATGAGAAATGTGGGCAAATGCACACACCGGCAGGGAGTGATGGCTGTGTACCTGCAGAAACCCTCGTGTGATGGATTCCACTGCACTGAACACGCCGGGGTGTCACAAAAGGAGATGAATGGGCTCCTCCAGATTTCACCGTGTTTCCTCTAGGAAACATATCATCCTCCCCCACATCATATAACCCAGAGAGTGCGAGCCCCAACAGTAAAGATCAACCACTACAGCATGCTTGTCCAAAGGTCTGCAAGCACAGCCAAGCTCCCTTAGCAGCAGTATAGAACACATATAAGGTGCTTATCCGTACAAGCACAGGCTTCCTGCAGCTCTGTGAGTTTAGCAGGGGGGAACTCGTGCCTCTCCACACGTGCGCAAGCCACAGCCATAAGCCACTGCTGAAGGAATATGTAGGAACTGAACTTTAGTCCATGGAGTTTCTGCTTCTTTTACAAAATATTCCCACTTCACAGTTGAAGTAACAGCTGCGAACAGTTTACAGAATTCAAACAAAGGAAAACATATTTGCTTTGATTTTTGTTTCTGAGTTGTTGATATTTCAGTGATAAAGCTGCCATATATAAATGTGTGTAGACACGAACAACCGCAATGCCTCTGTAGACTCATGTATTGGGAAGGAACTGTATCATTTCACTCACAGAAACTTAGATGCAAGCTTCATTTTATTACTCATTCCTGGCACAGAGCTGTATCTTCTTATTTTAATTTCACTGACTTTCTTCTGTGATGCAGCACTACCCACAAAACTCTCTTTTCCTGCTGAGGGGAGATATGTCAGCAGGGATGTATGCAGCTCAGAGGACAAACCCAGCAGCTCTACAGACTAAAAATGTGTGTGCATTTTTACTTTAGGATTCCCAAGTTATTCAAGGGACACTGCTAAGCAAATTTATAGGAATGTTCGGGAGGTCACCTTCATATACTACAACATACTCATAAGTATCTTCAAAAGGAATATTTTCTGCCTTGCTGGGTGAAATCTAGCTTCTTATCTCTCCCATCCCTCTGCGCAAAATAGGGGAAGAGAGACACGCTAAACTCCCAAGTCACAATAAACAGAAAAAATCGCATTTAGCTAGAGCCTTGTAAATCCTTTTGACACTAAAGACATTGGAACAGTGAGATGCATTTCCTTTGGCCCTACACTTGGGAGCTCATTCAGCTCAGCACCTGAAAGAAAGGACTACAGTTGGAAAATTGAGCATAAACCTATGAAAAGTTCATGCAGGAATAGATGAACTTCAGCTCATCTTCAGAGATTACTGTTACCGCTCTACCAGGTCGCTTCTCAGGTCTGGAACACACTTTGGCCCTAGCGTGTATTTGCTGAGCAATTAGGTATAACTTGTTCTAGGACACTGACCTACAAAACCAGCTTCAGGACTTCCCCAAAAGCAGAATTAAAAAAAAACAAAAACACAATAAAACCCAGGAACTCAGAAAAACTCAGACTTGGAGAGAAAGAGGTTACAGGGGAAGGTCGCCTGCTATGAATTTAGTATCTGTATAAACAGCCAGGCTGTTAAGCAACAAGACTCATGGAAATGAGTTCAGTTCAGAAAAAGGAGACACAAAAGGCTTAAGGCAAAAAGCTGAACAGCATAGATAACGCTCTCTCTACCGAGATAAACAGTTTCAGTGTCTGTATATGGTTGGCTTTTTCAAATGAGTGTTGGATATGAAAGGAAACAGGAGGCAGAGAATGGGAAGAGAAAGGACACTGGCTCCAGACACTGAGAAGACACACACAGGGTAGGAGAGAGTTGAGTGAGGGATAAATCTTGCTCCATTTACTCAGTGAAAACTATTATTAACATCCCAAACACTTGTCTGAGGAGCAAACTTATGACCATGCATGTCCTCCAAATGGGTGTCTCACCTCAGCTTGAACAGTTGCTCTGCGCAGTGGAGTGGGGATTTAAAAGAAGACAGGCTTCAGGAGAAATGGCTGCCACATGCAGATGCTCAGAAACCCCATCATAATATCTGCATATATGGAGGATTTTATCAGACAGTGGGATCCATTCCCCTGATACTCACCCTGCTTACACCCTGCCCATTGAGTCCAGTCCATTTACTTTCCAGGTAAACACTTCCAGTGACATTTTTCATAGATCAATTCTTAGACAACTGGCACAATTTCATGCAGTAATAAATGAGCACTTCAGCAGAAGTTATATGTTCAATGTACAATGCAACTCATGGATACAGGTCTATGACAAGTCATCAGTCTCACCAGAATTGCATCTCTGACATAAGCAGCAAAAAGCAATTTCAGTAGCAGACTGAATTCTGGACAACCAAAAGCTATGGGATAGTACTCCTTACTCACAAATATGAGCAATGCTTTTTCCCTAAAATATGGGACTAATAACATGAGCTACAGCAGCCAAGAACAACAACCCTTTCTTAGAGGATGTATATATCTGCAGAGTCAAAGAGAGGAAAGAAGAGGTCACAGAACTCAAGTATATGTCAGATCTTGTGATCCACAAGTCAAAGCCTCTTCAGTAGTAAGGTGGCATCACAAGAAGAGCTTCTTTTAGGTGTTTCCCTCCACAGGGCAATGTGGAAGAGTTTATGGAAACACAAGTGGAGTCATAGACCAGCCATGCAACTAGCGACTGTAAGCAAAACAACTTAGTCACATACTGGTAAATATCTGAGACTACTTCTAATATCCTACATCACTGCACGGAGTAGACCTAATTGTTCCACAAAACTGTGAAAAGACTTCCAACCTAAATTCAGCCATTTTCAATCTTGTACCTGGAACTGCTATTAAGATAAGCTCTTTGCAGAGCTTCCATCATGGAAAAACTTGTCAGCATAGACAGAGACAAAAACCTTTGTCACTCCATTTCATGCCAGGCTGAAACAAAGCTGCAAATGCTATCTGATTAAGCCTTAGAAAAATGTGCAAAATCTACGCAATGGAGTTTTTGTGCATAAATGAAGTAAAGGGAATGGGTGTTTTCTGCAGCCTCTCAAACTTCATGTCTTCTGTCTGAATGGCAGAAAACACGAATTCTGATGATCAGCAATTTTCTTCTGGTAACTAAGGATATTCAGTACTCAGCAGAATGGAATTGCTGCCACAGTTGTTATTATTCAGGAATAGGTTATCAGCTCCTTTAGTATTCTCTAGTTCCACTAAAGACAGCAGAATTAACCAATTTTGTCTGCTCGTACACCTACATTCTCTCAGAACCTCTTTTATGTAGAACTGAATGTCTGGCACTTTAGTCTGCGAGTACCCCACGTAGAATAATGCCACAGTTCATATTTCCCACACTCAAATGGTGTGATCCCTGAGCCCTCCAGAGAAGGCTGAGATTTTGATCTTGTAATTAATATCAGACAGTCTTGTCAACAGAAGCAGGATGTCAGAAAGGCTAGTGATCACCCTGGCCAGAAAGTCTGTAAATCTTTCCATGGCATTCCTATGAAACTTCAACCAGCACAAAACTGCAGAGGCAGAGTTTACAGGGTAACTGCAGTCAGAATGAAATCATACTTATTCTTCCATCCAGCACTGCAGAGACATATCATGCTAGTTCTTACACATCAGTGCTTAGTTATAATAATTTTGTTTGGCTTGGCAAAACAACTAGAAAAACAACAGAGAAACATCACTGAGGGAAAGGAGGGACTTAGATCATGTTCTCATGTCATTTTTTCATTATTTCCGTTAAAAGTACAATTCCTGCTAATAAATCATTAAGACCTATAAAAACTATGCTAAGAAAATTCTACAAGAGGGAGAAAGAGAACATAAAACCCTTCCAGCTAAGATGGAACTTAGATGTATAAAAACATCAAAATTTCTTTGCACTTCTGACCTTTCACTGCTGAAGTAGTCATGATATCTCTTTATTCTGAAAGATATATACATATAGACACACATATATATAAACATGTACATATGAACATAGGTATGTATATATATGTAAAGAATACTCTTTGATTGGCTATTAGGAAAAATTACTTCACCAAAAGGGTTGTCAAGCATTGGAACAGGCTGCTGAGGGAAGCGGTTGAGTCGCCATCACTGGAGGTACTTAAAAGACGTGTAGATGTGGCGCTTAGGGACGTGGTATAGTGATGGACTTGGCAGGTTAATGGTTGGACTCGATGATCATAGCATCACAGAATAGTCCAGGTTGGAAAGGACCTTTAAAGGTAATCTAGCCCAACCCCCCTGCAATGAGCAGGGACATCTTTAGCTAGATCATGTTGCTCAGAGCCCCATCCAACTTGACCGTGAATGTTTCCAGGGATGGGGCAGCTACCACCTCTCTGGGAAACCTGTGCCAGTGTTTCATTTCAAAAAATTTCTTCCTTATACCCAGTCTAAATCTACCCTCCTTTAGTTGAAAACCACTACTCTTTGTCCTGGCACAACAGGCCCTGCTAAAAAGTCTCTCCCCATCTTTCCTATAGACCCCCTTTAAGAACTGAAAGGCTGCAATAAGGTCTCCCCAGAGCCTTTTCTTCTCCAGGCTGAATAGCCCCAGCTCTCTCAGCCTTTCCTCATAGCAGAGGTGCTCCAGCCCTCGGATCATTTTTGTGACCTCCTTTGGCCCAGCTCCAACAGGTCCATGTCTTTCCTGTGCTGAGGGCTCCAGAGCTGGACCCAGGACTCCAGGTGAGGTCTCACCAGAGCAGAGCAGAGGGGCGGGATCATCTCTCTCACCCTACTGGCCACGGTTCTTTTGATGATCTTTCCAACCTAAATGATTCTATGATTCTAATGAAAGAATATTTTGGTACTGGGTGCAAGAGGACTGGGGAGCATATCATGGGTCTGAAACTGGACAAATAACAGCACAACAAGATATCCAAATGGTGCTTTTATACAGGACAGGTCCAAGGACTCATATTTCATTCAGAATGCAAAGAAAATGGAAGTTCTCTTCCAGTGAAAATCCCGAGCAGCACCTATTGCCTCACAGAGGTTGTGAATCATAGATGATGTGAAAGCCAAAAGTACACAAGAGAAAATTTCAGTAATATTTATTTTCATCATACTTATCTCAATCCAAATGTGTTATTCTTTGTACTTGGCACAGGCATGTGTGAGGAAGGAGACTGTCCAAGAAAAAAATCTTGAAATATTCACTTACAAGGCGCACAAAAGGTAAATGGTCCCAGAAAGGTAAAGCAACTACCTGGGTGTGCAGCAGAACTGCAAGTTCCTTTACAAGGAGTCCAGCCTTCTCTGCACTGAATCAGTAAGCCACCTACAGAAACCAACTCCTTTGTGGTTAAATGCTGTTAGTATTTCCATCCGTCACTGCAGTGTTCTTTGATCAAAACAATAGTAAAAGTCTTGGGGGACAGGAGAAAATGTTAGCTTTTTTGTACCGATCCTACTAGCCCTAACTCGTATGTTCTAGCACGGTTAAGGTCTGCTTGGTTTGGTCCAAAGCTCTGTTAATTCATGTATACTACTGTCCCAGGTTCCTTAAACTCTTGTTTAAAACGCAATCCATACTGTCACCCTTACTATTTTACAAACACTATTCTCAGTATGAAAAGGTTAACAATCACTGAAAATTAGCATAGCATCAAGAATCAAGTTGTTTAGAGAATCAACTGTATCTACATTCTGCTAAGAGTAAACACTAATTAATGGTATCTGCTAGCACTAACGTAAATCAAAACTGTCCCTTTTCCTCTCCTGGGTGCTGCACTGGGAAATATCAGAACAGCAAAAATACTTGGAATGTTTCTTACTTTTTTTTTATTTTATTAATGATAAAGTATTGGATGTCAACATGCAATGCTTTGTGCATTGCATCAGACAGCTCAAACAGTAATTGTGATGAATGGGAGTAGAAGGGCCAAGGTTACAGGCATTTAAGAAGGCTCTGTGGATTGAAAATATTAGGATTGATTAAAGGTCAAATACTTTATGGATTTATCAGTGTTGTATACATTTTCTCATGACACAGAATCACTTACACTACCTACAAAATGAAATAGAAAAGAGCTGCAAATCAGATAATTTTTAAGTCTTTAACCCACATACAGGCTTAGCCATTGAGTGTAATTAATGGCACTGAAATGTTTTGATTAGTCAAGCAACAAACCAGCCAACTCTCTACCCCCTCACCCCCCAATAATTCCTCTAGCTTCACGCAGGTTAGTAGGTAACAGTCTTTCTCAATTAATGTTTAGTATTTACAAACATACCATCTGGCAAAAGATACTTTTTACAATGTTCTTTAAAATCTGTCTTTATTTAAACCAACCAGCTTCAGTCTAGAGAGAATTTTTAACTTGATAGTTCACCCATGGTCTGTCTTCCTTGTTTTCTGGGAAAACAGAGTTTGAGATGGATATCTACATATTATTTTTGACGCAAAGATTTTCCTAGGACCCAGACAAGCAAATGGCTGTCTCTGTTTCACAGTGGATTTCAGCTGGCCTTCCTGAAATCTGTATGCCGATTAGGACAGAGCAGAAGAAGCTCGAAGTGCAGCAATCCATGGGAAAGGGCCTTGGATTTGGAGTTTTTCTTCAAGAAGTTGCACAAGGCTACTCTGCTGGTCTCATGAATGTCAGGACTGAACCTTTAGCTCAAACTCTGCAATACACCTAAGTATAGTACTTACTTTAAGCAAGAGAAATCAGGTTGACTTCAGTGGCCCCATTCTCCTGCTTCAGAGCCTGATCGAGTTGCCCTGTGGAGTCTTTTTCAGTGCCTTCAGTGAGATCTACACAATGCAGGTCTACGTCAGCAGCACATCTAGGGGCTTTTTGGTGTCCTGCTAGCACAGCACTGCGGTGCTACTTCCATGGTCCAGTCCTGGTCTGGGATTTTCAACACACTGTCTTTTGAACTTTACTGAAAAAATGGAAGTAGAAACTTCGTAGGAATTTCACCATAGTCTTTTTAGTATAGTCTTTGCTATTTATATGTCTTATACCTTTGCACAGTCGACAAACACCTGGGGGGACTGAGAAAAGAGAGAGGAAGGAGAAGGTTTTCCAAGCCAAAGCTTTTCTTTATGTAGGTTATGATTTCCTACTGTTCTGAAAGATGCTCATAAAGCTTCTCTCTTCCTACACTACTGACAGTCGCATTTACCAAAGAAACCCTTCCTAGTTATCTGAGTTTGCTAAAAGATGGTGTAAGTTGCTGTGCAACTTCTCACCTCAGGCTCAGAATGGAGAAACAATCAACAGCTTAATCAAGGGATCCCAGAAGGAAAGCCTCTGTGGGACAGGTTACTGGTAGCTACACTGTGGTGTTCAATAGCTGAGCAAATCTTACTCTCAGTTATCCTGAGGGGTGTGAAATCCAACCCCAAAGGCTTTGCACACAGCAGCACTGAAAGGACTGTGCGAAGGGGGTGTCTGTCTCTGCTCTAGTTCAATAGCAGGGAAGAAGAGGCAGAGTGTGTTGGTGACATCCACAAGCAGCTCTATAAGGGAAGAAAGATGTCTTCGCACTTGGAACAACTTCACCATTTTCCCATTCTGTCTCCTGCAAAGAAGCCGCTGGTCATACCGGTTTCCTGAGAGTGTGGACATGCATCTTCCAGTCCACAGCTTTGGGGTGCTTGCATGAGAAACAAGGGTTAAGGCAACAGAACAAATGCAACCAAGCTTAAATTCTGGCCTCTAGTATGTGCCAATTTGTCGGTAGTTATGATTCTATTAAAATTTATAGCAACCTCTAGTGGGTGGACATATGAAAAGTCAGACTTGTTTCCTCAGCAAGGAAGCTTTAAAGAATAACACCCATTTAGTAGTGTAACATTTGATTAAAGCAGGCTCAGACATCCTAACTGTAAAGGTTAAGCACAGACGTGTGTCACACATGAGGCAGTGAGTAAATGATGTAAAGTTGATAGACCCGTAACAACGAAAAACATTCCAACACTGCATTTTGGCAGAAAGTTTGATACCATATAAAATATAATTAAATGGCTATAACTTGTATGGCGTGAGAATCAGTGTCCTGTAAAAATAATACAATCTCTATTAGAAACTTTCCAAAATATTTAATTGCATTTCAAAACAGCTGCTCTGCTTTTAAAACTGCAGTTCCTTAAGCAGGTTTGTACTGTGTAAGCTAGCTTTCATAGTTTTATTTTGGCAGGGTAATGTTATAAGCTGCAGGCTATTTCAAGTGTAATCATTTCTCATATCCCTGGCATTAAAAAACCTGCTTTTTCAGCAAAGGAGATCTAGCATGACTTTTCTCTTCTCTAAAAATGAAGTTTAGTTTATGTCACGGGATTCCTACACTGAGAGTTTGCAGGGAAACTGAGTCATACAGTGGTCCCAACCTTTACTGGTTCATGGGTACCAAGGAAGCTGCAAACTTTTAAGAAAAACAATAACGATGTAGAGTTATATAGAAAATGTGGTAATAAGCAACATGGTTTTACCAACAACAGATCATCCAGACAAACCCTGTAGCTTCCTTTAGAAAGTAAACCAGTCTCCCACACAATGGAAGATCTCACCTGTCTATGCTTCTGTAAACATTCAGTACAGGGTCAGAAAGTAAATTATTAGGAAAACTGGGGAAAAAAGAAAACCAAACCCAGAATTGACAGGGAACTTGCTAAGAGGAGTTAGTAACGGAGAAGTATAATCAGCTCCATGGGAGGCTACTCGTGGAGTTGTTCACAGCTGGAACTGAGCATGTTTGATATTTACAGCAGTGTCTTCAGCATAAAAACGTGAAATCATACTGACAAAATTTACTGATGACCGTGGTACTGGCAGTACAGAAGTGTCAGGATGACATGTCAAAAGGCTTTCAGGTCATCCGATTACCAGAAAGGACATTAAGTTGCATTGTATGAGATGTAAGATAATGCATGGAAGGAGAAATAAGAAGAACTTCTGATGTAAACAGTGCATTCAGCTCCCAGAAATAAGTCCTCTTTGGTTGTTTCTGTGGACTGGTGTCTTCAAGCCAACCACATAATGCTGTAACTGTGATGTAACCATTAAAAAAGCTAAATAGGATGGCCCAAGGTTTATCCACAAGGTATTTTGTACAGTGAAATGGAAATGTTTGGGCATTGCACAAGCTATTGCTGTGATCTCTTATGTCATAACATTGTTCTTGCCAACAAAGATGAAACTCCTTGCAGTGAATAGGGTGACCCGGTCACTAAGCACAACCTGTCTGTGGTAACACCAAGATCCTCAGCTGAAAAATGAAGTCTGTCTGAGTCCTTCTCAGCTGAAACGTTGCTTCTATTACCAAACCAAGCTCATTTAAAACTTAGCTGAGACAAAAAGCTTTGTAGTCATTACCTGTAATTAATATCTTATTAGACTTCAGTGACCCAAAGAGCAGGTGGATTTTGGCTATCAGTACACTAGCGAGCCAGCTTCTAAATGTTGACCAAACTTAACCCAAAAGGCATGGGAACAGACTCACAGCAGGCATAAACCTTATCAGTGTGAGTCCATGCCTGGAAATTACAATACTCTTTCTCATGCTCTTTCTCTAAGCAACAAGCAGACCCAAGCTCAATTTGGTTTTATTGAAGCCAGGTTTGAAAATTGCTCCTAATTGTTTTATGTGCATTGCACAGCTAAATGACCATGAAGGCATCCTACTTCACAGTTCACATGCCAGCTTTACATATGTTCATAGACATACTAGATACATATTTAAAGCTCTGTCATAACGTGAGAAAGAAACAGTAACAAAGCCATCTGTGAAAGGAAAGGTTTTGGAGTCTGTTGGCTCCTTGCTTTCAGATTAAACCTACAAAACATTCTCATCTCCAGGCACCTACAAATGGTGACACCAAAATCCATAAAATGGGCATCATAAGAAATCCTAAGCATATGTCCAACACTAGAAAGGAGATATTAGCTAGCACAGAAAAATAAGAAGCTTTATTGTCCTGCTCATAAATTATGAAGCATGCTTAATTTATTTATTTTTTCCTAATAGTCTTATCCTTGTATGTTATTACAGTGCTTCAGAAAATCTCAGAGTCTAGGGGGAAGTTTAATGTTTGCTGTTCTGGGATCATTTGAAGACATGCATTCAAAGAGGACAAAATCACTTTTAAGTCTGCCTGTAGGAAATCTATCTTGGCAACCAGACAACTAGAATTAGTTATTAAAGGCATGTCAAATGGATAAAGACACCTCTGTAAGGAAAACCGCAAAAGCATTTACTTTTTCTAATATGAATAGTGGGCTAATACCAAATCAGCTTTCATTTTCCACTCTCCCTTCACCTTCTAGACCAGAGGTCAGATCCAATAAAGACTAACGCAACTGAAAAGCATTTCAGTTTTTTGCATCTATTACATAGCAGATGTATTTTAAATAGCACTGCCTAGAAATGAAGCAAACTCATATAATCCGATGTGGCAATCTCCTTGTGGAACTGGTTCACTGCAAGGCGAAGAAGTCTGTAGTATTATTAAAAGTCAGGAGGCACACCAAAAAGTGGGGGATTTTCACCTTCCAGTAAAATAAAAGGTGAAGCTTTCTAGTTCTATAATGAAAATTAAGATACTGAGACAACTACATTCGGGATCAGAGTCTACACTTGTTCCTTACACTGGGCAACCCCTCTGGAATCACTTAGTAAACCAGCAAAGACAAAATAAGCATTTTCATAGTAGCCAGAGTCTGGAAAGTGGGAACAATTCCTGGTTTTACCAAAGTTTTCCTGTGTGATGCCTTCTAAATTCCTTAGATCAGAAAAAGAGACTTTGGGATTTTCATCTTTACCGTGCCTGCATCAGAAAGTAGAACCCCTGTGCTGTTTGACTGTTACCTCTGTACCCACAACTTTACTTGAAAATGTACAATTTATGTACATACCGGCTGCTTTAAATCCTCCTTATCAGAATATGGTCAGATTTGACCAAGGTCCAAAAGCAAGCATAAGCTTCTTCTAGACTTTTTTGTTAACTGCTAGATAACGTCTAATAAGAAAGGAGCCAGAAAACCCATGAGTGGGCAAATGACTGTCCCAATCTGCTATTTATTGAAAGAAGCAACTACAGATTGTGGTTTTATCTTGATCCACTTAGTCAGAAATATTTATTTGGACTGGAGTACCCATAAAAAACAGCTTTAGCTGTAGTTATAAAAAAATAGGTAAATTGTTTTGACATCAGGTAGCATATACAGTTACTAAATTTGTCAGAACTGAGCACTATCAAAGGCCTTCTTTTTAAGAAAAATATACTGCTTATACACAAAGTAACTCACCTGCTTAATCAGACACCGGGAAAATTAAACAAAAAAATGGGAAAAAGAAATCTTGTGGATGGAAAAATAATTGTATCACTTATAGAAGTTGCAAGTTAGCTATCAAACACTTGTCTAGAAGACTTTGGAAATGGAAAAGTTCCAAATCTTATAAAAAATTAGCACCTTTCTGTTCAAGCAATTTAGTAAAAGCAAGCCCAAAGGAGCTTCTAACCTGTGACCTACACATCAGACAAGAAAAGTTCTCCATACTTGCTAGGTATTAGCCTCTTCTTCATCAGTTCTCAGAGGAGAACTTCTCAACATTCTTCATTTACTCCTTGCCAAGTCCTAAAGCCTGCTGTCATATATGCTACCATACCACTTGCACTGTCCCAGGAAGAAAACTCTTCATTCATACAACACACCAAGCTAAAGACTGGCACGAGACATCCCTGATATCTCATAACATGTGTTGACTTTTCTTCACATCACACTCACAGCTTAGCTCCAAGGAATTTCTCTGTCACTCAGTCTAGATACAGATAATAGAGTGAATCCAGCTGAAATGTCTATTGAAATTAATCCTTTAGAGCCAGACACAACCTCTGGGGAGGGTATTCTCTTAGGTCTGTCTCATACCTACACACAAACAGCAAGAAAATATCACAAAGTCATCCAGTTTGACTTCCATGCTCTCTAACATACGTACACCACAGAGCATAGAATTATGCAGTTGCTCTGGTATTGAAACCATCGCATTCTGATTTACCAACAGGTTTTCCTTATGTCTCCAGTGTCAACTTGAGAAGGACAATAAATGAAGAAGCCACCACTTTGAGGTCTCTTCCAACCCCTACCAGTCTGTGATTCTGTGATTCTTCAGTACTTTGTTAACCCTCATGAACCTTTCTGCAGCAACGGTGATCAGTCCTGAAGAGGCAGACTGATAACTGCCCAGCACATACCTTCACCTCTTTATTTCCTGGTTGTTGGTCACATTACCTTGATGCAAGACCTCAGCTCTAGAGGTTTAACCACAGTTGTTGTCCACATCCTGGAAAGGCACAAAGCCCCATTTCTGCATCTTAGCTCTTTGATAATATGGTATTCACTGTAAAAAAGGATTTGGTACTTACTGCAGCTGCCAGGTTGTCAGCAAGGACAGGATACATTTACGTCCTCTTGGAAGTATATGGAGATACAACTCTGTGGTAATCACCATGGCATATTAAAATAGCAGCCCACTGGTCTTACATAGTCCATTTTTGACTTGGATTTGGGGGAAAAAAGCCCAGCACCTCAGCAGGAAACTAGAATCAAGATTAGTTCCTTCCTAAACTTGCTTAAAGGTTGTTTTGTGTCCTGGAACATGAAGATTTAAATCTTCTCTATCATAAATTTGAATGTACTTTTATTCATATGAATCTTCAATATTTTGAAAATCTAGCTTCTAAAGCTTTTTACCTGTTTTGATACCTTTGTAGCACACAAATTTCAGATGAACCATCAGTATGTAAACAAATATTATGTCTTTGGTACCTTTTTTCATGGGCATCATTGCATATTTACTTGCAAAACGCAGAGCTGGCCTTGGGTATTTCTGAAACACCTTGTCATAACAATGAAGATCTTTTTTTGCTTTGAAAATACACACTAACAATGTCTGCTGCATGCTGGCAGCCCACAGTGCTATTTTGCTCTTTTGACTTCAAAGCAGTCACCTTTCAAAAGACCGGTTAGCTGTGCTCACAGGGAGAACGCTACTTACTTATGCTAAGGAAAGAGATACCCATTTAAGGAAGTCTGAAGGAAGTATGCTTACTGAGGGGAAGAAAAAGAGTCTAACTTCTCTCTCAAAAATTAGTGAAAGCAGTGCTCTGCTCTGTTACACTGCACTCTATAGCGATCCCTTCATGAAATCACCATAGTACAAAGCTTTAAATGATCAGTTGCAAAATTCCTTTGATGTTAGCATACTGCTTACCACACATCTATTTTTTCTGTCAAACTTGATTCACAGCCAGTCAGACATCTCACATGAAATCAGGCAAGGGAAGAAGGCTCCTACCGTTCCCTCCTTTTACCTTCCATAGGGCACAGCACAAGGAACAGCACTCTTTCATTTCAACAGATTATACCAAACTTGCATGTTATTGCAACTCCAGCACTGAGCATATGCTTAATTTCCTGTGCATCCACAATGTAGTAGGGTCTAACAAGGCTGAGCAGTACAGCCTGCAGTATTTTCTCACATACCAAGACAAGAAGGAACCACATAACTTGTCCAACAGATGTCTACTGTTAAGATATGTTTTTAATCACAGAAGGACAAATTTAATAAATTGAGAATTTTTATTATGCATTTCAAACTGTTGTCTCTGGTGCCTACAATGGTGTTGCGTTATCTGCTGGGTTTTACCCTACAGCAGTAAATTAGAAAAGAGACAAAAGGAGAAGATCCAGAAATCACTGCTATTCCCCTCATCAGTATTTAGTGGGTTTAGAAACAGAATAAACTAAAATTCATGTGAAACAGCATATATATGCCATATTGGATTAATAAAACTAATTTCCTAGCCTTCTGAATTTCCTTTACTTTCATTGATATGTCTCTCTCCAACAAGCTTAAACATTTCTTTTATTACCAGCTGACCTGCTGAAAATGAATCCATGTTTGAATTTTAGACTGCTCTGGTTCTATAGTTTGTTTATCAAAATAAAAGTAAATACTACTACAAGGAGGAATACGTGCCTGAAGCAATTTGTTCACAGCATTATTGATTGAACATGACACCTCAGAGAATGCAGTACACGAAGAACTAAAATTTGGCTTTTAGTCATAAATATAAAACTGCATTCTACATCATAATCTGCCAGACACATGAGTAGCTAAGCACAAAAGTGTATCATTAGGAAAAGAAATTGCAGCATCACCCACCAGCAGAGCAATAAAAGAGAAGGTGTACTCAGTTTTTACTCTATAAGTAAAAAGAAGGGGGGGTTTTACCCAGGTTTTACTTTTAGAACTGAAGAATGATTTCTATTATTTTCATCTCAGCTTTCTTTACATTATCACTTAGAACATGAACATTTTCTACACAAAAAATATCTGACTTTTTCTAAACACATACATGGTCATATTTTATACTTACCATCTCTTGCCACTGCCATGGGAGAAGACAAACTGCCTCTGCTAATCTGTACGATGGAAAAGAAGCTGGTAAGGGTAATGTGAAGCCAGCACTGACACTGAAGTGATACCAAAGGATTTCATATGGAGAGAGATTTTCTCACACTTTTTTAATCACAAATTATAACTGCAGGAGGGTGTGACTGTTACCAAATAGGTTCTTTCTGCTTAACTTCTTTTAAAAATGCTGGAGGCTCTGCACAATCCTGAAGCAAAAGACCAAAAGCAAAAAGTAGAGGTAAGTGCCACCAACCACAGAAGTAAAATGTCCACAGTTCTGAAAAACTAGTGATAAAGAGCCTTGCCTTTGGGTCATATGTAACATATTTCAGGAACTGTGCTTCCAGTAGTTTAGTGCACATTTAACAAAAGTTGGGTCATGCAAATAGTATATAAAAAGAAATCATTATACTTTCATCATCTGAAAGTTAGCACTGTAACCAGAACAATGGATTTCTGTACCTATTGCCCTCTTATGGCTGAAAGGACTTTTACCCTACTGCTCCTTTATTATTTTCAGAGTGGTAATTCATTACTGAAATATAAAAGAGCCCATAATGATAACAGAGCATCATAAGATTTCAAACTTTTCACAGACTACCATGATATTGCAGAATCCCAACAAAAGGCTATGATTTCCAGTGCATGCTGTAGTCTCCTTTACATTTTTGCATTTGAGAGGCTTATTCCTAACTGAGTATTTCACTTCAGCTCTGGACCAACTGAACATTTCTACATTTTAATCTTAAAAAATCATCAAGCATTGTTACTTTGCATTTCAGTTCAGTACTTCCCTGCTAGCGCACCAACACTGGCACTCCTTGATGCTGCAGGGAGAGTGGAGGAAAAGACGACTGCTTCAATTCAAACCATGTGAAAGTCTGTAGATGCACTGGTGCCTCTTTTGCTGTTCAACAGCCTGGTTTCAGAAGGCTGTTTGAAGAGGTAATGCAATCCATTTGCTCAGTGTCTAAATAATGAGAACTGACAGCCCTGCGCTGCAGTCACTGTACGTAACACTGGTGTTGAAGCTTTACTCGCAGCAATGTATCATGGGGGAGGTGGCAGTGAACTTCATATTAAAGTAGCTCGACGCTCTTGAATTCATTGGTTTTCTTCCCTTGTATGCGTTCCTTCCTCAGGAAAATGTTAGTAGCCTGCCAAAACAACAGAACACAAACATTATGAGGCAGACCAACACTGCTGGCAAAGCCGCAACAGCCACATGTGATATCTGAGAACCACCAGAGCTGTTTTAGCAGGTGAACTGGTAGGATGACAGCCGTGCTTCAGCACCTAGATTACAATGCATTGCCTGTTTACATGCTTATATTTTCCTTTCCCATGTTCAGCTTCTCAGACTGTCAACCCAATGGAGCAGATTTAAATTTGTAGCAGGAACATTAAACAGAGTTAAAAGCAGGTAGGGACCTGCACGTTAAGATACCTGCAGGCACACTGCCCATCTATTGGGCAGACCCTGAGCTTTCTGCAAGGACAGCCAGGCACAAAGCTAGGAGTTAGCACAAGAATACAGGCCACCAGCTAAGAGCAGAGCCGGTACCAGCGCACAGCAGCGTAAGAGCAGACCAGAGAGACTCGGGGAAGCTTATGTATACAGTTCCTCTTGCTCGCCAGGAAAAACTACAAAAGAAAAAGATTTGCCTCCCTCTCCAGTGGTGACAGAATTTGGTGAACCTCTCCAGCAGTTGCTCCTTAGTATTGTGTGTTTATTTTCTCCTATTATAGGACTTTATTTTGAAAAGATACATTTCCTAACTTGCCAATGTGCTACTTTACAGCCTACACTCATCCAAAGGAGCTTTTTTTTAAAGCTGTATTATTATATGAGAAACCACAAATGTTGCTATGAAATAATGGTCTGGGAAAGAATAGTGAATTAATTCTAATGAGAAGCTAAAAATGCTTGAGAGAATTTTGTAGTAGCATCTTCTGTCTTTGATATTTGCCATCTACAACACATTGAACTGCATCTGTCATTTCATTAGACACTGCAAAATACAGAACTGGGACTGTCCTGTCATTTACAATTTAGTTTCCCTGCTCTACTGAAATGCAATATTTCTACCATCTCTATATATTGCTTTCAGATTACGCAAAGTCATATTTATCCAGAAATACTTTTTGTCATCCAAATAATTTAGATAAACTGCAATAACACCAGCAACCCCTAAAAGTTTCCTAAAGAACAGTGTCACACGTTAAATACTTCCTACTGATCAAGAAACGATGCCACTTGTCTGGTTCCATAAGTCATTCCTTATCATCCTACAACTCAGGCTGACGAGTTGACATCTGCCCACCACAACAGTTCATCTGGCACATCACCTTTTACTAGTGACATCATAAGTTAATTGAGTGCTTGGTGGCTGCTCTCTGTTACCATCTTTCCCCTCACCCTGCATGTGACAACGTGCTCCAAATTTACCACGCATGCACCAGGCAGCTCTGCTGCCCATGCAGCAAAGCACTCCTTTGTGATCGAATGGCGGGTCTGCAAATGGCTGCAGATTATGGAGTTGCACCAGCAACACGTCCTGCAGATACAGGCGCTCCGCTTCCAGAATTCAGGCAAAAGCAGCTTTGTTCAAACCCACAGGCAAACTGATTTTCCCTCACAAATCCTGCTCCCTTTGAAATTATTGTTTCGATGGGATCAAGGACCTCGTCAATGTGTATAAATACCTGCAAGGAGAATGTAAAGAAGGCAGAGCCAAGCTGTTTCCAGTGGTGCCCAGCAACAGGACCAGGGGCTATGGGCACCAACTAAAACACAGGAGGTTCTCTCTCAACATCAGGAATCACATTTTTACTGTGAGGGTGACCAAGCACTGTCATAGGCTGCCCAGAGGGGTTGTAGAGTCTCCCTCTCTGAAGATATTCAAAAGCCATCTGGACATGATCCTGCACAACTGGTTCTAGGTGGCCCTGCCTGAGCAGGGGAGTTGGACCTGATGATCTCCACAGGTGCCTTCCAACCTCAACCATGCTGTGAATCTGTGACCAGAATTTGAAGGAAACTTCCCTCAAACTCCTGTGTAAAGTCCATTCTTAAATCCACCCGAAATACACATAAACTCTGCAAAGCGCATGTGCACAATCTGTCAAGAAGACAGTTCTCCGTTTGATGTCCGTTTGCCCAGTGATTGCCTGGCTAAAGAAAGAGTGAGACAAACTCACTACATCCCAAAAGAAGTACTGCTTTTACAAGAGCTCATAAGGAAAGGTAGAAACAATTCCCTATTCAAGTCTTCCCTGAATCTTAGTTCAAGTGCCCAGTTCACTAATGATGTTGAAGATGTACATAAAATATCTCTCTGTACTGTCAAGTGAATGGAGAGACTCAGAGGTTATTCACACTGAGACTGTGCCTTCATCGTGGAGCAAAGGTTTATGTTTTACCGTGGAGTATACACATCAGCTTGGTGAGGTTCTGCTGCTAGAAAAGTCACAAGGAGGAGGCACCTTATGGGCCTCACCTAGCTGGTAATAAAAGTCATAATTATGCTCTCTCCATTGGGATTCAATGCAGATACCTAAGATGCAGTAGCTAATAATTATTTGTGGGATATGTATTTTAAATGGTGAGGGGCAAATTTATATCCTGATGTAGGATGGCTACAAAACAAGACAGTAAAGGCTGCTGTGAAGATAAGCTGAGAATGAACCTTTTGCCAATACCTGGCCATGATGTCCTCATAAATCAGTATCATCACCTTTGAGACTTTGTCGTCCTCCTATGACTTTCTGAGCAGGAGAGGACATAGAGCTACTTCTTCTCCTGTGTCGTGTACTATATGTGAAATAAATCTGGAATTACTTATACTCACTGGCTCCCCACCAGTCATTCTCATGTTGAAAGACTCAGGTATGCTCTGGTTACTTGCAGTTTCTGCAAGAAGTCTCACCTTATCTAGCTACACTAATAAAGCTACTGGCTTCAAAACAGCTATTTTGAACAACTTAGAGACAGAATTTGGAAAACAGATTAAATGCTATAAATCTCAATCCTACTGTAACTCGAACTACAGGAACCGCATTACCTCCAGTGTCACTACTAATTGACACTAGTGTAAGAGGAGAGACTAGTTTGCAGCTATAATTTGAAAACGTCTCTCGTTGGGAAACATCAGAAACTTGATCTGAAAAAGACCAATTTTTTAAAATCTAGACTAGTCACTTGAAAACATTTGCACACGTTTGTCACACTACCACTTTGATGGAGCAATTCAGACATTGCAACAGTAATGTTTTTTGACCTTTTAATCAATTCCATTTTGCAAGTACTCCATCTGAGAACCACAAAAGGTATTTACGGACCCATTTTCTGAAGTCAATGGAAACTTTCTGTCAAATAACCATCTGCAGAGACAGATAAAATACATAATGACAGGATATGTTTGTGGAGAATCTGAATGCATTGAAAAAATAAATCTGGACCTGAAAGCAGATGAGTTAGAACAAAGGGATCCAAGAAAGGTGGAAGGCAGCAATTAGGGCTAGAAAATTAAAAATACTGAGGAATTTAATCAAACAGGACAGTCTAATCAATGAAAAGTATGCCACATGCTCTCTGGGTAATTGCCTCCCTCCCTTTTTTTGTGGTGGTAGTAACAGCCCATATTTAAGATAATTGCGTTCCTATAAAACTCAGAAGTCTAGGACTACCATCATTTTCGTATTTGTCACACGGGACTTCATGCTCAGTCCTCTGAAGTCAGTGGCAGCTGTCAGTGATTTCAGTGGAAGGAGGAAGGGCAGTGATGATGGACAAGTAGTTGACAAGTGGACTTCCAGCACAAACAGCACCATGATGTTTTTCTTTCATTGCCTTTCCCTAGAAGAAAGAATTCATCCATCTGATGAGACAGACAACCTGAGTACTTCTCCATGGTAGTGTGTACTCAGACACTACACAAGTAGGTCTCCTGTGCACCACTCCCCTTCTCAATCTGGAGTAACTATGTCACTTACTCAAAAGTGGTGAGTAGACAAGAATTAAATGTAAATCTTAAAGCCATGTTGGACAGAACCACTCACTAAACAACCACATCAATGATTAATATTTACCAATTTTGTATCTTATGCTTTTATCCAGAGAGATGGGTGAAATCCTTTAGAGATGCTTCTGCTTTCACATCTGCACCAGTATTTAAAGGTGTGATTTTAAATCGAGTTATTTAGCATAATCTAACCAAAACTTAAATGAAAAATAAAGAATTTTATTTGTGTATATACCTACAGTTCCCAGCACTGCAACCTTTAGGGGAAAACACATCTATGTTGGGTAAATGCATCTTACACACTTACTGGTTTTCTCATATGCCAATGAATTATGCTGGGTCAACCACTTCTATAGTGATGCAATCACACTGCATGAGGAAGAGCTAGACCAGTACAAGAGAAGGATCTTGTGCAGCCTTTAGGATTTTAGGTCCAGTATTTAGAAAGAGTTGTAATTGTTATAAACCCCCACCACACACACTCCCGAGTACATTGGGCTAACCTTATTGTAAAACAACATCAGCATCTCCGTGCCTTTGATCAAACACTGCAACAGACAACCAAGCACTAATAACAGGGATACTGTTTGGGCTTACCATATTTTCCTGGCTAGCAGGCTAATGCCATTTTCCTGATGGGAGATTACAGAGATTTAATTAGTGCTACCATGTTTTAATAATGGAGTCATTTAATAGGAAAGCTGCTTTGGAAAAGGACAGTCAGTCTAAATGTCAGTCTGTGTCTGGGACCTTCATAAAGTTCTTTTGTACTTAATACTTGTAGCCAAAACAACAATCAAGCCTTTGTTAATAATGTCTGTGCAACAGAAGAGTGCCAGTGAATCTGTAGAAGTGAACTCTTTCATTCTATATTTTCATTCCTAATTCAATGCTTCTTTTGCAGCTACAACAACTTTCAGTGGACTCTATACCCATCTCCACAGAAAGCAGTCTGGACCAGAGTATTGCTTAGCCAAGATTTGAGCAATCAGTTCCAAACTGTTTGCAGACTAAGCAAAATAGGCTAGAGAGAGAAAATTACTATTGGCTATCTTAATTTTAAGAAATACCACTCTTAAAACCAGTATTATATCCTATAATCTATGTGCTGACAGGTAATCAGAAGTTAGTTTGTATAAAAGACACTTTTATTCTTGAATAATAAAAGACAATATCATTGGGATACAAATATGCTGACAGTTAGGATGCTTCAAGAATTTACATCTAGAACTACCTGGAGACAGACATATATACAAAATAGTCTCCAACATCCAGAAACTCCGGATGAACCTGCTATCTCCTACAGGCTTTTTAAAGCCTTCTCACTCTAAACAAAGAACATTGGGCAATGCCACTAAGTGACATCCAAAAGCAGTTTCAGTCTCAGCTTCCTCTGAACCATCAATTACTTTTACTTCAGTCTATCTTCATTTATTAATTTCTCTTTATCTTCTCTTCCTTGGTCTCCATTTATCTTTGGTTTTCCCACCACAAATGGAGAACTTGCATTCTATTTTAAATTTACTTTTTAAAATAAAGTTGCTTCTCTCTGCTGTTCGTCCTGTTCCTTCATGCACTTCATATCCTGATAGTCTGACAATGTACTTATTCCCACGCATTTCCCTCATCTTGGCTTGTGTTTCCAATAAGTCTCCCAAAAGCACTGTAATATTTACTAGCACACATTTTGGCACACATTAAAATATGTGATTGTATTTATATTCATGCCTTTTGCGTATATGCACCTATACACACCTTGAAAATGTTAGAAGCGTTTTTCCTAAGCTTTTTAACAATTTGACCCTATTGGTGTTGCCTGCTTTAAATCCCAGTATGACTTGTTTGTCATCCGTATCATTACAAAAAAAATCCACAGAAACTTTAAAACAACCAGATGCAAAACCCCACCAACTGAAAGAATCTTCTGCTTAGTTTGAAGAAAAGGCTTGAAGTATGTGTATATATATGTATATATATATATTCTGAATTACAATTTAACTAAATTTTATTACTATCCCTATCAGCTGTAAGATAATTTACTTTGAAAAGAACAGTGATTTAGTCTCTGTGCTGTTTAAAGATATTAATACTATTGACAATCCTTTCAGATAATTTTTTTTTAAAGTAGACTCAGACACAGTTATATTATATATAGGATTTATGTGAGGAATGCACTAAGAGCAAAATGTGGCATTAAAATAATGTCAAGTGTTTAAAAAAATAAAACCAATTTTAAGTTAGAGCTGAAGTTCCATTCTGATGACTGTCTGTTCAGTCATTCTTCCTTCGATTTCAGAACAGCTGCTTTTCACAGATAGGCAGTATACAGGGTTTAATATCCAGAAACACCTAGAAGAATTGTATGTAAAATAAATAGAAGCCAATCTGAATGGATGTTATAAACTAAACTTTAAAAAGCACTTATTTCATGGCAGCTTTTAAAACTCCCCCAATCCAAAGAGAATTTAGAGACTTGATTCCAAGACACAATAGAAGAAAAGTTGCTTTAATGGATAAGCTTAAAGTCAGGCCCTTAACTCCTCTCACAGGTTACTGAACCTTTCTCAGGACTCTGGAGGAGCTGCCACCCTTCTTGCTGGAATAGCAAACACCTGGAGTGGCTCATTTGGTTGAGTAAGACTTTTAAAAATGTGGTTGGAACACAAAATAAAAACACTGCCACATCATTTTAAAAAACAGTGCTGCCGGTATCTAGCCAGTGCTGCCACATTTATAATAGATATATGTAGAAGAGCAGAATAAACCCATTTGGAAAGCACAGCAAAATGGTATTAAATTATGCAAAGCAATTCGAACTGAACATTTGCATTCTTTTCAGATTACTGAACCATGTATGGCTATTCAGTTTTTTTCAATTACAACATTGTGCAGGGCTATATATTTCAAAGTGCTTCTCTAGGAACTAATATATAGTTCAACCAGGGTGGTATCCACAGTGTCACCACCAAGGGCAAATGGATAAAGTTACCAGAGGGAATTATTCTTTAGTGGCAGGTTGATTTAGTCTTTTTAAATGACAGCAGCTGAACAATCAACTCTTATTTGTTTCTGTTACTAATAGGGAGGTGTTAGGTGGGTCAGCCTTGTAATCAAGTTTTTCTGTGAGAAGAAACTGCCAATCTTGATAACAAAATTACAGCATTGATAACAGTAAATAGAAAGATGGAGCAGCCCCCTGGAGATGTTTGAATCTGTCCTGGTTTAACCAGCCATCACTGAAAATAATCTATCATCTGTTCTGTTTGGGAACATTGCTTTAGTCAGCAAAAACTTTTTTTTTTTTACAGTTAATCAATTCTAATATTACTTTTAAATAAAGACTAAGGTTTAAGAACAGAAACAGGGGCTTCAAAAACCAAGGGTTGTGTAGCAAATGTTTGTAGCATTAAAAGGAACCCTAATAGAGATTCGAGAGAAATAACATCTCTACATATTTGAAGAGCAATCATAATGTTGTATACAGAGCATGCAATGTAGTGCCCTGTTCCTGGGACACCAAATATCAACAGGCAAAAAGGAAATAAAATTAAACTCTCAGTAGGATAATCACAAACACATCATCAAGATAGCAGTTGCCAGTTCATCAGCAGCTTGGAGAGAAACAGCCACTTTAACCCTAATTGAGCGTACCGTAACCTCAAAAGTAACAGTCTCGATGGCTGGGGTTGCTCCACAGAGGAGTTGAGCCCAGCACATGCTGCACACTCTGCACTGTGGGAGGGAGGCAAGATGCTCGGCTGCGGTTTGACACGCTGGATTGCTTCCCGCACGGACCAGGCTATGACTCCCACTGAACGCACAGGGGAGTGGGTTTCAGGCAATGATTCTGTGCGGGAGCACTGCGACACCAGCAGAAGTCCAACAGGTGAAGCCAAGCTCACAGAAAAGCCTCAAGGACCCAGGTCAGCTCTCAGCAGCAGTCCTCTGAGCAAGGCTGGACCTCAGAAACCCCCATCCCATGCTAAGGAGTTAAGCCAAATTACTTCATATCTGTAGCCAGTGGAGCCCAGATTTGTCACTGTGACACCACAGTTTGGCTACTTGGTCTACAAGATCTGAGCAATGCACCCAGCAGGCTTTTTACAAACCCCACCTCCACAGCAAAGGAAATCTTCTAGAGACAAATCCGTTCCTCAGACCACTTCGTACCCTGCTGGGAGCGTCCCCGTTACCTGAAAGATGAGTTCAAAGGCTTCAGTAGGTGAAGTCCCCTGTCTTTTCAGTGAGCATGCCCTCTTGATGTGGTTGATGAGATTTTGGTCTAGTAGAAGATATTTTTTCCCCAAATACAATGTAAATTTTATCCTCATCAACTTTTTAACCTATATATGCTAGGAAACCCTTAGCTGTAAAGCTTGTGTTTCCATTTCACCTGTTGTTGTCTACAGCCTTTCCTGAAACTCCAGTATATTGATCCCATCATCACATTGTCTAAATCTATCCTAAAAGTGTTCCAGTCCTTTCGATTGCCCTGCAGACAAACGTAACCAAGTTAAACACAGAGTGGTATTTCTCAAGCTGTTTTCTGCTTTGTGTAGAAGACTTTTATCTACTTCAGACTCAGAGGAGGCTCCTACATCACATTTTATGCAGCTATATAGCTTGGCTGAACAGAAGCTCTTGCCTCTGTATTCAGTCCTTGCCTCAGTTATACCCCCAGCCACAGCTAGCAAATTGTTTCCAGACAAATTTACCCGCTGTGCTAGTGTTCAGTGCTCCCCCAAGGAACTCCTCTTACATAGTGGCACTTTTATCACTCCCCCTTCTGCATGCTGTGCACTCTCCGAGAACAATTCCAAACTCTCTAAGTCACGCTAGCTCCTCCTCTTCCTACACCTCCTTCCAAATGCCAGGCATAATCAGGACTCCTTGACAGGACAAGGGGTAATGGCTTTAAACTGAAAGAGGATAGATTTAGATCAGACATAAGGAAAAAATTTTTTACTATGAGGATGGTAAGGCACTGGAACAGGTTGCCCCAAGAAGCTGTGGATGTCCCCTCCCTGGAAGAGTTCAAGGCCAGGTTAGATGGGGCTTTGAGCAACCTGGTCTAGTGGAAGGTGTCCCTGCCCATGGCAGGGGTTGGAACTAGTTGATCTTTAAGGTCCTTTCCAACCCAAAATGTCCTATAATTCTCTGATTCAACATTGCCACAAAACAAATGACAGGCTTTGGGCTTTACCTGCCTTGTGATTTTCTGCCTTATCTTTGTAAGACTGTAGATTAACCTAAATATCCACACAGGCATTTTCTTTTTTCTCCAGAAATTTCATCCTGAAGCCTGCCCAGCAAATTCTGAATGCTTCCCTATGACCTCTTTCAGACTTCTATTTCTCTCTCAGCTTTTTCTCCTCAGTATCAATGTGGATGTCACCTGCAATTGCTCAGGACAAAGGAGATTTTGTTAGAGGTCTGCTTCAATCCAGAGAGGAGCTTCTAACTGATCGCTGACTGAGTTTACCCATTACACAATAGGCTGTGGCAAAGGACACCATTCCCCATAACCAGTCCGGTGGCTAACACGTTCACAGGGAGCAGGCTTCATGCATCAGTCCTTCCCAGCCACAACTAGCAAATGTTCTAGCCACCGCAGTGACTAACAGGATGAGGTCCTTTCCCTTTCTTGCCTATTGAGTGAGGATAAACATGCCCTGATCTCATAAGACTAAACCCTACCAGTGAGACAGCCCCATGTTGTGCAACCCTGTTCAGGATTAGTCAGAACCTGGGAAGAAAGAATTATGCAGACTTTTAGTTAGCAGTGTTGCTTTCCATGCACATACTTCTGAACTGTGTACACAATATCTATTTAGTGCTAGCCTTCTTTTTATTATTGTTCTTTAACTTTTTTTAAACAAAACCTCAGTTTGGGGCTTGAAAACACACTGACATACTAGTGAATCACTTGGGAGTCCTAGGCCCTGCCCAGCACTTGAAGGATTACTTCAGGCTGGAGAGTGCAGGCGTACACTGGGTTAAAGGATATTGTGAAAAACAGTTGTGCTTCAATCGCTGAAAACAGAGAACTACAGGAAACCTGCAGTACTCACATCCATTTTAAGAGCCTGGCCTTACAAGATGGACTTCATTCAGAGGGGCTTTAGAGGTGTGATGGAGAAAGTTCAGTTATAAAAAACTCCACAAGCAGCAGAGTCTGAATAGGCATGGCCCAGCGCAGCGATTCGCCATTACCTGTCTGCTGAGCTGTGAAGCAGGAGAGGCATCGTTTCTGTTCAGTGGCTGTAAATAAACTGGCAAAAGTGAAAGAAAATCAAAGCGAAGGGTGAAAGGGTGGGATGAAAATAAGATATAAAGAGTGAGAAGGATTGAATACCAGAGATTTTATTGCTTGCTAATGGATTTAACAAACCCAAATATGTGACAGACTAGGGCATCCCTGTTGCTTAATTGTAAAACCATATACTTTCCAAAAGCTAGGGAAAGCCACTGTAGATATATAGCACTATCGTAGTCTTTCCTTGTAAAGCAATTAAATTGCACCATGAAGAAATCTTAACCCTGGAAAACTAAATTTATACACAGAAAAGGGTGTCAACCTGGGTGTTGAATTTACTGCAGTCTCCTAAAGGGAAGGTCTTTGAAACCAAACCCAAACTTTATTTAAGCATTTCTGTCTTGTTAAAGTGCTTTACAAGGTGTTACCATATCCAGCTAAAGTTCACACACAAATGATGTCATTTGCAGCAACACTTCAGGAAAAAACAAGAAATTGTTTAAGAGGCATTCTATGATAAGCTACGTATCAGAAATGCAGATGATAATAATCCACTGTAATTACTGCATGCTTGTCCGGAATTCTCAAGTGCCACTAAAACACTGAACAAGGTGTGACAGCACAGAGAAGATACCACAAGGCAAGCTCAGGAGCCAGTTTTCAGTGCGTTGACTGCTCTCACAACACTGCCTGCATACTCAGCATTGTGCATAGCCATGCCACATTTGCCCTTAAGCAGAAATGTGGGGTGGGAGCATGTGATGGTGGAGGTAGAGAAGAGCTGACAGGCTGTGTGCTGTCACACTCGGCCAGGTGTACTCACCCCCTGTGACACATGGTGACCACAGCTACTTTCTGCCATTGTTCTGGAGCCACCAGCCTAAGTGACAGGGCAGATCCATGCAGGAGGCGTTAGCCTGAGCTGCCTCTGGCCACCCCAAATGGGAAACCAACCCACAGCATCTCCAGCCCAGCTAGTCAAATGTTATCTTGTTCTGGTAGTTTCGCTGCACGGCTGAATTGTTTGGAGGGTTCTGCTTTCAGGCTCTGGTGTTGGGGGAGTCCGCTGCTGGAGACCTATGCAGTGTCCAGGTTATAGGCACCCCTAGACAAGTGACTGCTTTACTGGCTGAAAATGCTACAGAAATGAGAAATGTAATTGCAGATGAGCTCTAATTAGAAAATCAAGGTATAAAATATTCTCCTGTTAGTCTGGGTGCCAGCAGTCCCATTTTTGTTTTGGTCTGAAGCAGATCTGCAAGTCCTGGGAACAAAGCAGGGTCATTGTTCTTTCAGATCCTGGTATTGTTCTTCCCCTCTGCTCAGCCTGATCATATCCCCATAGACAATGGCCATACTTCAAATTGGACCACAATTGGTTGCTTGCCCTAATAGGCTTCTACCTGTCTTTTCATAATGTATTTGCCCTCTCTCAAGTTCCCACTGCTGTAACCATTAGATACTGTAATTTCGTACTCTGTTGTCGCTCTGATTTTTTTAATCTCATAATAATTTTTCTTTACACCTCATGCTTCCTGAAGAAATCACAGCATATGTTTCATTTAAGGCTGTAATTTCTGGCCTATGGAATAATGCTGCTAGTTCACCAGCTTTATAAATTTCTTTTTTGATGCCAGTGCAACACTTTTCACAGCCTGTGGTGTTGATTTCTTTGTATCTTTCTACACACAGCATATCTCCTTTTATCTGATAAATGTCTACCCTCTCAATAGAAGCTCCAGAAAAACCACCTTTCTACTTACCATTTTTTTCTTACATTTGAATTGGCGCTTCATTTCAGCAGTTTGCCCATTGCTCTTCCCCCAGCACAAAGCCACTTTGTGGCACCTAATATTTAGTGTAAGTCTAGACTAACACCACCAAATCTCTAATGCATCTGAAGAGCATTATCAGTAAATTGAACACCCATGATGTAATGCCAACCACATGACCAAGAAACTCAGCCCTTGATCACACAAATGCCATGCCTTCCAATACAGTAGTCACCATGAACACATGGTGACCTTTGAAGACATTTGGAAGACTAAAATTTCACTCTAAATGATAGAGGATCCTTCCCTCCATAATAAGAACCTTACTTGTTTTGTCAACAAGTCACTCATTGCTCCCACAGTGTTTTTTCCTTTGGAAGACCAGAAAAGTTACAATGAGAAATGAGCTGGGATATGTGGACATGACATCAGCAATCTGACATGGTCAGTAATCAATAGAAACAAAATATCCAAGGTGAGAAAATAACAATTATCTCATTTTGGTGTTTCATTGCTTTATTCTGCCATCCTCTTCCTCCCTGAAGGAGCAGAGCTTGCTTTCTCAGAACCTTACATAGAACTATGGTATTGCCTGTTAATGTGACTTTTTGGAGCTGCTTCATATAGGAGGTTGACATACAGACACCTTGCCGTTCCTTACTATCCCAGATCATGAGATCATCTGATAATATCAGATTCCCAGTCCATTTTCTTATTTTTCAAACTATACTAGCCCACAGTTTTAAAAAAAAAGAAAGATTGACAACATGACATTTATCTGATGTGGTGTGATCTTTTAAGTTCTGCAATATGAACACATTCATCTCACTGAGATCAGTTGCTGCAAGGTCTCTTTCATCATCACCCCAATGAAGGACTGGTCAGATATTACCACGAGAAAAGTGTAGCAGGCCAGGCCAAGCGAAGCATTTGAAGCATGGGGAAACACAGCTGTCTGCATCCCAAGAAATTCCCTGTTTGCAAAGGAAAAGGATCACTGATACTTCCCGAGAGGGCAGCCTTCCTCCTGCTGCAGTTCCAAGAGTGTGTGAGGGAAGGAATGAGAAGGGGGTGGTGGGAAAAGCACACAGGATCTGTATGCTATAATGTGCTTCAGGCTCCAAACAGCCGTAATCTGTCCCTTGACTGCAGTCTCCCAATTCATATCTATAACTTCCATCAGCAAAAATCTTGAAATATTTTCAGCAAGCCCTTTTGCACATTTGGCTGTTAAAATCAGTGACAAAAAACATCCAAGTTGCACCAGATGCTTCCTCAACAAGCAGTGGGCGTTTCTGAAAGGGAGCATCAACTTGCTGTACATTGATGTATAGAATTTTTTTATTAACAGTGTGTTTACACAAAACTGAATACATTTTCTGGCTGGTCTAAATTAAATAGACTTCAAAAATTATGTTGTTACATGCACTATGCAGAAGAAAATACACATTTCTACCTTCTCTGTTTCACTACAACAAAACCAAAACCAAACTAGTTAAATACTTTAATAAATGTAACAAGGCATTTAATTCTAAGTAATTAAAAATTTCTACAGCAAAAGGCCTTGCAAATAATCATGTAAAATACTTCAGACCAATGTTTACTCCATTGTTAGCAACTATGGCAAAGGATTATTTGTATACACGATACAACTAGCTCACAGCCAAATGCCAACTGAAGAGGGTTATCTTCATTTGCCTGGCAGGGCTGCATTTTCTTTTTGTAATGGTGGCTTTCTTTTTATTAATAAAACAGAGTTTTCCTGGCAATTCATACTCCTACCTATAATTTAGAAGACCTGGTAGTCTTAAATGGCTATCTAGGGGTTTAAATAAAAGGACAATGATCTCTGTGCCACTGAAACAACACAAATTTGTGATCTGTGCTACAGCTTTACTGGTTGGAAACACTCCCAAAGCTAGAAGAACATGAATTACGTTTCATTTTGCTAACTAGAGTTAATAGCAAAGATGTGCTTAAAATCATTAGCTAGATTTAAAATCATTTAAGGCAACAAATTCCAAGTTGTTTGATCCCAGGTTAAACATTAGTCTGTGATGTCACACAAGCCAAACAAACCACAATTGTGAAATATTTCACTGTTCCAACTTTTTTTTCTTACCACAACACATCGGCTGCTTTGGAAACTGCAGCACTGAGCGTGATGTTATGTTTCTCAGACCGAGGAAGCGTTCTGATTGACTGATGATCATTTTAATGTGGGGCTTTAATCTGGTTAAACCACAGGGCTCAGCCAGCGCAGATGTTCAGTGTGTTTCTGAACTGGCAGCCCTATCTCCTTTCAGCGAAAACATATACACTTTTATTCCACTTCCAGAATCTCCAAATACAATATTTTAGGACACACCAACCCAGGTTGCAGCTAGGACATGGCTGCACTCCTAACAGCAATTAGATAAAGTTTTCCTCATCTGGGCTTTCAAAAATCCCAATGCAGGCATTTTGTTATAAACAAACATCTGGTCATGTCTCAGTAACAAAGAAAGATAAAGTGTTTTTGACAGAACTTTGCCCTCTGGTCAAACTTCGCTTTTCACTAGTGTCTTTCATTTATTCCTTTTTGAAGACTGTTTGCAGAGGCCTCTAACAGGATGTCAGTACCAGATTCACTGATATGGAGAAAAGTGATCCAATACTCTGAGTATAGTTTTTAAAGCAAAGAATGAAAATTGGGAGCCTGTAACAAACAAAAAATACATAATCAAGTACAACAGATCAAAGCTGATACTATGTAGTGACAAGGGTTTTCTGGCTGCTTTCACTGAGGTTTAAACATGATTATTTTATCTCATACAGAGCAAAGGAAAGCCACGAATATTATCACAGTGCAGCTAAACCACCATTTCTCCACACTCTCAGCTGTGTTCTCTTACCATGAGCACCAGAGGTTTCTTTCCTCAATAATCACAGCAAAACAAGTTGGTTTTTTGAAGTTCAGAAATAAATCCCATCTTTGCACATTAAACTTTACACGCACCTTTCTGTCAGCTACACAGTTAAGTGAGAGGTCTCTGGTGAAGCTGGGAAGGGAAGCACAGGACAGCCATGACCAAGAGTGCTGCCCTGCCTGGGAAAGTGTTCTTCCACATCTCAGTCCTCACCTTGCACACTTTTGTCTGAAAGAAGAAATGTAAACTAACCATAAGACTCTGATTTGCTAAAGAGTATTCACAGAGACAACCACACGGTAAGTGCTAATATAATTCTGACGCTCCTTCTTCAATATGTAGGCTAGACAGAAGAAATGTAAGCAGGGTACCCTTGAAAAAACAGGTGATGTCAAGCATATACCAATTTCTTTAACAGTGTGATATAACAGATTCAAATAGCTGAATCCAATTGGACATTAATTATGGATACTATCCTTAAACAGCCCCTGAAAAGCACCTTACAGTCCCAGTTCTTTCAGACATTATGAGGAACTGAGGGAATTAATCAATCTGCACCTTCCGGAAGACACCACCAATAATTTCACAGACGAAAGACCAAAGTAAGAGTTTTATTTTAAGTGAAGTTATTGGAGGTTGCAAAGGATTAGGAGGGGTTCTTGGGATACAAAATGTGTTGGGAGACAATACTGATACTGTGCTATAGTCTGCTTAAGACATTCTGTATGCAGAGTGGGAGGAGGAGAACATTTGACGTTAATTTATTCTTTTCCTTTCAGAGCCTTCATTGCATACCAGCAACTATCCTCTTGGCTCTTGGAAGTGTTCGAAAAAAAAGAAAGAGAAATGAGGTTGAAGGCACACAAATTCTGGAGCAATCTATAGACAGAGCGCAGCTGGAGAAATTGGGGATTGTGTTTTACTCAGTCTACAAGCTTTAAAAAAAATATACTTTTAAGCATGCACAAATTTCTCTGCTGAAACTGCCCAGTTGGCTGCTTTCTTAACATCTGTCTGTAGATGCAGCCAGAAAAAGTCATCCTTTTAACACAAATCCATAGTCTTCACATCCCTCGTGTTTGAGATGTACCACCACATTTTGTTTTCTCTTAAAGAAACAAAGCAAACGCTCTGCAGCAGCAGATAGGCTAATGGTAGTAATCAAACCAACCTGTGATATGTAATTCTTGGAAGGTAAATATGTTCCTCTTAAAAGAACAAATTAATTATTTTTTTTGTATACCTTTCTCCCAAGAGAAGGGATAACAAAATTCTTGCATTGGCATGATGCTGTGATTTCTCTCCCAGGCTCTGTAAACAATACATTTTAAGAGGTTATCCACATGTACTGCAAATACAACCTGTTTTTATGACTAAGCTACTACCAGAACATGAATGATAAGTCAATTTCTTCCATGTATTCCTGACATTTCTCTTTAGAAAAGTCAAATCTCACTAACAATGAAAACTGATATTTTAACCAGAGGTGGTTCAGCCTTTGGGGCTCCGTGAACAACATCCAACTATCTGTAATATTACACTGCTCTGTGGGTTGACAGCTCATATTTGAGCTCCAAGTGACTGAAAATAAAACAGCCTCCAAAAGGTCCCCTGCCATAAACAGGAAGAAAGAAAAAACCCACCTATCCACATCGACTGGGGTCCAGCATTTCCCAACAGAGCAATGTTCAGTCAGGATTTGGAGGCTTAGCTAGTCCTGCACAGATGTCCACTCACACAGCTAAATAACAATAAAGCTCATACAGTAGCAAAGCAAATTAATTCCACGTCTTGAAGTTATTATTCTCACTGAGCTAGACCCAGAGACCTTGGATGTTAAATTCTTCTACAAGGATGGTTGCTTTCTGCCCAGTTGTGACATTTGTCTTTTGTATACAGTACAGCACAGCACACAGCATGTAGACAGCTGACCAGGCTCCAAACAAGCTAACACATGGGGAAGAACAGCAGCCTAGCTACAGCAACACGGAGCCCTGCATATGCTAGATACACCCTTGTGCTCTGCCAAAGACCTCGCTGAGCACTATGGTGTAGGAGGTCCGGCTGTGGTACATCAGGTAGTCCATTTACAGCCTGTTCTGGTATAACCAGATTACTGCAGTGTGCAACATCCTATATCACCTTACAGCCCTCTGACGTTACACTGCTGGGCACCAGCTGAGAGCCTCAGGTCTTGCTTCCAAAGAAGGAAAAAGGAATCCTGCATTTGACTTCTTCATTTCATATTTTTTTGTATTTTTCAAGCCATAAATAGAGGTAGATGTGCTCCTGAGAGATGAGCAGCTTTTCTCTGTAACCTCTTTCATATCTTTAGGTATCAAGGCATGAACAGACCTTCCATCACCGTGTACAGTACGGCTGACAGCGAGTCTTATTTTCCTGTCTGGGAACACAGAGGCTGTCACATTAGTTAGCTGAAGTTATAAAGCTGAGGAATTGCAGCCAGGCTTCAGCATGCCCTACCGAGCGTCTCAGGTGTGCAGTAACCCACCTTCACCATTACTGGTGCACGTAAATGCATTAATCCATGGAGCTGATCCACTCCTGAAATATCAACACTGCAATACAACTGCTCTCATAAACCATTGCAAACTGAATTAAAACGTGGCTATTTCAGGATGCTGTCCCAAAGAGAGGAATGTATTTTTGAAAGGAAAACATACTGTTTCCGAAAGTCTTTTGCCCATATAAAGAGACTTGTAGCCTTGAAATTCTCACTTCAGTTTCCTTGATCTATTTAGCTTCTCAGCATCTGATCATAAAGCATATTGATAAACTTCAGAACATCCCTGTAATTCTTTTCCCGTATTTCCTTGGTTTATGGTTACCTTTCCTAACAGGCACCAGAAATTAAACTGTTTTTCTCTTAAATAGCTCATCAAACTGTAGTATGCCCAGCAGGGACTCCCAGACCTACAGCTACCTCAGCTGTTGATGTTCATCACTCGTATCTTGTCCAAACAGGTTTCTTTCGCCCTAAACAGAAAGCCCTACTGAAAGCCCTGCAGGACAAAAAGTCTTCATACTTCCTAGCTTCGTTGCAGTGCTGTTGTAGACAGAAGATGCCCAAGGGAGTAAATGCCACCAGGTGAATGGGGGTGAACAGTCACTATATCTTGTTCTTCCAAGGGTTTCTTTTCCTGCCAGGGAAGGCCTCTTAAAGCATTCTAGTCCTATCAGACTTGCCATCTGGTTGAATAAACTAGCCTTTGAAATAATTTATCAATCCATCTACATCAGCAGCATTTATTTCATTAATTGGAAGAATTAGCTCTTTGTAGCAAGTCAAAGACTGTGGAGCCAAAATATACTGTACTTTCTCCCAAGTGACCCAGAGACCCTTGGATGAACTCTTTGGGTGCCATTAAAATGAATAGTTATGTAGAAAAAATAGCATTTTAATGTTTATTTAACGTAGCTACCTTTCCAAAAAAAGGAACTTTCAACAATTTTAAACATCTGGTTGCCTTATTTTTTAGTTTGTTTCTCCAGTGGTATGAGCAGAACGCCTTCAATTTAGAAAAGACAAGTCTGTATTCTTAGCCACATGGATGCTCTCAGGTTACAAGCAGTGTGGAGGAGGAGGAGATATACAAATACCTTTTAAAATTATTTTACGGCTGACGTATTAAATTTTAGAGGGCCAAGTTCTACTGTCCCTTGTGCTACTGAGATCAATGCAGCTAGTCTGGAGCTATAGCTGTATACGCAATACTAGTCATGCCAGATATGGCTGCATTTTAGCATAAAAACATTGTATAAGATAAAGCAAGATGAATTGCAACAGGTTAATAAAAGAATTAATATGCTTTTTTAAATGGCTAAGATTTTCACACGGACACTATTGTATTCAAGAAGATGGCACATTTACCACAAACCTCCCGAACATACACACACACATATATACATACTTCTTTATACAAATACATATATATTTATAGATAAAATTATGACACCAGAAATACTAGTATATATTTAAGGTGTTATACATGTAAGTTATACACCATGTACTCAAGAGTCGTAAAGATCTATAGTGTCGATAGACCCTCAGAGCATCCCAATTAATTTATTCCTGTACTTTCTTGGTTTATGATCCTCTTTGCTAACAGGCACCAGAAATTAACCTGTTTTTCTAATAAATAGCTCATCAGTCCTATTTATGAGAATAATTACCTCTCCAATCCTACACAATATTCTCCCACCTGCTCACACAATACTGTAGTCATGCTCCTAAACGCAGCCTAAAAGCTCATGTTTAACTTAGGTGACTACCATGAACTTTAAAACTTTCGGGATCACTGATCTCTAGCATGCATAAATCTTACATGCAGGGCCTTCTTCTCTTAAATACAGACCTTTGTGCTCACACTTGTATGTGATAAAACACCTGTTCTTCCTTATCAAACCCTATCAAGTCCCCCCCCCCCCCCGGCTCACAAAAAGGTCCTACCGGAACAAAGTGTGATTACATCAGGATATGTTTCTAACAACTCCATACTTATTTCCAAATAACTAGAAGAAAAGAGAAAAGAGAATAGCACTGGGCTAGCAATCAGCCTGATTGACTTCCTGAATAAAAAACTCTTTTCTACTCTTGTGATGATGATAACCTTTTTATAGACACACTTTACAAAATACTTTTAATCCTTAAAATACGGAGTGAGTGGTTTTATCCCCTGCTAATTACCTTAATCTAATCTGTTAAGCAAGCATCTTGTCATCACATTTAACCTTACCAACAATATTTGAAATTTAATCTAGCTATTTGGCAAGAGCAGATCTAAATAAAACTATCTTCATTCGCAACAATTACTTTACAATTTTTAGCTAATTATATGTCCTAAGAAGATTTTAATGATTTTTGCTCAGAACCAGTGTCAGATTCACATGCCTACAGTTATACAAATTATTCTGCCTATTCTTCTTAAACATAACCTCTCATAGGCTTTTATTTTTCAGTCCCTGGAATTTCTTTGATGTTTCAGAGCTAACGCTTACACTGAATTCCAGTAAGATAATTAAAATGGAATAGCAGCTCCATCTCACTCAGAATCTCAAGACCTAGATATGCTAGTATTTGTAATTTTATGGCCATTTTCTGTAAATTTGCACAAAATTTCTCCAGGAGTCCATTCTTGCCAGACAGTATGATATTTTATAGTCACCAACAGAAGAGGTGTAGAACCACCTTCTTCCTGGTTCACCTCTAATAGCACAGATGTCATTTTTAGAAAAGAATTAAAACTCAAATTATCTTCGAGGCCTTAAACATCTCATATTACTATTGAGATTTGAAATCAGGCAAACCACTTTTGTTCTCTGTTGTGAAAATGAATAGTCTCTTTGGTGTAGTTGCTTAGAATGCTGCGACAAGTAAGCAATATCCTTCATGGCAACTCAGCATACAATGCAATAAATTACTTTATGGCTGGTTAAAATGTAAGGCAACACCGCGATGTTTAATAAACACGAAAGGCTGTTTCTTGCACATACAGTCCATTGCCACTGATAGTATATTTTCATAGGAAAAAGCATTAAAAAATTTTTTTTTAAGAAGGAAAATGAAAAAAATCAATACAATTCTGCTTTGAAAGTATTTTGCATTATCTTTCCTAGCTCTCCTACAGTCAGGTTTTGTAAATGCAGCGTCTCTTTCTGAAACGGTAATATGCACAAATAAAAATTGAATCCACTCCCCTACATATGGAACAATCTGGAGGGCCTTGAAATTCATGCAGGCAGTCAGTGTGAGGCCCATGCCACACTATCTATGTTCGTGTATCAATTAGCGTTTTCAAAATGTATGTTCTTTCTAGTCAGGCAAGCAGCATTCTCAAGGAAAAAGACTCACTCAGCCACCACCAACTGGAGTCAGCAAGGAATCTCTTCACTTCTCTGGGCTGAGCGGGCTGGGACAGAGACCATTTGCTGTGTCGAAGGTTTTTGGCAGCCGCAGCAACCATCTGCAGGTTGGCACAGCAGAAGTAGAAGTAGGATCACGACTTCATCTGTGCAAAGCAAAACGATGTTTTACTGTTAATTGGACCATAGAGCAATACAGCCTTGAGATGTACTAAACTACCTTAAGGATAAGTATTTTGTGAAGATGTTTAGGAGTTTGTGCCGTTCCGATACCATTGTCTATGACAAGCTGTGACTCTAACTGCGTCATTAAGTGGGAAGAGAAAAGTGAATTGATGTTTTACTAACAGAACAATACAACCCAGAAGTATTGTGGGATATATAACCACACACAACTTTATATATTAATTTAAAGTGAGTAAAGTAAGCTATAAAAGGACATGTTTAAAAAATTATTCTTTGATATTTTTCCTCAATGTGACTAACATCTGTTGGTCATTTTGTCCGCCAGCTCAAGGAGGTTCAGAATATGAAAGACGTAATGAACTGTGAGCAAGGCGTTGCTTTGCAAGAGTGTTTCTTTGATTTTTCTGTCATAATTGTAGTGGCCTCTGACCAGTCACAAAATAACAATCACTAATTGGACCCTTTCTGTTCTCAGTCTAATCTTGCAGCCAGCAGAACCACACCCTCCAGCTCATCCTCATCCACGAGCAGCGGTAAATGCTGCCGTGAGGAGCACCCACTTGAAGCAGACATCTATTTAGGGCCTGTTATAATCTCTCATCTGGAGTAACAAAACCCAGGTGCTCCACATAGCAGCTGCTTGTCACACTTCCTGATAGCTTGGCAGGTCTGAAAGTGAAGAGAGATCTGAACCTCATGCAGACATAATACATTTCATTCCCAAGAAAATGAAACCATGCTTGGAGTTTCCCTAAGTGATGGTTGTAACAGGAGACACGGCACTGTCAGCACCTGTGTGGGAGCACCACTTGATGGAAACTGGGAACCTTTGTGTAGTGCAGTCTTAGTCCTCAAAAGCCAAATGTGATCAGCCTCCTCAGAATAAAACATTTCTTGTGCAAAATCACTGCCTTTTATGGGTGCTCTATCACCTCTAGACTATACTAAGACACTGAAATGATAGTGCTCAGCTGTGCTAGCTAATCCTACCATTCACACAGATGACTTGGTGGAGTGGATGAACAATCTGAGGAAAAATTGATCTTTTACAGAAATATTCCTTCCTTAAAAACATAAGATGCTCCCAGTTTTCTAACATTTTAACCCAGCAGAGTGTAAGGGCTACTCCTTTATGTACACAGGAAACCTCCATGCACTAGAAGCAAGTTATCAAGGTCCTTCCTACCCCTCCTACCTTTGCCTCCACTGCACATTTCAGAGCTGTCGACACAGCTCCTTGTGTGGTCTTGAAATCGATGCTGCTCAACAGCAGCCAAAAGAGAGGGAAAAATCTGCTTTTTTATTTATATAAATCTGGCTAAGAGTTTTTATTTATTTAGAATGGAGTTTAAACTGTGCTTGACTCTAAATAAATAAAACACGTTACTTTCCCTCCCTACTGGTTGCCACCAAGCCGTGTGAATTTCAAAGACCACACAGACAGCAGCGGCTGTGTGGTGAGATGGGGACCGATGCAAAGGGGGCAGCCCACCAGAGACTGGGGTTTGCAAGGCTTGCAGGTGAGGGAAGCATTATGAAAGGCGTGCTTTAAGAGTACAAGTAAGCGTAACTCTGAAAAAGACATCAGTTCCTTGGATATTGTGCTGATGCTGATCCTTCTCCTTCCCTGTCTACCAGTGCATTTCTCCTCCACAGGACTGAGCCTCACTCATGTCACACTGTCTGTGAGGAACAGCAGCCATGTGAGAGCACGATGGTGGGGGGACAAGCAGCAGGAGTGGAGGACAACACATTTCAGGCTTCAGTTAAGTGCAGAGGAAAGGAAGAAAATACCTTTAAGATTTATTCCAGGCTGGCGATTAGCTTCAGTCAGATCCTTGAAAAAACAAATTATAAGGGAAAAACCCCACAGAGGTGAACATGCTGGGACAAGGGACTGGACTCCTTTTCCTCTCCTATCAATCACAGGCAACATTTCAGTAATATGCATGTCTTCTTTTCAGCCTTTAAGTCACAAATCCAATGGACCAAACACAATTAATCTTTGGAGTAGCCCCTGGGATAAATTTAGATCTAGCTTTATTGGAAGCAGTGTCAGATGAAAAGTAGGTTAAACTGTACAAAAAGTCCTTCATACCCTGATTCATGGATGAGTCTCATTTCACTCAGTGATCAGCAAAGACACTAACTCCTAGTGTCCCACACCTGAAAGTCCCTTATTTCTTCACATCGTCAGTAAATGGTAACTTCAGAAAAGTTGGCAAGTTCATAGAAGTTCAGTTCAGATCTTTTGAAAACACCGGGTTCCTGAGACATCTATCTGCCAAAGGAGGCACCTGCTAAAGCTCCCAGTGTTTGGAGAAGGGAGAAAAGCAAAAGGGGAAAGCGCTAACTCCTTCTTTTGGCATCCAGCTAAAACCAAATCTATTTGCTGCTCCCGCACTACCTGCTTACAGCAAATGCCATGTAAAGCCACGCGCTTATGAAAGCTCCCATTTTAGACCATCAGACAAACAATGGATCCATCCAACACTCTGCTTGTCCCTGAACTGCTGCACCATTGATTTGCATTCTTATTTCTCCTCTCCTTCTAATACTTCTTTTGAAAGCCAATGTAGAGGAAATCACAAAATCCATCTTCGTCACAGCCATTTTATTGTCATTGATCAAGGATTCCACCATGGCAAGTTTTTTGCTACTTATGCAATCAGCATCTGCTGACCTAGTGTGAATGTGAACTTACAGACGTCTTATTCCTGGGATGAACATCAAATGGTAGCAGAAGGACTGGGGCACAATTAGCAGCAGCTACTAAAATTTTCTCTTCTTTTTATTGGAAAAGGAAGAGGGATCAGTGAACTCTTACACATGAAAGAGAGAAAAAAGCTTAGTACAAAGACAGGCAAGGCAGAAACAGGTCAAAGGAGAGTAGGAAACTTACTGGGAGGTCAAGCCAACTGGAGAGCCTATATTTTTCTCCAAATAAGGCAGAGGTTCAGAGTCCATAGCTCATGAGGCACTTGGCCAAAGTCAAAGCGATACATACAAAACCCTACCACAAGACAGACAGACAGAGAGAAGATTAAAAAAAAATCCATATCTCAGCAGAGCAGCACTGTTGGATCAGAATTTACTGGTGCAGGAAAGGTCAGCAGACAGCCCTTATTCCATGATGATTGCTGAATATGAAGAGACAAAAGCAAGGGGCAGCTAAAGAAGGAGAGATGATTAGACCAGCAGCAAACTCTCCCCATCTGGGAAGGGTGCTGGACAAAGCACATATCTCCCTGTGCTCCCATGGATACTAAAAACCAGAAGCAGTTCTAAGAGGGAGGAGACCAGTAACCCTATCTGGATTCACAACCTCTTTCCAAATTCAGCTGATTCAGCTAACTATGCAGCATAAACATATTTCTATGAAGAGTAGCTTGCCTTTTCCAGATCTATCATCTACCGACAGGCACGGAGAACACGTTGCTGCATGCTGGCTGCAGGGGGACTATCAAAATCCCACAGGGATTCGGGATCCCTGCCCCTCAGGTAACACACCTGGCACATTTCCACCAAATCTGTTCAGCATGAAAGCTTGCTATCCTTTCAGACCCTTATTTTCCTCCTTCCCCCCCCTCTGACGTTCCCAGTGTAATACATACTGTAAGGCTACCAATACACCCAGCAGTACTCCCTTGCCCCCATCTCTCACATCTTGCGCCTCAGGTGAAATTAGCATAAACACAGCCAAACGTAAAGACAAACCACAAGAAATGGGTGTTCAGAAGAGCTGCAGAGGACAAACATAACCCAGAGTTCCCTGTTAACCATAGGCAGCAAGACCTTTGCCTGCCATATCATCAGTCTTTTTTGAGAAAAGACCATGAATTCTTAATGCCAAGTACGAGGATGTGGATACCACCAAGCCTGAAACAGGAGTCAGAAACTCCCCATCTCTTCTCCTCTCTTCTGTGTCTTCTTACTAGATATTACAGTAGGACTTTTCCAAAGTACTCTGACATGTTTCCAAAGAAATTTTCAATATACTGTATTCTGACAAATCGGTTGAGGGCGTGTGTTTTGACTTTCCTCTTTTTTTAAAAAAAATCTGTATTCTGATTGCTGGGTGGCAAAAGAGAGTAGACTTAAATTTAAAATGGTTTAGAGATCATATGAGAGACGTCTTTATACTCCTGTGTGGTCCTGCAGTTTTGTCAGTTGTCTGACATTTAATTTCCTGTTCCCCTCTTATGGTGGGATTCTGATTTCCTCTCACTCCTTCTCCTTTCTCCATCACAGAAACCTGACAGACATCTCCATTTCTACCATCTGTTTCCTATTCACTTTTATAAATATTGAAACAAATAATTAATTTGGCAAACAGGCATGATGTAGCCTGCCTCATCTTCTGTTGATATATAACTCTTACCATCCCTCTCCAGTCTTTCAACCTCCTACAGATATCAGCTCATTTGGACCAGACTATTCACGGTCTAACTTGTCAACGAAACTGGTCCGTCTTTAAATGGTTTCACGTTTTTGCATTAGAAACTTCCAGCCAGGGTATTCTGTGTCCTCACAAAATTCTGTGTCAACATAGTCCAGTTGCAAACTACTCTTTGATAAACTCTCTTTCTGTGTTTATACAATATAAAATATGAAAGAACTATCCATGACAAAACAGCCATGCTGAGCAATATACACTCTGGCCTCAGCGACTAAATACACATAGTCGTCTGCTAGCACGGATATGATATTACTGGGAGTAGAAAGATTGGGTCTACCTTTAAAACAATTCCAAGCTGTTCGAACTGATATCACCCAATCCCTGTCGATTCCTGTTCAATACGCCAATGCAGCTCTCCGTGTACTGGGAATCTCAACCCATGGGATTCCTCCTGAATGTCTAGTTGCCATTTCCACAGGGCAGAGACTATCCTTTTCTTCTGTGGCTTGCTATGGCTTGTGTCAGAGAGGCTCAGTGTCTCCATACGTCAAATCCAAACCCTAACACAGTACTTAGGAGTATTCCTGCTGCTCCAGGAGCACACATCCTGAATATCAAGGACTAATTTAATAGATTTCAATTGTTCTTTACCACTGCTGAAATGCTAAAACTTGCCCCTCAATGTACCAAATAAGCTTTGCTGTGAAAGACCACACTAACCCACCACCCATAGCAGCCAGAGATGTTACTTGATGTTTAAAATCTCCTCTGTGTTGTAAAATCACTTCTGTATTATTCATTTATTCCTCACGCACTAATAAATACTAATGATTGTCAGAACTAACACAGACCTCAGTGTTTTGTAGCCATTTCAGCCCTCAGCCAGGAGTGACTGCAGTTTTACTCCTTTCTGTTCGCCCACCCTTTGCCATAAAACTCCCTGGGAACACACCATTCTTTTAGCATCAACCCTGGAAGGCCACAGGGGTAAGTTGGCCAGGGGCCCGGTGCTGAGCTGGCACAGTCAGACTCTGCCTGTCACCCACAGGGCCGAGACCTCCATGTCCAAATCTGAGGAGACACCACACCACACCAGCCCCAGGAGAGCTCAGCACACAAGTGGACCCCCTCAGATGGCAGCAGGGAACAGGGTGCACCAAGAGGGGACACAGAGGCAGCTCAGGACCCAGCTGGCTTTGTGCCGGTTCATCCAGCTGGACCTGGACTGGGGGTCATGTCCTGGACCAAGACTCTGCTGCCCTGTCCCTGGGTGCCAGCCAGCAGTGTGGCCCTTTCCCCCTCCTGCAAATGGCTACACAGATGGTTCAGGCTATGCCAGCTGCTCACCGTTGTCTTGCTGGCCTTCACAGCGCTCACCAAATCTCACCCAGACCATCTTTCCTCTCCTCAGACTTGTGGTCGTGACTCTGCTTTCACCTTTTGGATGTTTTCCCGGATGAACATGCCTGTAACTTTTCCTTGGGGCTTAAAAAAGACTTTTCAACCTATTTTTCCATATCACCACACACTGCCCTGGAGATGTCTCTGAGGTAGATATATGGTCAGGTTACACATTCCTAGTCCTCACCGAGAATAAGATTGCAAAAGAACATTCCTATTATTTTAGGTTATGGAAGAAGTAATCAAATATTTCCCTCACCACTAAAATGTCATCGTTTTATGCATTTCACAAGGAATTCTCTCATTATGTTAGATAGGCCTGGAGAGACTCCAGTCTCTGTGGGCTGCATGCATTCCCCTGTTCTGTTCAGAAATTAAAACCCTTAGTCTGTTTTAAAAGAAAGCCAAGTCACTTGGTGCCCTGCTACTGACCCAAAACTTGATGGCAATACACCTGATTTCTCTTACAAACTGTGGCCTTTTCTGAATTTGTTCCTCACACAGCTGTGTGCACAGCAATCTCCCCACATGCTTCAATAAAAATAACAATTGCACATGAAGAAAAAAGAAAGCCCAGAACAAAAACGACATCAGCAACCACTTGAGAAAAATTAATGAGTGCTGCCTAACAGCAGAGCCATTCACTGACACTGAATAAACAAGGCAGCAAGTCTATAAGGCCACTTCCATTAGCATCCAAATTTTTAATTTAGCTAAACTTGGGGTTCTTTTATAATTTTGGCACAATGCTGCAGAAACACAACAGAGTTATATAACACTGCAGCATCAGCAAGAAAGCTCTGAGTTTGAGCAAAAGAGTACATTAGCAACACAGACTTTATGAACATAAGCAAGCAATTCTCACTGCAGGAGAGAGGCAAAGTGTATCCTTACCTCTCACTCTCCTCCATATCACCACAATGCCTAGAAGCTCAGAGAGCCAAAGACACCACTGACTGGGCACTGTACAGTCCTAAACCTATCTTCTACAGCTCTAAGACTTCAACTACTGCAAGAGAAATCTAGTGGCATGGTAGAGAAAAAGGTGGAGTAAGAAATGTCTATATTGAGAAATACATTGTTTTTCAGTCTATGTTGCTTTA
The DNA here is from genome assembly GCF_030867145.1 of Opisthocomus hoazin. Lineage (NCBI taxonomy): Eukaryota > Metazoa > Chordata > Aves > Opisthocomiformes > Opisthocomidae > Opisthocomus > Opisthocomus hoazin. The sequence goes on from NC_134415.1 coordinate 25,650,444, forward strand.
TTCTGAACTCCTACATCACTGGATTTTAGGTAATAAAATGCATCTCCGGATAATTTGTTTGCAAAGTTTCTCCTTTTCCACAAGAGCTTCATAAAACATCTTTCTGCAAAATCAGAGACGCAGAAGAGAAAAATCTATTTAAGAACAAGTATAACACATGTTCCACACCCTCTGAAGGCCCAGGGTGAGAAATGACACTGACTGCATCTCAGCACAAGATGTCAGATTTTTTTGAAAAGTCCTAAATTTCTTTTTAAAGCATGTATCAGGACTACACACATTAGGGAGGCTCTAAAGATCCCTGTTCAGGATCTAAGTCTGAGTATTTGCTTTTAGTGAGGGCATTGGTGCTTTATCCTAGTGAACCTATGACAATAATAGAAAGTATCAGATATTACATCCAATCCCACAAACTCCACTCTTATGAGCAAATCTCATTGCCCTGGCAGGTCACACTCCTGTGTATAACTTGCAGAAGAAAAGGGGTACAACTAAGAGCCGTTATTGAGCCCCTCTAGAGTTCCACTTTGTGGGGAGAAGTGGAGGGAAGAAATAGTGAATTATTCACAATTTTCAGTTTATCCCTAATCCCTTAATTCTGTCGTTCTGAGGGCAGAGACTTTTGCTTAATGGCAGTGCCAGGAATAACAAGCTAGAATTGCATGTTTATGAAATGGGGTCTTAGTTACTTATTAGGATCAACTGGGCTTGAATTAATGTTGGCTCACATTCAAGAGCACTGAGTGGACTGAATAAGCATCACAGTCTTAAAAATCGTTAATGGTTGTTTGTTGTATATATTTAACATACTTGAAACATCAAAGCACACCAGACCATAGTTTTCTTATAAACATACAGACGTAGAAAAATATGGCTAATACCGCACTACATTCTTTGGATTTGTAGTTCTACTGACACTGCTGATGGATGGATGAAGATAAACCTGAATTTAACAGGACATCTTTTACTTCCAAGTTTAAGTTGGGCTGGGGTGGATAGACACATCACACTGCGATCATCTGTGCTTTTATCTCAGAAGGTAGGTGACTATTTTACATATGATAAGTCAAAACAGGGCAGAAGTAAATTTTATGTAGAAGTGAGGGTGTAACGTAAGCAGAAGAGAATCTAACGCAGGTAAAAATGTAGCTGACATTGTAGATCGTATGGTGCTTTGAAAAACTTACTGCTGAAGGCCACTGAATTTGTGAAAATTAATCCACATTTTGAACTGATAAAAATTGCACGAGACACTTGCTCCAGATGACTTATAAATGATCTGAAGCATAGGGAGGACAACCATTCACATAGTTTTTATGCACACTGCACATGACTTCTTACAACACTAGATAATTTTTTTTTCTTTTTTATTGTCTAAAGGCCCATAATGCTTCAGTTTGCATGAGAGCACAGCTGCATTTCTGAAGATTTAACCATGCGGGGGATATTCACAGAGGGTAACATGCCAGGAATCACTGAGCCAAAGAAATAAAAGAAGTGTGATCACACGAGCTTTCTGTTTCGAATCAGGAGCAAGCTTTTGAAGAAAATGTCCCCATCAGCCCACTTGCCATGCTCTGGTTTGCACTTCAAACAGCCTTAGGGCTCACAAACTGGATTATGAAACTAAATTGGAAGATCCACTGCAGCAGCGCACCTACTGCCCTCCAACCAGCCACAGCCAGATTAGAAACAGTCCAAGGCAGTGCACCTGAAACATGCTTCGTTCCGACGCCAACTGCTGTGTTCACACATGCAGAGTGTGGGAGCAGAGGGAGAGGAAACAAAGCGCGAGCTGCCAAGCAACTCCTCTACTCCAAGGTCAGTCCCAAAATCCTGACACTTGAACGAAGTACCTCCTGGGCCGATTTCATCTAGGTTGAAGGACAGTATGTTGCCAAATCAGACCCAAAGGAAAATAATCACTTTCAAATTAAGGTCCCAATGCAAAAACTTTCATCTGAAATTAAAATCGAAACAAACTCACAATTTGACTGAAAATGATGGCAATAATAATAACACATGTCAATAATAATAAAATAAACATTACAGGATCTGATTTTTCATCAAAATATTGGAAATTTTGACTAAAATGATTAATCCTGTCTAAGCACAAAGTATTTCCAATTAAAAAAATTTTTTTTTTTTTGAGAAAAAGAAATCCCTGTCCATCATACACAACCAAAAAGCAATGGTCAGTCAGGGCAGACTTACCTCAAGCTGAGATGCACATACAATTAACATGATCCATACAAGACACAGCCCTGTCATACATGATCCTGACTATTTTTTACCAAAAGCAAAGGAAATTCTGCCTATTCTAAGCCCTACAGCCAGAAGCTTCAGGGAAAGAAATGTCAACCTCCTCCCCTTCTGGTAAGAAGGGAAACATGCTACTGAAGACAGTTTCATCAGCAAAGGCTTTCAGCCAGCATCTCTGGTAGGAACACTATCATAAGCAGACATCATTTGGACGATGGGGGAGCGCTCCCCTGCTCACACAGCCCTATAGTGGAGGACTCTGTAGCAACAGCGGAGTTTGTCATGACAGATGCAGGAGAGCTGAGAAGCCTAACAAAGCTTCATCATGTTTTGATGGCCTCAGCAAGGAGACAGCCAGAGTCGAGTTTGGCACAGGGTCACGTAGACCACTGCCAGCGACTGACCCCAAATGCCAGCAGGTTTTGAGGATAAGTGGGGCATGGCAGAGGAGCATGACTGTGGCTCGAGTGGTGGGAAGGAGGTCTGATCCCAGGCAGACTTATGGCAGCACATCGCTGCACTGAGGCTGCAGCACATTCCCCTGGCTACATACATGCCATGTCGCTGCACCCTACAAGACACTCACTATGTGTGTCATGTCTGTCTGGTGGGGACTTTCCATCACACCTATCTAATGAGGACCCACTGCCAGCTAACGTACCCAAAGCTGTTGTACAGGTAACCTCCACAAAGGTCAGCTCTGCACAGCACAAAGCAGACCACTTTATTGCGTTACCAAGAAGTCAGAGACATTTGACGGCTCATGTTCCCCAATATCTTTATAAGCTAGTTCTTGGACAGGTCAAAACTCCCCTTAGGTCAAAACTCATTAAAGATATTTGAAAGTAATCTGCGATTTTCAGCCCCTGCTTTGAATGACCCAGCAGGCTTGAGATTGAGACCTTCATATTTTTGGAAAACACCACCTGCTTGAGGTATCTCAAGGTACTTGATGCACTAGTTGTTCACAAAAGCACACAGTGAAAAGGAGAAAAAAGCCTAGTTGTAAATATCAGATAGATTTCCCCCTATACTGTAGGAAATACCGGTGGGCAATGAAAATCAGAAGTCATGCTGTGGTACCTTCCCAAACGCAAGTAGTTGTATCATGATTTGAAGGCTGTGCTGTCCTGTTTTTCAGCACAAAGAATTTTTTTACTTCAGCAGATTAACAGTGTCTTCTGAAGAAAATAAACAAAAATTTTTGGTTCTCCCCAACTACTCTTCTGCCTGCTTCAGAACTATCACCTGAAGACAGCAGTTGCAGAACAAAGGTATTTAGAAGGCTGGCGAAAATGGGAGAAGCACATGTCAAATTCTGAATATGAAACAACATACTAACTTTTATACTAAAGCATGTTTAGCAGAGCAAGGAAAATAAAGGTTGCTGAATATTGTCAAAAATGTAAACTGGGTTGTTTTACACTGCCAAAGAAAATAAAACCAGCATCATTCAAGTTTCTCAGCAATTAAAAGACATCATGACAACAAAACCTAAGTGCATGCAGAAGATTGCATGAAATACAAACACTAATACTAAAAAAAAGGCAAACATAACCTTCCTGAAAATCATTTAGAGACCTGATCTTTCTGGAATCATAGTGGGTGAGACATCCACACCACAACATCTGAGTAAAGCAGCAGATTTCTTGTGGTCAAAGGGTTTCAGAAAGGACTCATCACACCTAGCACTGTTTTGCAATCCCACATAACATTGATTTCTTCATAAGCTCATCTTGATTCCCTCATGGTTCTGACAGCATTAAATCACAGCAGTTTTAAAGAAGGTTATGTACACATATTCATATTTCATACACAATCCTGTCACACAAATGATCCAGGGTAATTTTGCTCAAGGGTTGTTTAAGTCACCAGTTCGGTTTGGATTGACTTTAATATGTCTCCATGGAATACTCTCATCTTTTTCTCCTTCAGAAGGACTCTGTACACTCATTTGTTCCTTAACTCCTTTCAGGAAGGCCCAAAACTCATCTGAAATTTAACAGATCACAAAGCCTTCTCTTATGGGCAAGCAGACATCATGCAGTCCACCTCACTCCTGACTCCTAAGTGAGGTCTCTAAACTTCATTAAGGTACCTCTGCTCCCTGCGTAGTTTGTGAGGATGCACAAGCACCTGAGAGTAAGTCACAAACCCCACGCACACCTTGCACTTGCACCGTGCTGGGAACCTCTGCTCTCCAGTATTGCCCCTCAGGAGCCTCCGTCTCTCTGCTTCAGCATGCTACAGCCCAGAAAACCCAGCCCTCAGCCAGCTCCTCAGGGAATACCTCTGCTCCTTCCCTCAGCCCGCTCAACAGGGCTGCTCTCATTATTTTTTTTATAAGCCCAGCACTACCCAGAGCACAGGGGAACATGGTACACAGGGACACCCACACAATCACAGAGTGACCAGGTTACGCTTGGCAGGTCTGGTGTTGGACTAGAATTAATAATTTCACCTGGATCAGACCTGGCTCCATGCTAAGCCAGTCTGATGCTTTTGCTCCCTTTGTGCCCTAGGGAATCTCTGTTTTTCTGGTTCTCCCATCCACGACAATAGATCAGCACTTCGTCAGGGAGAGCTGTGTGTGGTATTGTGCGTACGGTAATAATGTCTGATATTGTAAGGCTACTACACCAAGATCACTTCAGGACAGAGCCTAAACCTAAGTGTATCCATCCGTGACATCTTTTCAGTCCTTTTTGAGTTTATTTTTAATTTTGCATCTCCTGGTTTTGCAATTGCTAATGAGAGGCTATTACTCTGCATCTTTGCTATTTACTAATAATTTCACAAAATCTCTTACAATTATTACTGGTTTTGTTTGGAAATATGCTTATGTTTACTGATCTTATTTATAAGCATAAACCTTATATATAAGCCTTATATAAAATACACACCAAATTGCTAAATATCAGGAGTTTATTCTGTATTATCATAGAAACACATGTGCTTACATTTTTATTACATTTTTAGACCTACGTGAAAATCAAATTCAAGACAACACAGAAAACGAGCACCAGTACCTAGAATAGGTCTTATCTTAAAACAGAGGTTTGAAATTCATACTTTATGTGCCCTTTTTTACGCCAGACCAAAACACATGCTACTAACTTCAGCTGCAACTTAAATTGTGGTTGAAATCCTGACTCTTCCTCCCAGCAAAATGGTCATGGTCCATGCTATAAACCCCAGAGCTAGCAACAGATATCAATTAGTAAGAGGTTAGGGGCCAAGGGAACTGCTCCAGACCCCATTTTCATGCTCCAGAGAAAAGCTATTGTATTATCTCTGCTACTGCTGCCTGCCATCTCCTTGCTTCACACACAGTCGAGAACCCTCCCTGTTCCCACTCTCTCATGCCTCCAGCCAAGCAACAACTTGTAATAAAAAGCTGACACCAAAAGTTAGAATCATAACTGTTTATCAAAACACTCCTCTGAAGCACTTGCATCCCCAACACCATATGGACCCAGCAAAGGATCTCAGAGAGAGAAAGAGGGGAGGAGAGAGAGACGAGAGCTTCTAGCTGAGAAGCACATGGATTCATTCTAGCAGCAGCACAGTGAGCTGCTGGAAATGATATACCACTAAAGCTGTTAACCAGTAACTGACTTCTTCCAGTTATTGGTTTCACAAACAATAATCAGGTTAAAATTAGTAATCTGAATATAAATCTTTTCTTGAAGAAAAGGGAGTGCTTTCCTGCAGGGGTAGGGGAAGGGGGAAGGCTCAGGAAAGGAAGACATGAAAAAGCATCCTGGAGATGGAAAATCTGTTTTGGATTGGGGCAGAGCTGCAGGACACCACACAGCACACTTTCAGCTCCCTCTTTCACCTCAGGGACTGCCAAATGCTGCTGTGGTGACAGTGGGGATGAGCGGGGAGCCAGAGCAGAGAGCATGAGGCCTGGGGACTTGTATGCATTGCAGAGAGGGAGAGAAAAAGACAGAGAAAGATGTAGATTTAATACCAGAGATTAAAGTCTCGAATATATAGTCCAGTTTTGTATGACTTTTCCTACTCTATCCTCAGTTTGCAACTACAGACCAAATTTAACAACCTAGTCTACCATCTGCACGTTTATGCTCTTAGATTCAACCATTGCACTGCAAACATTTACCAAACAGCCAATTCTGTTTCAATAAATCTTCATTGACAGTTGACAGATCAAGAAACAGAGGTATAAAAGTAAGAGACAGCATTTTCAAAAGCAGCGGGGGTCCCAATTCTGTGGTGACCAGCTTGTTTATCACAAAACAGACACTTTTTTAAAAGCTTTGGTTTCGGTGGCTGTAGCCAAATACAAGAGAGAAAACTGGAGCCTGAACACAAATGTCTGGCTCCTATCCTTTTCTCAGACCACCATGCTGGATTACCACCACTGCTAACAGCATTTCCACTCAGAACTGGCAGCTGGGCCCCTTGACAAAATATGGAGATATGTTGATGGGCTTTGAGTTGAAAACACTGAAGTATTCACTTCATTTAATAAAGAAAAGCATCTAAATCTTTTAAGTCGAAAGTTCTACTGGGAAATAAGCAATAGGCATTGCTGTGTTCCAAATGTCAGAATTTGCATCCTTCTCCTATAAATCATAGGCAGGGCTCAAACGCAAGGGGGGAAATTCCCAGCACAATCCTGCACACCGCGTGGACCAGAGTTCTGGAAAAGGACAGTGCTGAGCAATGGCATTATACATAGAGTTTTCCAGCCTTTTCATATGCCCAAAGAAAAACAAAAAAGCCCACCCCAGGACAGGAAGTTATTCTACTTAGCCTAGTGGAAATTAAGGTAGGCATTATGGGAAATACTTGTACAGGAAGAATTCAGCTTCCTACTCACTTGGCAGTATCACTGACTAGGAAACCATAATACTAGCTGTTCAGAGATTGCACCACCCTGTCTATTCACTTTGTGTGGAGTGAGATGTTTCTTGCAGTCTGCAAAATCCTGTATAATTTTGAGGCATATTAGAGGTGAAGGAAGTGAGGACTACTGGTTATAAAACACAAAGGTCAGGATACAGCCCCTGCCCTGGGAAGTCCCTACATTGCAGATTACCAACTGTTTCGACACTTTAACAATGAAAGCATCACTGTAATATTGTTCTGGTTTTACACTCCTCTCAGTACATTTGTTACAGAGCACTGCATCCCAGGTTAAAAAGGAGGGTGTTGGCATTTTTCTCAGCAGTTCTTGAATTTTTCCCCGTATATTTTTGATCTTAGGTATATTTTCTGCCTTTTCTTTGCAACTAATAAACTTCCAGTCAGTAAACAACAAGAATTTCTCAGCCATTATTTTAAAAAGTACATAGGAAATCAGGCTCTAAACTCCATATTTAAGTAATGAATAATTCCTAATCAAAGCAAGTTCTAATCAGATTTCCTGATCTGCTGAAAGACAAGATAGGAAGTACCAGGACAGCCGGGCTGACCTAAGCTGATCTCAGACGACAGACTTTCACATAAGGCTTCTTGCCCACAGTGTCACCGCTTCCTGCTCTTCTTCGTTCCACAAGATAGGACACTTCATCAGATTTGGAGCCCTGAGCTCATTCCCATGGCAACTCACGGCACAACAAAACATAAGACATTAATCACTATTCTCAGCCTTCATCAGGAGAGAAGAAACCAGTCTGTGAGCTGACAGAATTGCATGACTCACAAAAAAGTAAGTGCAACAAGGGAAAGCGAAAGTGTGATAGCATGCTACGGTGCCCTAGGGATAAAGAGGATCCAAACCACGCTGCGTAGATCCCCACACGGATCTGGAGCTTAGCTCCCCCACTGTCTGGCGACATTGAGAGTCAGTGCTTCAACCTGTGGTGTTCGGATGCAGAAAGGGATGAATCTGGGCTCCACAAAAATCGTGTAGAGTCACACTCCTCGCTCTGTTCCTGCTCAGGGCAGAATCAGACCTAACCCAATTATTTCTCCTAATTGCACCTCTAGTGGAAAAGTTTCCTTATCTGAAGCCCCAGTCGAAAGATCCTCTTTTGAGGGCATGTGAGAGAGACTGTTTATTCTTATGCTTCACTCCTTTGAATGTTTTCATTTCCACTGATAATCCCATTTTATTGCCTGGCTTTTCTCTCTCTCTGAGATAAAGCCACATCAGCACTAGAATCTTACTGCTGATGGAGACCTGCTTTCAGTGGGACTTCTCTGCAAAACATTTTCAGAATAAAAGATATTACAAGACTCGCATCTAAGTATTTTTTGCAAGTATTCAGTTTTGTAAACTTGCATCCAGTAGTCTAGCTTCAAAGAAAGTCATAACCATTCTTTGGATGGCCAACTAATACTATCAATACTAGGACAAAAGCAGAGGAATGAGGCATGTTTAGATATACTGAAAAGGTTTCAGACACTGAACATTTGAATCAATTTTATACCTATATCTCAAGCTGAGGCTAAGAGTTTGATCTCTGGGAAAGGCCCCAAAGCAAACTTTTGTCATAAAAAGTTCAGTGTGCTGTATCCTTCAAGTAAGCATAATTCCCCTGATTCAGATCTCCTTGGACCTTGTGTACAGAAGCTAATCTTCTTTGATTTGCTATGTAAACACAGTTGCAGATACCAGGTTAAGTATATCTAGGAGGCATTCCTGCATCCTGCTAGCATGGACATTTCCCCTAAGCCATTACCTCTAGAGGATTTGTTCCTCAATATCTTTCTCCCCCTCAGTGCTCCATTGCATTGGTTTCATTAGGAGAAAAAAAAAAAAAAAAAAAACCACAACTTTTCCAATAGGAAGTTCCTAGAAGCTGAATGAGTTTGGAGAGTGTTTTTATTCAAGCTTACTCTCCACGAGGAGGTATTTTAGAAAGACCGAGTGCAATGTGAAGTAAGGTGTGCAACATAAGTATGCCAGACATAAGGAAGCCTCCATTCACAGGGACTGATGGAAATCATTCCTTAAGCTACAGCTTTCACATCTTCATATCTATGACAATTACGCCTGCATGGATCCACACATAGAAGAAAACAGAAAGCTAGCCAGATTTCAAAAATCTGGAAAACCCACCAAATTACTGAATCCCACAGAGTTCCTGCTCAAAAGTATAAATTAACTGCGATTTGTTTGAGTGCTGTCAAAAATCTGTGAACGAGCCCAGCCTGAACTTTGCAACACACATTTCTTGTGACTGAAGGACTTAACAGCAGTCCTGAAAGTTTTGAAGAGGTCTCAGCATGCAGCTGCTCCCACAGAGAGAAGCTGACGAGAGCAGCATACCCCCGCTGAAGGCCCTCGGTGGAAAACCCAGGAGCTCAAACAGAGCGCTGATGGTTTCCAAATTCCTTTGAAAATAAAATGAGCTCTTCCGAATTTCCCCTGCAGTGGTAGCCAGCTCTAAAGGCATAAATGATCGCTGCTGTGGTAACACAGTCATAGTGATTCCATAAACATTAGAAGTGTGACTTGGAAAGGCATTTGGGAAGCAAGCTTTAGATTTATCCCTTGTAACTCCAGTCGCCACCGGAAAGTGAGCCAGATCTTACAGCGTGGTCACTCACCCACTCTTCACAGGCTGGAGGAAGCACTGAAGGCTCCTGACAGTATTACTCACCCAGGTGCCCCCGAAGACAGGTGACAGGAATAGATGGCACCATGTTTTCAAACCTCAGCAGTGAAGTGCACTGCCTCTTCAGACTTGCTACCAAATCGCTAATCTGCAGGTTCACCAAAGGAAATTTAGTTATGCATTTTTCTAGCAATTAATTTCTTGCATCTGGAAGGACACAGAAACAGAGGCACTATGTTTTCACCACACCTGTTTGTTAACGTGTGCAAGAGCACAGTCATCCCTGAAACAGTCTCAGAAGGACAGAAGACATGGGAGCTAAGCCAAGGTAGAACTTCTGGGTGTTTTCAAGCTGGAGAACCCTCAGGGAACATACCATGGCTTCCTTACACACAATACAAGAGTACAAATTTGACCTGGTGATAACTGTGTGGATGATGGGGTATGTGTGGATAGTTTGACAAAGTAGATGGAAATCTTGACTCCACTCCTCACTCTGCTGTGGATTTCGTACGTGAACTTCTACCAGTGAAATCTTGCAGCAAGAAAAATCAGCTAGTGCCTTGCCTTTGACATCAGGAAGGCTCTGATGTTATCTTTGGTACTACAGAAAATTCTTTTCTATAGAACAGAGATTATAAACTGTTCCCCTGTTTCCCAGAGGTCTCCATAGATAAATGTTAAGAACTTAGATGCTGTGATTGTAAGGCCAGACAAGGAAAAAGTTACTATATTCACTTCTGAAAACTTGACAGCATGAAGACTACGTATTCATGTGTGTGTTTCTTTAATGAGCTTTCATTTCTTTTCATTGATTTGCTTACAATAGCTCAGTACTTTTGTTTCTAGTGGTTTTTTGTAAGGTATCTTCATCTGATATGAAAGATGTCATTAGAGACAATGTCAAGTTGGAAACAGTCATCTGTTTTCTTGCTAAACCCTCCTACAAAGACAGCAACTAGCAACTGGGACGTAGAGCAGCTGAAACTGTAATGGTGCATACAATGTTTAATTGTGCATAAGTGATACACGCTATTTAGCTTTTTCTTTGTTTAACGCAGCACATGGAAATTCTCAGGAGGCTGGGGAGGGTCATATCCACTGCTGAACGAGAAAAGAACATTAAAATTATCATTCTAGACCTTCCTCCCTTTGACTTAGCTGGGTGAACCCTAGAAGATTTAGAGTTCAGGTTCAGTTCAGACAAACATCCAAAAGTTCACAGGTTTACCCAAACTATCTGAATCTCTAGAGCCCCAAAATGAGCTGGAAATCTCCAGAACTGCCTTTTCTTGAGCGATTTCCTGCACTTCCAGTTTTGGACAAAAAACAGAAGTGAAAAGAAAAGGCAAAAAAACACTTAACATGAATTAAATATGGCAGAATCTCAGCACAACTCGTTTAAGTTACACTCTAAAAGTCAGAGTCTACTCACATAGATTTCTTATCAAGTGTTATGGTGATTTTTTAAAATATCAGCTTTTATGTCTGAATCGGAGGACATTTACTTTTTCACCTGACTTCTCTCAGTCTATCCTGCTCATTTTTACCATCAGATATTTTGTCAGTGGAATGCAGAGCAGGTGGTAAAAGGAGGCTCTGTTCTTCTACACATTTATAGTACCCTACACAGCACATTTAGGTCTTGCAGAGAATATCTCTCCATCTAAAATATTTATTAAAGCAGAGGCTAAGAGATGAAGGGAAGAGACAGGGAGTATAGCAAAGTAGTTTACAAAGTGCTGACATTCATAACAGATAGCCCTCTCGTTGGCATAGGAGCTGCTGGTTTCCCTCTTTGACACTGATATGGAAAAAACAGCAGCAGCCGCACTATCAGCAAGAACACAACCCTCTGATCAGCTTTTGTTCCCTTTCCCAGAGCAGATACCCATCTACCAAATTAACTGTGGCCATTCATTTTCTCTGTTGCAAAATCGTGTTTTAAATCACCTTTGGGACTAAGACAGATGATCTGTACTAAATGAACAGCATGTTGTCTTGTAGTACTTTCCATCCTCATGTAAAGCCAGAGACAAATGAGGGCACTCTTGCTGCGAGCATGGTTCTCCTGGCACACTGTGCAGAGCCCACCTCATCATGAAACACCCTCCAGAAACACCCTCCCCATTCACTCAGTGATGCATTGTGCCATTTGTACCAGGCTGACAAGAAGTCACTTCTTAGGCTACCAAGCAGGGAAAAATCGTATTTCACAATTCAGCGCTGCCATACTGAGCCAAAAAAAAGGTCTGTGTAGTCCAGCCTAACAACAGCTGTAAGAAATGGGTAATTCCTTCCCTGCTGTATCCATCCAGCTACCAGCAAGGTACCAGCTTAGAGATTTCCTGAATTGAGAGTTTGTATCTGCACCACCATGTTTAACAGGTACTTATGAACCCACCCTCCTCTAATTTGCCTAATCCTTTTCTGAATCTGCTTACACTTTTGTCCAGGACAACACTTCATCGCAGATCCTTCTGCTTGTTTAAAATCGGCTATGTGAGAATCACAGAATCACAGAATGTTCAGCACTGGAAGGGACCTCTGTGGGTCATCTAGTCCAACTCCCGTGCCGAAGCAGGGTCGCCTACAGCAGGCTGCACAGGACCTTGTCCAGGTGAAATGATGAATGTATGAGCATTCATAGTTCTTGTTCAGTGAGAAAAAACGAATAGAGAAATAGCTCCTTATTCATCTTCTCTGTCCTTCTCATTCATCCTCACTGTTTTTAACAATAATGATCCTCTTTCCACCACAGTCACTCTTTTCCAGCCTAGGAAGTCCATCAAGCTCTTTGTCACATAGAAGTCATTCCATAGCATCCTTATGATCCACCTCTCCAGTTTTTCTTAAAATTCTTAGGATTTTTAAATTACGGTTTTTCCAGAGTTTCACACAGAAGACCAGGTTTGAATGCTCTGTGGCATGATGCTCTGTACTATGATTTCTGTTCCCTTCCTAACAACTCCTAGCATTCTAGCTGACTGCCACTGTTCTGAGATTATATTGTCAGAGCTAGCCATAACGATACCTGAGATGCTTCCCCCCACAGATGGGAAGAGCCATTTCCTGCTAGCAATGACGTATGTATAATTTACACTAGTTTCTTCACTCTTCGTTTACTAAGATTAGAAAATAACCCAAGAAAATAGATTCAGACACTGTGTATCATAATAGCATCTGCAGCTCCCCAGGGTTGATTCGAGTTTAGATTTTCCTGAAGAGTTTTGTGTTATTAGCAAAATCTTGTCCTTTTACCCCCATTTCTAGATCAGGAATAATGTGAATAACATACAGCAGATTTTCGTCCATAACTTCCTCCTCCTTTGATTGCCATTCCTTCTCTTGCATCATTGTGATGTTCTAGCTAATTGCAGAAGAGTTTTCTACATGATTTTCACCCATTTCTTGGAGGCTTGCCACATCCATCCTCATAAAAGCATGAAATAGCTCTTAACAGTCATGGGTTATGAGGTAGTAAAGAAATTTGTTTCTCTTTTTTACCTCCTTGCTGGGTCTCCATCAATGCTATGACACGTTACCTCTTTAAGCGAAGACCTGGTACAGGAAGCTCAGCTTCCACTCTTCCCTCTCCTTTCTCACTCCCCACCTTTTTGTTTTTCTTGGTTGGCTTTCTATTTTGCTAGGGTTTTTTTTCAAAGCAGATTGGTGTCGATACGGGACTTACCTCCCATCACCACTGGCTCAAACGCCTGAAACTATCCAATATCACCAGTAACGTCCTCAGATTTTTAGCCCTGCCCCTCCTCCTGCACAGCAAGCCCAGAGCCTGCTACAATTTCACACCCTCCAGAAAAATCTACCAGTCAAACTGGCAGCTGAAACTCATGTTCGCTGCACCTTTCCACAGAAAGGTGTCTCCTGGGGTCTGTTCAGCTGCTGATGAAAGGCAAGTTTACGCGTGAAATCCACTGCAGCTCCAGCGGCAGCTCGGTGTTGCTGTCCCTGGTGTGCTGACGCTGGGGGAAGAGGAGGGGCACACCACACATGTATAGCCAGGCACACACAGTACATCTTCTTACCAGATGGTGCATCAGACCTGTTGGAGTTTAACTTTTAATTAAACTGAGAACTAAGGGCCACATTCAGTCATAGCATCAGTTTCCTCCAGACCAGATGTCTGGAAGATACCATAAAAGTTGTATTCATGTGAGCCCAAACCCAGGCTGTGGGCGGCCACTGCCCAAGCCTCATATACCATCTCCGTCAGAACAAGAAGTCTTCTCCAGCAGCGAACTGACAGCCCCTTTGTTCTGGGCCGCCATGCCCTGAAAGCCTTCTCTCTCCTGCATGGCACACATGAAACCAACACTCCTGCACTATGTCACTGCTGCTAACCGGGCACAGAAAACAGCCTGGCAGGAAACGTTCTATAGGGTTTACCCAAAGCTTCCCAAAGCAGCACACTCCTTGCCAAGGAATCCAGTAACTGTGCAGGGCATGCATGGTTACCTTAATTTTTCCCAGCAGCTCAGCATGCTGACCGAGATGCCTTCTGTGCTGAAATCCCAGACGTGTGCTGTAGTCCTTGGCTAAGAGCAAACTGGCAGAAGCTGTCTAAATGAATAAACCTACCAGACTTTTGGAAAACAACACGAAGCCTTCAGAAGCCCCTGGGTAATACTTTCAGTAGGCGGATAGAAAGAAAACAAAAAAAAGCCCAGGCCAAGTTGCATGGCAGCCCTACATCTTTCCTGGAGCCCTGCCTCTAGATCTCCTTTAGTGCCATATGACACTTTTAGAGAAGTGAGGTCCATAAGGCTCCAAAGAAGCAATAACAATTTCATTTATGTGGGTAATACCCGAAGCCAGCAGCCTACCTGTAATATTTTTTGTGAAGTAATGGTAACAGACTAGTACAGATTTTTATATCCTGGGCATTGACTCAGTGTCAAATATTTAATGAAAAAAAAAAAAAGAAAAATAAAAAGTAGCTGATCCAAAAACTGGCAATGACTGTACTGAAGGATCCAATCCCTCTCTTGCTTCTAGTCCCCTCCCCATGCTTCACCCTACCTTTCCCCTCTCTCTCTGCCTTTCTCACTTGGAAGATGTTATTGTTTAACATGGCACATTCCCAAGCTGCTAGACCAGGACAGTAAAATTATTCACTGACTTTACTGTACTCTTCTACCAGTCACTCATTTTCAAGTTTTCAGCCCTCCTTCCCTCCATCCCCACCTCCTCCGTTCCCCAATGAAATTCTCTTTTTCCCTTCTCTCCCTCCCTCTTTGCTAGGCAGAATCTGGAAAAAAGAAATCAAGGCCAAACTCAACATACTACTGCTGCGTAATAGCAGTCCTTTTTCACACACAGATGGTCAGTCAGAAGAATGAGCGCTTTATAAGACAGACATCATGCTGGTCTTTGCAATCCTGTTCTCCCAGACCTCAGCAGGAGTTTTTCATCACCAAAGTGGATAATAACTCTGTCACACACCTCATACACACAGGTATTAATAAAAAAAGAAAATACTGCAGTAACTGATTTTACAAGAAACTGGGCATCTTAATGTGATAGTTAAAAACGTGCACAATGATTACGCACAACCAATAGCTATGTCAGCAGGGGTTTACAGCAGGTTGCTAATAAGCAGCGAATGCACTTATGTATACATCTATGGTTTTGCACTTTACTGACATTTCCGCGGCCAAAGTCCACGTACCATTGCACAGTCATAAACATGCACACGTTGTGTGCTTGTAAACACCTAAGTGGCCACAGACTTCTTCGTGTTTGCATATGGAAACACCATTTGCATGGGCAATAGCAGTTTACAGCATTGCTGTCTGATACATCACAAGGTGCTAGCAGTTCTTCATGCCTGTATTTCTGAAATTTGGCTGAATCTATAAATAGGGTTAAACATGTTATTTCTTAAAGAAAATATCTTTTTCCCAAAACTGACTTTTGATGACAAAGAAGGTAGATTCCCATCATTATTAATTAGATGCCAAACCCTCAGGTTTTCTTGTGATAGATCCAGAGTGTCAAGATCACATATGAAGACACAGACAGCACCAGCATTCCCTAACCCAGAAACACAGCTCCCTTTGTTTAAGATGGAAAAATATTTTTCAGAGGCTCTACATTTTCCTACAACAAAAGAAGCAATGCTAAAGAAAATCACTGCAATAAGTTTGAAGTAGGACCTCTGTTCTGATAATCATCTTCCTCTTTCTTCCACAAATGAAAATTCTTAGCACTTGTGTAGCTCAGCATTTTCAAATTCAAATAAAATGAAATTGCGTGTGAACTCTCGCACTGTCATTTCATCAGTCATTCCCTTCATTAATTAAACAAGAAGGGGCAGCACTTAATGCTTCTGCTCATGAAAGAAGTTCTTGAACTAATGTATTTGAGAGCTATTATGACTTTAAAGTTAAAAAATTGTACTTTGGTTTTGAATGGATTCAATGATGGCATAAAAAGAGAAATTATGCCATTTTAGAAGTTTAAAGATGATCCGGATCCCAAAGAGAAACAAATTTGCTGATGTCCTTGTGTTACTAGCAGACCACTGCACACTAAGCACTAAACAGTTACGGTGTATGTGGAAGGACATATCCCTGCTAAGGACACATGCTTTCCGCAGATTAAGCAGTACCTGATCTTCAGCCCTTGATCTCCACTCTTCCTTGAACGCAGTGGTAAGAAATACCCCAGAATCACAGAATGTTTGGGGTTGGAAGGGACCTCTGTGGGTCATCTCGTCCAACCCCCCTGCCGAAGCAGGGTCACCTACAGCAGGCTGCACAAGACCATGTCCAGGCAGGTTTTGAATATCTCCAGAGAAGAAGACTCCACAAACTCTCTGGGCAGCCCACTCCAGTGCTCTGTCACGCTCAGAATAAATAAGTTCTTCCTCCTCTTTTGCTACTCTGGCTACCCCATTTCTCTTGTTTCTTTCTCCACCAGCCTAGATTTCAGAATCATTTCTTTGCACTGCTGAAGTTTCTGAAAAATAAACACCATCAACAGCATCACACTGATTATTTGTGCTCTCCCCTGGGTGCAAAATTAACTCGGGATTTTGTTCAGGAATTACCAAAGAGCAGCATATTACCTATCATTAAAGAGATGAACGGATGAAGTTGTGAGTGAAGATTGCCAAGAACTGGGCTTTGCTGTGCCCACCTTTGTTTGGTGCTGTCAAACCTTCAGCTTCATTTTCCAAACATAATGAAACAAATTAAGTCAGCCTTTTCAGCATCAATCTTGTCCATCGTAAATTAATTTTTAGGGGCATTTTCCCATGGATTCGATCCGACTGACTCAAATTCCATGCTTCTCTTTTACACCAATCATAAAAATCAATGTAAAAAAATTTAAAAATTAACCGTGAGTGTTCAGAATGCAATCTCATACATATGGAGCACAGAATAAGGCTTAGGAAAGGGAGGTTAAAAGTGTTTAGCCACTGGGGGGAAAAAAAAAAGATAGTTTAAACAGCAAGTCTCTGAAAGTAACAAAATGTTATTTAAAACAAATTTATATTATATTGTAGTAAAGCACAAATACATTTTGTATTAACTTTGAATGCACAACAATCACGTATACTCCTGTTTTAAATCAGCCTTTTCAAACTTGTAGACACTATTTTTTAATTATTATTAATGACAAGCACTCAGACATTACCCTAAAGACAGATTTTTCAGCAACACCTATCTATCTCAGCAACTCACGAAACCTTCTCTAGCATGGATGGTGCTGGCCTCTGTGATACAGAATGTAGGACTGAGCTGGGGATGAGATCAGCAGGCCAGTCCCAACAGTAAGCAAACCAACTTTCAAATTTAAGATCTTAAACAAGATAGCAGAAAATAAAGAAGACAAGAAAATTTTTCTCAGACAAGAAAATATGTGGAAAAAAGGAAAACTGCTGGTTTCAGTGTACATTCTCACCTTCTTTCTCTGGATACCTCGGTCTGACAAACTGAGTTTCCGCTCCTAAGAGAGTTGCAATGATTACCACAGCAGCAATTTTTGATAGCTAGAGGTGGGGAAAGTCTAAAAACAGACAGAGTGATGTATCCCCAATCTCCCACATTTATCAAGCCAGCAATGGAGAATTTTTATGACCCTACATGAGCACCAGAGCATTTTACAGGAACTTCTGTGTTTTCTTTCAGAATTGCACTTTCTCCAAGTTGGGTTTCAAAATGTTTCCATCTTAGCACAAAAACAAGGGAGGGTATAAACCACTCCTGCAATGCTCTGGCAACCTCGTGCCAGTCAGAAATACACGTATGTGAATGATCTGACGGGCTGAAACCCCAGGCTTGTAAAACCAACCCACAGACTTCAGTGCCTTCAGTGGAGGCAGGATTGATCCCTGCCAATCCAGGATTATTAAGGCTGTATTTTTCAAATAGAACACAGAATGTATTTCAGATGGATTTTTAACCCAAGAAAAC
The DNA here is from genome assembly GCF_030867145.1 of Opisthocomus hoazin. NCBI lineage: Eukaryota > Metazoa > Chordata > Aves > Opisthocomiformes > Opisthocomidae > Opisthocomus > Opisthocomus hoazin. The sequence continues at coordinate 25,668,682 of NC_134415.1, forward strand.
TCTTCTCATTGTGATGGTATTACTACCTTTCTATTTCCCACTTCACTCCTTCCCTGCTTAGTTCCCTCCGCCAGCAGCTCCCCACCTTGTCCTCCAACACACAACGCTCCTTCTCCAACTCAGCCTCAGACACATAAATTGTTCTGAAAGGCAGGATCCCCAGGCTCTCATGAAGCTCCTGCTGAAGTTAACGAGACTTGGCACAAGATCTGCTTATAGAGAATGATTTGCAAGAGCAGCACCTTCCTTACTACTGGAGACAACACAAAAATCACTTCTCCACTGGCAGTTTTCGTCCTTAGCTCTAATTTCTACCCAAGTCAGGAATATTTTTTGCTTTATACCTGACTGGACAGTTATTAATACTACTGCGAGCACGCACCACCTGACATTATATGATTTAGAAAGAGGAGAGAGAGCAAAGATAACAGTTTCATTATAAGTTTTAAGTGCCCATAAATCTTTCTACATCAAACCATTCCTGATCTCCCAAGAGGGACTCTCCGAACACTGAAGCCATGCCTATTTGGCAAGAACTACAGACAGGGATTTCTTTTTTAGCCCCCTTCGTCTCTACAGAGGGCAAAAATCTTGGATAGAAACCTTTGGTCCAGAAACCTTTTTCTTTTCCTGCAGCAGTTAGAGGCACAGTGATGTTTTTAATAGAGTTCTCTAATGACTCTATTGCTACTTTTTATTACTATTTCTTGGAGTAATAAAGTGGCAGAGGCAACAATATTGAATCGCTGACTTTTCCACAGTGAAGAAGGGGGCATACTGAGTCCATGCAGTTACTCCCATTCCAAGTCCAACGTCCAATGCATTTCTAGCTCCTGCAAAACACAGACTGAAAATTCCCTCTCACCCGTGCGCTCTCCTAGTTAACCTCAGGACGTGAGCTCATGCTGCCCTCCTAATTGGGAGGTAATTTCAAAAGTCCCATTTTGACATCTGTTTTGTGATATTCCAGAGACTGTTCCTCAGAGTGCCTGCAAGAGAGCAGATCAATGCCTCCCTGAGCATCCGAGGATCTCATGCTCTCCAGGGAAGTGCAGAAGTAACAGGCAGCACCCCAGCCCGGCTCATCCCATCTGTGCAGAGCACATGGCAGCTCCCTCCAGAGTCACCTCCAGGGGATGAATCAGAATCCCAGGTGGGATAAATTGCCCCATGTCTCTTGGCTGACCTTGAAAAGTTCAAGGGTCCTAATTTAGGCACCTTGATGACAAAAGCAGAAGAGGATGGTTCTAGACCCTCACACAAGTAGTTTTTCTAATGCCAGGGATCTTGCAACATGAAATAAAGTGAATGCTTTTTCACCGCAAATCTTTACAAAAGTGCAGACTGAGACTGGGAGACCCATACAATGGCTGTCAGGTGAAATACAATTTCCACCGAAAGAAACTGATGGAGTTTTTACCACGGATTTCAATGGCACTGGAATTTCACTCCTACTTATGCCCAAATGGCTAGGTTTATTAGCATGAGATTCCCCTATCTATTCAGTAGAAAACTTATTAACTTTACAAGAGTGTATCTAAAATCGCTATCTAAACCAGTCACGGCTGAAAACATGTACGCCGTTAACCAAAACCAAATGTGTTTTCTTCTACAGTTCAGTTCTTGCTACAGCTGGGCTGGAGCAAAGTCAGTGACATGGTTCTGTGTTATGCTGTACTCTAGCAAAGCATGTCAAAAATGCAAACTGAAGGGTAAAATGATTTCATTTCCAAAATAAATAAGTGCCTGTGGTCAACACTAGTACACAAAAGACAGGTATTTTAAATTAAGGGACCTGTAGGGAATTGGTTCCTCACAAAGCTTCAATTAGCTTTCAAATTATCTCTCTCACAATGTGTACAAATATTCCTAACCAAACTTCACTGAAAAATGGATTCTCAATACTTTTATTTACCTAATAGTTAACATAAGGATAACAACACACATGCAAATTTAAAATAAAAACATATGTGGGGATTTTTTCCCCCAAATAAGAATTTAAAACAGATGTGTTCTTTTAACTGTATTTCTTCACCCAGTGCTTTTCTCTTCACTGTTTGTATTTTAATGTGTTTTTTTTCAAAGGTACAGTAAGATATAATCCTAATAAATTATTCCCCCTTTTATCTGACAAGCTTGGCTTTCAAATAACATATTCTATCTTTATTTCTTGCTGGCATAACTCATTCATATCAACTGGTGTTTTGCACAAAGGCAGCTGACTGCCGTTCAACTATAAGCAGGGATACTATTGGTATTAGGATTATATTTTTAAATCAACACAACAAAGCTGCAGGATGAAAACATTATAATATTAACCCTTGCTTCTGCCAGTCCTGTATTCTCACATCTTCCACTAAACTCCTGCTTTTAGTGGATATTGACATCCTGCTTCTCTCCTCATGTTTTCAAATACCAGTGCCTAATGTTCAGAGAGGTCAATTAGCTGTAGCAGCTTTTCGGTACAAGAACCAGAAAATATTGGAAAAGATATTTGACTTCTCTTTTTCTCCTCAAAACTTTAACTGTAACGTTTGCAGAAAAGCATTGAAAATCTGGTAAAGCAAATTCCATGCAGTAGCAAAACATAAGAGCTATTAATGAATCGGCTCTCTACCGAAGGTACCAAACCTGAATGTCTTCTCTAAGGCTCAGATTTCAGGGTGTGCTCATCTACACTGCTCTCAGCTCAAGTTATTCAACAGAAGATTGATACCAAGAAAGATCCCGATCAGGAAAGAGCAACATGAATTCCTGTAACAAAAAGCCTTCAGATTTTCCTTTATAACAAACACTCCTCAGATTTTTCAGGGACATTTAATCATGTCAAGCTTCATTAGCAGTCACTTGGTAATGAGGTGTTTGGGGCCATCGCTATGATACACAGTGCCACTGCATGAAAGCATTTTGGTTCAGCATAATCCAATTCCAAATAACACACCCATCTATATAACTTCATACTCAGATGCTCTGCAAATAGATTTATAACAACTCCTGTATTTACCAAAAATATATTTAAGGGGTAAAGCCAAGAACTGGTAAGTTAGGAAACATTCCTCGATTCCTACTGGGCTTAAATGGCAGGGTGTGGGTAGCAGGGGGCTGCAGGGGCCCTGTGTGGTGGAGGTCTGGGGTGGTCACCCCTAGGTCCCGCTGACTCCGACACCACTGGGAGCACCCCAAAACTGCAGCCTGTCAGGGGAGCCCACGGCACCTCTGCTCAGACATAGCCAAAGAAAGCAGCTGCTGGGGCAGGAGACATGCAGGGAAGAGACGTCTTTTGAGAAAGAAAAGGAAACAAAATGGAGGGGACATGTGGAAGACGTCACCCTTGGGGACATGGCTGGAGACACGCTCTTGGAAGGAGGTGTTCCCTGACAAAGGCGGGACACCCCCACAGGACTGAGGTCACTCCACACCAGGGCAGGTACAGCCCTGAGGGACTGCAGCCATGGGTGACCGACACTGGTGCAGAGGAAAACACGTAAGGAGCAGCAGAACGCCATTAGGCCAGTGGCCCCAACCTGCTGTGCCACCCGTCACCTTGCAGAGGGGACTGGGAGGCTGTGGTAACACACATGGTGATGGGGGAGGCTGAGACTGCAAAGGGGGAGGGGAGGAGTCGGACTGAAGCCAAGCCTGGGCAAGGGGGAGGAAAGGTGTTTCCCCAAGTGTTCACTTAATTGTCTTTTTTTTCTCAATACTTGATTCAGTAATTAAAAGTTTATGTTAATTGGAAATAGATTAAGTAAAATTCCCCAAGTCAAGACTATCTAGCCTATGACAAACTCCACATTTAGGAAAACCCATACCCGTCCCTTTTCAGTGTTTTCTTTCGGCCTTTCCAGTCTATTCACCACATGACAGGATCTTCAACTGCACAGCTGTAGGGCACCTTCACCACCGAACTCTGCCACATCCACCAGGAGTAACTCAACCACGAGTGAAGAGAAAGCATCTTCATGCGGCAACAGAGGTTTTTTTTCTTTTTTACCATGCTTACTTAAAACTTTCCAGAAATCAGAATTGGGAATTGATTTCTTAGCATTTTCAATGGCATCAAAGAAGAAATTGCCTTGGTAACAGTTGAGCAAAGCTGAAATTTTCAACATCCAGGAAATGTCAATGCTTAAAATAATTCAGACTTTATAAGCTAAAACATTTCTGAAAAATATATTTAAATTCTGTTTTCGAAAAAATCGTGATAATTTCATCAAAGAAGGCAAGATTTTTTTAGGGTAGATGTCAAAAGATGTATTTCTGGCCCAAATGCTCAAACCTCTGGCTTTGTCAGTTCTCTGATTCAAAGCACATGGCTACAAACACTTTATCTTTTTAATACTTAACAGTTCAAATATGAATGAAAGAGTGTATTTTTTTCCTTTCCATTACTCTGAAAAATGCTAGACTATGTCGGCTTATTTTTTGTCCAAGCATACACATTCTGCTTGATGCAGACAACTGACAAAATTTAAACCTAACAGTGAAGGTCTGGCAAAGCTGAAGTGACCAAAAACAGGGTTTTATTTAATGTGGTCTTACAAGCATATTTTTATGAAAGCAGATAGAAGAGTCAGGCAAATTCAGTAACTAGGGAACTTCTTAGGACCATGATTAACTTGGATACCAAAGAGTAATTTAAAATATTTTGGGAACTTTGGCGTCCTTGAAGAAGTGCAGTGTCACAATGATCAGATAGAAGGGGAAAAAATAGGACCATCTTGCAGACCTGGCACATCTCACAGAAAGTTCACAATAGAAAACCAAGCTGCAATGGCCCTACACCAATCAAAAAAACCTATAAAGACTGAGACTGGGAGATGGCACTATAAAAATTTTAATCAGACTTGGGAACCAGACTGAGTGAATTACATGTTGGCCTTTGAGCAGCAAATCAAAACAATCAGCAGAGAAATCCAAGCAGCAGTTGAACATTGACCATTGGAAACTAAGAGCAGCAGCAACTCACCGAGATTTTTCATTTTTGTAAAGTGAACTCAAGTAAAGCTAGTAAAACTCAGCAATTGCTAACATACCACCATAACTACAGGTTTAATAATGTCCCATAAACTTTAAGAATTTGAAATTCATTGCTATGGAGCAGCTTATGCATTTGGTTTGCAACACACCCATTTTCACACTCAAAGACATCAGAAAAGCAGATGAAAGTTTATTTTTCTTTTGATAAAGAAGTTAAGCAGATTTTGGCAGCTTGCCATCAACTTGACCCCATCCTCCAACTTCCCCCCTGCCCAAACAGTATAAATTAATCTTACACTGGTTGAGGGGAAAAAAAAAAAAAAAACAAAAACCCACAACTGAAAAACTTCCAACATCAAAGTCCTTTGGCTGAACCTCTCAGGGGCATATCCCACGGTGACAATCTTTGGTCTTGACTATCTCAGCTGGCCTCTTCCCCAAAACTATGCCTATAGCACAAACTTCTCCCTTAAACTCCAGTTCCATTTTCTCTTGGTCTTGATATGTGGTCAACAACCACAATTCCTTGTTCAGACTCTCCAGAAATACCCTCTTCTTCTGGACTAGCTGCTGGTCTCCACACAAGCACATCTTCACTTGGCTGACATCACTCCAGGTTTCCACTATGAAACCTAAGAGCAGAGTACAGGTCCTACAAAGTTAGTCCCACAAATTAGCAGTTAAATCCAGGAATTATGCAGGGATGAAAAAGCTTTAGTTGATTTTGACTGCAAGGTAAATTAGATGCTATGCAGTAATAAAAATCTTCAATGAATATACAAACAGTGAACAAATAATACAAGAGTACTCCTGCTTTACACTCACATATACAAGTGCAATGCACACAGGTAATCCCAGGCCAGATTTTAACTTAATCCCAAGAATACTGACAGCCCAGTCTTCCTTCTGAAAGTTTAACCATTTTGTTCTGATAGTGATTCTGCAATAGTTTCCTACAATGCTAAATCCCCAGCTTCCTCACCTATATAAACAGCCGCCTGAAATGATTTTTCAGGACAGACTGAAAACGGAGGAGAGTTTCAGAGTTTCTGGTAAGTCTGAATTTTGTGAAACAAAAAGCTGGTTGTTACATCTCTCTATGAAAAAATATTTATGTTGGCTCTGACTTTAAGGTTACATTTCTCCATTCATGCAAGTGGCAGGAAACATGCAGAATCTAATCAAGAGATAGTCCACAAGGCTGGTTAAATGAAATGTTAAATAAAGACTTGTTATGAAAACAAAAAGATGCAACTCGGGAAATGAGCTTGGTCATCTCGCAACTCTCTGTTGTTCCACAGCCAATTAGATTATCATTACGAACAATACACAGGGAAAAAACTGCATTCAGGGTTTACTCTAAAAGCAAATTTGAAGAGCACCTAAGTGACTTATGGGCCTCAGCTTTATTTTCAAATCTGACTTTAAAGACTAATTCAGATCTTAATGAAAACCAGGGAATGTAGGCCTCCAAGTTGGGTATTTTTGAGTCATTTAGCTAAAATCTAAAATACAGTTCTATGCACAAACCAGAAAAAAACAGCAAGAAAATATACTTACAAAATGTGAACTCGTATACAAAAAAAATCTTTTCACGTGGAAGACTCCTACTTTGAGGAGGAAACTCCTTTTATTTTCCAATGCAGAAGGTCAGTGTTACTAGAAAATAAATAACATGAAAGAGGCGGAAGAGGACAAAGGAAATTGCTCTGCAGAAGAAAAACAAAGAACAGCAGTCACAAACTTCTCATGAACTCCTGAACTACCAAGTTAACCAAGATAATCTGTTGCCACCCTCCACATTTCTAGTCCAGCCCTTCTTTCACTTCTTTGGCCTCACTGCTGTAACTTTGATACATTTGTAAGGGTGAACTATGTATCAGCACAGTGAGTATGATCTCTCAGTTTCCAGTGGCATTCTCAAACTGGTACACATCAGTCTCAGACCGAGTGTTTATTCAGATTATACAAGTGCAACAGCAGTGTCTCGTATTAAGATTGTTGCCTCTGTTTTTATTTGACAGCACGATTGCATTTTCACTTGGGGGAAAGCCTGTACAAAGAGATGGCTTTTGAGCTTGGCTCCCGTATGCGCTCTTAGCTCCTAACATGGTTAAATTAATAGCTATTTTTATTTCATCTGGCAGGGAGTTTTGCAGTCGATGTAGGATTGCATCTCCTGTGACCATAGGGTTTCTCAGATTTCCCAGCAGTTTAATTGCTCTATGTTACGTGAGGTTGCATTTTCAGAGAGAGAAGGAGCTATCTCATACAGCCAGAGCTCCGCAAACCAGCCAGCATACTTGAAACACTGTCTTTGTTCAGTGACTAGTAGGAAAAGAAAATTGGTAAAGTTTCATTGGATAAAGAACCATAACCAAATAAAAAGCTTATGCTTAAAAATTACTATCAGTCTGATAAATTAAACTAATGAAGCAAAGGACGTTTAAAGCAAAATCTAAAATTTTCATCAAAAACCTGACTATGATGGAATGGATTTGTTTAAGCGTCTTCAGTACCTTCATTGCTGACATTAAAATTCCACAACCCCTTGATTTCTAGAAGGGGAAAAAGCGTAAGGGGAAAAAGAAAAAGACAACCAAATGAATTGGTTGTCTGGACAATCAATGAAACCCGGACAACCAATGAAAACAAATACTTGGTTTGTTTTTACTTTCCTCTCTTCCTGAATGAATTAATGAAACTGTTGAACTTTGGCCTCTTCTTCAGGCTAGAGCAGCAAGAAGACTGGCTGACTTCATATCCCCCACAGCCCACTGCAATGCTGATGGAAGATTTTAATGTGAGAACACTGTGTGCTCGTTTGGCATTGCATTCCCTAGAGGCAATATGGTAGACAGTGCATAGATTAAATTTAGCTAGAATTTGACATTAAGAAACACATACCTGGTATCTCCATAATAAAGATCAAGAGAGGTCACTCTATACTTTGTTTCCTTTGTACATTTATGCCTTTGCCTTTCTCATTCTTTTTTTTCTTTTTATGGCATAATTGTTGCATAACAGACAACCATTTTGTCTTTCTCAGTGATGTTAGTTAGGCAATATAGGAAGCTTGAGTCAGGAAAATAATCAGGATTCTCGGAAGCACTCTTGAAGTGCTTTCAACATGCCTCAAAACTGATTTCAAGTGTTTGATGAAAAGTCAGGTCCTGTGACACATTTTTTCTTTGGCTTCAAAATCAGACGAAGAAAAATTTCTGCCACAGGAAAACCAAAACTTCAGGTCTGATATGAGACTTTTCTTGGAATTTTTTCTTGTACATGAAATGCCACTATTCAGAGGTATCCTCAGCTACCAGCAACACATGGATAGTGATCTGCAGCCGCTGCTTTGCAGACAACAAAAAGGCTCGCTTTTAAAGTGCGGTGCCAAAAACAGTTTCAGGTCATTTCCCAGCTGGCTCTTCCTGTCTGGTATGCCTTTCAGGGTTTCGGCTCTGTTGACACTGCAAGTTAAATGAAACAAAAAAATCCAAACAGAAGCCACAAAACTCAGCAACTCAGCCTTTTTGATTTACCTAAGTGTTTTTAAGCCTGCTCATCACCATGGGATCCAAGCGCCCTTTTTCACATTTCAGTGTTTCCAAAAGGGTCGAGCCATGGTGAGACCATAATGCTTGCATGGCTGTTGCAAGAGAAGATTGCTTTAGAGAAGAAACAAGCCCTCTTATCCAGAAATAAACCTGAACAGGACAAACTAAAGTTGGAATAGGACAGAAAGGAAAGAGCTGTTTTTCTTTGGCAAAAAGATTAGTAGAGCTGGCAGCATATGGAAGCAGAGCTGTAAAGAGTTGGAAGAAAACACTTTCCTCTAACCTTCAAGAGCAAAGAGGTCACAGTTCTTTCAAAGGGCTTCCCTTGGGGTAATGTGAATATGGACCATCCCATACTTCACGGATTAAATAACCATCTGAAAGTACAATAATTTGAGATAAACTGAGTTTAGTTTCTTGCATTGACATCTGCTTGGAAAATAACATGGAAAATCTAGTGCAAGGGTCATTTGGCTTGCTATGTTAATGACAATACTGCCAACATCCAGTACCAAAACAATGAGTAATTTGTAAAGATTTGGCGTATTACATTCTGCTTAATAAATTCAAAGGTTTGAACATGACCCCATATTGTAATATAGTAACATAATATCGTAAATTTGCAGAGCCAGATTCAACCCATAACCAGACCCAACACTGGTTTCCATGTACATGCTTACTGCAAGATGAATGAATAATCTGAATACATACTTGGCTGAATACATCCTAAACCCACTACATATGCAATGAAAAAAATATGTGCTGCTTCTTTCTAGATAATTTATCTAGTCATGTAATAAACGTAAATGCTTTTGTATATATTTGCATCTATATTTTGGCAATGAGAAAAGTGTACATTTAAAAGCAAGGCAAGACAATTGGTCTTTGATGACGTGGCAGGCATGCTTTAGTTAGTGTAAGTTAACACAGGCGCAGTCAAGGCATTCATTCAAAAAAGACACAGTAACTTTGGGACGAAGGGAAAGCACTCAAATGAAAGATAAGACCTGCTTGTGTCACTCAATACAGCCAAATAATAATGGGGAGTACAAACTGGTCAAGGAGACAATGAAGAGAGGGACAGGATAACCGAGCATCAGCTAAGGCACAGTGGAGAGGCAAGTTAGTACGGATTTCTTGATTGCCTCCAGCTAATTGCTAGACTGATCACTCATTACAGTGCCTAAAAACCATCTGTCTGTCCATCCTACACTGTTACTCAGGGAGTCAAAATGAGCATCCAGGATAAAAATCCTGATTCTGGGAGTCCCATTGGCAAGATTTTTTCACATATCTTCCCAGAAATAAGGAAGTTTTTGATTATCAGACATCAGTTGTGGCATTTCTGCTAGGACAGGCTAACCACCACTGTTGTCTTCTCCCTCCTACAGAACAACTGATGACACTGCGGTCAGAGCAGAATTCATCTAGAAGGACCACAGACCGGCCATAGCACCGGACAATCCCTACACTTCCACAAGATATAAATGGAGAGGCACAAAAGAAATTAACACAGACTAACAACTCCTGTTCTTGCTCCAAAAATGGGTTAATTTGCTGCATGAAGAGTGAAAGTTTCCTCTTACAACAGAGTTCCTCTGTCAGTAGCAAATGTAGGAGAATTGACCCAATGCTCTTTTGCTATCCACGACCTAAGCATGCCTCTTTGGCCACATAGAGAGAGCTGGTGGAGACAGAGGAGGAAGCTGGGCAGTGTGGAGAGATGGCTCGCTAATCTTGTCAGGGGAAAAAGTGTTTCATGTCACTCAACAGCATCTCCACAGGGCAGTTACAGGAGAAGCGCTGACAGCCTCTGAAAGGAATCGCAGCATCCAGTTGTCCTCCAGCAGGAAGAGCTTGGCTTTGACACGAAGCTTATAGGGTGGGTGAGATGAAAGCTGGGGGAAGGGACCTCTGGGCTCCATGTAGGATTTCGCCTTCCTCTGCCCCGCGAGGAGACAGAAGAGGAATGCATTAGCAGTCCTGACTGCTTTCAGCTAGCCTGTCCTTTCTGACCCCTTCACCAAGCAGTTCTGTATCTCTCTCATTCCCTGCCTTTCAAAATTTAAACTCACTAAGCCTGCTGCCAAAAATAAAGACAGAAATAACATCAGGGTTGAAAGCAATTCCAACACAAGGAAGAGCTGCAGGGATAGACCAGGGATTCCTGCCACATGACACAGAGTACATACCATATCACAGCACATGCTGACAAGTACATTTTGCAACCAATGTTACAGACTTGTCCTGCTTTTCCTTAGAAAGTATTTAGTCAGGCTCTTTCAATCACTGGTGTGCTTGAATGATTTTCAGCAGTATAAGCAGTAAATGAGTGCAGACAAAGAGGTGAAACATCTACAGAAGGGATGAAGTCACCCAAGACACCAACAGGGTTACATAAGAATGCATTTAAATCTTATAATAAATGTCTGTATTGGCGCAGTTACCATTTCCAATGTACAAATCAGAAAGCATACAAAAAGAATGGAATTTACGTCCTATCTAGGAGCAACAGGTCCTTACTGAGTGCCTGAGAATCACCATCCCCACACCACACCAGAGCACTCCGAGGGTCAGGGTATTCAGCTGTGATGACCAGGGACCTAAATCTTCCTCCCAGAAGACACTTCTAGAGTCGTATTTTTAAAACACATAGGTGTCTAGGGTTACAGATGGGCATCTGGACTTTTACACAAGATACTCCTAATTGTCTAGGAGGCTTATACAGCATTTTTACTGCATCACACTGCCTTCATTCTGCGATTCCCTCTGTGGCAGCAGCCACACATTCCTCTCAGAGACCCTCGTCCTTCTCTTCTAGGCCCTCAGCACCTCTTTAAAGAGGCAATAATTCTTGCCTTAATGTAAGTGAAAAATGCTTTTTTCTGATGCTGAATGACAACACAGAGAGCAGCCCCTTGCCCATCGGTACGGAATAAAATTCAGGGTCCAGGTGCTTCAATTTGTACTTCAACATCACGTTTTCCCCCCTTTGGTTGATTAAAGCTGAAAGGCTTTACAGGAGACATGTCTGTTAGAGTAATGTAAACAATAAATAATAATAGGAAAGAGAAAGAAAGACCGATTTATCGAAGGCTATTCACTTCTATAAAGTAAATAACTGAACTTTCAATTTAAGTGGACATTTTTACTGCCAAATAAATCTCCTTGTGCAGATATGAGATGAAGAGAGACTTCATGTAGTACGCAGAAAAGGAAAAGTTAGAGAAATTCAGATAATGCAAGTGAGTGCATAGGGCCAGACTCTTGATGGATGCTGCTGTTTTACACCAACCTAGGTTTGCTTATATATTCATCTGCCATTGAATGATAATATTATACACTAAGACACATCAGAAATAATCAAATTGCTTTAGAGTAAATGAAAAAATATAGTCACATGCCTATTCAGCAGCCTTCATGAAAACTCCGAAGAAGTCGACATTTGCTTTGCCCAAATAAGGACTACCAAGACTTTTGAAATAAGCCCCTAAAGTTAGGCACTGTGTCTATTTTTATGCTTCTAAATGCCCTGCTCTGAAAGATATTTGAGGACCCAGCATTTCCCCTGGACCACAACAAGAAGTGGCATTTTTCAGCACTGGACCACTGATCTACCTCTGCAGATTCTGTGGAGGTCTGTGGACCAACACGCACATCCAGAACAGAGTTCAGCTATGTTTAGTATTGGCCACTACTTTCCTCGTTGTAGTTGTCCCAAAGCACCAGAGGCCAAGTTATTGTTACTGTGCAGAGAGTCCCACTGTAAATGAGAACAGACTGATAGATTTGACGGATCATCACAAGGACAGTATTTGTATCTGGCTTATTACCCGAATCAGGCGCTATATTTGGACCCATCCAGCTTCTAGTGAAGACAGTGACCTCAGTCGCTTATCACTTCTGTGAAATGTTCAGGCCAAAACCTGGGGTCTTCTCCTTAATATTCTTTGCTGATTTCTGCTCTGGAGTTTCTATACAGTGTAGTGTAGTAATAATACCATCTCCTCAGCCTAGGTGGACTCTTCCAACAACCTAGAAAAAGGGAATTTAAAATCTACCCTCCTGAATTTTCACCATCTCTACTCTCTCTAACTGTCCTTTTCCAATGAACAAAATCTTGTTTCTTTTTTATCTCATTCCCCACAAAGTACAGTTGACACTCCCTGAAGTAAGATAAGAGATACGGGTACACCTAAAACACGCATACTCGGGAGTGATTTGGAAAGTTTTATGTGTGTGAAATAATTGAATTCACACACCAGTGACTTCTGTCTCAAAGGATGCCTGCACAAAATGCTCAGTGTGATTCCTAAGTGGTGAGATACCACCGTACTTATTAGGCTTCCATTTGATCTGACAGACAGTCAACAACGTTACAGAATGTGATACATTCCTCAGGCTTAGAGTGAACCTTGACAGGTCACAACTTTAAAGCTCCATAACTTGAACTTGGGGAATGGATTTGCAAGTCTAAAAAGTGTTTTGGATGAACAAAACAAGATAATAAGACAACTAAGGAGAGGAAAGAAATGCACGCTGCAGTTTTTAATATTTGTTTTACTGATTTACTTAGTTTTATTTTCAGTTAGTTTAAACACCTACCTCTGAGGCACCTTCTATTTGTTTGCTTATTCAGATTATTCATTATCCAGGTATAAAAACAATGGACCTTTCAAAGCATATAGTAGCCTTTTTTATTCTTGGCTGATCTGTTTCTAGAGCTCTCCCTGATTTGTGACTGCACACAACAAACCCACATTTCTGTAGCCATTTCAAGCAGATTGTGAACTTTTCTCTAGACTTGGAGCAGGCTTTGAAGTCAGAGAGTCATAGTGATGAAATTCAAATGCAGTAGGACATTAGTTCACCGAGTTCATGTATCAGCGAAAACCTGTTTTAAGATTTGAAACTGAAGTTAAAAGCACAATAAAGATACAAATTCCCGCTAATCTGAAACTTTCTCTTTCTCACCTTGTCATAAAAGCCCTTCGTGCCTGTAACCACAGTCCCTTATCTATCATCCAGACTCTGCCAAAAGGAAGCTGACACCTCATCAGAAGATATCTGGGGAGAATGGTACTGCTTGAATCCTGCCTCTATCTTCAGAATGATATTTTAGTCTTCAAGGGATGGCAAAGGATTTCCACAGGCAGATGGATCAGCAGAAAATGTAACCGAACAGCTCATAAACAATGTGTCCTCCTCATAAACAGCTAGCTGGTCTTCTGTTTCATGTTCTTACTTTTCAGAATTCAGCCGTGACTGTATCTCTCCCTAATACCTGCGAATTTCATTTCCCTAGCTGCTACCCTGGAATTAGAACTGATTTAATAATTATTGTAAGTGGTTTAATAATTATTGTAAGTGAAAATAAGTCTTCCCACAGAATCACAGAATGGTAGGGGTTGGAAGGGACCTCTGTGGGTCATCTAGTCCAACCCTCCTGTCAAAGCAGGGTCACCTACAGCAGGCTGCACAGGACCTTGTCCAGGCAGGTCTTGAATATCTCCAGAGAAGGAGACTCCACCACCTCCCTGGGCAGCCTGTTCCAGGGCTCCGTCACCCTCAGAGGGAAGAAGTTCTTCCTCATGTTCAGATGGAACTTCCTGTGCTTCAGTTTGTGCCCATTGCCCCTTGTCCTGTTGCTGGGCACCACTGAAAAGAGTTTGGCCCCAACCTCCTGACACCCACCCTTCAGATATTTGTAAGTATATATTAGGTCCCCTCTCAGCCTTCTCTTCTTCAGGCTGAACAAGCCCAGCTCCCTCAGCCTCTCCTCGTAGGAGAGATGCTCCAGTCCCTTCGCTGCCAATATTACTCTGGTTTTGCTATGGTAGTTGCATAACTTCACAGTATTAAATGTTAGCCACCCCACTTAGCAGAAGCTAAGCACTAAGTTTTTCTAAGAGATCGGAGTAGGCAAAGTCAGTCACTGCTGAGTGCAAGAGAGTTCAGCCTGCTTAGCTACTGTGTGGTAGCAATCTGTAATGCCTGTAGGACCTTGCAGGGTAAGACTTAGCAGGCAGCTGTTATGCTGCAGTAAAAAAAAAAAATACGCTTTTGCACTAAAAACACACCTATAGCCACTTCTTTCCTGCTTTCTCACCCCTTAGCTACATTTCATTTTTCCACCTGTTTACATGTCATTTTGGCAAAAGAAATCTTGGAATTTTAAGATTTTTGCTCAGTCATTGGATTTGACTACTTGTTATATCAAGGTGCAACTTTTCATTGATGCCCTTTACCACAGTTTTTGATCCAAGATAAACAGCAGGAGCAAAGGTAATGACGAATATAGAATAACGGAAAATGAATGACAGATGATAATGATCTCTATTCAAGAATATCTTTTATTGTGCGAGGCACAGTCATTAAAAATAACGTTCTCCTAAATACTCAGGAAAAATGAGACTCGGACTTAGCAAACCATTTAAGCATGTGCTTACCTCTAAGTCTGTAGAAAGTTACAAATGTTAACTGGGGTAGTCATGTGCCTGGAGTTAAGCATGCTTAGACATACTTCACTGGACTCAGAGCCAAAACCTGTTTGCATTATAGTTTGGGAGCAGCAAAGGGCAGAGAACAAAAGCAACAGTTCTTCAGAATTTGGACAAATAGCTGTAAATACATTTTTTTGTGTTATTAAGCCAATATTGACTCTGCTCAGCACCCACTGACTGAACACACAGCCCTAGTAATCACAGCTGAAAAACACAGACCATGGACGTTTATTGATTTAGACAAGATCACTCCTCGCAGGAGAGTGAGCCTCTAGTTTTACAGACCTTTTAATTCCCTGTACACCATTCCTTTCCCTTTTACAAATCTCCTGCTGTGAAACTCTAATGCACTCTTGAGACACCAGAAATCATGGAACTAACTCTGTCAGTTCTCCCTCAGTCAAAAGAGGAAGCAGCTCCCAAGACCAAGGAGTTTAGTTGCTGTTATCCACGCTACGTTTTTGTCCAAGGCATAAAGCACCAGAGTCACCACATACCCCCAGAAACCAAAATGCTATTGCAATGGAGATAATAGCAGCATATTGTTGTTGTTTCTATTGGTGTTATTCTTTAGCCTCCTCCCACCGCCCCAAAAAGGTACCCCAATATCTGGCATGTATACTGGCCAAAAATGTCATTTCTTATTTTAAGCAAATCAAACATTCCATGCAAATGGAAGTAATTTCTGCAGTACGACAAATCCTTTCAGAAAATGCTGAACTGATTAGTATTGTGGAAAAGTGGAACTAATTACTATAGTGATATAACAAAAAAACAAAGCTAGAAATTAAAGCTATCCAATACTTGCAAGAAACGATGGCATATTTCCCACATACGCAGTCTTTACGTACACTCTTTAAAAGGTATAAGCAAGACAATCATACACTCCCTATCTAACCCATAAATGCATGCCTCTTTGCAAATCCTTGAGGACAAGGAGGGTATCAAAAGCCTATACAAAATGGTCACGCCTAGGCTTGATTGCTCTTCAGGAACTCACCAAAAGGGCTAGTTCACCCCCTAAAAATGAGGTTCGCTAGCGCAAGCCTTATCTATCTGTCAAGCCCCACAGGAGCCTGAGGCAGAGACCTTTCACTGGCCCTTTGCTCCATGGTAAATTTCACCTTTGGAAAACAGAGGCCAAGGGCTCGTCTGAACAACACGTGCCCCTTTTTTTGAAGGCAGACTGTCAAGGCCGCAGGGCCAACCCATTAACCTACCCCCCAGCAGTCCCATCTGGATGGTCTTATCTGTAGGAATTCAGTCGTTCATTTATTTTTTCAACCACCATTTGTGACAGAGTTTCTTAAAAAGCAGACTCATGACTTATTATTAGCACATGGGCAGGTCAGCGCACAGGTTTATTTGCTATTAACCAACATCCTAACATGCTGTGTTTAAAATTTCCAAAGGGACTATGAATAGGTTGTAAAAGTAGGAGGTTGAATTCCTGAAGGTAAGAGCTTATGATGGGACCACTGTCAAAGCAAGTCATATTTTTCTCTGATAACCCACAAAAATTGCTACGCGAAGACATACAGCTAGCTCATACACACATGAATTTCTGACAATTCCCTTTTTAAAGGGGCTTTGATGACCGGCCTGTGATACTTCAGCCGTGCCACTTAAGAAACAATGGGAAAATAAGCAAGCATTAAACTTTGAAAATGTATAATTCATCCACAAAAGATAAAAGAAGGGGAGAAGCTAGAGTCAGGAGGGAGGGGTAAGGGAAAGAGGCAAGAGAAAAAGAGTATATTCCCACTAAAGCATATGCAGCACAATTCCTGCAGGCTATTAGGAAGAATAAATACTTCCATCACCCTTGTCAGGGTCAAGCCCCAAGCACAGGGATGTGACCTGTAGGACATTGGAGGGAATGCTTAGAAAGGAAGATCCCATTTTCTACCTGGGATGTCTATCAGATCCTATTCAGAGCTTCACCAGTGGAAACACTCGCCAAAGTACCCATGTCCCTTATTATTGACATACCCTGTATGCACACAGCTGGACGCCACACCCCAGGAAATTATTCCTAGTGAAAGAAAAAAATACAGAATCCCCTCCAGAAAAGATTATCCACTTGCTTGCTTTCATCTTGTGCAGAGCACTGAAAAGTCTGGAAGGAGATAAATGTCTGTTATACAAGGATTTACACATTTCATCCAGACAATTGACTTCAATTTCAAGCATGAGGCCAGAATTGATCATTTATCAAGTTAATCTTCATGATGTATTCAGTGTCTAACCATAATACCTTCTATTGCTTTCACAGTCTGCAGAGCATTGGGCAGGGAGAGAGCACCTGTTAAGAATCAAGATCTGAAAAAGAGCTGTGCAGCAGATTGAAGTTATAAATACTGGCCCCGATCCTGAAAATGCTTGGCATCCACTGAGCACCACTGTGAATGAAGTTACAACTAGATGCCTTAGTGGTCTGACGATTGTCTATCTGTTTTAAGCAAGGACCACCTTCTTCATTCATTGAGAAGCACGCAAAAGGATTAAATGCTCAGCGTGTTCAATATTTCTATCCTAATGAAACAAAGGAGCAAATGAAGGTAACTTGATTAAAACATTAACTTAAACTGTTAGGATATCCAGTGGTTTCCTTTTACCACTAGTTCCTTGATGTTTAATCATCACTAAGAAACTTTTTGCTTTGATTGTAATTTGTTAAATGTTCCTGGCAAAAGAAAGTTTAAAAAAAATTTTTTTTAAATCACAGATCAGACATTTCTCCACCCTCACATACAAAATGGATTTTTAACTCATGAGCTTTTCCAGCCACTTGAGTCAGAACTTTTTTTTTTTTTTGAATGAATGAATGAAAGAATGAATGGAAGAAAGCATAATTTCTGAAGTAATACTCTGACTTCAGCAGCACTAGGTAAAACTGTGAAAGCTCTGATCAAAACCAAAGATTTAGAAAGTAAACATCTTTAAAGCTAAATTAGTAATTTCCCAAAGTTCTGCATCTTAAATTTCAAAATTAAGCATTTTAAATACATTTTCTTTTTGTTAAATTGAAGTACAGAGAAAATACCCAAAACTCTATGCGGGGTTTAGAATACAAATCCTGATGACATTTGATAAAATCTGTGCTCCTAAATCTCTTGAGCGTATTTTCAAAGTTTTGCCTGCTTTGCAAATAACCACCGTCCATTTTTAACACTCACTTTGCCTTTCCAGCTATCCTTTCTGTGGATTTCACCTAATTTCATTTTCACTGGATCTTTTATCTAGATCAGTATAACTGTCAAAAAAGTGGGCAAACTGCTAATTCTTAAAAGCAAAGAGTTCTGTCTCTGCCATTGTAAGTCTAGAAGAGTAGACCTACAGGCCAGCTTCTTGGCTGCCTGTAATCATCACACATCAATAGCTGTCACTGGAAAGGTGCTGAATTACAATACTACATGCTGAGGGGGGGGAAAAAATGACCCCTTAGATCTCTAATTAAATCACCATCTTCCCTTCCTCTAGCTCTCCCCTTTCATTTGATGACCACTTCCAAAATCAGTGGGAGGAGAGGTACGGAGCAGGCTCGTTGCGTTATTTTCCAACCCCCATGTCAAGAGAGGTGATTTTTCATTCTGATTTTGTATAACATCTTCACACAACAGAATCCTGATTAAGGACAGAGGGTTTTCAGCACTCCTGTGATCCAGTAATTCAATTAACATACTTGGAGGCCACTGAAGTTATTCTTTGGTATCACTGTGCGAAGAGGTGGGGTGCCGTAGCTCTGTGGTCACAGATCCAGAATAATACAATTTTAACCATTCCAGACTTCAAAGATCAGCATTTATATACTGAACAATTGTAATGGAGTGTTTTAATTACTCAAACGAATGAGATGCTCACATTCAAATCATTGTTGCACGGATTGTCTGAACTGCACTTAGACATGACATTTTGCTTTCAGCTCAGTAAGCCAAACTACGGCTCACTAATGTGTGAAAGTCAGAAACTGTAGAGGGACCAAACCTGTAAATTTGCATTGTACATTTTTTAACTCTCTGGGGTTGTTCTGGATTACCTCTGATGAAAAAAAGGGGGGGGGGGATGATGGTGTCAGAGTGAAAATTCACACATCTGGTAGCAGGGAAACCACGCTATTTTGTCCATTCATAAGAAAAGGTTTTATTTCAAAATGAGGAAAATATATAGGATCTGTATTAATTATTGGTCATTTGAAAAACAGCAAGAAGTACAAGCTAGGCTATGCAAGGTAGAAGAAAACTACTTTGGCCTGACTTTTGCTTTCTTTTCTGAACTGCTGCTCTGCTAAGTGGCAAGCAGTGGAGGTCAGAGGCCAAACGAAAAGGATAAGCGTCAATGGGAGGCCCTGTGGCGTGACACAAGTGCATAGTGGTATATTGTCCACAGCCCATGAGGAACTTGTCAACAGCTCAGTGAGAATCCCTCAAAGGAGCGTCTACAGTTTCATTGCATCCTCCTCCCTGGGGGCGGTGGCAGACTCCCAGGGAAGGAACAGCTATATAAGCAAGATGGCTCTCTAGGAGCTCTACTGTCTTCTAGTATTTGTTTTTATTTATCAGCATAAAGATTATCAGTTGAAAAAGCTTCCAAATAACTGGAAAGTTCGATACAAGCAAAAACTGCTAGAAACAGGTTAGACTAAAAGTTAATACTGCCTTAGAAAGCTAGTTGTGAAAATTAAATACAAATAGTATCTGCTAAATGGACTCACGCTACATTAAGTCCCTGCAAAATATTCTTGTGACATCCCAATATCTGGTCTTACGTTCTCCTGTGAAACCTGAACTTACCTAAGCAGCAGACCAGGCCTTGACGAACCAGAATTTCCTGCAAGGGAAATAATTAAGACATAGTGTCCTTATCAGGAAAAATTAATTATTGTGTTATCCTCTGAAATGCAACCTCTTGCAACAGGTAAGGTCTCATTTAGTTCATTCTCAGCACTGAAGTCATCAAGGGCAGCATAAAGAGCATCCACGTTAAATGGAATTGGCCAGATTTTTCAATCCTGGTATAGAGTTAATGGAGTTGAAGAGAAGATAATTTGTCTCACGGTTAAGAAGAATTCTTGCATTTCTAGAACAACCAGTTAAAAAGTACACAATATGCACAGCCAGTGCCTTTGTTCTGGATTTACACAGCTCCTAGAACAGCCGAGTAAGAGCCCAGGAAAGGGCTTTTAGGCCTAACATCATACAAGTAATAAATCTTTGTCCCTATTCTGTTTTGAAAAGAAATGAGGACATAAGCTGAAGAATCTTGAATTGTGCCTGTAACAATGCAGAAAATGAAGAGGTTCATCAGGAAAAGAGATCAGAGGAAACTGAACAGCGTCTCTTTGCCCGACACAGCACATCACAAAAGCGCGTGTGGATGGACATGCAGCCAGGTTTATTCACACAGAAACAACAGGACTGATCAGAGAGTTAACGTACGAGAAAAAAAAAGTGAAAGCAAGCAACATTTTGTTCTCTTGACAGTGGATGTTAAAAAGCCACAGTTTGTATTTCTGCAGAATGGGTAAGGAACTGGTCTGGGACCACAAAGCACATTTTAATGACTCTCCTCTAGCTCTCAATGAATTCAAGCGTTCTGTATTTTCTACCTTACTTTCAGACTCTTCCTTAATCATCATTTTAAAGACAGTAAAATATCAAAGTAATGAAGATGGATCCCAGTGTATTGGCCACCTAACTTTAATGCAGCGGAGGAATTTTTGCCATCTGAGAGGCTGAGTCAGGTACCTGTATAATTTTAAACTGTTTGTATTGGCCTACAGGCATTTTGTCAACTTTACTACTACCTATATTATTCGGGATCAGCTCTGTTGAAATAAATGGCGTTATGGCAGCATGAATGGAAGCACAGAGATGAACCAGACCCTTGCACTGCAAATACAATGCCGTTTGTGGGTTGTAATGTTACGTGTTTACATCCACTGCTTGCAAGGTCAGAAGAGCTCAGACTGTCTCACTGAGCAAAGCAAAATCTACAGTACCAAGTTTTTGGAGAAATGACTTGGAGAAATGACTGGCAGAGAACCAGACCATAACTCATAGATAGCAGAAGATGGCTTGAGCTGCTCTGAATAAAACACTGCCCAAGTTATCATAAAATAAATATGATTGTTAATAGTAACAGTAACGTAGAGTTGTTCAATCCCCTGAGGAGTCTTAAAAACACTGGCAAGTATCAGTCTGCCAGCCAAGCCTGACAGCATCCCTCATCCTCACATGCATGGACACTAGAAGCAGTATTTTCAACTGCCAACTTGAAACCAAGAGTGTCCGACTTGAATCAAGTCTTGCTATTCACCAATATTGGCACACACAGTTCCTGTCGATTCTAGCAGGAACTGCAGCTTCTTCAGATCTGTGAAAATTAGGGTTTCAGACCCAGCCCAAAAGCTGCCTTTCGAGCACAGCTCCTCTGCTCCAAGCAACACACTTGCACGTTCATGTCAGAGCCAAGCAGACAACGTCAAACAGCAGCCCCAGCTCCTGGACTGACAGGCCACAATTTCTTAGTCTTTGGAGCCTGTTATAACCAAGTTGACAGGTTACTGTTACAAGCACTCAAAAAAACCCCTTGGTGCTTTCTTCCCCATAGTTATAATGCAATCACAGTTTTTATATTAAGCTTACTGAAAAACAACCTGACTAGAGAGCAGCTGCCTGCTGAGAGCTGCTGCCTTCAGAGAAGAGGAGCGACATGGCAAGCAGGCTTACTGGGAAGCACAGGCTAGCACTCAGCCACGCTGCTGCTGCTACAAGACAATTTGTGCACGTGAAGCATGTTGTGCTCTCTGCACAAAGCCACGCTTTGATCAGCTGCCTTTAGAAACCTGGAGGACCTTTGGCATTAGGAAGTTTTTTGCTTTTTTGTCTGAAAGTTTCCCAGTAGGATCCAAAGGCCTGGGCAATCATAACTATACTCACCCTCAGAGGCCACATTTACTGGTTTTTACCTTGTGAGCCCATTCTCCATTAACATCAACAGGAGACGGACATGGAAGCTGAAGACCTTAAGTGATCACTTCACTTCTGATCCCTTAATGCTCAAACCCCTAATAAGAAGGGCATCTAAATTAACTAGACACTGCTTTCAAATCCACTTTCAAAACTGACTTAGGTGCAGCTTCTCCCCTCTTCAAAGCCAAAAGTGGCTTCAGCTTGTGCAAGCAGAATTGGGCTGTTTGTCTATCCCCACAAAGATAGCAGAGGTGTTGTCTCTCCTGTAACAAACGACTTTTTACAAGGGCATGTAGTGATAGGACAACGGGTAATGGCTGTAAACTAAAAGATGGTAGATTTAGGTTAGATATTAGGAAGAAATTCATTACTATGAGGGTGGTGAGGCACTGGAACAGGTTGCTCAGAGAAGCTGTGGATGCCCCCTCCCTGGAAGTGTTCAAGGCCAGGCTGGACGGGGCTTTGAGCAACCTGGTCTAGTGGAAGGTGTCCCTGCCCACATCCGGGGGGTTGGAACTAGGTGGTCTATAGGGTCCCAAACCATTCTATGATTCTATGAAACATTTTAAAGGTGTTACATTCTCCTTACACAGGACATGATACAGTTGAATTTTGGCTTTGTCTCAGTTTCAAGCAAGAAGTCAAGCCTATTTTTCTATTTTCCTGTAGGGGATTAACCTTTCAGAGGAGAGTATTTATTTTTAAAAAGCCAAACATTTCTCCCTCCATCGTGGTGGCACTCCATTGTCAATCTGCACCTCCATACTGCTCAGATTCTCAGGGAGCTCTTCATCCTATAGCACACCAGCGTTGGCCCTAACTATGAGCAGTCTGCTTCACGTGGCACATGTGGGGCGATTCCCCATGGTCCCACCGCACCTGGCTGCGTGACACACCAATATGCTATCATATGTTACGATTTGTGGTTCTGAACACAGCTGAAACCACTCTGTGGGATATTCAGAGTGTTAATGGGAGGAAGGAGGAAAAAAACAGAAACATTTCTCTGCGAATCCCACAAAGTATTCCATAGCATTTTCATAAATGATAGAATAGTCATTTGCAAACCTCAGCAACTGTTAAGGGATTGCAACACGGAAACCATAAACACTTCAGATTTCGTTGTGGAAAATGGATGAGAACAGTCTTTTGGCCTCTGAACATGGAAAGTTGGCTGACTCCAGAGAAAACCCAAACGACTTACAAGATCCTGCTAAACTTCTGCTCTTCTGTCCAACCAAGGCTAAGCAGCAAAGAGCCAATCTTGCATTACTAAAGGCAACTTGACTTCATTGGATGACGGGCACTGTAAGGAGATGCAGAAGGTAGAGTGACTAAGCAGAAAGAGAACAAAATTTATGTGAGTTTTATTCACAGACCTGCCAATCCCTGGACAATCATAGTGTGGGAAATCAGAATAATGCACTGAGTTCTAAAGATGAAAACCATGTTGAAAGGACTAGATGTCACTGCAAAATTAAAAGATAAACAATGTCTTTCCCTTCAATGGCACCAGTACTATGTGACTCTTAATAAATTATGTGAAAACAGATTTACAGGCTCATTTCCTAAATTTATTCCTCCTTTGATAAGAAAACATGCAAACATAATGATCTGGAGAAGAAAATTAAATCCCCAGGACTGGATCATATTCAGAACACAAACAAAGAGGTTCTTCAAAAGCTAATCTCTCAGAAGTCTCAGTACAATGTGATACTCTCTCAAGGTGCGGATTTCTCTACCTTGATGCTTAAGTATGCTTTACTATGCAGAGTGTAACAATAAAGAACACTTTTTTAATTCAGTTAAAAGGTAATGAATTATCTTACATGACAAAAGAAAAGAAACAAGACCCTAGAGCATGAAATCAGAAGTGGTAGGAATCAGAGTCTCAGCAAATACAGAGATGTCACTGTGATTACTGGCCATTAGATATATTTATTTTATGACAATCTAGCATAGCGTTTTCTTTATCAGCTACTATGTCAGGCATTTCTGAATAAACACATGCAGATATCCAAAGCAAACCCTCCAATGAAAGGAAGTGAACTTTATCATTACACTGACCTGTAAACAAAAGCCAACTGCCACGGGTGTTTCAGGGAGCATCACCCTAATGAAACTGAAGCTAGTAGTCGCCTTCCTGTTTATTTCTCAAAATCCAGAATAATATGAACCATCTCCCGGGATTCACAGACCCTCCTACCCAAAGCCTCCCCACTCACATCCCTCTGCTCTGTTTTCAGCTGGACAAGCCATTTCTCCTCCCCACAAATTTTGCTTGCAGAAAGGACCCCTGAGTTTACACCAACACCTGAAAATGGGAAACACACCCCCTTGCAAGAGGCCATTTGTGGAGTCTGAGATCTGGTCCAGTTAAAGTTGCCATCAAGGAAATACAGAAACTCTGGCTCCTGTGGATAAATGGCTATACAGGAACCCCAGTGGCAACAAACTTGCTGAGTTGTGTTTAGCCAGGTTGTGACTTTAGGGTTGGTAGTGAAGTCAGACGTGGGAGAGAGCTGTATGTTTCAATAGTTCAAATAAACTAAAGTAGTTTCATGTTCATCTCCCTCTGCAGAGGGTTAACCTCCAGGGAGCAGGGAGAGAGCATAAGAGTTACTATCATGCATGAAGAGGAGACCTCTAGGCACTACATGGTGACAAGCTTACTCTCCAAGTGTTGTCAGAAATTCAGACCCAACGCTTTAGGGCAGCAAGGAACCGCTGTTTCTTCTGTAACTTTGGTTCGTAGTTTGCAGCTCCTGTATTGACAGGTTCAAGGACAGACCAAGAGCTCTGACTCCAAATCTCCAGCTCCACCAAGATGCCATTTCTTTCTCCTTTTATCTTTCTGAAAACGAATCTAAGAAGAAACCACCATCGCAACTGCTGTTCCCTAACCACAATTAGGGAAAAGATGCAGCCCAGCATCTTTCAAACGCTCTCTTACATGTGGTGTAACTTGATGAATGATGAAGACTGCAGGCAGCCAAGTCCCACCCTTGCACAGACCACAGTCACGCCTTGCACCCTCACGCCAATGGGAGCTGCTGCACAAAGCTAGCACAAAAGCAGGGGAGTCGGTGTCCTCAACGGAGAGCCTGTCACAGACCGTGGCAGAAGAGGACACCTTAGCAGCACGGTGCGGCCTCTTTTGATTGATAGCTCCTGCCCTGCCATGGACCCTTCCCCTTCAAAATCCCTGCATAACCACAGCTCTAGACAAAGAAGAGGAAGGGGAGGACTAATGCACTGCATATTTACTGTGACCTTTGGTGCTGAAATTTTGCCCACCCCTCTACCTTTCGCCTGTCAGCTATCACGTGTCACAGTTGAGAACCAGACCTAAAATGTGCTGAGATTATTAAATGTCTTTTGACTTGGTTCTTCGGGCATTCATTGAGTAAAGGGGCTGTCTTGGAAGCCTCTTGAATCAAGTTCTACACATTAAACCCACGTTTTGTTGCCCTTCCCACAGTGTTTCTTTCAATCATTGAACAGTATCTCCAAAAGGCCACAACAGGAGCTCTAAAAAGAGCTCACTTTAGGCCAGTTACAAAAGCTCAAACAAAATCTACTTTAGCAAGTAAGAAATTATGGCATTTATAGATTAGAAATATACATCTTTAACACACTCATATTGTCTTCCATTGGACCCGTGGAAAACTGAAGGATATTTAAAATACCTGCAGGCTGATATCGCGATAGCTCACGCAGCTTCCAGTTCTCCCACATATGGACTGTTCTTCAGGACGCAGCCACTAAATATTGAGTGTTCATAGTGCTAAAACCCGAGTAACTGGGTAAATGCATGAATCTAGAAATTGCTAAATCCTTTATTGCATTCTATTATTTATATACGTATGGGGCTACAAGAAGGAAACTTAGATGGTTTTTTTTTATTTAATAAAAGATCATTCTGTCACACCAAGTCTTTTATGTGCACATGTACCAAAAACTATTCTGTCCTAGGACACACCGATGACTGCTCTTCAGCTTACCTCCAAATGTTAAAACTGTTTTTTGACATTTTCTTATTTAACTAGCACATTTATTGGTAATAATCCCGCATTGTTCTAAAGAATTTCTCATATAATCAAACATGACTGAAAAACAGACTAATACAGCTTTTATTGTTTCAAAAATAAAAGTGCACAAAACATGATGCAAAATATATATTAAGTAATCCAGTATAATCTGGATAATTATTTTAAATGCATACTCGAAAACCCTGAATGTGTCAGCTTCCCAGTCCACTTCCTATGTTCTTCTATCTGCAAGATCTGCAAGTAATTTAGTCTTGTTTTCACGGAGCTCAAAGACATTCCATTTGTTTACACTGGAGACAAATTTTACCCAATTGACGCAATTCCATTGATTAAATAATGGCTTTCTTCCTTATTTGAGGCAATTTTGGCTTTATATCATGACATAAAAGAGGTAAGTGATTGTCATCTGTGTTCATATTACGTGACGGGCAGATTATCAGGTATGAGCCTTACTGCCTAATGACAGGACCTTTCCAAGGACTGATCTAGGGCCGAATGCTCACAACCTGTCCCGAAAACTAGGCAGATGACTAAAGAAGTCAACAAAGGGTCAACTGCAGGCCAACTACAGGTGATTTAACTGGAGGGACCTCTAGTAGGTCAAGTGAAATACAGCAGATATAATTTGTCTAACATCTTTTACCTCCCGTTTCAGCGAAGTGCCGGTGACATCTAGCGACAGCTCTTCCACGGGAATGCAGCTGACGGGGCAAAGCCGGCCTAACTTCCCCGTTTCTTCGAGGGAGGCCACATAGCAAGGCTGAGACAGAGAGAACACTCGATTTAAAAAGAAAACTTCAAAGGATTTCTGGTCCGTCTCCCTGCTCCGATGCAGAACCAACTCTGCCTGCACCATTCCTAACAAACACTTGCAACAAACCTGTCTTACAGGCATTCTGCGATGGAGCGGCCGCCGCGCCAGCCACACTTCCCCCTGAGTGCTCCAGCAACAAGTTTGGCACCAAGTTACTCGCTGCACTGTAACACCCTTTCTTTCCCCCTCTTGTCCTACTCACAACAGACATGGAGAACAGGGAGTGCTTATTACTTAGGGAGGTGATTCTGCCGCTTTACTCTGCCCTCGTGAGACCCCACCTGGAGTACTGCCTCCAGCTCTGGGGCCCCCAACGAAGGCTGTAAACTAAAAGAGGGCAGGTTTAGATTAGATATTAGGAAGAAATTTTTCACCATGAGGGTGGTGAGGCACTGGAACAGGTTGCCCAGAGAAGCTGTGGACGCCCCCTCCCTGGAAGTGTTTAAGGCCAGGTTGGATGGAGCTCTGAGCAACCTGGTCTAGTGGAAGATGTCCCTGATCATGGCAGGGGGGTTGGAACCAGATGATCTTTATGGTTCCTTCCAACCCTTACTATTGCATGATTCTGTGATTCTATAACTTACCTAGTTACCTGCATGAGCAATTGTAGCATGCTACATAAATGGTCCAGACAAGGTAGTTACTGGCCTAGCAAGCCACTCTGCAACACATGAAACCTCAGCTTCTCACAAATGCATGGTTTGTCCCAAACTGGGTGAAAGTCCACAGATGCAACAGAAAAGCAGCGGAAAAGCACACCCCTGGCAACAGGACAATGGCCCAGCCAAACTGCAATACCTTAGTCCAAAGGGCAAAGCACAAAGCCCCATTTCTCACTCTCATTTTCAGCAATAGTTTCAAAAACAGCCTACTCAAAGCGCCTTGCTCACACTGAAGCTTTTCGCTCCAAAAGTTGAGGTTTAGCGGACTTGTGCAACAGCAGCGGCGATTTTTATAAAGGACAACACTAGGCAGTTGTAGCTCTAACTACAACTTACCTGAATTTGCCTGCGTATAATGTATCAGCAGCTAATCCTTTCCTAAATAACACTGCTCAAATGATATTTCATTTCTTAAACCATGGTACGGACTTGTTAGGTTTCAGCAGTAATTCCAAACACTAAAACCATCTAAAAGCTATAAAAGCAACAGTAATTTATTTCCTGAATAAGATTCTACATAGGCATTTTACAGACACTCCTGAAACTTGCTTGAATAACACGAAGATTTTTTTTTTCTAAGCCAGTATCCAGACCTTGGCGGTTTAAGCTGCTGTGTGTGCTTCACACCACACAGCAACATCTGCTAGCAGTTAATTTGGAAAATGGGAGACTGTCACCACAAAATGTAGACCTTTTAAAATAAACACAAGAAAAATATTACCAAGCAAAAATAAAACTGCATAATAAATATAAGTGGGTGGTAGCTACCCACTGGTATAGAGGATTTTATAACAGATCAAACAAATCACCATACTGAAACTGCCCACCACAGTGCCACTTTCAAGAGACCGCTGTTGTCAGGCTGAGATCTGGACCTCTCTCTCATCCCTGCTTGCCATTTCTTCCCCTGTAAAAATAAGTCCTAATTATCTATTTACTTTCATGGGATAGTAATATTAAAAACATAAACCTCAAAACCTAAACTTCCAAAGTACTCTGTCAGCAAGAAAAGCTTGGGATTTCTTCTTTATGAGCTCTAACTACAGAGGAGCAGAGAAGTACGGTCCGGTCCCTCCCAAGATTAGATGAAATATGGCTTAAAAGCAAAGTCAGAACTCTGTTACCAGGCCTCAGTGGACATGTTGTTCTCGGATGAACAAAACTCTTTGCTTTAAATAGTGAGGTCTGGAGAAAAAGCAAAATTTTTCCTTATGTCTTTATAATCCTCAGTGTGAACAAAAAAAAAAAAGAGTAATTCTGCAATTTTTCAAAAATAAATAAACAGCATATAGTGAATAGGTAATTTTTAAATGTAAGGCAAAAATTCCAGTGGTCCAGGTGATATCAGCCGGCAGAGGTTATTTTGCGAGCCTTGTCAGATGGGGCTTTGTAGACGTTATTGTCAGGATCACATTGAAAGAAATATCCCACTCTCCTGTGCCATTAAACCTCAGCCAGGAATCACCAGCCCTCCTCTGTTTGCATCGAACTGGGAAGCCCATTGGCAAAATGAACCTCCCAGCTAAGGCTATCGTTTCGAGGATGGGAATCTCCTGTACTGATTTTTCTCACAATTTGGTGCTCTTAAGGAGTCTCTCCCAAGTTTTCAGAGACTATGGCATTTTTAGTCTGAAAGCATACGGCCTCACATGAGTCAGGCTTGTGTGCTTGGCTCTAACAGTCCAGACCTGTTGACTGATTGCGTGGGAGTCTGTATCACGAACGGTTAGGGAGAAGGCTTTCGTGCAAAGCTCCCCAGGAATCACACTAAAAAGAGAATATGTTAAAAAGCACTCAGAGTGTTTTGGCGCACAGAATGACCTGGATTTGGCCAGCAGGTTTCATTGTTCCAGCTGGAGATAGTGGGGGGAAAAAAGCTTGTGTGGGGCAGAATGAAATCCCCGTTGAACATCGACACTGCTTGGGGAGATTTTCAAAAAACCCTGAGATGAACTGCCTGTTTGCCATTCTCAGGTTTTTACGTCCTTGATGCTTTCTTCCTGGAAAGGCTGGAAGGTGCAAAGTGAATGCAGGGACAGCCATTTTCATGGCTCCCGCACACGAACGCTGCTATCAGCAACTTAAGCTTACTCTTGCCAATGGGCAATGATTCCAGGTGGCTCTAGGCAGTTTGGGTACTCCTAGTTCCTCCCAGACGGTCACCAGTTCTAGGAGTCTCACCTTGGGGTGAGAGCCTGAACCAGATTTGTCTAGAGTGCTAATCTCTCACAAAACCAGCTGAAATCAGTGGAGGCTCTCAACATTCCTGCTGCAGTCTTAATCCGCTCTGCCACTGGTTCGGGCCACTTCCTCACCTCACAGTATTGTGAGTAAAAATGAATGCATTGATATGAAAGTCTCAATGATCAGCACCATAGAAAAGTCCACAAAAAGAGAGAGCTTTATGTATAAAGGATAATTTGGAAACCTATATGACCCGGAAGAGCTGGTAAAAACTATGGAATAATAAAGTGAGACACTGAATAACTGTTCATCCATTCGGTGAGTGCTATCCGTCCTGCCCTGCACACAAGGCTGAGCTGCCCTCAGAGACGCAAGCTACCTATGAGCACAGAGGGCCTCTTCCACGGTGGAAACAGGCATTTCGGACAGTCTCGAGGGGCAAGCCCTGCCCAGTTAGTTCTCTGGCCCCTTGGGTCTGCCAGGAGCTACAGGAAACGGTATTCCCTACAGCTAAAAGCCAGCTTTTGTAGGCAATTGAATGTACTGCAACTGATAGTACTCAGGTCAGATGTCAAAGGAGGACTGGTGCCAGAATGGTGATATATGGCTGGCATGAAACGGCTTGGGGCGTCACCATCACCTTCCATCTGAAGATATCAAAGACACAGCCGGACATGAACAGATAACATCCACTCACACTTGGAGAAACAGGAATTCCAGTGCTTCCAAATATTTCTATCCCCAAGGTAGTCCCAACAAATTAACCCCTGTAGAACTTGTAAGTAGGCAAGTATATTTGGTTATCAAGCTAGAAACAGGCAAACAGAAACATAAGATTCTGGCAAGCATTTTCAGGTGTGCTAAGTGACCAGTTTTGCTGTTTGATCTGATGAGGTATGCTAGTCCAAGGCTCCTCTTCCCTCAGTATGGGTAGTCCTGGCAGACACAGCTCCCTTTGCTTTGGGGAGTGAAAGCTGCTACTGCCACCCTCCCTGCCTCCAGGCTGTCTCTCTGTGCCCCAGACAGCCCTTGATTAACCAAGCCTGGGTCAACCACATCAGACCTATGCAGTGTCTCTGATCCCACTCTTCCGTTGCCATGAACATAGCTACTCGTCTGTCTTCACCCATTTGCACTCAGGTGAGGCGAGGTCAGAGCTCGATGTCCCCTCAGACCCCGCAGCACTGGAAATGTTTACGTGCAGGAATCACTCTCTGCCGTCAGACCAAACCGGACTAGAGCTCGCTTGCCTGAGACTCTTGTGTTTATTTCATAGCAGTGATTTTGAAACCAGATCTGTTCTCGTGGGAACTGTGCTGCGTGTTGGCTGCGACTATGCCCATAATCCGTAGCAATCACAGACTGGGAATAGCACATCATCTGACTCTTTTACTGGAGGTCCTCACCACTTTTATTATTACAATATAAAGTTAATGATACAGCCAGGCATTGAACTTTAACGATCTAACTGTAATTGTCTAAGGGGCTCAGCTCTTTCTGATTGGGCGTAGACGTCTCACACCCGTACGGAGGACTGGCAGTCTTCTCACTATGGTTAAAGTGAATCCCTGGTGGTTTATCTGACTTACAGGCTTTTACAGCTCCAGATCTCCATAAGCCTATATTGCATTGTTTCTCCAGAAACTGCACTATTCTACATTTCATAGTTGTAAGTTATCTTTCACATTTCTGTTCAGTTATTCAAAGCAGCCAATTCTCCCAAGCAGCACTTAAAGTGCTACACTTACAATAGCCTGTTCTGAAACTGGCAGGCGATGATGAAGGCACACACAAGTCAGGATGGCTTTTGCTCACATGCTTGATTTGCTGTTCAGATTCCAGAGCTGGTTTTTACGTCTGTCGCAGGGCGTCTGTCATCACTTCTCTTCAGCAGCCCAGCAGGGTATCCCAAACAATACCAGCCTTGCGATGAGGAAGAAGGTTCCTTTCTTCCCAACATTTTAGTGGCAAAATCTCAAACAACAGAGTGAAACATTGTGTGTCAGAGCCCAAAATGGAGAAATTAAAAAAAAAACCCCAAACAAAAACCAGCTTTTTCACCCACCCATCTTTGCCGTGAGCCCAAACCCTCCCTGACTTATGGCAAGCACCCTGGAAAATATAAGATTTTTCCAAATTAAAAGACCATATGTCCTGACTACAGTTCCTTTCCAGAGAATATCACGGAAAGTCCTCCTGCGTTCATAGTCTGCTCCAGTGGGAACAAGAAATTCTTGCTTACCCTTTTTCCTAGAATCGTACAGGAAGCACAAACAGGGAGTGGTTTCAAGGAGGACTATGTGGTACTAAGCCCCAGACATCAACAGCACCACTAATTTATAAGCAGATACCTTGGGATCAGTTAGATTCTGCTGGTACCTGTCTTTTGTCTGAAAAGAGGCAAAAAAAGGAGTTCCTCTTGGTTTCAGAGACTCCCTCTCAGCTCAGGGCAAGTGCCACCGCACTTTCAGTGGCCGGCTGATCAGACTGCTGTTGTCCCAGCTGCTGGCCCCTCAGCTACAGTCATCCCAGGATCCCAAGAAGCAGAGGGCCACAGGCACCCACGTCCTCCACATGCAGCTGTGAGCACGGGGCCGGCTGAACATCAGCTGAGCCTTCACGTCAACCACTTCCCCCGTTCCCTTTTTATCTGCTGGCGGGGCCTGTCCCACACAAAAAGAAGAAAAGTCTGCAGTCACGAAGAGGGCTCCGGGGCAGAGCTGACACCACGCAGGCCAGAGGACACAGGAGCCACGAGCAGGTGCCTCATCAGGCCAGGGTGCAAGCGCTCCTGCTGAGGACCACTGCACGGCTGCGATCCCTTGAAGAGAGCCACCTCACACCTTCACGGCCTGTGCTGCAGCTCTGCGAGGAAGATAAAGACGACTTCAAAAAGCTGCTCTCCTTTTCCCAAAAAACTAGCCCACATGCATGTCCCTTCCAGAAGCTTTTTCAATCAGTTGCCCATGCAGGGTCCATTTAAAGTCCCCTTGCACCATTTCTTCATCATACCAAATATCTGCTGCATTTTGTCTGGGATTTGATGAAGCAGACCCCAGGTTCCTGAATTACAGTGATTTCTTTGCAGTGACTTGAGGCTGTCTCAGCAAAGCTTTTTTTTCAGGGAGACTGAGGAACATCACATTCGCCTGTGGGTGAATCCCTTCAGACTAAAGACTAGTTTCAAGAGTTTTTTCAAATTACTTTCGACTTCTTTGGTTAGATCTTGCAGGAAAGAATCCATGGAAGATCTTATCTGAATCCTGGTATGCAATGACCTTGTTGCTCCGTTTCATCACCAGTTCTGAGGTCACATTATTAGGGATAATACTGGGAATTATAGGATTATCTTAGGCTTCCGGATACATTTTACATTGACTAATTTATCCTGTCTTCCCTTTCATGAGTTTCTGCTATAATATATAAGACAGAGGGTTTATAAGACTCTAAAGGCATTAAGCTTTCACCTAATCACTATTGTTTGAGGTCTTATGGAAACTCAGCCTGATCTGCAGCTGGGTATTACTAGCGTCTGACCCCAGACATGTGATGGTACATTAAAAGTGCTAGTAAAGTATCTGGTTAGCAGATTCATGAAGGGAAAGTTAATGAACTAGTACTATATGTATGCCGCTGTGTGTGTAACATATCTGGCTGCCATGTGTGCCCAGAAGCAGTTCTTTCTCAGAGTATGCTGAAAAGCTCTGTCACCACAAGTCAGGCGCACCCTTGATACTTTACATAAGGCTCCAGAGGAAATTAATGTTGGTTCTTCCAGGTTATATCTTTTATATGATAAAAACCCTACACCAGCTGTATCATATGGAAAACAGATACAGGTCAGAACAGAGACAGGTAACATAATCCACGTGCAACTGATAATTCAAGCACAGGTCTGATGTTCAGCCTGTGACAGAATGATAGATGAGGCCAGGGTCTACCTCCTTAAAACATCCAGTATCAGTGGGAGAAATGAAAGCAGCACAAAAACGTGCAGCCTGATTGTGACTGAAGGCGAGCTGTAAAAAGGGAATAATTGTTATTGGAGGTGACCTTTCAGTTTGTAGTCAAGTCCCTAGTTATTTCAGTGTGCTTTACACTAGGATGTATGTGACCAATCTGCAGGTGTCAAGATTTTCTGTATACCACCAAGCTCTGAATGATTTGGTCCTGAAGACGTAGTGGATATACAACAGCAACACACGTTCTACCCTTGTCAGAGTTGCCAGCCTTATGCACATGACTGAAAGGCACTTGGTTAATAAGATGACTAGATGTTTAATAAACGCCTCGATGAGACACGGAGATAAAAAGCTTGGAGGCCACTCCCATGGTGTTACACCAACACAGAACTGGAATAATGCAGCAGTGCGTCAAACCAAGGATATCCCAATCAACTAGCATGAGGACTCATTTCTTGACACGGTGCACATGAGACTGGTGAGAGCAAAGTGAACCCTGCAGACAGCGTTTTGGGTGAATCGTCCCTTCTACCTTTTAGTTACTCATTTGCAGACCTGTTTTCTGGATAAAGCAAGACGGACTAAGCGTACAGAGACAGCCCGTGTTTTATGGGAACGGAAGAGGTGTGTTTATAGCGAAATCCATCTTGTGCCCAAAATTCAGTGTCAGATTTTTCAGTAATTGTCTGTACTAGTAGCTTGTAAATGCACCCCTTGGATCTTAACTCAAATGGTAAAAATATTCAAGTCTAGCTGTACAGAGTTTGTCACTGTCCACACAAATATTCCTCTTCAGGATCCATCACTTCCCCTGTATCCTAATTTGCTATTTTCCCTATCTCTGGGTTTGTCACATCAGAAGAATTCTTCTTTTAACCTGGTTTCATATCAAAGCATGTTCTATCTTCATAAACATGCAATTTACCACAGAGAGAATGAAGATTTATGACATCTCATCTGCCCAAAACAGGAAATACTGTACCAAGACTGTTCAACGTGCCTGCAACTGCAACGTCACTGCAGCCCATTGTCCCATGACAAGAAAAAGATCTCAGTTACAGAGAAGGTCCCATACTTTGCCAAACACGTAAGTGTTAGGAGTCTAATTTTTGCATGGCTGAACTACTTTGCCAATACAAAACAAAGGCCCTGAACCAGGCCTCCGCTATTTCAAACAAGAAATGAACTGTAGTTCTCAGATACCACAACAAGAAGCACGGTAGAAGTCAGATAACAAAATTTAAATCCCCATTCTGTTGATTTTTGGCTGTTTGCAGTCACCCAGTGCATTACAGCTCGAACCTTCTCCCACGCCCATGACACAAGTAACCCAGCTTGGCAATAAGGACACCGGCGCAGGCAGCATTTGCCTTTCACAAGCTACGGAACCGCCGAGCAGGCAGGTCCTTGGTGCCAAAGCAGAAACCAATTCCTTTTTCTTTCCAATTCCCTTCTCTGCTGAGCAAAGGAAAGGGAAAGGTAGAAACACTCACAAGCAAGACTAACACACCATTTGACTCCATCTTCTCTTTCTTTTCCTGGCTAGCTGTGTGTTCCCACCACAGCCCATTCGGCAGACAAGAGATCGTGTCTGTGGCAGGAGTTCCAGCATCGTATGGTGAGCAGCCCAGGGAACCCGCTTGCCACCTGTTTCACCAAAACTGGCATGGTCTGTGGAAATGAGTCCACCGAGTTAAAGGTGAAGTAAAGGAATCTGAAGGGATCAAGGCTCTCCATATCCACGTTTTTTGAATGGGACATTTCAACTTTTCATTCCTTGCATTCATTTTTTTATTTCAGAAAAAATCTTGTACAAAATGAAAACATACAAAAGATTTTCCCTGCCTCAAATCCGAAAGGAGGACTTTTGAACCTGCTGACAGCCTCAGACACAGACTGTCGATTCAGACTAGTGACAATGCAATTCAGACTCCAGAATTCAAACTAAAAACAATTCATCACATTGATGCCTGGCCTGATGCATGCTTTCCTAGCGCTTAAATGTGACGTCTAGGAATAAAGCGTTCAGCCTCAAAAAGGAAGAGGAAATACGAACGAAACCTCGTGTGGGAATAATCAGTGCTGTTCTTCCCCGCTTAGCAGTCTGAAAATGCTGCTTCAGCTTTGGCTATGATTTCTCAACTTTAGCTGCACTATGACCTCAGATGACCCAGACTGCTATGAATCTGGCCAGTGTACATTTGATCCGAAATATTAAACAACCAGTGTAATTTTCAGTCAGTACGAAATCCAGTCTGACCTAGATGGAAAAGCCCCTACATCCCATTGCTAATCCCGTCGGTTCCATCGAAGCAGTGAGGCCTGTAAGCAAACACAGCACATGGACTTTAAGAAAAGCAGGGTAACAAATGGAGTTTTGCAGAAATCTAAAAATTCAGACTTCAGGAGACTGACTCAAGTAATAACAGTCTCCATATTCTTTAGAAGAATATTTCTCTGTATCGCCCAAATGCTTTCAGACCGTTCTGTGACAGCAAATAGGTTTTATCTTTCTTCAGTGCCTATCTCTCTAGGACCAGACTGGAGCAACAATATATTGAGTATCTCTTACTGGTCTTCTAAAAAGGCACATCTTGCATGAATCTTGCAAGTTAAAAAAAAAAACACAAACTTACAATTTTAAAATATTTTGCTTCAACAAACCAGACATCCTATTTCACATTTTTTTCCCTTAAAATCATGATTCTCAGCCACAGCCACTTCATCAGTATCGAAATAGCTGATTTTCCCACAGTCTCTCCAACAGCCAGACAACAAACCTGCACCAAGATGGTTCAATTTCATTGGAGTCAGCACCTACTGAGCAATGTGGTTTAGGTTTCTTTTAAGCATTCAAGAACATTTTTCATAATAATGCCAGATGGCCTTGCAATCAAAACCTTCGCATTCATCCCTTTACCTCCAAATTTGCTGCTGATAGCATATGGATTTGAATTTTAATACACAATACAGAAGCTGTTTCAGATTCTCTCAAAAATAATAAAACAAATTACCTCTGTAGCAACAAATTTTCCAACTGCATTAACTGTTCTCTGGCTTCCACATACCTTTCCAAGTATTATGTGAAGGAAAGAGAAAAAAGTTGCTTGACTACCACCACAGAAGAAATTGTTCCTTAATTACAAACAGGACACCCTTAAGCCAAGAACTGAAGACAAGGGCAATCTATCTGACCTCTCCCCATCATTTTGCTTTGAAATGTGGGGTAGGCAGAACCAACTGACATGAACAGATTTACTAAGATAAACACCAGTGGCAACTTTTTATATTGAACGCCACTAGGCCTTCTCCAGGACAAAGAATAGGAATGAGAATACTTCTTATGTACTCTTGCAAAACGTACTGTGTATTTAAAGAGAAAATATTTGCTTATCGGTTGTGGCTGTATAATGTCAAACATACGGCAGCTACATGATACTTTAACCTCACCCCCAAGCTACAAGGAAATTGAGTAGATAGTTGGTTTTCTAGTGTCTTTAAAGTAACTAGACATGAAAGGTCAGACTTAGGGAGAACAGTAGATAAGCTGCCCAACAAGGCCAGCAGAGCTGAGGAAACATGCTCATGTGCAATGGATATCCCAATGTTTGCTTAGAAACGTGTCATAAATGTAACATTTAGTGATGGTTTAAAGTACCCCACATGCATAAGTAGTGGAATTTACACAGGAAAGAAAAGGTTATAGAGAGACTGATTCAGAGAGGAGAGAGATGGCTGCGTTAATGCTCTTAGACCAATTTTAATTAACAATATGATCTACTACCATAGCTACTGGTCTTATCATCATGCATCACATTTTCCCATAGATGGCCTCCACTGAGACACCCAGCCTCAGAACAATATCCTGTACATATTTTAGCCACAGTGTATTAGCCCGCTGTGATGACAAAGGGATGAAATGGGGAAAATGTGCCTGGACCTGCCTAGGTTGGACACAGTGTCCTCTGAACTCAACTGAAATAAATTTTCCACAGACTTTAACGTAAGACTCCAGAAGAAACATAAGCACAATTTGAGATGCTTGCTATCAGAATTTGTTACAAATTTGCAATAACTGTTGGAGGGGAATGGTAAGTGTCACAAGTTTGTTTCATGCCAATACAGAATAGTCCAATGTTCTGAAGAAACAGACATAGGGCCCGTTCCTACACACAGGATTTAAAACTCCACTATTCATTGATGGTGCCCAACACATCTAGAAAGTAGGATGTCTTAGAGACAGTAATGAGTCCTCGCCCAGCCACCCACCACCAGCGGATAGGCAGGGTTTTGCAGAGAAAGGGCATCATTCTCCAAGCAGGTGGGTATCTCACAACAGTAGAAATCTCAGCAAAGATGTTGTTGACTAGTTGTGAGCTCCAGAAAATTTTTGTCTGTTCCAGTGGAGGTTTGGTAAGGTAGAATTCAAAGAGAATGTGTTCCCCTCATTAGATTCTTTTTAGAGTGCTGGATCCTGTGCTGGAACTCACACTGCAGAGAGGCTGAAATATTTCCACTGGAGAAGATAAGTATTTTATTTAAAATTTTTCTTTGCAAATGTATAGATATGTGGATATAGGCCTGTCACAAAGTTTTCTTGTGGATAATTACATGACTTCTTTTTAATCCTGTAACATCACTGATAGCTATACATTTGATTTCCAGTGGACGAGACAACTAATATTGCAATTCCAAAATTACAGTTTTCATTCAAACACATCACTCACAGATACCACTATTTTCTTTCTGTCGTTCATGAAATCATAAAACAGTCCCAACACAACACTGTCAAACAAGCTCAGTAGGACTGCATCCATAGCTTCCAGGTCCCTCTGTAGCTGCTCTTTAGCAGCAGCAAACGAAGCAGCACAGGAGTTCAGCTGGACTGCAGAGCTGGAACTCAGCAGCAAAGCAGGCCCTGTCCCCAGCCACACTCCAAAGCTGTCCCGAGACCTTTCCCATGCACCTCCTCAGTGGAGCAACATTCACGGGGACACAGGAACGGGATTCGTGGGACAGAAGCATCATGTGTCTCCTTCCGCCACTAGCCTGAGCCAAAGCCTGCGCTGCACTTCCAGCAAACAATGGCGAATGGATGTTGGAAAATCGCTAAGTTAATGGAGGTGCAAGTGCCAATTTGAATAAACTCTTTTTAATCTGATATTCCCCTATTGTAGACTTGTGATACTGTACTTCGCCTTAATTTTTATGAAATTTTATTTAACTGAAGTTTTGAGCATTCCCCCTGACTTCCATAAGTTTGGGGTTTATTGTACACCAGCCAGTTCCCTCACATCCAGCATACAGTGCCCGTAAATTTCAGGTTAATTAACTCACATCTGGTTTTCCACAAGCACAAATACGAAGTTCTGCAGCCAACTACTATTACTAGCTAAATTGCTTCATGCTCTCACATGTCTGGAGATGAAACCAGTGCATCTTTGATTTTTAAATCTATATTCTTAAAGTCTGATGCCTTGTTAGAAGGCCAAGGGTTATTAATTTCAAGAACAGAAGGTAGAGTTTAATAAATAATGAATAGCAGCTGTTGGAAACAAATCTTTGTAGCCCTGGGACCGTCTTTCCCTATGTTACAATTACACTTTGATTGACCTCAACAATAACTAACAAGCATGCCCAGCTGGATCATAAACCAAGTATATACTATGTCCAGATATGGTGTAAAATTTCACATCAATGAAACACTCACTGTCAGTCTAACTTTGTCCCATCATACGTCAATCAGACTTACAAATAAACTTCTCAGAGCTGGGACACGCGTTTTCCTAGGTAAAAAAAGGTCTTTACTGACAATGAACGCACAGCTTAGGAAAATCATGATGGCTCGGATGACACGGAGACGGCTCTACCTCTGAAGAAAAGCCTTTTGTCATGACAGACGTGTGGGGTTTGTTCACTGTGTGAATATGCTTGGGCTTTAAGCAGGAGAGGCACTTATCCAGGTTGCCTAAAGCAGCTATATCCCCATAGTTGGGAGGCTGAAAGCAGAAAAAGATTGAGTTTGGGCTGATTAAGCATCTGACACATTTTTTCTATGAAAGAATGTGTTGCACTGGGATCTGGTGCTTTCGGGGATCTGTGGGTGGGAGGCCCGTGGAGTTCACTGGGCATTCAGTGCCTCTCTCCTGTGGACGACCACATAGTGCAACACCTAAATTTGGGATCTGTCTAAACAAATGGGAATAAAAATGCAGGGACAAACTGCTTATACAGGCAAAAACTGAAAAATCTGGCTTGTGCTGTTTGGTGGATGCATTACTTGCAGTTTTACATCCTGTCTTATCAGATAGGAACTTTGGTCTATAGCCAAACAATATTAGGGATGAGCCACTGGTGAATAAAATACTCCAGCCTTGGGATTTATATAAACTCTCAGCTTTCTAATGCCTTATCCTCCCTCTCCTGACAGTTCCAAGCAAAACAAACCGAGAAGCAACAGATCTTTCTCTCACCAAGTCACTGGATTCCTCCTAGGATTCCCATTTAAAACAGCTATGTGTTATTATTTATATTATTATTTCTACTGCTAAACACAACAAATTCATTTGTCACTGTTTCCTCCTGTTCATGGACTATCCTACCACAAACCCCAAAACATTTTTACAGGCACTTCCTTAAAGGACATAGCACAGCCATGCAAAATTACTTAGATACCCATATATCCCAGGTTTAGTTTTCCAGCTTTAATTTCCTTGATGCGCCCTGTGAGACCACATCCTGGCACCTCACATCACCTGCACGGAACAAGAGACGGCTCAGCTTGCAAGCTGTGTGTGTTCGGCACTGCAAAACTGTAACTGCACATCCTACCCCTCTCCATCAGAAATCAAGGTCAAGCGCATCCCATCCCTTTTGCAGATTCCCCTCTTCTGCACCTCGTTTAATGAGCTGAGAATAAAACAGATTGCATGACAAACATCAACAGAGATTTTGCCTCCCCTTCTACTATTGCCCGTGTTTGCTTTGTTTCCTCCAGCTGACATTTCTGCTCTATAATGGCACATCACTGATCTCCAGTCTTAAAGAGAAGTCCTGTTATCAGGGTTTCCTGATCTCCTCCATCTTAACAGATTCTTACCTGATCTCAAAAGTTTTGCTCAGGGTAATAAACCCTAGTATCAGGAAATGAGTTGTACACTCCCACTGATTTCCGTGGAATCAGAAATGTAATTAATTAAAATGCAGTTGGCAATGCCTCGGTTCCAGCTACATGATTGCAGATATAAGCTGTAGTTATGGTATCATTAAAAAAAAAATATACTGTTCTTTCTAGATTAATGAGGAAGGAAAAAAACCCCACTCACCAGCAGGTAAAATTACACACCACCACCACCAGCAGTATAAAGCAAACCCCGAGTACCTCACACCACGCCCTACCAGGCCATCAGGAAGACGAGCCGAGCTTACAGCACACATTAACTTTTGACAGAGCCCAGCCCAGGTGGATGGATTTGGGAAGGGAATTCCAAAGCCAAGGTCAAGTGTCTCTGGCTGATCCCAGGTACAAGTGCTGTGCTGCAGGAAGGGAAGCAGCCTCCTGGGTACCCATTTGGAGCTTTATAGGTTCAAGCAAACACCTTGAATTCTGCCCAGGAACTTATTAACAATCAGCAGAGCTGATCTAAAGTGTTCTTGGCATGCAGCTCCACATTGTGCACCAGCTCCAGTTTCCAAGGGTCTCAGCACACAGCCCCATACGGAGTGCATGGCAATAACATAATACAGCGTCGAGGCGTCAAAGGCATGGATAACTGTGACAAGGTTTCTCCGCCGGACATAAAAGGCCCATTTTTCTTAATAGCAACATAGGGGGGAAAAGACACGGATATTTTGCCAAAGTTGTATCTCAAAGTGTTTTTATGCCCTGGACACCACTAATCTTGCAGGCCTTATAAAAGTTCGGTTACAGACCTGCTCTGTGTTTTAAGAATCTCCTCACTTCACCCTGATGAAATTAATAAAGTTACTTAGGTGTGAAAGCAGCGTGGGAGGTCACATCAGCCCCAAAACTCCTCAGGTGTGAAGATTAGCTAGGGTACACTGGAGAAACGTCAGTGGACAAAACATCTGCCTTTTGTTCTCCACAGAGCTAATTCCTGCCATGCCCCACTGAAGGTTTACGGAGGTCAGTCCACTTCTCCCCATTCTCAATTCAGACCTGAGCTGTACGGAGTAGTATCTTTTGGAAAACCTATTTAAAATCATATATAGTTGAGCTGATTTTCTCCACATTTCTTCTTTTGATACTTACTTTCTGACTGCAACTACATAAACAATTCAAATCACTTTAGGACTGGAGAAGAATCTAACATTATACTTCACTTTGCTCTAACAGACTTGCTGGACCAAAAGCAGAAATAAACAAAAACTGTAGAGTAGATTCCTACACACGTAAAGGCAATCTGAGTCTCAGACAGCCCAGGTACAAGCGTCCAGCACAAAGCTGGAAACACAAGGTGTGTGCCAGAGCAATCGCCTGTGTTATCGATTTACGAGCAATAAAATACGCAGTAGGGATGCAAATTATTCTAGACCAAACTAGCCAAGGAACTACAGCTACTAGATGCACATAGTATTATTTTAGTTGCTTGTCCACTCTGGAAAACTTTAAAAATTTCCTCTTTAAGAGTTCTACGTAACTAGGGGGCTATGTGCTGAATTACCAAGAACGCAGCAGGGTGTCTGCAGTGCAGTGTCTTCTTCAGAAGTGATGAGTCAACAACACAAGGCTCCCAGCCAAAGTAGCAAAGCTAGCTAGAAAACTAGACATCAAAAGACCACTTCAGTTAAAAAGCTTTCTAAGAGAAAGAGGTCACAGAAGCTATCTAGGGAGACAGACTGACAGAAAGAGCGAGTGAAAGATTATGGAGTGGGAAAGCTTTCTCCTCCACGATACTACAAACAGCAAGCATTAAGGAAAATTCAAGCAGTCTGGTACCTTGTGGGGGGGGGGGGGAAAGGAAAAAAAAAAAAGACTTCTTTCTGAAGCAAAAGAATTTTAAAGTAAACATATCTTTAAAAATTTACCTTTACTTTAAGATCATTTACTTCATACTATTTAGCTAGAAGAGAACTCCAGGTCACCCCCCTCCTCTTGGAAGGAAGAAAAATGAAGGACCAGAGTTTGAATCGTTCCCACAGAAATGGTTGCACTTAGAGCCAGATACACAACAAGAAGATGATGTGAAAGTCAGAAAACTATGTGATTAGGGGGCTTTCCCACATCTTTTCCCTTACCTGGGAAGGTATACAAGTTGGATCCCATCTTCAAGCCCTCATTTTCTCTGAATTTTCAAAGAGAAATTC
Organism: Opisthocomus hoazin; assembly: GCF_030867145.1. Taxonomy (NCBI): domain Eukaryota; kingdom Metazoa; phylum Chordata; class Aves; order Opisthocomiformes; family Opisthocomidae; genus Opisthocomus; species Opisthocomus hoazin. The sequence continues at coordinate 25,711,697 of NC_134415.1, forward strand.
TAGACTACAGAGGACTGTGAAACAAGCGTGCGCAATGCAAATCCTGAAGGATACCAGTCATTGCTATGCAACCGCTCTAGAAAATGACCATGTGTCCAACTCAGAACTGGTGATTTTGAACAGTATCCATCACATTGACAAGCTCCCAGGGTCTCAGCTTGGAGTCTCTGGTGGAAGTGGAATGGGAACAGAGACCCTCCCACAAAACAGCATGATTACAAGATATTTTAGCAATGGTATCATGCTTCATATGGTATAAACATTGCTCCAGGCAGCTAACCTGCAGACAGAAGTTCCTTAAAAAGGTGAACGCTCAGGTTTTACTAAAGTGAGCTCCAACTACTACGAAGATTATGGCAAAGCCACTGAAAAAACTTATTAGAGCCTATCATCATCCACTCTCAAAATCTCTGCACAGAGGTGACGATTTCTTTAGGGTTTCACTCTAATAGAGACAAATAATTTTAGATATTATCTGAACACCCAGAGAATATAAAAAGGTAAAGTTTTTCTCATGTTGCTGTTCATCACCTGAGCAGAATAGCGACAGATATTAGAAAAGAAGAGGTGCCTACATACATCACAACCAAACCTTCCAAAACATCCACGGAATTTACATGATGTACATCTACAAATCTGAACATCTCTATCTTAAGATTTATGCCACTCCTATTGTGACAGGCGAGTACTTGTTCCTAAGTCTATTATTACTTTTGGTTCTATTGAGTAAGAAAGATGCCTCGCCTTTGTCAACAATATTGAGACAATCCAAACATAAAATTTCTATCCTAGACATCTTAATGTGTCTTGTATGCTGTACCAATTCTACCAGCACATACTCTACGGCCATTGTAGGAAGAAAACATACCACTATTTGGATTTGATTTGGCAAGACTGAAAATAAATTTTAAAAGTATTATGGAGCTTAACCAGTCACATAGCACTGGCATCCAGAAACACTGATCCCAACAAAGAGAAAAGTTTCCATTTGGCAAAGAATAATTCCCTGCATCAAACCCTGTTGAGATGCACCTTACAGATACAGCCACAGTAAAAATGCACATGATATTCATTTGTAATTATAGCTCCACTTCAGAAGGACCTTGATTTTAATTGTGACTGACAGAAGCCCAAAACGGTGAGGTGTAAGAAATACTTGCCATAAAGTTGAAATCTTTCCTGCACCGACAGTCATGTCAGTTATGTCACCAGTTCAGACTTCGCTGACTGTTCAGGCACCAAACCAAAATAGGCTCTTCTTTTGCTGAGACATTAAGTAACCCATCTTGAAAGTATCAAAAGACAACATACACAATTTGAGGAGGGGTTTTCCAGTATTCATGGACTTACCTAAAATAAGGCCCATTTACTCTGGTCACTAGAAAAAATAAACAAATGCAGGAAATGCTACATCATATTACAGGAACACCTTGAAAGAGTTCTTTAGAGAAAAAAATCCAAAACTCCTACCAAATACCTCCACATTAAAAGAAAACAGAGGTCAGATGTGAATCTAAAGAAGAGCAAGTTAATAAAGTATCCTCCTCCAAGATTCCAAGAGAAGAAAAACAGAAGGGGGTGTTAAATCTTTGAATAAATCTCCAGTAAAGACAGCCAGAAATGATGCTGCCTTCAGCCACATGAAAGAGAATAGAAGGATTTCTCTTCTTAAATTAGTCTTTATTGTCTGCTTCATAAATCGTGATCACATGTGGTATTTATTACAATGAAATTTTATTGTTGCTATAGCCCTCTAGCATGCATTTGGTGCTTTGTGTTTATTTTAAAAACAAAAATGTCAAGAATTCCTTCAGTTCTGTGACTGAAATTTTATGGCTGTGCACATGGCAGAGGGTTACGGTGACAGCCAAGCAGCCTGCATAAAATATCATATGCACATTTTTAAGTTCAGATTCAATGCAGTAGAAAATGGTCTAGACTTGTTATCCCATCTCTCCATTTCATCCTCACACAGATATCTTTTTATAGGCAGGATGGGAATTGAAGTCTAACATGATTCTTTGAGCCTGTGTAATTTCAGGACTTGCACTCCTTGTTCTGAAGCCCACCAGAACCATCCCATTAGGCACAATTACTTAAGCCTTTCTACAACTGACCAAACCCTTCACAAACTTGCTAAACAGGCAAAGCCAATTCATGGATTGACACAAATTCACCTCCCCACTGAGGCCATGAATCACCATGTATATAAAACTAAAGAGAGACACTGATATGACTGAGGATAAACACATTCCTTGCTTTTTTTTTTCCAGTTAGAAACTGACCCACATTTGGTTTGAATTAAAGATTCATCGCACTGAAACAAATAACTAAATGGAAAGATATGAGTCCCTTTGAAGAGCGTGCAAATCAAATTTGGGTGATAATTAGCAGCAGACAATTGAAACCTACTGTTTATTTGCACAAAACCCGATGTTACTGAAACGCCGCTTGAATTCAGGCACACTGAGAACCAAGTGAGAGCGTTTTCAGGAAATAATTTCACTGTTTAATACCTGAGGTAGAAGGAACCATGCTTTTAACAAAATGAGACAGATGTACCTGTGCTCAGACCCTTCATTCCAGCTACTATCCCCTACTGCACAGTTACTGCGCTTTCAAGACTTTGTATGCTGTAATTTTTTTTTTCCCCAGAATACTCCTCTCTTGGGAAAGTGATGCATAGGGATGCCATAATTGGAAAGGAGAATAAGCTACTCACAGTCGAATTATAATGAAGTATTACCTCCTAAGTCTGCCTAACTTGGTCCCTGTTTGTTTAACTGAGTTTGCCAGGGAGCATAAATACACATGTCATCAGCTGCACGTTTGGCAAAGCAAGCAGTTTCTTCTCGGGATGTGTTTGGCCTCAGCATAAGAGGAAGCACAATTCTGCAGCACAAGTGAAGATGAGAAAAATTGCTCTCCAGCACAGAGCAGGCGAGAGTAGCAACTCCCACAAGATAGATTTGGCCAGAGCATTGAAGTGAAATTTTGGTGTATTTTTCACTTCACCACATAGATTTTTTTTTTTTTCCAGTCAGCCTGAGTCACCAGCAAATAAAAGAAGGCCTCAATAAAGATTTTAAAGAGATTAGAAATTACAGCATCCCTACAGTGACGAAGGGAACTAGCAATCAGGATAATGAACTACACAGGGAAAAAAACGCTGTTGCGAGCTTTAAGGCACAGACCTTCCTGTATCAGGAGACTGGTCCCAGTTTGAGCTACTAAGGCCATCACTCCAAAAGAAGGAGACAGCGTTCATTTCATGCTCACTTTTGCCTGCTGGAGTTCTGAACTGCACCAGTAAAATCTGATTCCTATAGTTCATTATTGCCTGGTTTTACATCAGTCGTCCATGGCAACAGGGATGGAGGGATGGACATTAGCACGGCAGAGAAGGCAACACCTCTCCCATCCAGGTCACCAGCAGCGGAGCGAGCGCAGCACCCCAGGTCACGCGTGCCGGAGGCCGCGGGGCGTTTGTAAGAAGCACCAATGGCACCTACTGAGCGGCACTGCTGCTGTTCCCAGCCCTGGGCACAGACCAGCAAAGAGCCGTACCCCACCGAGGAGAGCCAGGACCAGACCAACAGCCTGGTCCTCGCTCCAGCCCGACCCTGTAGGGAAGCCATCAGAGCTTTCTCTGCAGCTCCCCATTGGGTTTCGCTCTGAACTTGCGGTTGCTGGAGAATTTGAGGCAGCCCCTCCCCTTCTCACCCAGACAGAACACAGCATGAAGCTCTCAGGCAGCTGCTGTCCTATCTTGCTAAACGTGACCTACCTCCCATGCAGGTACTGACCAATTTGAGTCCTGGATCAATAATAAAATCGCAAATACATATTCTTTCAGGTCTCTGGAGGTAAGTTTTGCCTCTTCCAGGACAGATGACTTGCATAATTTAGCACAGCTCCAGAGATCAGGTATCTCTGCCCAAGGTTATGTTCTTCAGGATAAACACATTTTTCTTCAAGTAGTTTGGAGGATGCTCCCGTATACTTATCCCTCCACCCAGAGAAAGCATATTACTATTAAATTTCTGTATTACCGAAGCAGAATGATTTCTGTTAATATGAATGATTTCTAGTAATGATAACTACAGTCACCTGAATTTTAAGCCTCTAGAGAGTAATTGGGGCTTGGTCATCTGATTGATTTACCACGCTAACAGAGTGCCACTAACAGAGTCCTCAGTAACAAAATACATTTTTTACCTGTCACAGGAGCTAGCGAAGCTTGACTCCTGTAAACCTCTTTCAGTAAAGTTTATGTTAACATTATTTAGTTTCTCACAAGCTAACATACGCAAAGGAAGAGAGACCAAACCTTATCTGAAATACAGATCACATATACAAGCTGTTGGAAATTTCAAAGTCCTGGCTATGAGCTAGATGAGTTACTGTCATAAGTACATCAATCAGAAGCAAGAAGAAATTATGACCCTAACTAGCAAAGCTACACTGGAAGAAGCCCTAGTGTATTTTGGCAAAAATAAATATTGTTGTTTATTTCCTTTAACGAACTGGCACAAGTAATACCAGTAGAGGGGGGGAGGAAAAAAAAAAAAAAAAATCAACGAAATCAACCGTCTGCCCTTGCCCCTAGAAAACACAAGCTTTGGGACATTGTAGGATACATTCCTTTGTACATTTAAGAACAGGTTCACTGACATTTTCCCTGATGGCACACCGTTTATCCAGTCTGCACTTTCCTCACCTCCCACTTCTTTCTAACCTCACGCTGCAGATTCTTCATTTATGGCAACACAATCTTTGTGTGAATGCAGAGACAAACAGCTTGCAGAAAATGTCTGGGATAAAGGGAAGCAAAACAACCTTTTGTGTAAGCTCATAACCGCAACCTTAGATAAACTTCTGCCAAGAATGGTATAGGCATAGAGGATCACAAATCGAGGATGAAATGGCTCCTCAAAACCCATTTCCAGCCTTCTTTCCAAGCAATTTACTGTTTCATTCTTCAGTTCTACTCTTGTGTTGACTTCTTGTAAATCACCTTAATAACATTCCATTCCAGTGGCTTTTTATCTTGACACAATCAAGGCAGCCCTGAAAAACTGGGAAACAACCTTAGCACCACTGCCAACACACTTTAACACCTTGAAAAATAACACACATGATCTGCCATAAGATGACCAGCTAAAACAGAAGCAGTGTTGTGTTGTGTGCCTATGAGTATTCACAGAGATTTTTTTTTTTTTTTTAACGGAAATTAACTGAATTGAATTTTAAAACTAACCAATATTTTCTGGGTTTGGCTGACCTGTTTCATCACAGGCAAAAATAGAAATCAGTCAGATGCTAGGGCTTAAGACAAGAAAAGGAAATTGCAGATTACACGGGGTTTGATTTTTAGGCGCTGCAAAGACTGAAGACACGGGACTCTGAGACACACAAGCTTGGGGCTAACTGTGCAAGGTAAGCCCTTCTAAATTCCACCACAGCCACCAGAAAACCTGAAGTGCTCTTCACAAAGTCAGAGCCCTCAGCAGAAACCCAGTATAAATTACAATATTTTCATGACGGACACTAGCTGTTATTTTTCCTACTTGTATTTTATCCACAAAGAACACCAATTTTATAGTGAAACTGACCTCTAGGAGCAAACACACTGCAGCGCACCGAATCTCAGAGAACCAGGTTTATCTGCCAGCCCGGCCATTACCTTGCTGTACGGCCACAGACAGGCATTGCACAGATGTGGGACTAAGCTTCTTCAATGGAAAAGCAGACGTGATCCCGTCAGCATCCTTCATGACACCTTCACAACCTCCTGATATATCATAATATTGAAATCCCCGTTAATGCTTTCAAATGGAGCAAAGCATCAAGCAGCCTTCAGAGCCTGTTCTCGCAGCCTGCCCCAGGCAGCCCAACAGGCTGGGCGGTGGGAGAGAAGGGGAGCGGAACCCCCGTACAGCCGCCCCGCAGACGCTTCCCCACGCCGGAGCCTGCACCCCGGCACACGCCGAAGCATAAGCTGCTTCCTCCACCTCGTGGAGAATCATAAAACTGATGTGCAAACTGCAGTCACCAAGAACTGATAAAATGCAGACATTTTAAACCCAGAGAAATACCCCTTCCCCAGCCCAGAATGCTCCAGAATTTTTGGAAATAGTTTCCTGTTCCACCTGATCTATCATAAGCAGTTAAAACCCCGTTTTTGTTTTATTAGTATAGAACATCATTAAATTTACAAAAGATTCAGAGAAGCAGCTTAGAGACCACTGCTGAGAAGCGGTCAGATATAAAGTACTTTCAAAGCTGTAACTCTTGCAAATTGTTTTCTCACTAAAAAGTGCAGAGTCTCCTCAATCAGGGTAGGTTTTTTAATCTCCCTGTGCTTTAGGTTTCGAAACATTGTACTACTAAATTCCATTGCTGTCACACAAGGCAATGAGCACTGTTCTGTTAGTATTCTGGAACAGCTGTATTCTTACTAGAAATTTTTTGACCTCACCTGATGCTTATCTCCACTTTATTACATGGAGGTATCCAAGTCAACTCCTCTTGTGTCAGCCACTATTTTGTTAAGTTCCCTTTTACCTGATTTCGTACATTTTTTTAATTTCCTCTCTCAACTTCCTCTCTTTTTGCCATAGTTTTTTGGGGCATAACAGAAATTAACCCTTTATTCAAATTAGTTTTAATTGCAGTATTACCAGCTTTTCCTGGCTTATTCCTGCTTCCACAGCCTCAGATTTTGTTTGCTCTTTGACCACCCACTTACCTTAAAAAGATATTTTCATTAAAGCCTCCATATTGACACACATCCCAACCCAAAGTATGGTACCACACAGCTGAACTAACCGAATGTATTAACTGGGTGTTAATTGCATAGCAAGCAGCAGTGAAGTTAGGTTTTAAAATCAACACTCCATTAAGACAGCTGGGAGAAATTCACACTGTGCAGCACTATTGTGTCTGGCTGCTTACAGAATCTATACACAATTTCTTTCTGAAAAGTAGGCAAAACACACAAAAAAGTGGGTCTGGAGAGCAAATTTTAGCTCTTGTGCAGATTCTAGTGTTTACTTGCCCCCAATTCCTTCTTCCTTCTCTTGGGAAAATAAAGCTTAATAAAAAACACTCCCAAATACTCGTTACCCAGAGGTGCAAGTGATTTAAGCCTAAACCCGCTCACCTGGCTGAGGGCGAAGGAGGCCAGGCCCCTGCAGCAGGCCCAGCGCAGTCAGGCGTCCCAACTACTACGGCAGGCGCTGACATGGGCACCGGCCCGGCACCACACGCCCCTGCGCTGGGGACCCTCACCCTGGAAGGTCCGTGCGTTCCCACATGCACAAGAAGGAACAGGAGCGTACAGTCTTGAACACAATTTTTTGCAAGAATCTGTACCAAAACTACATGCAACTGCAAATAGCTGCTACCAATTACCCGGGCTAGCGAACGCCCTCCCCACCCCCCTTCCGGGCAGCGGCTCGCTGATCGGATTTACCCCTTTCCCTGCTGCGGCTGCTAAGTGCCTAGCCAGCTGGATGGCAGATCGCTCTGTGGCTCAATCCATTACCGCACAAAAGCACTAAATAGATAATAAATTTTAATCACAAAGACTGATCTCAAGGTGCAGAAAAAGCAGCGGCTCAAATGTCTGAACAAGGACCTTCTCGGCTTGCCATCTGTGCTCAGAGAGCAGTTGCCAGCGCCGCTTTCACCATGAGCTGAAGAAAGAGATCAAGAGTTATTCTCAAGGGGGAAGCTGGCAGCTACCGCAGTAGCAGATGATAACTGACAGAGACTGTGGATGAGGACGGACATTGGATATTTTTAATGGAGAGAACAGGCAAGGCTTGTTAAAACAAAGAGCATTCACTCCATCCAGTGAACACTTTATGACTGCCTGGAGTTACGAGCTATAGCATACAGCAGACTCCCCAGCAGAGGGTAAGTTGCTGTGGTGTTTGGGAAATGCTGAAGAGCCAGCTCTGCTAAAGCTGACGCCCCGTTTATTGTCAGCTGCTCTTCTGGCTTTACAAAGACTGGCACTGGGAGTACCCAGGGATCCAGAAGATTGGTGCTTCCTTCCCAGCAGAGTCCATCGTCAACTCTTAGCGGAGGCCAAGGAAGCGGGAATCGATGCTATGCATTTTGCTAGCGGACAGACTCTGACCTGGGACGTGGAGATGTTGTTCAGATGGGGCTTGGGCCTCATTAGGCTTGGTGTAACTTTAGATAGCACGCAGACAAGCCTTTAGACAGACCTGACTAGAGTACAAGGTCCCCGTGCTGCCCTGCGCACTCAGACAGGCATCCTTAGCAGTCATGTGATTAAAAATCTGCTTGACAGCCACGGACAATTGCGGGTCCGAAAGGTCAGAATGTGGGGAGTGTGTAAGCACGTGAACGCACTGTATGGCACGTGCACAGGGCAGTGCTAACATGTTCTCAGCACTTAATCCACAAGACCATAAAAATTAAAAATATACTCCCTTCAGCAGGATAAATAACCATACAGGCACCTGTAATTCTGCTTTTTCTAAAATACTCAGCATTTAACTGGTAATAACCTTTTAATGTGTTTCTGATGATATATTCTCTTTCTAGGTCATGAAGAACTGAAAGCAATGTATTTTTCAGTACAGCCCATCACTTGTGTGACCCCAAAAAGTTCAATTCAAAACTGCAGCCAGTGAAACCAAAGTTGCATTTAGTACTGCACACTTAAATAACCTTTCTTCACAATTTTTCCTAAAAATTATTGGCACAGTCACAGAATGGTTGAGGTTGAAAGGGACCATTGTAGGTTATCTTGTCCAAAGCCCCTGCTCAAGCAGGGTCATCTAGAGCTGGCTATCCAGGACGCTGTCCAGATGACACAGCACTGCAACATTTCTAAGTTACTGCTCAACATCTATTTAGTCAATCACTGCATCAGATGTTTCTTAGATTGCCTTATTTCCTCATTACAGGCCTATATTTCGTAGTTGATGCTTTTGCTGGAGGAAAAGCATGCAAGTATTATTTCAGTTCCCTCAGAGACTTCAGGCTGCATCACTACAAAGAGAGGAATAACTACCCTGCATACAAAAAGAAAATAATTGAAGTAGAAAAAATGCGCACGCAAAGGACTAACTGACCTGATGTTGCATAGGGGAAAATAATATCTGGGGACAAAATGTGCTCAAAATGAGATGTTGTTGCACCCATGTAACTTTAAAACTTCCCCTCATTACTCAAAGCCCACCAGAACCATCCCATTAGGCACAATTATTTAGGCCCTTCTACAACTGACCAAACCCTTCACAAACTTGCCTAGCAGGCAAAGCCAATTCATGGATTGACACAAATTCACCTCCCCACTGAGGCCATGAATCACCATGTATATAAAACTAGAGAGCGCCACTGATATGACTGAGGATAAACACATTCCTCGCTTTTTTTTTTTCCAGTTCTAAATTGACCCACATTTGGTTTGAATTAAAGATTCATCGCACTGAAACAAACAACTAAATGGAAAGATATGAGTTCCTTTGAAGAGCGTGTAAATCAAATTTGGGTGATAATTAGCAGCAGACAATTGAAACCTACTGTTTATTTGCACAGAACCCAAAGTTACTTAACTACCCCTGGAATGGACACACACACACAGAGCTGAGTATTCTGCTTTCCACCCTCCCTTTTCTTTTTTTAAACCTGTTACAGAAGACTAAGTCAACTCACCGATGCCAAATCTCATGCAGTCTTGTTAAGTAAAGGAGTGGAAGCAAGGAGCAAGCAAAAATCCTCATTTTTTGCTGTTCTAAACAACAACAGACCTTTAACAATTTAAGTCTGCTCCTTCTCTTTCTCTCCATACATAAAACTGGATTTCAAGTCAAATATTGCTTTTGGATTGCAGCACAGACAAACAGAAATATATTTGCCTACAATGTTTTGAGTTTCCTTTAACTTGGTCTCACCATTCATGGCATGGTGAACTCCAACTTACACTTTCGCATTCTTTCCATGCCTGGACCCTGGTATCATAGTTGTAGCCATAAAACTGCTATTAGCACCTTCAGGTCTGAAAGAGCACAGCAGACGAAAAAAATAAAATAAAATCAAATTTCCAGTCTTCACTGTCATCAGTAATCTTGCCCTGGTATCTAGATTAGTATTTATTTCTACTAAGCTAGCCAGGTAAGAAAGAAAATACCTCACCCTGCTCAGGGTAGATGCTAAACACATCTCCACACGAACAGCAAATTGGGTCTCCTAGCTGAAGAGTTTACACACTAAAGACATAAAACCGAATTCCCAAAAGAGTTATTATATCTCTTTTAAGGAAATGGGAGTACAGATAAACAGTTACGATTATTTGTAGGATCCTGCTTGATGACAATGGCTCCAAAGCAAACGAGGCAGTCTCTGACAGAACGCTGCTGCAGAAACAGGTCAAAGCGACTTCAGGCTAGAAGTACCCGAGAATGCTTATTTACATAGGGGCTTCAAATTTGACTGCCAAAGGATAAAACAACAACAACAAAAAAACAGAGCAGGGTAGCAATTCTCTTTTGGCTTTGACAAATCAAATGTGTTGCAATTCAAGTTCATAAAAGGCACGTCTTCAGCTCCTGGGGAAATAAGTTTTAACTCTCAGATTGGCTGTCACAGAATTAAAACTGTCCTCCTTAATAAGCAGCAGTAACATAATGCATTCTCATGAATTGAATACTAATTATTACAGGTGTCAAAGTTGTATACATTTTGACTAAAAACTCAAAATCTACTATTTTCTATCAAGAGGGAAAATCTCACTTGAGAAAAAAAAGCATCATAGTAGCAAATAGACTCCACCCTTCCTTACCTCTTGGTAAGGAATATGTTGCCAACGATGCCCATTCAGTATCATTAAAACACTTCGCCAATTCCACAATATTTTGGAGTTTACTCACAATTTTTAGTAATGTTCTTGCCCAACTGAAAATCAGACCTTGCATACTAGCTGTTTCACAACCAGCTTTCAAACCATGTGTCGAGCCCATCCTTGCAACAGTAAGACATGCAAATCTACATCCAAGCAGAACATTCACTATGTTGTTAAATTCACTCTTCACCCAGTATCATTCAGATATTTTCAGAGGTGCAAGGGGAAAAAAAAAGACAGCACACTGAGTATTTCTTTAAAACGCAGATTATGTTATCTAATACAGATATGGATACAGCCCTGTGCAGCTTCCTGTGTAACACATCCCCTGTTTTTAAAATCAAGTTTAGTCATTCAAATCTCAATGTCCCCACAAAATCCACCCTCCCCACACACCTACCTGCCTTTCTGCTCTTCTCTTCCAAACCCTGGAGCCTCATCTCCTTCAGCTTCATCTGAATTTCTTTCTCTGTACACAAAGGTTTCAGAGTCCCCGTTCCTAAGTACTCGGCATCCAACCCTTCACAGGTACAGCAGACTGGTCTGTTACTGGCCCCTGATAATAGCGGCCTTCCAAACCCCCTATTCCCCAACTAATTTTACCTTGAAAGAAATGTGAAATTGAATTTTTAACCTGAGTAATATTAACCACATGCATTTTTATTCTGTTTGCCATTTATCAGCCTCAGGCACACCTAGCAAGAGCAGGCTGTGAAATGAACTGCAGCAGGTTTCCAACAGTGTCACTCTGCTGCTGCTGCTCACTTCAAGGATATGCACCACACACACATCAACCACAGTACGGCTGAAAAAAAAAGATCTTAAAACATCTGTTAGATAATTGAAATATAGTTTCAGCGTACTATTGCACTTTGGAATGAGACTTTGGAAGGAGATGCTCTAATCCGAGATTCTGAAATCAGCTTCAAACTGAAATTTAAGTTCTTCAAATTCAGTAATAGTGCAGTAATATTCTTGTTTACGTCACTTAAAGTACTCTATAGAGAACAAAACGGACATTTACATACATGTTTTGTCAGTGCTGGCCCAGTGGCTGAATGCTGCAGTGTAAGAAAAGCATCTGAATACCTTTATTTGTAATTTTAGCCCCTCAAGTTCCAACAACAATCACTGAAGCTAAATCAGGCCGGATTTACTTTAACCTAGTTTTTCTGTATGCAAACCAGCACATTCTGCATGCAGCTTCCTCAAAGCCTATTAGATGCCTGACTTGTCAGCCAATGGAATTCACTCAGAAAAATAATAGCAAAATTTGTGATCACAGCTTTAGAAGTTATATGAGAATTTTAATAAACAAACACCTTTTTCCAGTGTCTTTTATGTGCCATCTGATAATTTCAAAAAGCTGTCAGTTTTGAGTGTCTCTGAAGCAATTCCCAAAGCTTGAAGTCGATAAGAACCCAACTGCCGAGACACAGCTGAGGAATGACATGTGCTACTTTAACGATTTCCACCTTGTACTTCTCCAATTAAACTTCACAATTTGTAATTTCTGAATTTAATTTCAGATGATGAACTTTAGTTTTGATCACAATAATCCAGACAGGATTTTAGCCTCATATAAATGTCAACTATTTATGCTCATTTTTATAATTCCACATTTATCTGATGCTAACTACTTGCAATGATCTCTCACCACAACTTGCGCGTGGTTTCACATCTCAGTACAAACTTTTGGAGACAAAGTTCACAGGAGAGAGTAAAGCTTTGTATTTTCAGAACTGCACAGAAATTAAGTGTATAATGTTTAGAGGAAAAAATTAGCAGCCTTCTTATATGAAAACATTTTATTCAATCACCACCCTAAGTAACGCCATTAATTATGTAATGCTACCTACCTAAATGCCGAGATGGCCATCGCTGTAGAATCTGAGAGTCCTTGCATCACCTTCCACCCAAGAATATTGTATCAATTAAATCTCATGCTTTTTTCATTTTTTTTAATAAAAATAATCCTTAATTGAAAATCATCTTTCCACTGATTCAACAGATTGCGGATCAGGCCCTACACGCCAGGTGTCTAAGAAGGAATGTCAGAGTTAGGTCTACACTGCTTCCACCTCAGTGGTGTGCAGACAGTGGAGCTCTATCAGGACAAGCCTGTTTTGGCAAATTAATTAGAATGAAACATCACTATCTTCACAAGTTGTAGTAAACCCATGGCAGTAAGGAACTTGTATAGCCAAGAGTTCAGGATAATTTTGAAAATTTGGCCTCTGGTACACCTGCACTATGTAATGAAGCGCTATGTAGACACAAAAGCTAACCAAAACATTAACAGCTGTCTGGATGGACCGGCATTGACTAACCAACCTTGCTACCCCCTTCAAAGCACTGAATTCTAAAATTGCGGAAGTTTCATTAATATAGTTGCAACAATTTACCTCAAATGAGAACACCTCATTTGACTTGGTAGTGTTAGGTTAATGGCTGGACTCCATGATCTTAAGGGTATTTTCCAACCTACATAATTCTGATATCCTTTTCAAGAAAAAAAAGAAAAAACAATTGCACGAAATTTCTCAAAGAAATCCTGCAGTGCAAAAGCAGCCATGAAGACTGAGCGCTACAGTACAGAAGGCTAATCATCTGCAGAAGCTATGGCACCCACCTAAACAAAAGCTGCGTGTGTGAGGCCAAGCGAAGACTACACTACAGAAGAGCCTTAAATTCCGATTTAGCTTCTTCCTCCGTTTGTAAGAGATTTTTCTCCACAAAACTGTACGATACCAAGTCTAGAAAAAAACGAAGCAGGGTTTTATGCTCAGCACACAACAGGGTAACTTTATAGGTTTTTGCTTTTACACCAAAAATACTGGGTCAGCTGGACACCGTGTGTTTTTAGCTTTTTCTTCCCTAGTACAGCAAGCTTGCTCAAGTTTGCTTGGTGTTTACCTATTAAAACTAGTTATCAAGATACATTTTTTTCAATTGCCAGTACAATGACTACTTGCAAGACTCCTAGCACAGAAAGACAAATGCCGATCCATAAATTATACACAAGTAATTGAGTATACCCACCACTACTGCAATCTGCAATCTGTGTACAGTGTATTGTATCTGTGCACCAGAGCTGCTGCAGTTCACATCTTCACCGGAACTTATTTTCTGCAATGACTTTCTTTAACCAAAGTGACAGGTGACCCCCCAGTCATGAAGACAATTTCTTGCATATCTTGAAGCTGTCTGACAAACACAGCATTGTGAAAACTCCAAGAAAAACTGTGTACAATTCTAAAGGAAAAAAATCAAAGGCTTATAAAGAAAAGACTTCCTGAAGAAGAAAGGAACTTCTCTAAGGTTCAAAATGACTTACATACCTTTCCTTGTGCCAAGCTTATTCTGGCAATTTTTTTTTCTTTATATGGATCCTCAAAATGAAAGATGTTCTGACTTTCTTAAATAAGCTACGCATTAACATACATGCCCAAATCTTCAGAAATTCTGCCCTGAATGTTGGAATACATGTAACAAACCCCAACATAAAATGCTTTTGAAAGGCAATTTAAAAAAAAAAAAACAAACACACAACACACACATCATGTTCTTGTAACAAAAAGATATTCTAAATTCAAGACAGCTGCACGGTCAACTGAACATCAAATGTTTCCCAACCCAGAAAGTTTGCCTGGTAATTCTACAGAGAGAAAAAAAATCCAAGATGCTTAGCCATCCTAGCCCAAACAGACATTAAAATAATACATAACTGATTTTATTCATGCTGTTACTGTCTGAATCCATGTGGGAAGCATTCAAAATGCATGTTTATTTTGTCTCATTGACAAAATAATGAATACTAACCATAAAGATTTCTACCTTTCAACACTGCAGGCCCTACTCCAAGTTGAGAGGCAGTGCACTTCACCAATCCTTCGTTTTCATAGCCTCCAAAAATAGAGTGTTGAAGTTCCAAGCGTAAGAGCTCTACTAGATCAGAATCTCAGCATACTTTCTGAAAAATTCAATCACAGTAAGAAAAGGTTCATCACCTCTCTAAAAGTAGGAAGAAGCGCATTACATCACCAGCAATTGTAATACCTTCTCACAGCCAAAAGGAAGGAATGGGAAATACTGCAAACACAGGTACCTATACCCAAACACAACTGGCACAACTCAGAAACCTGTGGCATGTGTGAGGTGGCCAGCTGAGTAACAAATTCGCTCTCTTTTCTTCTACCTCCCCGGCGTATCAGGAAGATGATGCTTCTACCTTGTGAAAACATGCTGGAGGAGGAGAGCATGTCTCAGCAACCTCACCATGGCAAGATTTCTAATGACAACAGGGCAGGATCACTTTCAACCTTGTTATTCGGAGATCAACATTCCTATATGTAGTTATAATGCCACACGAACCAAGTCCTAACAGTGTATGTTCAGAAAGATGTATAATAGGCCTACTTTCCATACTCTTTAAGTATTTTATAACAGGGCTGCATTATAAAAAGCACAGGAGTTGAGAATATTTTGCAACCATATTACTTAAAACTGAGAACCATCCTCTCCTGGAAATGCAAATATTCAACTTGGTTAAATCAAGACAATCACAGATAGACATTTTTTCCCAAATCTTTGGCTGTATTGCAATGGTTGTTTCAATTTGTAATCTCCAACTAAACATTTCCTATCCACGGATTAACAATATATTTACTGACTTGTGTCTTTTAACAGTATTTATCCAACATAACAAAATAAACTGCAATTTGTTATACTTTTTTTTTTTTTACAAAACATTTTATAAATATTTTTACAAAATGTATACAAAGCAATTTCAAGTGAGACATACTTTACAAATGAAGGTATTTAAGCAAATAAAGTCCATACCACACTGACAATAAGTGACACATCCTCTTTAAGTGAAGTCAGTCTGTAAGGCCTCCCTAATCTAACAGATAAATTATACTAAAATCTTCAAAACAAACATAGTTTTCTTAATTGCCAGTTTAAAATTTGTTTCAATATTAGGCAGTATTAAATAACATTGAAATCACAACGCTGATCCAGCAAAATAATGAAAACATGTTTAAAGTCATGCACATTCACAATACTTTGCTGGACTTGAGCCCATATGATTAATAAATTCATACTTTTTTTTAAGCACAACGAAAATACAATTCTTTCATTCACTGCTTCACCACGTACCAGAATTCCTTTAGAACTGAATTCAAAGGAGTGAACAACAGAACTTTAACAATCTAAGATTAATCTTGCTAGGATTGTTCAATGGGTTCCTCTCATACGGAGTTCAGAGAAATGTGTCTGACCAAATCAACCATGCCAACTTTTTGTAATTTGACATTTTTTATATGCCATTGTCCCCCACCCCCAAATGACACCCAATAGAAGACACATAGTCTGATACTTCAATTACGTATTTGCTGTAGAGAGGCTGGAAACCCCATACCCATTTTGAGGTGGTACAAAAAGCAAGTGGATCAACAAATGTGCAACTTTTACTTTTTTATCCCTCTAAAAGAAAAATTTAACTACTTAAAATCCAGCTGTGTAACTTACTGGTTTCCTTCCTAGATAGTTTAGAACAGCTAAATTTCCAAAATGATAAAACAAAATACACATCAGGATACATAGCCATGAGCATATTATTAAATCTAAGAAGGCAATAGGTGAAGACTGTACTGTCAGTTTTGCCAATAAGAAAACAACTAACCGCCTGAGAATCTATTCTATGGACACCTACCTAAAAATTTAAAACTGGCAACACTTATAATTACTTTGAATATTTTATACAACACTTGGGAATGTTGGGTTTTTACAAACATGTACTTTAAAATTGGCACATTTTTTTTAAATGGCAATAAGTAACATACAAAACCAGTATTCCATTCACGTTGAAGGGGAAATGAATTTGAAGTTTAAAGTTCATCTTTCTCACATTGCTTTCTAGATTTGGTTTCCTTTAGTGGTCATATAGTGGACTGTAGCTCAACACAGAGTTGCACTGCAATCTTCTCCTGTTACAAGGATCTAATCCTGCTTTCTTCTGCGCTACTCAGATTGAATGCATTACATGACAGCAAAACCTTCTGTTTTCTTTCCTGGCAATCTGACTGACAACCACAGCTTGTCACAATGAGCCTCTCCATTACAAAAATTGTAATCAGCAAGTCTGGAAAATGGCTGGTAATTTTTCCACGAAATTATGGAGAAGGTCTGGGGCAAAACATGAGAATACCTTAGAAATCACAAAAGCTGTATCCTCCTGAGCAGACATTTGTCCTACACGCACGTGACGAACGTCAGCGTACTTACGTGCACAAAAGCACTCATGACCAAAGTAAACTAGGAAAAAGCAGCATGGGCAGCAAAAAAAAGATGTCATAGATTAAAATAAATAAATAAAATAATAAGATTCTATCTTAACAACATGACAGCAAGCCAAATACAAACCATGCAACGGTTTCACTTGGCTTTACAATATGAATTAATAATTACATACTTTTTGATATGTTTAAACAATGGGATTGCTGATCAACTTTGGTCTGTACATATCTTGATAATTATGACCGCTATGGTGGATGATTTAACATTCTCTGACAGCAAAAGCAAAAAACTCAAAAATAAACACTGGCCTTTAAATTTAATCAGAGTAAGGCTAATGTCCTCTTAAAATATACGCTACAAATACCATAACAGTTTTCAAATAAAAGTGCTTTTGACACTTGGTCTAGAAAAAACAAACAACAAATAAAAAAAAAAAAACATTTATACCACTTCAGAAAGACTCAAGGCTGACTACATCCAATTATAAAATGCAAAATCTTTTCCTCAAGAGTTAACATATATATGTATTATATATATAAATTCATGGCTCTATCATGGCCTCATCCTGTACACTTTGCCTTTTACTGGCTTCCATTCTACCTTCCTTAGTCAAGCATTTATTACTTCATATCATGCCACTGTGACTAAGATCATATAATATCATCCCACAGACTAAAGTTACCCACTACAAATATATCATCAAGTACTAGTTTCTGCTCAGAAAGCAATAGAAAAGCACTTTAAGTTTAAATTATGAAGCCTTGTAAACACACTGATGATATCCTTCCAACTTAAGAATGCTAGAACACAGATTCAGTAACAAAGCAAATAATCACTTCTCAATAGAGGTACAGTGGGTTGTCCAGAAAAACTGAAAATCTGAAGGTTTGTGGATGAGAAGGGTAGGGGAGAATTGTTGCTTCCATCACTTCTTAAAAACATTTTCTTAATAAATATATCCTTTCAAATGACTGTGATTGTCAGTATATTAATGTATTACATAGGGCCTAACAACCTGCAACCTTGTTACGTTGCAGTACTGCACAGTTATCAAAAGCACTATCATAATAATACTTGAAATAGCAAGGCCCTCACAGACTGCATTCTAACAAGGATTAACTTTACTTGGATATCTCACTGTAACCACAATGAGTATTGCTCTCAAACACAGAACAGAATCTAGCTTAGAAAGGTTAACCTTAAATGCATGTCAGGCTGTACTTGTGGTGTCATTCACATTTGCTTCTGCTAAGAGAAACACAACTTGTCCATGGTACTGTAACTATTAACACTCTAAGATACTATTTACAGCTGCTTCTAAAATAGAGTCAGTTTCTACAACACCTTCACTGTGGTCTGGAATAAACTTTTCCAGGCAGTTTTCCTGTGAAGCAATAGGTGAAAAATTAGGAAATTCTAATTCAACTGAGCCGCTACTTGTCGCCTCATTTTGCGGCGGTCTCCCAGCTTTTTTAAGTTCCAAGATGTTTTTAAATGTAGTTTCTAAACTCTTACTGAGCAGTAAGTCTTGCTGGGGTTCACCAGAGCCTTTCCTGTTATCAGGATGTAAAACCTCATTCTTTGGAGAGCTCCTCAGAGTTTTGTCTTGGAGGGAATTATTACACGTTACCTTTGAGAAAGATTGAACTGTGTTCCTTGATATTTTATTGTGTGTTCCATGACCGCCTCTTGACATAGTTTTTGACAAGCCTTCAGAACTCGAAGAATTCTCAGCGGACTTCGCAAGATCTTTCCCAGCCATCTTTTCTTCAGAAAGGGCCACGTATTCGCTCTCAGAAGAACAATTAGCTTTTTCAAACTTTAAAGCTTTAGTGAGGCTCTCCCCTTTTTTAGTAGAAGCTATTCCTTCTCGTGGTGTCAGAATGTTGTTAGGCACTAGAGGAAGTTTACTGTGATTTGCAGACTCTGCTGAGCTGGATTTTGGTCGGTCTCTGGCTTGGGTTTTGGTAGTCTGACTTCGAGAAGATAATGTTTTGCTAGACTGATGGTCACTTTTGCTGGACTGTGCTTCTTCAGCTGTTTTATCAAATTGTTTGGCAGAACAACAAAAATCGGCCTGATAACCATCTGAAAATTAAGTAACAATATTTTACTTAAATTACCTATACATCAGAATAACAGACACTCCAACATCGTTCCTGAGTATTAAAATTCAACTAACATCCACAGCCTACAGATTCACGTCTTTAAGAGACATACACATGCTTAAGTTTTCTGCTGCATCCAGCATAGGAGATAATCACCAAATTAATCAGCATCCAATGCAGGAGATTATCACTGAATTAATCAGCATACTATGCATGTATGTGCACTGCAAAACCAGACTAAGGGCACTTCCTAGCATTCTAAATACGCAAATATAGTATCTAGAAGACTAATAGCTTCTTCAACACATCCTCTAAATATCTTTTAAAACATGCAGAATATGCAGAACATTTAAACAAACGGTAACTGCTACCTTACACAAATAATGTGTTTCCAGTTGCTTATATTCAACAACAGCCTGGTTAAAAACACTGACATTTAAGTGGCCACAATATTCCAAAAGCAAAACTTAATTAAGATGAGAAAGAGTATTCATGCTTCATATAGCAGTGTTCTTTCTGACTGCCAGCAACCTCATATATTCTTCCCTACTAGAACTGAGACCATGCAGGAGTCAGGACTATATTTCTCTGCCGAACAGGCCACATATATTTTTTCCCCAAATAAGTGCCTTCAACCTTACAGTGTCTCTACACTGTTGAATTTGGGGTTATTAAAATTTAACTGGCAACTCTTTATCCAGCATTTCAATTACTGAAATCCCTAGCAATCAGTGCCTCACTGTGGCCACAACTCTTTTTCAACACTCCATACTTAGGCTGTTTTTGTAAGATTTGGAAGTTAAGCATTACTTACCAGGATCCACTAGTGCAAGACGCTTATCCCGGGTCAGAGATGCTCTTTCTTCCTGGTTAAACATCCTATCAATCATAACCATTTCTGCAGAGGGATTTATCCGCTGCAGGAAAAAGAAAAAAAAACCCAACCATCTCTGCAGTCACTCATATGTTGGCAACCAATCAAAACATTCATAGCTTAGTTACTCCTTCGAAAAAAATAATGTCTTTCATTAGATATTTTCTGAGAACGTTTACAATTCCACAGCATCTTCAACAATCTTGACTGTGACTCAAACCACTACTGAAACTCAACCACAAAATATTCACATTTTATGGTACGTTATATTTGCTAAAGATTTCAAAACAAGGAATTACTTTTCCAGTTGTAAGCATTGTACTTTTTGAGGACTGAGCATGTTTACAGTTGTACACCACAATTTTTTACATCATACAGTATCTTTCTCTTTTAGAAACAAAAGCAGCAAAAATCTTGCAATGGGACCACCCTATCATCTTGTTTCTTCCCTGCACTTCTCTCCCATCCTCCTAACTGTTGGCACTGAGTTGCATTTTGCTGACGATGCCTTCAAGTAAGTGGATTCCTCCATCACAGAAGAAAGTCCACTGGCTACTAAATCACAACATAGGCAACTAGTGCCAAATCTGAACGCTATGTGAAATAACCTCTTCAAAATGACTGCATGGGATTTACCATACAACATATCAGATGCTAAAAGAACAGATTTTAACGTCCTTCCCCACTTCACACCTGCAATTACTTGCAAATATTTGATGGTAGCTTTTTTAATGGGACTGCTAGATTCCAGAACCATATTCATTCTAACACATATTCCTGTCTCTAAAGCAGAAAGATCTAAACGTCTATTATCTTCAAATTCAAAACTTTTCCAGGCTTGAAAACTAGCATGTCTGAAGCCACAATGACATTTCCTGATCCTTGTAAAATACATTCTTAAAGTAACTTCTTTTTACCTCATGCCTGGGATTGTGAAAGCACTTCAATGGGAAGCATTTCTGATGAATATGTGAGGCTCCACCTAGCTTCTAAATAGAAGTAATGATTTCCTAAATTGTAATATGATTTAGCTTCTATTATAATATGGCTGTAGGCATCTGAATGGAGCTTTTCAACATTCTTTCAGGCTCCATCACCCACAGAAACATACAGAAATCACTTGCCTGACAACCACAGCCTGTTGAGCGCAAAAGCAAAGTATAAGCTGAGAGAGGAAGTTCATGTGTCTTCAATGTCTGTGGAACTTACATATAACAGCACCCTTACTTAGGCAGTATATGAAATACAAAACTCAACCCATTTCACTGATTTTAAGATGTACGCACACACTTAAAAATGCAGGTTGGCCACTGAGATTGCTGGTGCAATAACAAGTGCACTGGCTATATATATGTATTTATCACCTTCATAAGGCAATAAATAGTATCAACAAAATGTAATCACCTTCATAAGGCAATAAATAGTATCAACAAAATGAATTGTAATGCTAGCTCTCACCTCCCTGCAGACTTTTTCTTTCTTAAACAAACAATCACATCCTATAAATATAAAATGTACCTGGGTTATATGCCTTACCATTGCATCTTCTATAAGCAAACTTCTGTATTTATTTAGCATAGCCTGTGTCCTCTTCAGAAGCTGTGTCGCTACAGATTCAAATTCACTGTCCACTAGAAAGACAAGAGCATACTTTCAAATACTGTTCCTCAGTAACCAGAAGGTTCAGTAACCTGCACAAATTTGAGAATGTTCCCTTTCTTATTGCTCTAACTTACATACAGAATTCTCTCAATATGTTGATTACAAATGTATTGCCAATTTTTAAAAAGAAAATTACCTTTTCTTAAGTCTTCCTCTGTCGGCAGTGATCCCTGGCACACATGGTATGAAAGGAGTCTCTGAACTGCATCGTTTAATGATCTGAATTGACTTTTATCTGGTGTCACAGCATGCACTTGATCCTTCTGTAACTGCTGTAGAATACTACAAGGAAAATTAATTATATATAATTAACACATACTCTAACAGAAGCGTATACAGTGACAAAAATTAGAAAGAAATGAAGCTTAGAGGAAACATCTGCAACAAAATTACAGAAGAATGACTTACAAAGCTCCTTTAGTTAACTGTTTAGCAGCAGGCCTTTTCTGTCCAACTAAATGACCATCCACCTAAGTTCAAAATAAAAGACAAATTACTATATATCCCCCTCCTTTGCAAAGCCTAAGTTTCAGCATTTATTTCTGCCAATTAAGTATATCACCAATACTAAGTGTAACCACCACATAAGTATAAACACTTTCAACTATCTCCTATTTTCACAGGGCACTGTATCAATGAAATAGGGAAGTCACTTCTCTTACATAAACCAAAGGTCTCAGACGTTATTTGTAGGCAAACTCCACAGTAGTGCAGACACATGCTTCACCCGGAAAAAGGCTGGTGATCATATTTAGCAGGTGAAAAGAAGTAAAGGTACAACTAAAAACTCTTCCAAAGAAATCTGCTCTCAAGAACTGTCTCTGCATTTCTCAGCTGATGTCATCTTGCCTGATTTTGATGGATTAGAGTATCTGTGGGGATAGGAGGCTAAGGTTGCGTACTTAAACTCTTAAAAGCCACAGTGGCTGGGTGGGGGGTGAAACCGGTTCTGGGAATTCTGTTTTAGTGTCGATGCTATAGATACAGCCATCAGGTATATGATGACCTACATCATCTTCTCCTTTCCTTAGACATTTATGAAGCTAGTGTTTTTCAAGGGAACACTGTCCTAAGATGTGAGGCTCTCTGAGGTGGTAAAGGCTCACGTTCCTATTGTATGAGAGGCATTACTGCAATCCAAGTATTCTCCCAAAGAAGCCGTTCTGGATCAAAGTCTTTATTTAATATGAACTTGCTGGGTTTTTTTAGTTACCCAGTCTGAAATTCGTCACAGAGCAGAAGTCACTTATGATTTAAAAAAGATTGCATGAAAGCTCTTCTGAACTACAGCATGGTTAGAAGGAACAAAAAAAGTATGTGGTACAGAGCATCCTTCTCAGCAAAGCAGCAGCATGAAGCAGGCACACTGTAATGGTACCTGCTGGCCAAAAAGCCTCTAGCTTCAGAGCATAAAAAGTATTCACCACCACAGGCGAATGAACATCTGACCAACAATTACAAAACCAAGCTGAACTTGTAATTGAGTACTACTGTGAGTATCTTCTGCTCTACTTCTACATCAGCATGACAGGGAAAAACATTCACGACACACTACATTGACAAATACTTTTACAGCAAAAATTCTAAATCAGATCCTCCCTTGTTTTCCTCCATAATTGTGTAGTAAAGTTCCATCCACAATGAAGCCCACGCTTTCCAGTCTACTTCAAACCCTCACTTCGTGCCCTCAGCTGCTCTGCCCATGAATGTAACAATCATCTCCACATCTCCTTCAGAAGTTCTTGTACTCCCTTCTCCAAAAAAGCTGACCTCCCCGTCCAGCCCCAAACCCTGGACCTAGTGTTAATTTTTTGTACATCGTTGCCATATATAGGAGAACTTCTCCTGGTTAAACAAAAAAATCAAACAACAAAACAAATCACAACACCAACAAAGACACTGCAGACAATGCAGTAAAGAATAAAACAGACTTTAGACCGTTTGGAATTTTTCTTCTACTTCTCACAAACCATCCCCTCCCAAACAGCTAGGGAACAGCTGAGCTTGTAACAAATAATGGTAAGAGTAGGCCTAACTTATGTCCAACACCATGAAGAATTGCTGTGCCATATGACATCTTCAGGGAACAGTACAGTCAGACTTCACTCACTGAATTACATCTCAGAACAGCATTCAGAATATGAATTTCCAAAATATTCAGCATTTATTATGTCAAGGTAGAATTTGACAAGCTTGAGTGACTTCATATGCTCTAAAAAAAGCCTGCAAGGTTTCCTAGATTATCAATATGGAGTTGAAACATCCCTAACTTCAGTCAAATTTTAAGCAAAAAGGAAACATATCAGTACAAGTATTCTTTACCTGTATACTCTGTTGAACTGACGATGACGTTATTACTTTTTCTTGTGGCTGTGCGGTTCCTAGAGACTGCTGTATGATTTTTCCTCCAGAGTCCTGTCCTATAAAAAAATATGTTAAAAAAAGACTGTGTCATCCTAAGCAAGAACAGAATAATTTCATATACCTATCCTGATCATTTTACTTGAGTTTCTAGCTTTTAGAAGAATGATAAATGTCTCCTACACTTAAAAGCATTAGTGTAACTACCCTGTTGAGAAATTGGCTAATAAAAATGAAACAGAACTGATATTTCATGCTGCAAACTACAAAAATCCTCAGATATAAATCATCTCCTACCACAGTACTGCAACGTAGGAATAAATTCAAGTACTCTAAGTATAGTGTCCCAACAATTTATTGAAATCATACAGTACATTTTATCAAACTTTGCAATACTAACCCTCCCTCAAGCTCAATTTTTCTACTGCTCCTGAAAGTACTGAGACGGCAGGCATCGTAATTTTTTTTTTTTTCTGTATTTTCTAGATGGGCAGACTTCCTCCAATTGCCTTGCTCAGGAATTCAAACAGCATCTTACCAGTTACGCTACATTACAACCAACACAAACAAGAATTCCGCCCCCCCACACTGTGCTGATTGTTGAGAATTGCCTGAACAGCTTGCACATAGCAATATACAAGGGAAAAAAAGAAAAAAAACAAAAGGGCAGGTAGATTATTGGACTTTATTCAAAAGGGTTACTTATGTTCAACGAGAACATGAAGGTTACTGTATTTTTCTGTTTTTTAATACATTGGTTTCATTCTTTTTGTAGTATGGTACTGCCCGAAAAGCCCAGTATTTCGCCATGAACAATGCACTAACTATTCTAACTGAAAGTGACATATTCAAAAAAAAAAAATCAAGTGATGACAGCCTGCACAGAACCTTGTAATCACTATTTTTCTTTCCTCTATATCTGAAGCAGCCATCACAAGAGAGGGTCTAGAAGCTTAACAGAATTTTTAGCAGATGTCCATATTTTGAAAATGACTTATTCCTACTTTCCTAAGCTGAAAAAAATAAGAAAAAAAATGAAAGAAGGTGCAAGTTTGGATTTTATAGCAGGGAGAAATAATTGTTTATTGTGGAGATTCAACTTTTCACTCTACCAAATGAAGTGCCACGGTTGGGAAAAATAAAAGCACACGCTTGATACTGAAAAATTTAGTCTGCGTTCTTCTAAAACCAAAATTCTGATAACCTTTAGGACCCCATCAGCATTAGCCATCAATGCCAGTCTGACACTGAAGAACCACCGATTTCTGTTGCTGGAGAAAATTAAGAAAAGTATTTTAAAAAGACCTTAGTTGACCTGATAGTGTGTTGCTCAGAAGACTTGTTAGCTGAGGCTGTCTCAAATTATCTTGTGTCTTCGATGCAGAAACTGGTGATGTCTGGTTCATAGCTTTTTTCTGTGCCACATACATTAAAAAAAATTAAAAAAAACAGTCAAATATTTACTGAAAGCTTTAACAGAGGAAAACAGCAAAAAGGCAACTAAAATTCAGCTTCATTAATCCTTTTTCAACCTCAGTCTCCTAAAAGGTGAAATTTCAGTCATCTCAATTCTTCCTAAGAATTTTATAAAGTAAGTCAGACAGGAATAGAAATTACACTAACGGTAGAAATACACACCAGTTACACTCTAGAAGACCCATGATCTACCACTGCAAGTGTCCCTCAGAAAGCTCAGCTTTTAAGAGTCTTCAAACTGCAAGATAATTAAATAAGTTGTCTCCACCACAAAAAAAAAAAAAAACAAAACACAGTGGAACAAACTGTCCAGCATTTAGCAACTAAATGATACATGGTTTACAGCACAGTACAATATTTATAATGCAAGTACAAACAAACTAAAAACATTCCAGCAAACAGTAGAATTTGTTCTCTGTAGTTCCCATTTTCAGCTCTCAAATTTTAGTACAAAAACAAACTGATCTTTTACAGCAATAAGAAATATTATGCTTTTACAAACTGCTGAAACTCACTGACCCAGTACATACCCTACAAACAGGACAGCACAGACACACACAGTCAGGCAGGCCTCAAATTACTCATGGGCAAACAAAATGCTACAACCTGTCCTAGCAGTTTTGGCAAAGACTGAAAATGTAGTTCCACAACATGTTCGCCCTTATTTTGTGAATACATATTATTTACTAAGACAGATTATTTCATTGCGTATTTTGGTCTTGGTTAACAAAACCCATTAGACCTTTGGAAAATGAGAAAGATCGAAGATA
Source organism: Opisthocomus hoazin (assembly GCF_030867145.1). Taxonomy (NCBI): domain Eukaryota; kingdom Metazoa; phylum Chordata; class Aves; order Opisthocomiformes; family Opisthocomidae; genus Opisthocomus; species Opisthocomus hoazin. The sequence continues at coordinate 25,738,133 of NC_134415.1, forward strand.
TTTAATGCAAATGCATTCTGGGACAGTTCTTATCAGTATTTTATAATAACCAAGGGAAAAAAATAAAGCAAAACAAGGACAGAAGTGGAATAATAGTTTCTTGCTAATCGTGTGACAAGTCTCTGAGTTAAATATTGGCAGAGTTTGGAATTTCACTTACAAAAACAGACAACAGCTGCTTCAACTGGACAAAAAAAGACCAGTTCTCATCTTAAAAGTAAAATCAGAATATTTTTTAAAAATTATTACTAAGTAGACCTCTCCTTAGAAAAAGTATTTTTTAAATGTTATGCTCTTGCAAACTTCTTTAAAAGGTATTTTCTCTTAAGGATTCTAACAAACACCTCTTGCCTTGTCTTTGCTTCAAATTTGAAAGCTTCTCACTGCTCCAGACACACAGTGGACTAGCTGCCAAAAAGGTTAAGTTTTAACAGGTTAATTTTCTATGGCAAATAACAAAGAGAAACCCAAGAAACCTTTTCACCTCTACTTTGAATAGGTCAAACCTTGAAGAAACATGTATAGTTTTCAGTGAGGTCAAGAGACTTGTAAGTGCTAAGAACATACCCGAGCCTTTACCTCTAGCTCTATAGTAAGATTTTGAGGAGAGCGGACAGCTGTGTAATCTCACAATGTCCACTCCTTTCAACGGGAGCAGAAATAGATCAGCGCCAAGCAGCTCTGAAAATATTACTAAATATCACTAACAAAATCTTCTGAATTAATGAAATTGACAGACTCATTCAACTCAGTGATAGACTTCAGAAAATATTAAGTGAAATTATGTCTCTGGATTACAGTACTTCTCAGCAGTTCCACAGTATTTGTAACAACACAAACTAGCAAAATTAATGTTCTCTGTATTAACATCAACTTTAATACTTTGCTAACCAAAGTTTAGCATAGCATAGAAGGCATTTCTTTGGCTACATTCTCAAGCAGCTTTCATACCTGACCAAAGGCGAACTGTTGTTGTGCGACTCCAACTGACGTGTGACTGAAGGTGCTGACAGATTTGGAAGAGGATGCTGGAAGACGATGCGATGCACTGACGGGAACTTGAGTTCTGTTCTGCGTGAGCTGATCTCCAGAAAAGTTTCCTCCTGATGCGACAGACTGAACTGATGGTCCCAAGCTAGGATGTACTGAACCAGAAGAACTTGCAACAGCAAACCGATTAGAAGCTGACATATTTGAGACTGTAGACTGCCCAGGTGACATCGTAGTAAAACTCGATCTACCTTGAGAAACATTAGCTTGACTGGGTGATAAATGCAACACCGTTGGTGAAGCCTGCTGCAGTGGCACCTGCCCACCAACAATTTGTGAAGTTCCATGATTTACTATAACTTGGTTTCCAGGAGCTGTGAATGTCTGGCCGGACACAAGCTGAACAGCTGTGTTCTGATTATTCAGCATCTGTCCTGAATATGACTGGTTGGCTCTTAGAATGTTTGTAGAGTTCCTGTTGAGCATGACATGCTCAGCAGACACTTGACTAGGAACCAGCTGGGAAGGCGGAGTCTGAAGAAGTTGCCCATTTATGGCCTGGACATGATGAACCGAATTAGAATTAACAGACAAACTTGTAGGTATGAGAAACTGGTTTTGAGGTGCATGAGGCTGTCCCATAGGAGAATGGATAACAATACTACCTCCAGCATTGCTAACTGTCTGAGGTGTAACCGATTTTCTTGTATTTTGTTGATTAACAATATTAACAGACATATGAGGACCAACTACTGAACTCTGAGGTGAGTTTGCAGAAGCAAACGGAATCCCTTGCTGTACGTGATGTTGCTGTATTCCCAAGTTATTCACATTGTAGGCAGTCTGCTGACCCATCTGGACAGGCTTTGGTTGGATATTAATGGGAACTTTGTTAGAGTTTGGTGCCAAACCTCTCTGAATGATGATATTATGGACAGGCAATGACGTCTGAAAATTTGTGCTGTTAAATGGAACAGTTACAGGTTGTGCTACTGGACTTGAATTTGAGTTACCAAACAGCGAGTTACCATTCGGAGTTTGTCTATGAACCAACAGGCCGCTACTCATGTTTGCAGGTGTTTGTTGACCATTGCCTTTCAATATAATCTGAGATCCATCAAGGTTATTAATGGTCATCATGGAAGGTTGATTACTAAATGAACCAATTAGCTGTATCTGCCCAGAACCACTAATCTGGCTGCTATTAGACAAATGCTGGCTGGGAACACTAATTCCGACATGTTGCATAAAGCCATGTTGCACACCGACTGTATTGCTTGCAAATGATGCTCCAACAGGTTGCTGTACCACTTGAGTAACTCCTATAGGTTGCAACGTCTGACCTGAGTAATTAGAAACATTAGAAGCCTGAGTAAAGGATGCTGATGAAGAAGGATGAAGCTGAGCTTGTGCAAACTGTTGGCTAGAACCTACACTGGCATCCAAATATGCCTCTTCTGCCAAAGTCTGTTCAGTAATATTGGCCTCCTGCAAGGACTTCTGAAGAATATCAAAAGGCTGATCCTCAGTAAGATCAGGTAAAGGAGAAGATACAAGTTCATCTTCAAGAAACTGAAGGCTACTGGACAGCTGCAGTCCATCACTAGGCCCCTCTCCAAGCTGACCACTTACACCTTTTACAGACGACTTAGGATCAGTGTTCTGAAATGCAAAAGAAGAAATAAATCATTTTCAGAAAGTCCAAGCTCTACCTTGTTTCCCCATTAAGCTTTTCTTCATGCTAGCAAACTTTCTTTACAAAATTATAGTCTTTGCATGGTATCTACATAAGGTGACGTTCATCACGTACAGTGGACCAGCATAAACATGTGTATCACTTACATCCCACTCCTGCCCTCGTAACAGACTGCTAGAGACACTACCCTCCCTTCACTTCTCAAACCTCCCAATTCCACAGCACCCAGCTCTGCAGCTGCACTGTTTCCAGAGGATGTGACATGCTCTTTAAGTACCATTTTCCCTTCCTCAAGCCGAGCACTCTATGGACAAAAGGATAAAAGAAAGGAGCAGTGAAAAGACCTCCACTGTAACTCAGTTTGGGGAAGGGTTTCAGTAGCAACAGTAGCAGCAGGGACAACACAGGACAAAGCTTCTCTTTCAATGGCTTCCTCTATCAAGTGAGATCTATCTCCAAAATCCTACCAATGCTTCTACAGTCACACAGTACAAACTAGTCACCAGTTCATAAAGTCAAGGAATTACACTAATTCTTCGTTTAGAAAAATTTTAGAAACAAAGCAGTAAGAAAAGCAATGCTACAGACTTTGCGGTTTATGCTAGTAAGAAGATTATGGAGAACTATAATCATTGAAACCACAGCAAGTATTAAGTGGCACCTTGGATGAAAAGATCCTTCAATTCTACATCCATAAAAACTGTGGTAAGGAAAACCAGAACCTACTTTACTCTGGCCTACTGTCAATAAATTTTTTCTAAAACAAAACTATGTCCAGAAACTCTAGACCAGACAAGTATCAGGTTGCTACAGGTGGAATGTCAAACTGAAATGCATAATACTACTTGCAATAGTTTGAAGTTAGACAGCACACACCTTTCTAAACTGCAAAACCCTATCTCAACTATTCAAAGACAACATTCAGTTTCTTTTTAGGTCAGGATAAATGCAAAATGCGGGTGTGAAATTATCAGTCACCTTCATACCCTGAGCCTTCACTCCCTGAAGGTCATAGATGCTTGTTTTCACCTCATATACACAGTGTGAAGATGCTGCAAGCCATACACGTGCAATCACACACAACAATGTCCCCACCCTAACTTCAGCTCCCCAAGCATATTTATTCAGAATTTATCCCAATCTGCTTCTGAATCAGCCTGTGTAGTTTATGAAACTTCTGCCATGTTTTCAAATATTAAGAGATTGTTCTTAAAATTCAGTAAAATATTTTCAAAATACAATTATAGACTTGCAATAAACTTTTTTTACATATAATGTTAACTGAAGGAATTAAACTAGTACTTAAATGCCTTGATGTCTGCATCTCATGAACATCTAAAGTTGCAAATCAGGTTCTCAACTTTACCTAGCCACCATCAGGCAGAGTGAAAAGAGTCACTAACTAGGGCATTATTCGGACTTCTAACTGTCAGGCTCTCGTGGAGAATTCCTTATTGCATCTGTAACTTGTCTCCAGCGACAATGACCAATCTGAAATCTTTCACAACTGTGTAACTTAGAGGGCTCCAGTTAATGTTATTCCAGTTAGTACTAACAATACAACTACCATCACTAATAATAGAAATAGTAATAATAAGAATATTACATGCACTCAAGATTAATAGCTAGATACTCTCCCACTGGAATGAAGATCCCAAGTTTCCTTTCCTGCTCCCAGGACTGTTTAACATCCAAAAACAATTTTATGTGCACAAACTAGAACCAGGGACCTTCCAAGTTAACTTCTGAATCACTGCTGCCCAGGTTCAGAACAGTCACGCAGAACACCATGCTAATTTCAGTAAGAAACCAGTGGCTCTGCAACTTCATGAACCTGCTTACCAACAAGAGTCTTACTCTTGCTGGCTCCATGAACATTCTGCTTTCTTAAGGTGTTCTACTATAATAGAAAGGTGGAAGCAGTCACTGAGTACAACCCTGGCAACAGAGCAACAGCTAAGGAACCCTCTCACGAGGGTTGTAACAGACCCTGGCAACCGCCCAAGGAAACCAACATGGATTCAGCAGAGGTGGTACGCAATCATTACACTCGAGGTGGGGGGACGGGTGGACACCGTGTTCTCATCCTTCAATCAGCAGGAACTTCAATCTTGTTTGTGTCAGGTGCTGGCTGAGGCACTGAACCCTTGACACTGAAATTGTACACTTTGCCACTGAAAGGCATGAGACAGGCATCAAGACAGTCAAACCTGCTTCATGGTAGCAATTCTGAATACATACAAAGACAGAACTTTCAGTAGCTGCAAAAACTTTAATGAAAAAAAACTTGTAAGCCTTTAACTTTTCAGGTATCTTACATTATAAACAGGGACTGTGAATCCATCTGTTCATATTTATATTTTAGATACCCCTTGTTCCTTCACAATGCACTGAAAGAATCTATCTTTGCAATCAAGTCATTCTTCATGTAGGTCAGCACAGGGCTCTCACGCAGGGGAGGGAGGGAAGAGAAGATGGCATTGGCATTCATTATGAGAACAGAGCACGAGAAGAACAAGTGCTGGAGAATGAAAATACAATAAGCCATCCTAGAAACACTCACTAGAAATCCCTGCTCCTCTGATCACCTGCCTTCTACACTACCTACCCACCCAATCTCATATATCAGAACGCTCTTTTGACTTTTACCAAGTATTTTTGTTTCTCCCAACTGCTACTCCTTATGCAACAATCCCACCTTGCCCATAATCTCCCACTCCCTCTCAAAATTACTCCAAAAACTCACTTTCTGAAAATACACCAGAAATACACCCCTGTCTACTGTCCACCTACTCACATGTATCGGAAGAATCTCTACAAAGAACTAGGAAGCCTAGGCTATGACAAATGCACGTCATATATCACCCTTTTTCCTCCATAACCTCATTTTTCTTAGGATGAGTTCTCAAAACCCACCTCTGCCATGCTGCATACAGGAAGCTGCTGTCCAGTAACAGCTAGCCTGGTACCAAGCTGTAACCACTCTTCCCGATTAGCTGAAAATTGGGTGCACCCTATTAGTGTTGGCACTCCACTGCCCCATAATTATCTGAAACAGCTTACAGGTTATGTGGATAAAGAACTGTCACTCAGCACATGTTTCTTCTACAGTATTTAATGAAGATATTGAAAGGGGAAGGACAGGACAAACACTTGACATCACACTACTGTGGCCACAGAAAAGTCACCAGTTCTCTATTCACAAATAAACAGTTTTGGGGATTTATTTACGTCCATTATTAAAGGCCCCTACAAACCCACAAGCATACCTAAATTAGGAACATGAGACAGAGAGAGTCAAAACAGTACAAGAGAAAGAGGAATTACCGAGGAAACCCTACTCCATGTATTCAAATAACTGTATTGTAGGATGAAGAGTTCCATTTTTTTAAAAACCACACCAATGAAATCAAAGACATGTGGGTCAGAAGGGATCTCTGGAAGTCAGCTAATCAAACCTTCTACTCAAAGCAGGACTATTGCCAGCACTAAGCACATCAGCCTTGGCTTTGTCTTCAAGGATGGGAATTCCACAACCTCACTGGGTAAAACTTGGTCCAGGACTGTCAATGCACTCCCGGTGAAGAACGAACACTGAAGACTACTTGCAACACCTAATGATGCAAAGTGAGTTCCCTAACACTGAAGTTACAGGAAGGAAACCTCCCACTCTAGCTACTTAGTCTAAAGAACACACAAACCCCATTCATTAATTTAAAAAAACCTGCTAGCTCAGATTCTACTTAGAAAAAATAATCAAAACCAGCCTAACATACACAGGAAATGTATGAATGACTAACTTGTACGGTCTACATTTGTGCACTACTACATCTACAATCGCAAAAATTACAAGGCCAGATTACTAAAGAAAGTTACACCGTAGAATATTTTCACTGCTCAGCAAGCTGTTTTATGTATTTACAAAACACGGCCCAACAGTGCAGTATCTTTCGATTAATTCCCCATTGAAAACCCAATGAAATACTTAGAATATTAACAGCATGAAGTGGTTCTATGTTGGCATTCAGAATTTTAATATGAAAAAGGTCAAAACCCGTATCTACTTCAGTTTTAGAGAAGCCACGTAAAGCCACAACAGAAGCATGCAACCTCAATACAATTTATCTCCTGACCACTTACATTGGAGTTGGCGAAAATTGAATTTGAGTTGGCTACAGAATATTCTGCATTAGTCAAGTCTTCGTTGCTCTAGTAAAAGACAAAAATCATGTTTAGAACTAATACACCCAATGAAGCTTATGTATGTCTAATACACAGGAATGCTACTTACAGATTTACTACTAGGTCCATGTAGAAAATAATTCAGCGCCTGTGGGTCCCTTAAGGGGAGGGGAAAAAAAAAAAAAGTTACTTTTAGAAAGCTCTTTCTGCTAATAAGGCTCATTTAACTAAACCAGATACTGTATTCATATAAATCAGATTTATAGTAAAAATACCATTTCTTTCACTGACTCACATGCAAAGCTGAAAGTTTATAACATCTGAGGATCTGTGTTTCTGTATCAGCACAATTTTCAGATGTTGATTGTATTTGCTGTCATTGTACCAAGGCATTTAAAGCAATAAACTATATTCATCACAAAATTATACCTGCATTCTACTTTACTTCCCTTTCTGAGGGTATTACACACAGTATTTTATGACAGCACACTGCACAAAACCTAAGGAAAATATTACCACCAAGTAACATGAGAACTAGAACAGATACCACCTCTTCTACACAGATGAGCTATACTGCCTGTTTAGTGTCTAAATCAACACGGTATTTACAAATCTGAATTGCTGACATGTTTTCTGCCACCCTTAATGCAAGTTAACAAAACCTGATGCTTGCCAGAGTGACAGTCCCTTCACTTGGAGAGAAAAATAGCACCGAGTGAAATTGACCACAGACATAACTGATAAAATACTATGAAATACAGTTTCAGTACATTGCATTAACTCTGCACTATCACTAAATAAAACTCCAATTAAAAATGTGGTCTCATAGAATCAGTGTTGGAAATTCAAACAAATCAAAAATACACTAATGTAACTGCACATATAGACCAAGTAAAAAACATTACAAGGTTGTCTTACATGGGATTATTTTACTAGAACAACTGTACAGCATTTCCCAACACATCCATTAGCATGAAGACAAAAATGACATGGAGGTTTTTTATTTTAAAACACCTTTATTGCTTAACAAATAATAAAACACTTTTGAGAAGCTAGAGATTCTCATCTAAAAAAGTATTAATTCGAAACATCTCTTCTTCTCTCTCAGTCATCCTAGAAAATAAAAAGGGAACAAGTTAAAGATGTTTCAGGTTTACAACTAGTCTTCTAAAACCACAAATACACCTCTGTTCCTCTTTTTCATTTAAAAAAATAAACTGCATCCATGTGTTTACAAAAGACTTGTTAAACACAGTACTTGGCAGGGACTTTATGGTACAACTATGCTTACAACACAGAAGAGGTTACATGTATTTTTTCAAACTCACGTGTCATTTTCATTGTAGATTACACTAAATTTCAAGAATTAAGGAGAACAGAACTCATGATCTCATATAGGGCTCTCTCACGCTTATGAGTTTCATTGATAAATAACCAGGCCACTTAACACTAATTACACTCACTGGCTTTAAATTATGAAAAAGGCAATTAAAAATGAAGAACACTTCATCACCTTAAATATTGTCTTTAGTAAGGAACGAATTTTAGAAGGCACTTACCGAAATCAAAGATCAGATAAAAAAAAATGCTGTTTCCATTCTTCTAGATGCTTAAGACAGTAGTAATTGCTGCCAGCAGCAGGAAGAACACTGCCATTTTTCACACACTCATCTGTATAGGGAGCACTTCATTTTCTGGACCACCTGTGAACTTGTACCAGGATCGTCGTGATTCATGCTCATGACAGAGCACTTAATTGTCCCATGCAGTCAATTCTCATCTTTATGTTCCAAGCAGCATGTGTTTTCATACGGCTACAGTCAGTAATCTTGCACAGTATACTTCGCAGAATATAGCTGTGAGCCCCTACTGGCCATGCTTTTGCTATAGTATCCACAGAATCACAGAATGTTCAGGGTTGGAAGGGACCTCTGTGGGTCATCTAGTCCAACCCTCCTGTCAAAGCAGGGTCACCTACAGCAGGCTGCACAGGACCTTGTCCAGGCGGGCCTTGAATATCTCCAGAGAAGGAGACTCCACAACCTCCCTGGGCAGCCTGTTCCAGGGCTCCGTCACCCTCAGAGGGAAGAAATTCTTCCTCATGTTCAGACGGAACTTCCTGTGCCTCAGTTTGTGCCCATTGCCCCTTGTCCTGTCACTGGGCACCACTGAAAAGAGTTTGGCCCCATCCTCCTGACACCCAACCCTTCAGATATTTATAAGCATTTATTAGGTCCCCTCGCAGCCTTCTCTTCTTCAGGCTGAACAAGCCCAGCTCCCTCAGCCTCTCCTCATAGGAGAGATGCTCCAGTCCCCTCATCATCCTTGTAGCCCTCCGCTGGACTCTCTCCATCTAGCTCTTCATCTTTCTTGAAGTGGAGGGCCCAGAACTGGACACAGTACTCCAGATGGGGCCTTACTAGGGCAGTGTAGAGGGGAAGGAGAACCTCCCTCGACCTGCTGGCCACACTCCTCTTGATGCATCCCAGGATCCCATTGGCTTTCTTGGCAGCCAGGGCACACTGCTGGCTCATGGTCAACCTGTCGTCCACCAGGACACCCAGGTCCCTCTCCGCAGAGCCGCTCTCCAGCAGGTCCGCCCCGAGCCTGTCCTGGTGCCTGGGGTTGTTCCTCCCCAAGTGCAGGACCCTGCACTTGCCCTTGTTGAACCTCATCAGGTTCCTCTGCGCCCAACCTTCCAGCCTGTCCAGATCACGCTGACTGCCAGCACAGCCTGCTGGTGTATCCACCACTCCTCCCAGTTTGGTGTCATCAGCAAACTTGCTGAGGGTACATTCTAACTCTTCAGAGTAACTCTCAAATTACAGCCGCCACTCTGATGACACTTTGTTTTTTCTGAAGTTAAAGCTGGAAGCTTTCAGTGTGTGAGACATGTAAAAGGCCTGTTTATTTACTACATTTAAGACAGTAAAAAAATTATTGTATGAAGCAGACATGATCTTTCAGTAGCTGCTATGAGACTGAGGTCATATTAATTCCTGGCAGAGTTTGAACCAAGTATCATGTATGAAATGTTCGATTTTCTTCTTATGTTTTAAATGCATTATAGCATATTATCTGTTCTTGAATACTGACTTAACGTTAGCCAAAGGAAGGTAACCTGTCACATACACAATCCACAAAAATCTTACTCATGCTTCAGCTATCCTAGTTATTTTTTTAAGATTCCCATATGGAATTACAAACCTCCAAATAAATCTGTTACAGAAACAATGCAAAAAAAAAACCAAACAAAATGACCATTTTAAAATCCGCGATTTTATTAAAATCAAGTATCTGAGCAGAATGCTGATAAATTCTTTTCTGTTATGAATACTTAACTGTAGTGGGTAACAATTCTATTTTTCTAACATTTTTAAGCAAATGCATGTTATTAGTAGAAATTACGTACTTATAATTGAGAATTATTTTACTTTTCCCTTTAAAATACAAGCATGGTGTTACAAAGTTTCCAGTTCCACTACTCAAAAAAATGAGATCTTCACTTTTCTAATTAAAAAAGTTCTTTGCAATGAAGTTTGTAACAACACCCCTAGCAACGTGCTTCAGCACCGACCTGATATCGCCACTAGTTGAGAAGAGAACCCAACCTCCATGCACTCTCATTCCTCAGTCTCTCTTGAAGACAATGCCAGCAAGTGAACTGTCAGCTAGCACACACTGGGACTAAAAGCTTTGCGACACACATCTCCACGTGGAGGAAGCGAAGCACAGCCACTCATTTCATTTGCAAGTCACTTAGTCTTGAGGCAATACTGCGACAGAAACATCCACTAGAAGATGATTTCAGAAAACTATTCTTCCCAACTTTTCTGAAATAATTGTTTAAGGAAAACTTACCCAATAAGATCAAGGAGACAGGATTCATCATCATCATCATCCATGACAACTAAAACAAAAAGGGAGAGGATGGATATTTGATATGTAGCAGACAAAAGATTACTTTCAACAATAACACAAATTTAGAATATCTCAATATTTTGTTTGAACTATTAAATTGACAAATGTCTACTATTGGCACAGTTCTTAAATCAACCTGTGCCTTCTACAGAGGTCCACTGATTTCTCAAAATCAAATTCAGTCACATATAATGATACACAAAATCCATGCAATGTTTTAGCATTTAGGGGGTTTTTTAGAATATTAAATTGGAGGAAAACAAATGACTAACCAAACTGATTAAACAGGACTTCCACGACTTCAAATACATAGTAAAAGAATCAACACCAAATGCAATCTCAAGACTCCAATTTAAATAATTCTACAGGAATTTATTCCCAGCTAATCCCAGTCATGGAATAACCAAGCACTACATAATCTACAAAGACAGTTACAAATTAGTGGCTGTAACACTGACCAGCTAAAAAAGGTAAACAAATTTAGGTCAGTACCATGACGGTGCTGTTATAGGCTAGAACCAAAACTACAGCCAAAACATTACAAAGCATTAACTAGAACACTATTGTCTAGCATACCTTTCTATACCTAGCCATTGCTAGTGACAGTATGGCCACTTTCAGTTTCTCCTCAACAACACTCAGAAGCGTACTTAAATGAACTTGTGATTAATAGTACAGAGTTCTGACAATCCTTTTAACAACGGGTGGGGAATTCATTTGCATTAGCTGAACTGAACATAAGCATCCATTCATTGGGTGCAGAGCACTTTCAGCCTCACAGTGTCACAACCACCAACTCTTCCTACGCACTGCCTACTTGGTCAGGTGCTGCCCGTACCAAACACGTTCCATCATGCTTTGCTCTGATCACTGTTCCTTTGAAGCTTCTGTTTGCAGATCCTGGTTCTCCTGTTCACAGTAGCTCTCGGAAAGCCATCTGAGACCGCAACTTCTCTCTTTTCCCTGTCAGTAACTCTCAGGACCTTATTCCCTCTGTAACGACTCCATCTAACCCACCAGTTCATTTATCAACAGATGCTAGCATTTCCTAAACCTCTTGCTAGCCTGGCTTCCATTTAGTTATTCCGTCTCATCTTCACAGTGTCTTCTAACTACATCAAATTGATCACTGCGCATTCCATGCTTGTTTTTTCTCAACTTCCCTTAAGAAGTCTGCTATCATACTTAATCACTCAAATTTACTAATATAGGTTTGGCTTTAATTCATTTTGCTCTCTCTCTCACTTCTTGCCAAACGGAAACTTACTCTCCGTGATCAGATCCATATGAGTCATCCTCCAGGCTCTTTCTCATACAGAGCTCCACAACGATTAAGACAATGAAGGGATGGGAGCACCTGTTACACAAGAGGCTGAGAGCACCAGCACCGCTCCGCCTGGGGAACAGAAGGCTATGGGGGGAAACTTCTCTGTGTGTACAAATACCTGGTGGGAGGGTGTAAAGAAGGCTGAGCCAAAATCTCTTCAGTGGTATCCAGTGAATGAACAAGAGGCAAGGGGCACAAATCGAAACAAAACAAAAAATAATCTATCTAAACATAATAAATTATTTTTTGTGAACTCTGAGGGTAGTCAAATACCAGCACACGTTTTCCAGCAAGGTTATGGAGTCTCCATCCCTGGAGATACCCAGAACCCAGCTGGACACAGCCCTGAACCAGCCTGCTGTGAGCAGGACAATGAATGAGCTGATCTCCAGACCTCCCTCTTCCCACCTCAGCCGCCTGGTGATTCCATAACCTCTTTTACAACATTTTTCTATGCTCCACTGATTCTGAAACCAGTTTATACTTTAGACTAACAGAGGGTGCCCTGTCCTCTACACTGCACAGCCTCATTCAGATTTTTTCTTCAGTCTCCTGTGCTTTAGCCTACAGAGACGCTGAAGCAGAACCAGACAACACATCCTTACAAGGATCCCTCAGTATCACCTCTCTGGGAGAGCAGGAAAACAACTCATGGCTACAGAGGACTAGCTCAAATGTCAACAAAATCCGCATTCATGAGGCGACTATGTATCTTAAGAAAAATAGTTTCTCCCATGATTCAGTAACACATCTGCTCACTGTTGCGTACAGCCGCCAGCATGAGCGCTGATCTTGCAATTTAATGCTAAGCAAATAACATGACATTTTATGATCTCACAAAATTTAAATGTAAATGTTCATTAGTAAGAACAAATTAATAAGCAATTAGCATTAAGTGATCAGCATCCTGCTTTAACTGCACTGTTAGTACTACTTGCAGAAAGCTGTTACTTCCTCTAACAGCTAAACAGCATATCCATCTCTCAAGAGCAAGGTTTCAAAGACTCCTAGCCAACCAAAAGGCAAAATCTCCTGTATCAAAAGTCAACAGCATCTTTGTTTTCACGCTGCATGCCTACTTTTGAAAATACCATCCCATATGGCAATACTGACATTGTTATTTAAATAAAATAAAAAGTCTTTGCTTTACCAAACCAAATATTCTCTGTAACCACCCCAATAGGGGTTCAACATTATGGAAAGTGACCACATAGAACTTTGTTCTCCTGTGGGTATTAAAACTACTAACACAAATTAGACAAATTGGGTAAGTTCACTAAACTCTTGAAAACCTGCACATAATGATCACAGGAAAAATAACTGTATGAAAATACCAATAAGAGAAAATCTTAATGGCAATACACATTCTTCACTATTCAGCCCTTCAGCTGAACATGCAGTCAGCGTTATTAGAAAGAATTAGTTTTCCCTCACTTCACAAATACAAGAAAAATCTACCCAACACGCTGTAATCTCCTACCAATTTACCACAGACAATAAAACCCAAAGAAAACAGCTACTTTTTTGATAAACACCAAGAACCACAACCACTCCCCTCCAGAAATGCATCTTCCTAACAAGCTTTAACAACATTCTTGTCATCACTAGCACAAATCTATACACACAAAAAAGAAACACTATGTCACCTTCTCTTTTTTAATGCAGGCTTACCAAAAAACCCAAGTCTTTTTACAGCTGATCAAAGTACCACAGAGTCACAAACCCACCTACCACACACATCTCTCGCTACATTCAGAAGTTGTTCTGATCAGCATTCACAGCCTAAGGGGCTACATGCTGCCGCACCTTGAAAACTGCAAATAAAGCACAGGCAAATCGCTACCATGTCAGCATCCCCACAAACGATGGCTGGGTAACACTGCGCTAACGCAATGCTGCATGGCAGAGCTTTTGTGAAATACCACAGAACCAACATGCCATTTCAACAGCACACACAGGGGTATGTGGTCCGTGAAAGAACAATCAAGATCACAACCTAGCCACAAACCTACCTATTCAGACTAAATTCTGTTCCTGTTTTGCCACATGTACCCAAGATCTGTATAACCACGTATGCACAGGTTTAACTCTTTTTAACTGATGCAGATTTTCAATGCAGATTTAGTGTCCTGTTAACTTCAGGACAGAAACAGAGAAGGTACACAATCAGACCAAGTCCTTGTACGCCCTAAAGCAACTACTCGTTCAGTCTATTTAGAAAAGAGGGCAACCTTAGCAACACATGACCTTGACACAGATGACCATTTCAAAGTGTGTTAATAAAAGCAAGCCTATCCCATGAAATTTTCCTAGCAAGTTTTCCACAGCACAAATGGTAGAAAAGTCTGTTGCTTTTCTTGCTGACTCTCTTCAGGTTTTCTACACACAAGTTATACAAATTCTGCCCTCCTCATTGTTTGCTAACATATAGTGGGCCAAATCCGTGATTGATGTATGAAATGGGTATAAACCATATTAAGCCAAGACAGTTTGAAAATAAGACTCGACACAATAAGCGGAATTAGAACATTAGAGTTACGCAGCCTAGAACAGTGGTCTCCAAAGTGGGCTGTGTGCAAGTCAACCCACTGGAGTGCAGGAAGAAAATACCAGAACTTCAGCAGCATGTGCATGTAGTTTGTAAATAAATATACATATACTGGGGGAGCATGCTCAAAAAACTTTTACTAATAGGGGTGGGTGATCAAAAACATGTGGAGATCACTGGCGTAGACCCTTGAAGACTGACTCACTTCTGCATTCAGATCAGCTGAAGGAGGCTTCAGCCGGTGGGCAAAGGGCGTGGGTGCAGGCACCAAGCAAGGCTTCACAGAATCACAGAATAGTAGGAGTTGGAAGGGACCTCTGTGGGTCATCTAGTCCAACCCTCCTGTCAAAGCATGGTCACCCACAGCAGGCTGCACAGGACCTTGTCCAGGCAGGTCTTGAATATCTCCAGAGAAGGAGACTCCACAACCTCCCTGGGCAGCCTGTTCCAGGGCTCCGTCACCCTCAGAGGGAAGAAGTTCTTCCTCATGTTCAGACGGAACTTCCTGTGCTTCAGTTTGTGCCCATTGCCACTTGTCCTGTCACTGGGCACCACTGAAAAGAGCTTGGCCCCATCCTCCTGACACCCACCCTTCAGATATTTATAAGCATTTATTAGGTCCCCTCGCAGCCTTCTCTTCTTCAGGCTAAACAAGCCCAGCTCCCTCAGCCTCTCCTCGTAGGAGAGATGCTCCAGTCCCCTCATCATCCTCGTAGCCCTCCGCTGGACTCTCTCCAGTAGCTCTTCACCTTTCTTGAATTGGGGAGCCCAGAACTGGACAGAGTACTCCAGATGAGGCCTCACCAGGGCAGTGTAGAGGGGAAGGAGAACCTCCCTCGACCTGCTGGCCACACTCCTCTTGATGCATCCCAGGATCCCATTGGCTTTCTTGGCAGCCAGGGCACACTGCTGGCTCATGGTCAACCTGTCGTCCACCAGGACACCCAGGTCCCTCTCCGCAGAGCTGCTCTCCAGCAGGTCCACCCCGAGCCTGTCCTGGTGCCTGGGGTCGTTCCTCCCCAGGTGCAGGACCCTGCATTTGCCTTTGTTGAACCTCATCAGGTTCCTCTCTGCCCAACTTTCCAGCCTATCCAGGTCACGCTGAATGGCAGCACAGCCTGCTGGTGTATCTATCACACCTCCCAGTTTGGTGTCGTCAGCAAACTTGCTGAGGGTACATTCTAACTCTTCATCCAGGTCGTTGATGAAGAAGTTGAACAACACTGGGCCCAGTACTGACCCCTGGGGGACACCACTAGTTACCAGCCTCCAACTAGACTCAGCGCCGCTGATGACAACCCTCTGAGTTCTGTCATTCAGCCAGTTCTCAATCCACCCCACCGACCACTCATCCAGCCCACACTTCCTCAGCTTCCCTAGGAGGATATCATGGGAGACTGTGTCGAAAGCCTTGCTGAAGTCGAGGTAGACAACGTCCATGGCTCTCCCTTTGTCTACCCAGCCAGTCATGTCATCGTAGAAAGCTATCAGATTGGTCAGGCATGATTTCCCCTTGGTGAATCCATGCTGACTACTCCTGATAACCTTCTTTTCTTCCACTTGCTTGATGATGGCCTCCAGGATAAGCTGCTCCATCACCTTTCCCGGGATGGAGGTGAGGCTGACCGGCCTGTAGTTCCATGGGTCCTCCTTCTTGCCCTTTTTGAAGATTGGAGTGACACTGGCCTTTCTCCAGTCCTCGGGCACCTCTCCTGTCCTCCAGGACCTCTCAAAGATGACGGAGAGTGGCTCAGCAATGACATCCGCCAGCTCTCTCAGCACTCGTGGGTGCATTCCATCGGAGCCCATGGATTTGTGGAGGTCCAGATCACTTAAGCGATCCCTCACACAGTCCTCCTCGACCAAGGGAAAGTCGTCCTCTTTGTAGGCTTCTTCTCTTACCTCCAGGGCCTGGGATTCCTGAGGGCCAGTCTTAGCACTGAAGACTGAAGTAAAGAAGGCATTCAGTAGCTCTGCCTTCTTCGCATCCTCCGTCACCAGGACACCCGCCTCATTCAGCAGCAGCCCCACATTGTCCCTAGCCATCCTTTTGCTGCTGATGTAGTTGGCTTGTCTGGGCCATCGGGGCCCATCAGTGCACCCACAGCCTGGACAAGAACCCATGCTAGAGACAGGTGGGGGAAAACACACACTGGGAAGATTCACACAACCTGCTGGAAAGCTGTTACAGCTTAGCCTAACAAATACCTAGTTACCATCAAATATCAGTTCTACAGGGTATTTTAAAAAAAAACAAAACTATTTATCATAACTAGGCCAACCTCAGCCCTGCTGGTACATCCAACTAATTTTACAAAGGGCAATCCTTACTAATTAGTGACAACCCAGCAAAGATATTACCTGTAACTTATTATTAGCAAAGCCTCTACTATTTTGTTTCATATCCCTGCTACTGCACTGGTGAACCCAGTAAGTGCTTCAATTTGGGTCACATGTACTTGTGGAAGCAGCACCGCCTATCCCTTCTGGGAAATAACAAGAGTGCCCTTTATGGAACGCTCCCAAACAGAATATAAGAAAAGGTGAAAGTAATAAAACTGACAAGGAAATCCCAGCTATGCAAGCCAGTCCTCCTGGGGACTGTTATGACCCGCCCTTAAGGCCTCTGCCTCCCTTTCAGCACTCCCTCCTACTACAGAGCAAAGACCAACAAGAGAGGAATAGAGCAATCCTGCGCCCCTCTCACCTGCTTTCCCCAAGTCAGCTCAAGGCTTTCAACAGTCGCCTGGAACAGAAAATTGATCTGACAAAATGTACTGATCTGATTCAACTTGGAATAGCCTATTGATTTGGCTCTGGCTTGCCAGGAGGCTACAAGAGTGCAAGCACCAGCCCAACAGAGGGAACACGAATGAGGGAGCTGGGTGGTTAAGTCTGGGGGAGGGCAGCAGTGCTTCAGGCAGCTTAAAGCAGTTGTCGGGCTGTAGCCGCACACGTACAGCTAACACAGCCACCACCCTCACGTTAGCCGCAGTGCAGGCACCAGGTCGATGGAAGCGATTATTCCCCTCTACTCGGCACTTGCAAGCTCCTGTCTGAAATGCCATGCTCAGTTTTGCCACACACACACACACCCCCCTCCTCTTTAAAAGAAATACAGAAAAACTTGAAAGAGTCCAGCAGAGTGCCAATAAAATCCTGCAGGCAGACGACATTAAGAAAGTCTGAGGGAACTACATTTCTTCAGCCTGGACAGCAGCAGGCTAACCAAGGCGCTGCCTGCAGTCTGCCACTGCTCAGACAAGTGGAGCCAGCCTCGTCTCATCAATGCGCAGCAAGACACGAGGCAACCGCCAAAATATGCAGCACAGAAAATCCCAACTGTATATAAGGAAAAAAGAAGTTCACAAACAAGAATGCTTAAGCAAGAGCATTTTCTTTAGAAATTTTCAAAACTCACAGCCCTGACCAACCTGTTCTAACTTTGAAGCCAGTTCTGCTTACAGCAGGGGTCAGGGCCAGGTAACACCCAGTGGTCCTTGTCAGCCTAAATTTTCAGTCACCATGCTACACAACCCACAGTATCATGCAACACATGCAGGGTCTACAACCTGCAGAGTCATTAAAATTGGATTTGTCTGAGAACAGTCCAATTACTCATACATGCTTCATACGCTGTACATGATTTTTATAACTTAAAAAATGGGAGTATCCAAAACCACTGTAAATACTGGATTTTAAATTCACTCCAATTATATCCAAGTTTGTCACAGAATTATTTTCCTTTCTTAAAGTAATTCACAACTTCTTAGAACCTTAATACATAACTTCCGATACAAAGCAGTAAAGTATTATCTTCACACTTTGTAAAAGCCTAAGACAGTGGCTAATTCAGAAAAGCAACACTTAGAGCAGTAATTCCCCAAACTGTGATATGAACAACATCAAAACTCGGCAAGCCACAAGTAAAGAAATTCACCTGCAAAACTGCTGTAAACATATACAGACTCCTAACTTCCATGCAGCTACACGGGATCAATTCCTGACCGGCAGCGTGCTGGCCCACAGGTTCTGAGTGAATACTGACCTTTGGAAATCAATGCTTTAAAGCAAGGAAATGACTGCTGTAGTTACAGCTTTATAGTGGGAGATAATCAAACGTGCATACACTAACATACCTAGCACCTGAAGCAACTACTCTCCAAGTTACAAGACATGCCCACTAATCCTCACAAGCTCGGTATGACATTGTATACATCCAGCCCGCAGGAACTCTGACAACACCTCCATCATGTTTTATAATGGATCTCAGCCATCAAATCTTCCGTACTGTTCTGTTGCTCTACACCATTCTTCAGAATTTTAATTTACAATCCTAACTTCACTATGGAGTATCTGAAGAAATACATTGTCACTGGAACAATAATCATCAGAACAACAAAAACAGAAGAAATCAAAGTTACTGCAATAGTCACTGTAGAGAATGGTATTGTAGTGAACTGAGTGTGCTACATAAAATTTACGACATTTTTATCCCTCGTATCCTTTTGAATACAGATGTAAGTCTATTAACCCAATACAAGCATCCATCCCTTGTTAAATTACATCAAAGGATCACAGCAGCGTGAAGTAATTCCACACTGACTCCAGCGGCAAAACGTGCAGAGTTGAAGTCCTTCCCTCACACAAATTTCCACCGCGACTCCCATTAATTTTCACAGTGCTAGTATTTTGCTCAGTATTCTTCTGAACTAGGAAAAAAAAAAAAAAGAAGGTGCCATTTTGCCACATATTAGGTAATGCATATCATTTAAGCAGTATGCATTTCAGGTTGCTAAGGTGCTGTAACTACCGCCTTCGTGACGCTGCCAGTCATCTCTCAGGTTCGTAACAAACAGGCAGCCCCGGATTCATTGAAGGAAACTCACCTGCATAGGAACAACCAGACCTCACTTGCATTCTCTGCAACACAGGAGTGTAAGAAAGAAGTATTAACTCCAACCCTTACTACCACATATTTTTTTCTTAAATTTCAGGTCCGTGCTACTTTTGAAATGTCTAGTAGACCAGACAATTTCAGGTTCTTGTAACTAACCAAGCATGTGTTTTATGATCAACTTTAGAGCTGCTCACCACATCAAGCCCTTTATTTTCAAGAAACTGATTTTTAGACAGATGGAATACAAAAAAAAATGAGTATCGAGGTATTTCCACTTCCCCCCCCTCATTACTGTAAAAAAATCATCTGCAGAGGAGTAACGACACTATTCAATGGAGAAGAGGTAAATATGGAAAAACTTGACTGCAAATTAATATTCATAATTTTACTCAGTCAAAAATACAGCAGGCTTAATTATCAAAAAGTTGTCATTTCAGGACAACAAGAATAAGGAGGCAAATTTAATTTTTAAAATGTACTTTGTAAAACACAAGGATTTAACTACTCACTTGTAAACCATGCTGTGCTTATATTCCACAATATGTAATTACTCCTGATGAATAGTTTCTCTTCCAGAGGAATCGACAAAAAGCAACTACTATACTGTTGCAAAATGTACCAGCATTGGTGCTCTAAAAAAGAGCTAACAAATTTGGGATTCTAACCGAGTAACACAGTGCAATATGCAAGTGTGAATTTTCTACATACATGAAAATGTGTTTTCATTCCAAGATTCTAAACCTGAGTAGTACTTTTAAGATGAACTTACAATGTTTGAAATTAGCTATGGAACTGAATTTAATCATCAGCATTTCAAAGATATCTGTATACAACAGACTACAGGAAGAAATCTGTAATTTTAAATATTCAGAAGAATGATGCAATATCTCTCCATGAAAAACTACTCCAAAAGATGGGAACTATTCATGAGTCAGATAAATAGCAACAAGAAAAGAAACACGAGACTGCTAACTCTCACGAATTGCTAGGCATGACGTTGCACATCTTCCTGGTTTCTAAGATCTGGCAGAAGATGAACACCTAAGAGGACAGGCACGGTCTTAACACAATTGTGAAGTACCAGCTCCACATACAGAAGGGCAAACAAAAACCAGACACTAAAGCACAGACAACTTGCAATACGTTGTTTATCCAACTCTTAAATTTTATTACGCTTTAGCATACCACAGAAAAAAAGATTCTTGATCTGAGTTTGGCAAACGTGGTAACTTATCAAGCTTCCAAAAACTACAGTGATATTTTAATATATTAAGAAAAAAACAGAAATGTGCAACTGTTAACAGTATGTATGACAGCAAAGGTTAATCCAGCTACAGTCAAGCACACCGAGTACACGCGTGAACCCCCAGTATAGCTGTCTAAAATCTGATTTCCCTCAGACACACATGTTCAGCATCAAATTTCTAACTTATTCAATACAATTTTTTCCTACTGCATCCAGAGCTGCTCTTGGCAACACCAAAAATCTTGACGAGACTTTCACCTGAAAACAGATTTTTTTAAACCACACAGAGAAAATCCATCATAACTCACAGCCTGGAGGTCAGGACGCTTACCTACGCCATGGGATTCACCAGGCTAAACACTCGTCTCAGCCCATTTCCCCAGCAGTGACTATCCTCAACAGTATGCTATGGGCCATTCGAGGCTCCGCCTTTCTAAGCTGCTCCACCGCATACACAATTCTTCAGGAATCTCGACATTCACAAAACATTTTGAAAGGTCCTGCTTTCATCCCAAAAGAGGAAGAGAAGGAGGAGTAATCTCAACAGTTCCTTAGGAAAGAAATGTTCATCTGCCCAAAGAAGTCAGATGCTCATAAGTATTTCTAGAAACTACTGTACGCAATAACGCAGGCTATTAGCATATGTTATTTGTGCAACACAACACTTTAAGAAATGTCAAGTTGGTTCTTCAGATGTTTTTATCTTGTTTCTACTACAGAATACCTGTGTATCGTAATTCTCATTCCGTGCACTTAATGTTCAAAGATTCTGAAAAAACACTTAAGCAGTCTCAGAATGTAACTACCTTATCAACTGATCACTTATCAATTAATCTTTAAACCAATGACCAATTAATTTTCACTGCCACTCTAGTCCATACTAGTTTAAAACAAAACTGGTTACCTGGCCACAGGCACGGTTCACACACGCTAGTATCAGCTAACAATTACCAATAATTAAAGCTGAATAGAGATTTATACTCCTTTCAGTTATGTTGGGGAAATTAAGTTAAGTATGAATACGATGAATTGACGGATGTGTAACTAATTCAGCAGTGCAGTTCACATCAATGCCCCCAAAACCAGACTGAAAACCCTCCATACTGCCAATCTTGTCCTTGTTGAAGCCAATGCCTTGCTAAAGGCAAAGGAGATTTTGCCACTTGTTTCAGTGGGGCCAAGATATTTTCTGTAACTGACACACCTCAATAAATTCCAGCTACGAGACCAGATCCTGAAATGCCACTCTAAGATCCTAAGTTCACAGTAAAACTACTGCAAGTTCCATCTGAGACAAGGCACAAGACCACCCCTTATAAAAATAATTAGTCAGTTCCAATGAAGTTAAAACTTCCTCTCTGGACTCCCCTCTCTTCACTTCACCACCCTTTCTTAACACCTTCAATGAAAGAAAGGCTACTGTATTAAGTTTTGACTGTGATTTGCCCCCTATCTTTCCTTTCCTTTTGGTAAGCATTCCCTTACTCAAAGCAACACCTGAAGCAGCTCTAGAACATTTCAGAACTAGTGCAAGACAATAAATTAAAGCAATAAAAAAACTCCTGACAGTCTATTTGTGCTACTTAATCATGTTAATTTTTGTCTAAAACCTCAGTGATTCTCAAATAAAGCAAAAATAATACAGACATGGTAGTTGTTTTCTCAACAATGAAAGCAGGGGCAAATGAACATTTGATAACAAAGATACACATTAATTTAACTACGTGATGACCTTGAAAAAACACCATTTCAGGTCAGTGTTTATGCATTTGTACTGGTGCAACAAGGGCTTTACCGATACTGCTTATTCCAGCTTTCAAACTTGAACAGTTGCAGGTCACAGTCAATGTTGGAACAGTTTACTGTTCTTGCTGCTCTCCCTCTACTGTAAGAAAGCAGAACACGCTTGTTTTTGTAGACAATCCCCATGTCCGTTCTGGACCAGGTATGTCATCATAAAAAACCTTTCAGGCACAGATACAGCTTATTCCAGCAGAACTACTACAAGAAATTATGCCAACTCTGAACAGAATGAATCACATTATCACAGAGGCTCATATGCCTGGACTGTACCTATTACTTACACAGGGATGACACACTTTTACGCTCTCAGTGCTGCATCTACGCTAAAAAGCGCTAGCCATTAGACTTACCACAAGCCTAATGCAGCATGAAAAGGCATGATCATTGACCTCTAGAGCCACATTATAAAACATAACTGCAGTTACGCAGACACAACTTTTCTGGAACCGATGTGGAAGTATACCAGCAAAACTGTGAAAACACAGCTAGAGTACAACGAATGTCCAAGGAGCATATGAACACATCCCTGCCTGCAAAGCTCTTCAACTCTGGACTATGGACTTACCTCTGTTGCAAAACCTCACAGATACAGAAAGGGTCCTTGGAGGAAATTGGAAATGCAGCTTATACTAGCAGACTTTGGTATTTTTCCCTGACTACAACCAAATTAAATATATAAACTCTACTGGAAAAGTACGTGGGGCAGGGGAGGGGCAGAAAAACTGCATATCTGTAAGCTGTCACAACTATTTAGCTACGGTAGAGCCATCTCGGACAAGGGCACAACTACATAGCACTGACCCACCTGAGGCCACACATACACTGAGAGTATTATCAACTCAAGAATACGGGTATAATATACAAGGCAAGTGCTCAAAGTATGAGGAAAATGAGAACATACCTAAAATACATGAGCATCATACTAGTGAATAAGACAAGGTACATCAAAGAAAACACAACTGGGCTAGTGTATCAACACGGTGAGCTTCTGCACTCCTCCATCAATGTGAACAAGCTATGCAGAACGCAAAGTACTACTTGCAACAACAACACAACCAAAAAACTTTTAAGCTCAGACGCGGCCAAAGAAATACATCTAAAAAGAACAGATCTACTATATTTAAATACTATCCATCAAAGACCTCAAGACGAGAATACATTTTGCTTTAATGCAAGCAGGTCAGAGTAGAGAGTATACAGTCATTTGGCAAGTATTATGCCCTGAGAGAATATAAACTGGCCATTTTCATCCCATTTTTATCATTTCTTCGTTATTTTCACCAATTAATGAAAAAATCCACAATCTTCCAGACATTAGTGTATAACAGAGAAATTTTATTGTATAAAAATACACTACCACTACAAAAAAAATTGACTATATTGATCCCAAGACTATTGTTAAGAAACATGCAAATCACTTCAGAGTACATCTCATGTAATACTAAGATTTCTGAGATATGTGAACAAATACTGTACTCCACACTCAACAGATTTTAAACGACTATAAAGTTTTAGCAAGTGTATTGTTTAAAAAGCTAAAACGTTAACAAGGTTATCTCGATTAAAGTCTTTAGAGAGTTCATATCCAGACAATTTTTTTAGTGTATTCCAAGAAATAAAAAAATGTATTTCAAAAGAAATGTCATTTTAAACCCTTCAACACCAACAGGCAAAGAATTTAAACAGCCTTAAAATTAATCCCAAATTTTAAAAAATCTCCCACTTCCTTCAGAAACGAGCAAGAGGCATGGCGAAGCCCTCCTCTCATCTGTCAAAAAGCATAAGATGAAGAACTAAACAAGCATTCCACACTACTCAGCGGGCACAGCATGAGTTGGTCTGGCAGCGTATTTGCTGTTCCTGAATACAGATGTTGTGGGAACTAAACTTCAGCCTCTCCAGCACTGATCAGATTACACAGAAATGTAAAAATAAAAAAGGACAAAAAAAAAAGTTTTTATCAAAAAGCAGGAGACCATTTACAAAACTCTTCCTAAAGAACAGCACCAAAACACAAGAACCGTATTAAAGTGGAGCTGCCAAATTGGAATAGTTTGCAAAAAGCACTGCTTCCTGTGAGATATAACGGATAAAAACCTTGAAAAGATACCAATCCCCCCTTCAAAAACAAAGAGCCTAAAAGCAACAAAATGAGTCATCTACCCACCCATCAGAAAGTTACTTGCCCTGTATTTTTGCAAGCACTTCTAAAGGTACGGAAGGCTCTTCGACAGAACATTACTTTGCTACATGAGGGCATTTCTTGGAAGGTGGACTTCTTTGCTAAGGACGTGTTGTATTGTCACTCCACAGAAGAGTACGTTCTTTCAAATCTTTCTTCTCCCCACACTCTGAAGCCATCTCATGTCAAGAAACAGGTATTTTACAGACATGAAAACAAGCTCTGAGGTGATGTTTCCAGACTTGAAGGGGGGAGCACGGGCCCCTCGGAACCAAGGCAGTTTCGTACCTCGCAGCACCGTGACCCAGACCACTCAGGAGCTGGGGAAGCCCAAGAAGGCAGCGACTGAGCGCGACAGCTCTGGCAGGGCCCTCTCCGAAAAGGCCCATGCCCAGAACAATGCCACCTTTTTGCTTCCCTGCACACGCACAGCCCCAAATCCTTCACTTTTCTCCCCAAAGCACACACACGGGAAAAAACCCTCACAGAAATTTCTTAAAGAAAGAAAGAGAAGGCGGGGGGGTTGTGAACGCAATCCAGCTTCTGGGATTTCGGGGAGTGGATCTGAAGACCCGGGCGAGCAACGCCTCCGAGACAGACACAGCGACGGCCCCGCCCCACACGGCGCGGCGGCGGCAGAAACGGCCTTAAAATGGCGCCCGTGGGGGAGGAGAGTCGGGAGCGAAACTGCGCAACAAACGCTGGCAGGAAGCCAGGCAGCGCCATCTTCCCCGCTCTCCCCCACCCCCCCTCGCACCGAGGAGCTGCCCTGCGGAGGCTGGCCGCCGAGCCCGGGCACGGCCGGGGCAGCGCTGCCCTCTCCCGCGAAGCCCGCTTCGTTCCGCGCTGCCCAGCCCCGCGGAGGAGCGGAGCGGGGAGCAGAGAGCCGGCGGAAAGGAAAGGCCTCCGCATGTCGTTCCTTCCCCCGGTGATTATTTAGTAACAGTTCCAAGAAAAGACACACGTGCCCTCAATTCCTCGTTTCATTTTGCCCGGTTTTTAACATGACTACATCTGCTTTCTGCCATAACCTGTAAGTGAATTTTGCGATTAACAGCAAAAAGAAATCGTAACAAGTACTGAAGCCCCCCCACAGCCCAACAAATGCGAGGATTTCAGAAAATCCCCTCCACCACCACCTACTGTTTTAAGCCGCAAGTAAAAACTATTTATAAAACACTGTTTCTCTGACGGAAAATAATGCCCGCAGCACAGAGGGCCGGATTCCCGTCCGATCCCACAGCAAAGCCGAACGGGGTACTCCAGAAAGAGACGGTTTACTGTTATGCTTTAAAAAACAGGCGTTACGGTTAAATATTCTCTCTCCAAAAGGGGGGGGGGGGGGGGGGGGGGAGAAAAATCACAGCAGAAAACTTGGTCCCGAAAAGGAGAAAAAAAGCGCATTAGCCCCAACCTACCGCCCGAGCGCTTCGCGCACCCCCAAAAAGCAGCCCCGTCTCCATTCCGCGGGTGAAAGCAGGCGGCACGCAGCAGTTCAGAGGAAATCGCGAATAAAGAACGAAACAAATCAAATCAAATCTAGTGGCGACACCGAAAACGAGGAAACGAGTGAAAAATAAATCCTCAGAAGGCACAAATCTGAGACACGGGCAAAAAGAAACGGCAAGATTAGGGTGGTGGCGAGCGGACGGGGGGAAGGAAAAAATCAAGCCCGGAATGAAAAAGGAAAAAAGAAAAGAAAAATCCTTCCCAGCTCCACAGCCGGGAGAGAGACGAGGTGTCTCCATTTTCCCGACGAGGAGGAAGAAAGAGTGTTTCACAGACCACAGAGCTTTAGAGAAAAGCAAAGAAACGAGGGGGGGAAAAAAAAGAGGGAGGAGATTTGAAAAGATTATTTTTCTTTCTCCCTCACACACTCTCTCTATCCCCCTCTCTCACTCTCTCTCTCACACTCACACATACACACACACACTCTCTCTCTCCCTCCTCTCCTCTTTCCATCCCTCTCTTGATGGCCATCAAGGGGGCGGAAAATAAAAAAAAAAAAAAAAGACAACAACAACAACTAATTTTAAACCGGCTCAATCAATGAGTCATTAAAAGAGATTTTTCTTCCCTCCTCTCCTGAATTTGCATGGCATCAGCAAGAAAAAAAAAAAAAAAAACAACCCACCCCAAACCTCTCCCCTCTCTGCAGCTATCAGCCTGGACCTGAAACCTTATCTCTCCCTTCTAACCCCTCACCCCCCCCCCCCGCCTTTATTTTAAGAAACAACTTTTTTTTTTTTTTGAAGTGCCCTCAGCAGCCGCCACCACCAGCCTCGCGGGAAAAGAAAAAAAAAATATAGTTCATTTCCATGTGAATCCACATCTGCCCAAACAACAGCCACCCACAAAATATCCCTCTTCTTCCTCCTCGTCTCCCCTCTCGCTCGCTCTCTCTCTAGATATATATTTATATACATAGCCCCAGAGCCAATAGCTCTCTGGGCTGAAACCTAATATCTTGGTTTTGGCAACTCCTGGTTGTTAATTTGCTCCTCTTTCTTTTCTGTCTGTCTGGAGATAGATTTCCCCCCTCTCTTTTCCCTCCCCGAAGGAAGGGAGGAAGGAGGTTGTGTGTTTTTTTTTTCCTTGAAATTTTTATCACAAAATTATAATACACTCAAAGGGAAACTCACCGTCATGAAAAAGCAGTGCCTTGTCAACGGGGTTTCTTCGCCATCACATCAGGGGCTGGCAGTGTAAGAGAGAGAGAGGGAGAGCGAGAGAGCGAGGGAGGGAGGGGGGAGAGAGCGAGCGAGCGAGCGAGCGAGGGGGAAAGAGAAAGAGAGCGAGCGAGGCGAGCACCGCGCCGCGCCGTACCGCACCGCACCGCGCCCCGCCGCCGGGGCCCGGCCGCTCCGCACCGCTCCGCACCGCCGCGGGACCGTGCCGCAGACCGCCGCCCGGCCGCGCACACACACGCAGACCCGCGCGCCCCGCCATGAGGAGTCCCCGGCCCCAGCGCCGGCCGCGCGTCGCCCTCCCGACAGCCAGCCCCGCAGAAAGTTTAGCGGCCTTCTGGGTTTTATTCTCTTTGTTGTTTTTGAGAAAGCCGTAGATCTGGCAATCTGTACGTGCCTGAGCTGTCCGCTGTCGGTTAAAAGTTAAGGTGTGGTGTGGGTTACAGAAAAGTTAAAAAAAAAACCCAAAAGACACAAACAGTATTTTCCCCACTAAAACCAACATTAACTAACAACTTGGTTGGCTTCCTACGTCATAAAGTTGTAAACCACTACACGCGGGGGGTGGGCGGGGGGGGCCCAGGAAAATAAATGCAAGGTGACCTTGAAAAAGATAAGATTTGATCCTCCTACAAGTGGCAAGATTTTGAATTTTTTGAGATGCGTTCTTATCACCCTTGGTGGAAACAAATGATGTGAATTTCAGCTGCTTTAAAAAAAGGTTTGGGTAACCTAAAAATGCTAATTTGGAGTCAAGGCTTATAGCACTGAGAGTTCACTGATACAATTCTACAATTTATTTCAGTTAAAGGCATTAATATAATTTTATTCGAAGCCTGTTGGTTATACGAAACCAATTAAACTTAAAATATTCACTTTATTCATTACATATATAATTAAAAACTCTTCATTCCAATGATCTTACAAGCCTGGTTTATTTAAAACAAAAACATTTTGATTGAAACCAGAGTAAGAGTCTTAGCATGTAGAGATATGTATGCTAATGCTTTTAAAACAAGAAGTCTCTTCAAAGACCCTTTTTCTGCTAGCAGTCGCAATTCCCAAGGACTTGCATGCAGCAACCTTTTCTATTTTTTTTCTGAGAAAAAGTAACTTTGTTAAAACTCCTTAGAGACAAGGATTTGAAGACTTTATTTAGTAGCAGATTCTTCTTTATTAGCTTTACAGCTCAAAAAACCACTTTCGTTTTCAAATACAATGACGTGAAAATGGTTATCGGCAGTGTACTAAGTGGACCTTTTCCAAGAAGTTGGCCAGATTTTTTGTGTTTAAAAAAGTCAGCACCTCAGCATTGTTTTCAATGAGAATCTGGTTATATTATTTTTTAAGTAATAAACCAATTCGTATTATAATATGGGAAACAAAGGTTAAGCCTGATTCCAAACCTTTGCCCAAGCCAAGACTCATGTGCAACTCTTGTATACATGCATGTCCACAGTACAAAATTTAGGCGAAGCTTCAAATCGCTCCTTGAGCGGAAATGTCGGGTGCCAGCGAACCAGCCTTAGCGTGAGGCCAGCAGATCCGTTGTGCAGTCCGGACAGACCGGACACAGGCATGGCGCTGCCCAGCCCACCAGCCAGTCCACTAACTCCACTTTCCACTAATACAGTATGGGCCCAAAGAGCCAACGATACGGACGTCAACATCACGTATCCGAGAGCTCAGCGTCCTAATTGCTCTTGTAGCAAGCCTGACACCTAGCAACAGAAAATTGAAAAGGCCAAATTTCAAGGTCCCTAACTTCAGCAGCTGCTTCAAGGGGCCAAACCCTGCCCTGAATTAATGCCTGCTCAGCATCAGTGGCTTCAGAGAACATTGCTGAAGAAAGAACTTGTGAGCTGGAGAGAAACCACAAGCATTCTTCTGATTTGGTTAACAGGAAGTAACTTTGCATCAGAGGTTACGAGGCAGACTATCGGATCAGTATATTAGTATTCTCCCAGTCCTACAGAAACCACAAATAGGAAGTAGGCAATACAAAGAAGGAATGGGAGGAAGGAGGACAAATGACTTTTAATAGTTTCCCGTATCATAAGAAACGCAAGGAAGCCTACATAAATTTTCCACAACTGTACCATAATTTACACACACTTTCCCTGAAGGATGTTTCAAAGCAGCATTGGCAATAACTTGCTAAGCAGGGACAGTACAAAAATGGAAGGAGAGCTAACATATATACAGGGAAGCACCCCGAAGCGACCAGGTTTCTCCAGACCTACACCAGTCAGTGAGTTTAAGAATGAAAACCCTTTATGTTGCCACCGAGTGGACAAAACAAGCCCAGAATACAGTATACCCTCTGCAGAAGTAAATTTGCATGTATTTCTATATTGGCTATATTTGTTCAGAAACAAAATTGGCTCCGGCAGAAACGGTTACTAAAAAAAAAAAAAAAAATCAAGAGTTGGATGTGACCTTATAGGCCAGATTGAAGTTAGCACTTAAAGCAAAATTAATGTTACCTTTAATGCTAAGAAGTGTGAATGCAGTCTTCAGCTGTGGTGTTATCACTTTCTGGTGTACTACAGAATTTTCCAGACCATGTTTCTAAAGAAATACTGCTTTTAGCCGTGAGGCACTCATGCTTTTTTAAGAGCATGAGATGGTATTTCTGAACTGAGTATCATCGCCCCAGGAAGTTTCCCCTCTTCTCACTGCCTTACTGCATTAACACAAAAGACCCTAATATGTCAAAATTCTTCTACCTCAGGGTCACCTGCCCAGACCTGTTGTCCTCAGTCAGAGTCCTGTTCTCCGAATTACATACAATGCACATTCAGTGGCTGTCTCTCCTTAGCTTCCCCAGTCACATTCATTCGCTTTCTCATTCATTTTCCTGCAGCAGCTTCAGAAGGAGTAAGGGGAAATAAGCATGAGAGGAAAGGCAAGACCAGCGTCAAAAAAGAATCGGAGAAATCTTTAGAAGACAGACGTTGGTGTAAGAATTCTTAAGTACAGCTACCGGGAGCATCATGCGCACCCATCACACAACATACTACTTGGCTATATTTTGACATCAGCTGTCAAACTGTGACCATGCTATTTAACTACCACCGCACTCATAGATGTGCAAAGACACCAGATGACATTTGGAGTGAGCTGAGACACACAGCCCTGAAATGACAGATTGCGCAGAAGTGAAAACTAGGCTTCGATATTGAGAAGGAGAAATATAAGGGGTGCAAAACACCGTCTCCGTTCATTTTGTCTCCAGGTTTCTCCTAGATCAAGTCACTTCATTATTATTCAGCCCGTTTTTCCAGGTCTGCCTCACAAGCATTCCAATTCTTGGGCAATCATAAATTAGTACCCCAAAAGAAGATCAAGCAGCAGCAGATTCATAAGAAAGAATTTAAGGACTAAGCTATTTGCATTAAAGGAATGAATTCCACAGTCATCCCAAGATTCTTGCATGAGCAGTCTTTTGTAACCTCAACTCACTGCATCCTCTCAGAGGTATACTGGATGGAAAAGAGTGCCATTTACTCCACTGGAGCCTTGCTTCCTCACACTGAGTGCTTCAGCTCTACTGATGGCACTTCTTCCTCCCATGCTTCTTCACCTCTCCATCCCTTAGCATGTTTCTCGTGTCAGCTCATCACCAGACACACCATTTATCCAACTATGTACTGCTTTACCAATTACTAATTTAGATAAGAATAAATAATTCTCAACTTGAAGGCACAGAAACAAACAGGTCATCATTAAAAGGTACAAGCAGTAGAAAGGTAGAGGTCACAACACTTGAAAAGTAGCGCACGCATATACAGTGGCATGAAGGGAGATGAGGACTTTAACTTGAGGTATAAATGCAACATACCGCATGAAAAATTCAGTTTGATATCCATATGAAGTGCCAAATTTTGAATAGTTGCCACCAAAAGCTGGCAAAAGGGTGGTGAAACACTGGCACAGGTTGCCCAGAGAGGTGGTAGATGCGCCATCCCTAGAAACATTCAAGGTCAGGTTGGACAGGGCTCTGAGCAACCTGATCTAGTGGAAGATGTCCCTGCTCATTTCAGGGAGGGTTGGAACTAGGTGATCTTTACAGGTCCCTTCCAACCAAAAGTATTCTATGATTCTATGATAATGCTTAGACAACCCATCAGTAAAAATTTCCTACACAATACAAATTTCGGGTTGATACCATGCCTTACTGGCACAAAACAGTACTTACAAAACCAGGGGCATAATTGCATGGTGCAACTTACAAAGCCGTGACTCCCGTATCAAGCATCACACCAGACACAGGACTATCTAAGCAACACATATTCACAGGGGGGATTGGTTAGCGTGTAGGTAGCAAGAGGGGGTAACTAAGAATGAATCTCAGAACCAGAGCTTTACACCAATACCAGAAGAAAGACAGGTTTCTGTGACTGGAGATTGCATGAAGGCCAACAGGGCTGTTCTGTGATGAATCGAAAGAACACGTTTTGGAGAACTGTGCTTCTCCGAGATGTGGATCTGATGTACAGAAGACAATCGAGTAAAACCAGAGAAAAATGTGGTGACTGGACCTCCCACTGGAACAAATGAGGATGCAAAATTATTACTGGAACAGATCAAGAATAACTGTATCACACTCTAGGTTATTTAAATAAAGTCTCATATTCTTCAGCTTGGAGTACCTTAAAAAGGAGAATTAAGTGAGATTAATAGCTCTCACTTCCAATTTAGAATAATCTTAAAATATTCAGCCACTGAAATGCATTGGAAAAAACCACCTCTGAAGACAGAACTTTACTACGGTACCTGGAGGAATAATCTTCAACAACTAACATCACCAAAATTTACAAAAGAAATCTGAACTAAAAATGATGGCAGAAATTGGGAGAAGCTTGTATAATAATCATAGTTCATTTGGTGAGCATAGATGAATGGGGAAAAAAAATCAGGTAAGCAAGGATACAGAAATGAATAACAGTATGTTACTGAGTAGATGGACACAAGGTTTTTAAAAAAAAGTAGTAGCAATTAAAAATGGTAGCCAGGCAATGAAGCTAACAAAAGGACCATTTCTAATACAACTGAGGTGCTGTGGAAGATTAAAAAAAAAATCAAATTATTATTAATAGAAAGAACCTAAGCAAAAAAATGGTAGCCTAAAACATGAAACCAGGCATTATAGGGATAACAGAAACACAGTGGAAGAGTAAGTAATACCAAAACCATTCATGTTCAGGAAAGAAACATAAACATGCTAAGCTATACTTGTATAAGGACAAGACAAAATAGAGGCACACAAGGGACATTATGAAGAAAGCATCATCTAAGTCACAACTTTTGAGAAAGAATGGTTTTACTTGGGTATTTCTGGCACCCTACTAGAAACCACCTGGACAAGATCTGGACAGGAATAAAGATTGCTGTAAGTCAAGTCTAAATATTATCACTAGAAAGTAATCAATATGAATGGAATGTATTCTCTCAGATTTAGACTGAAGAACAAATGCTAATAATAGGAGGCAGTTCTTCAGAATGATAGCTGACAGATTTTTTCGTAAGATGAATAAAAGGCAAAAAGAATACAAGTTTAGTTTTGTTTACTAATGAATATACTACAGGAGAACTAACAGAAAATCAGTAAACTTGGATACAATAACTTCAAGTTAATTCTACTTAAATTATCAGAAAAACAAGTGGAATATGTTTGCAATTAAGATTCACAATTCCAAAATGGAAAACTTTGATATACTGTTGAACCTAGATGGTCCATTAAACTGGCTAGTCCAATAACCAAACATAGGTTTCTGAAATGTCTTAAATTAAAAGAAAATGTAAAAGCATCTGAAATCTTAAGTCAAGCACTGAAAAAAAATCTCTTACGAACTCCAGAACTAATAGAATAACTACATCAAACGAAGAGTTCATAAGACAGCATCTGTAATTCACATGCTTTGGCTTTGGAATTTCACTAATGTCAGTTAGCAAGTTAGAATCCTAAATACCAGTTAGCAGCTAGGCCTGGCCCAAACTTAAGTGCTCTCCTGTTCTTGAGCTTCTGTGTTTAACATATTTGGGCCATGCTTTACTAATCTTCAAGTGCCTCTTGCCATAAAAAGTTATGCTTTGAAGTCTGTCCCAGGTTTTGGAGGATAACTCATTTTCATAGAAATGAATTTGTTTCTACACCTGTGGCACTGGGAATTCCTTGGAAGGGACCAGCTCAGACTCGTTTCAAAACAAGTGCACCTCGACTGGTCAGAATATAATTAGTATCTTAAGCATTCCCAAGGATTACATTTCAAAGCTTTTGCATTACTCACAGCAATTAAGATGCATCAAGTAAGTTTTATAGTTTTAGCTCTCTCTAATTAGTGATTTAAAAACACACATATTTTACATTGTCTTGCCTTTCCATATGGCCAAATATATAAAGCACAACATTTTAGTCCAAACAAAAGCTTTTTAAAAACAACCAGCATGCCAACCATAATGTTAAATAGATTTGGGGTTTTTTTCTTCAAGAGAAGAACGCAGAGATACAGTGACTTGACAGTCACTTCTACTGAAGCCCTATTCCACCGTGATCGTGAAAACTGTACAGTCTACAATATCTTAAAAGAACCATAATATAGCTTACATCTTCAATGCCTGATCACAGTGCCAGAGCAGTTCAAAGAGCCCTTACTAAAACCAGCAGTAGAATACGATGATTGCACAAGCCACTGAAGTATCTACTTTGTAGCCAGAAGTAATTATATTCATCTGCTAATCTGTTCTGGAGAAACTCAGTCTAACAGGCAGAGATCACATCTATCAGATAAGAGCTCCATGCAAGACACAGGGGCTGTTGCTTTTCTTGAAAACACAGCTAAAAGACAAAATACAATTTTTTGTGTGTAACGGTGCAATGTACATGCATTACACCCTTTGGAATAAAAATGTCAGCATTGGGAATGCATACCGATGATGAGGAATAACTGTATTTACTTCCTTCCTCTGCTTCAGAGAGTGCAAATCTATACCTC
This sequence comes from Opisthocomus hoazin, assembly GCF_030867145.1. Taxonomy (NCBI): domain Eukaryota; kingdom Metazoa; phylum Chordata; class Aves; order Opisthocomiformes; family Opisthocomidae; genus Opisthocomus; species Opisthocomus hoazin. The sequence continues at coordinate 25,772,613 of NC_134415.1, forward strand.
GAGATCACGCCACAACTATGAGGTTCTTGACTCTCACAAGCTCAGGAACCTCAGGTTTAAGAATGCATCATTATGAGGCCGGACACCCAGTTGCCTCTGTGGATCTCGCTTTTACTCCTCACTCCTCTTAAAATAATGATGGAATAAGACTGGATCTTGAATCTTCACCTGAACTGTACAATACATCTCGCTTCAAAAGGCTACGAGTTCGTGCTGTTCAGCTAAGTTAAATCGGTACAAAATATTTCAGGAAGATAGCTTTCAAGAGCTGTAATGATGTGATATAGTTTTAAACCTGGAAGCAGGCATAATGGAGCTCATGTTTTGGATTTTCACAGCACTAGATCCAAGTAAGAATGTGCAACCTGCAACTGCACATAAAATAAATAACACTGCACAGTCCGAGCAACAGCAAAAGGTCTTACTGAAATGATGACTGTCTACTTTCAAACCAGCGAGGCACTAAAGCACATCCAGGGGAAAAAAAAAGTAGGAAAAATTATAACACAGAACTCTCTTATCTAATATCCTCAAATATCTAATATCCTTACTCTTATCTAATATCCTCAAACAGCTAAACTGCTTGTTGCAGCTTACCAAAATGAGCCCAAGCCTGAGCTAGAAGGCTTACATTTTATTCAGGTGGTTATTGTTTGGGAAATTGTAAATCTCCTGTTCTCTAGGGCTTATAATAGACCACACTAAGAAGCCTTAAAACATAAAAGTTGCTGCCAGCAAAGTCAGAAGAAAATTGCCAGTCCTTGTGTTACCACAAAAAAAAAAAAAACACACACCAAAAACCAACAATATCTATTATACCAAAACCTCAAATTGTAAACATGGAAAGTAAATTTGGAACATCAAGATGAGATGGTTGGAAGCATTTTAGTGCTCCCATTTTAATTTTTCATTATGGTCATACACTTCACCTTCTTGTATCTGGGGTTATTTTGCTTCTAACCCAAAAATCATTTGGACGCATTAGCAAGGTGAAAAGATTCCAGTCTCTCCCAGAAGCTCCTGTTCACAAGTGTATTTGTCCTTATTAGTTTAAACCTCAAATCACCTCTAGAAAAAAACAGTTTAGAATACCAGCTTTCTAAATGCCCAAACGCAACAAAAAGTAATCATTCTACTGCAGCATAAAATACTTAACATCTTTTTTGAGCTGTGCACACTAGTGTTTTCTTGTAATCTTTTTCATACATAAAATTGGTTTACCCACTGCAGTTCATCTACCAGGTCACATCTGTGTAGCAATACCAAAGCCACACTCCAGTAACATTCATGCATACTGAAAAACAGCAAAAGCCTTTCTCTGTCGATATTCTCATGTACAGGATAAGCAGTTACATCACTGTTACCATCTGTATTACCTACACTTGTGGGAGCATAAGGCAAACAAGCTTGCTATGCAGAATGAAACTTACACATCTTTCTTATGAAACAAGACAGAAACAAGGATTTATTTTTTTTCTTACAGTGAATTAATTGCACCATATTCCTGCCTAACATAACCTTACTGCAATTACTGCAGGAGTGGATTTGATTATTTATTAGCAAAAATGCCCAAGGCTTTCCAAATGCATCATTTAAACACGTTGGTAGAAAAAAAAAAAATCAAGTGAGAATATCTCAAGATATCCTTCCTTTTTCATGACTGAGCATTCTCCCTTTCTGCAGGGTAAGACATTTTGATTTTTAAGATTCAAAATTAATTTTTCAGAAACAAAATTCTGGACACAGTAACATTGCAGTGTTGTGACAGTTAAGAGCTGTAACGCGTTAACCATGATGTTACCCATCCAACCTGCTTCAAAGTACTACTGTTACACAACAATCCTGTGAAAACCCCTGATTTTATATTGTAACAATGATAAGGAAAGAATATTCTCTATTTTAGTGCAAGTCCTTTATGCGTTACGAGGATTAAAGGCATCTCACTGCCTTCCTTCTGTCATCCTAACTGGGCTGACGTTATTATATATAAGGTTCAGGTACTCCCTACCCTCTGACGATGTTGTGTCATGTCTAACACAGAAATTAAACCGTATATCTCAGGAAACAATGGCTACTTTCAAGCTAAGGCTACTTTCAAGCACTAACCTTAAGCAGCACAACAATCTAGACTTCCAAACAGGAGCATTAGATGGAAAACTCACGCTATCACCAAAGAGAGGACAGTAAATTCAGAATATCTACTTTGGGTTTACTGCCTTTTTGTTTCAATGGATAGTTTTAGGTCCTATGTTAATTTATTATAGGTAACTTTGAAATGCCGAGGAAAGGGAGATTATATTTGTGGAACCAGATAGAAGTTAAATTCATTTTCCTATGTTTCTACAAGAGTGCTTTGGGTTAACTTTTCATGGCACTAACGTTCCATGAACCAGAAAAGCAGTTCTCAACAGGCTGACAGTCGCTCTTCCACTTCGTAGCCAGGTGTACTTCATCTCTGGCTCCTGCCGCAAAATTACTTCAAGCACATCTCCCACTTACAAAACTTAAAAGCCCGTAAAGAAAGCCCTCCCCGCTGCATCTCCAGAGGGCACGGCAGCCCGCAGGCACCGCTCTCGCCTGCGCCCTCAGGAACAGAACTCTCCTCGGGAACAAAGCGCCCAGGAAACGGCGCGGAGGCCGCTCGGGAGGGAAGCCGCCCGCCCGGCCGCACCTCCGCGGTCACCGGCAGGTACCGGCGGCCTTCCCCCCAGCCCCTTCACCGCAGCGGAGGAAACAGTCGGGAAGGTTCATCAGCACACCGCGCTCGCAGGGCCTCCCGGCGGCACCGGCCCCGCGGCTCCCCGCCTCCCCCGGGCCCACCGCGCCGGACCCGGGCAGCCAGCGCGGCCCGGCTCCTATTTCTAAGGGCAGGTGGAGGAGCTGCGGGAGGCGGCCGCGGCCCTCAGCCCGAGCCCCGCGGCGGGGAGGAGACGCCCCCGGCCGCGCTGCGCCCGCGCCAGAAAGGCCCAAGGGGGATCGGTGCGGAGGGCCGGTGCCGCCAACGGCCGTGGCGGGCGCAGCCCGGGAGGCGAAGGGCGGGAAGAAGCAAGCACCTGCGCGCGCAGAGGGGCGGGCGGGCAGGGACTATTTATAGCCCAGCCGCTAATTCGGGAAGCGGGACAACGCGGCGCGCGGCACCTGCCGCCAGCACTCACCCCATCCCGCAGAGAGGCGCCGGCCCCTTTAAAACCGCAGGAGACCCCTCCCGCGGGGAGCCCACCCCAGTCCGCCAATCGGCGGCGGCGACGCAACCGGGGCTGCCGCGCAGCCAATCGGCGGGCCGCTTAGTGACCGGCGGGGAGGCCAGGAGGCAAGATGGAGGCGGCGGGAGCGGCGGAGGCCGGCGGTGCGGCTCCCCCGCAGCCCGAGATGGCTGCCGCCGTGGCGCTGCCGGAGCGGCTGCAGCGGCGGGAAGCGGAGCGGCAGCAGGGCGTGGAGCGGCAGCGGCAGAAGAAGGAGGCGCAGGTGGTGAAGGAGGAGCGGAGCGAGTTCTTCGTGGCCGCCTTCTCCCGGGAGCGGGAGGCCGCGGAGGCGCTGCTGGCGGCCGGACGGCTGGAGGAGGCGGCCGCCCGCCTGCAGGGGCTGCAGAAGCTGCTGACCGAGAGCGTGCGGTTCCTGGCGCCCTACGAGGTGCGGCAGGGGCAGGAGGCCGTGGCGCGGCTCCAGGCCGACCTGGCGGCCCGGCACCGGGAGCTGCGGCCCAAGAAGAAATTCGCCTTCCGGGCCCTGAAGAAAGAAGCAGCTCCGGGCAGCGCCCCGCGCCCCGCCGAGCCCGCCCGGCCCGCAGCCGCCGCGCCGGCCCCCGGCCCCGCCGAAGGGGAGCCGGGCGGGCCGCCGCCGTGCGGATTCAGTGGCGCCGAGGGCGCGGAGCTGGAGCTCGGCCCCGCCGAGCTGCTGCAGCGCGACGTGGTGCTCTCCGAGCTGCGGGGCTGCCGGGTGCAGCTCCGCGGCAACGCCAACGCGCTGCGGGTGCGGGACTGCCGGAGCTGCACCGTGCTTTGCGGGCCCGTCTCCACCTCGGCGCTGGTGGATGGCTGCAGCGATTGCCTGCTGGTGGTGGCCTGCCAGCAGCTCCGCACCCATCGCACCCGCGACAGCCGGTTCTACGTGCAGGTCACCAGCCGGGCCGTCATCGAGGACTGCACTAAGGTCTCCTTCGCCCCCTACGCCTGGAGCTACCCCGGTATCGAGAGAGATTTCGAGTCTTCTGGGCTGGACAGAAACAGAAACAACTGGAACCTGGTGGATGACTTTGACTGGCTGGCGACCGACAAGCCTTCGCCCAACTGGAGCCTGATCCCCGAGCAGGAGAGAATCAGCTGCTGGGACTGACTGCAGAGGCGGCTCGGTTCTGAGCCTTAAGAGAGCCCAGTGTGAACATGTTGATTCACAAACTGTGGGACTTCATCCCCAATACACCATTAAATGATTCCATTCGGGATTTAGATTGTGAATTACAATGTATGACTCGATTTTTTTTTTTTAATTGACAAATACCAGTCAGATATAGTGTACTGTTCTTGCACAAGTTGCTGCTATAATCTTTATGTATCACTGTGGAATTTGCCAACTACTGCAGTACCTTATTGCTGAGCTTTTCCAAGTAAGGTGGGGCAAGGGACACTGCTGTGCCTCTGTTAGAGCTGTTGTGTTGCTTTCCCTCACACAGGCAAAATAGGAATTAGCTGCAAGTAGTACAAGCTGTACTGGAATGGCAAGATCAAATACCATTTTTTTTCATATTTTGGGGGTTCTCAAGTTGCAGACAGCGGTACATTGTCTTATGGGGAGTATACGAGAGGACTTTTGTGAGATCATGGGGACAATGAAATCTGTAAGTTGTCTTTATTTAGACTAGTATTTAAAGTGAGATAAGTCTAAAGGAAAAAAGTCTAATGAATATTCAGTGCTCTCCTGATATATTGATGATTGTTGGAAACTAACAAACATATATAGGCTATATAAATACTGAAACTTCATAATCAGAAAATATGTGAAAGAATGCTCTTTTCTGTAAACAGTTTTAACTTGAGATTAATAAAATGAGTGCTTTGAGTGGACTTTTGGGAGCATACAGCAAGTGCTGATTAACACTATAGAAGCTATGTAAACTGCTGTACTGCAGTCTGAAACTTCAGGGTAGACACGTTCAGGTCCTTGTTGGTCTGTCTACCAGACACTAGGCTTTGTTGTGCTGTGATCTGGATTTACGGCACCCTGCTACTGCAGAAGGAGTCAGTAAAAGGGAAAGATGAAGTGCTGTATTGCAGTTCCAGAACTGCATGTTGTCTTGCATAAAGTGCACAGTAACTTAAGTTCCATTTCTTCACTCCTGCTAAATACCAAAAAAAAAAAGAAGCAGCAGCATTATGGAATACTGGGTGTTTACAGGCCCCTGTTGGTGGTGAAGTGACCACTATCCAAACAAAGTATACATCTAGGTTTCCAAAACCACTCCTTGATTTGTGATGTTTTACAAGAAATTGTTGTTTATCTTGCCTAACGATCTGCTTAAACTTGTATTTTAAAACTGCAAAATGTTTATACTGGCCTAGCATCCTATGTGCCTCTATAACACAAAATGAATACTAGCTGAACTGTCAAAAACTGCATCATCGCTATGAGAAGTACTTGAAGCTTCCTTGAGTACTTGACTGGTTTTGAGCAAATTGCTTTCAGCATCTTTAATTTAAAAGGGAAGGGGAAAAAAGGGGGAATTTTTATATATTGTTTACAACTTTCAGTTTTGTTTACTTCTGTTAATGTATACTTTTTGACTGAACTGGATTTTGCATTTCAAATATATTTGTTTCTAATTGTTTCAACTTTCTGTTACAGTTTACTAATGATTCTTCTTTGCATAGACAGCATCATAAAAGGATTTAAACACGCTCAGTCTTGCTTTAATGTACATGATTTTTAATATCTGTTAAAGTAGCGCAATCCAGTGAGGCTCTCAAGTATCTTAATTTTAACGAGTCCATCTTAGCACAGAACCTGATTTCGTAGTTGATCTTTCTTCCCCATGTATGCCGGTAGTAACAAATCAGCCCCCTTAGCATGGTCTAGTCCTGGGATTACAAACTGTTCAGCCTGTAAACTACAGGAATGCCTCTGTTCTCCTAGCCAAAAGCTGTAAACGTTTGTGTTTACTTACTATGTTAATAGATGCTGGCAAATCTGGAAGTGGAGACACTGCTGCTAGGCTTCAGCAGGTATGAGAGGTGTGTGCGCTTCTCAAGACACTTCAGACGGGCATGGAAGTGCATTGCTCTGTTAGTTGTTGGTCCGCAGTATGCAGTATTGCCTGAATAATCAGAGTATGAGTCAAACCAAGGAAATCTAGACTTCAATTTCAGTCTGAAAATGCTTCCTTAGTGATATTTTTCAGAGGTCAGTTATTGACATCCCAGTTCCCAATGTTCCTCCCCCAAATACTTAACTTTTCTCAAACTAAAATTAGTAGGTACTACTCTTAAGGAACATGACCTTAGAGGAGACAGATAGAGGTGTTCCAGTGAATTATTTTTTCCTTAAACATTCATCATTACCTTCGTAATACAAAATAGGTAACTGAATCTGGGTCTCAAGCACAACATAAGACAAAATTGAGAACAAGTCTGAAAAGGTCTGGTCAGGCACATTTTTATGGGATTTATAGTTCTAAATAAGTACCTTCATATATATACACACATTTTCATACCTTTTTGAGAACACTGATTTCCTAATGTAGAATCATACCAGAAATTCAAAACTATTTTGAAACAGAAGTATGTTATGTTAACATAGTATGTTATGTTAACATAGTATGTGAACACAAGTTACACGCTAGAAAATGTTAGCTAGCATATTCATAGGCTCTAACAGTATAGAAACTGTGACTTTTCAGGTCTGGAAGAAACCTAAGCAATTCTACCTATTTATTTTAACAACACTATTTTTAATAAGTCAAAATTAGCGTAAGTGCTAGCAGGCCATCTTCTGCGTGTCCCCAAACACTACTGCCAGACAACAGCAGTGCAGACAGCTCGTGTGTTCCTCACCCAGGCTAGAACCCCAGCATGCTGCAAGCCCTTGTAGGTAGGAAAAAAGTAAAATGCTGTGTGAGTGAGACAATATTAGTTGATATTCCAAAAGTGCAGTTAATTCATCTGAGAATCCATTTTCCAGTCAGATCTAGTGGAAAGTAATGAGATGTATGGAGAATTATATACTCATTAAATTTTTACAGAAGCATTTAAAAGCATGGTAGGAATAAGTATATATGTGTATATATAAGAATGTTTTACAGGATAGCTATATGTATATAATCTGTTTTTAAAATTTCTCAGCTATCTCCGGAACTAATTTTTTAGCATTTCTTAGCATCTGTTTTCTTAGATGGAAAAAAATTCTCTTTATATTGACACATACTCAAACTAATGTTTTGGAAATAAGATATTTGGGATACTTTGGCAGGTCTAGACTGTAGGGTTGTCTAGATTATCTCACTGGAACTACTTACAGAGTTAGTAGTAAACACGGGAAGACTGCAAGTCTAATCCACAGTATCTGCAGCTTCAACTGACAAGGCATCAGCAAAATTGCTTCCTGTCTGCAAGTAAGCCTTCTGTTTGCTCAAGAAGTCAAAAACCTAAGTATGGAAGCAATGAAATAGGTTTACTGAGTGGTTTCAACAAGTGAGGAATTGTGTGTTGTCTTGTCTCTAGATGACTTGGTGATGGAGTGTCTCATCCATCGCACTGAAGCAAACCTGCTCAAAGAGGGTAAGGAGTGTGTCGTGATGTGGCCGGGCTCCTGAATTCCCCTTCTGAGGCTGGCCACCGAGACATACTCAGAGGGAAGGCTGGGCAGAGCTCGTGCAGCAGCTGGTTTGAGGAGATGCACCAGGCGTCTCCGTTCCCCTGGGTCAAGGAGAGTTGCGATGCCAGCCCGGTCAGAGCCGCTTTGTCTCTCTGCTAATCGCAGCTTGGAGGAAGGAGGGCGGCACACGCTCCGTTTCTCCCCTTGGAGTGATAAGCAGTGCTGACATGAAGAAAATGCCTGGCAGCCTCCTCTAGGCCAGGAGCCAGGATTTCTTTGTGTCTAGCCTGCTAGGGGGAGCTTGCAAAAATCCCCTTCCCTGGAGACGGAGGTGCTTTGGGAGCCTTTGTGCAAGCTGAGCAATGTTTCAGGGCTGAGCAGGTAGCAGGTGACACCAGGCCAACAGCTGTGCTACAGGGAGGGCAGAAGCCGTCAGAACTGCTATGAAAACAAACTGGTTTCCAGCTACCTTGCCTAGGAGCAAGATGGAGGAGGAAAAACATGATGCAAGGGAGGAAACCATTGAAAGGAACCCATTGAACAAGCATGTTCAGAGATGGCAAATCCCCAGCAGGCACCGAAGAAGGGGTAGAGCCCGCACCAATTGCTGCCGGCAGTGCAGCAGGCAGCGCAGGCAGCGATTGCAGCCTTGCAGTGCAGGCAGCAATGCAGCGTCCGTCCCAGGGCTGGCCGGCAGATGAAGCAGTGGCAGCACCAGCACCGTTTTGCCTCCATCCGCAGCGGCTTGGTGGTGTGACCTGCACGGTGGCTAGACTCACGTAGCCTGTGCAACGCGAGGCTGAAGCAAACAAAGTCCCGTCAAGAACTCTAGCTCTGGTTTGCATCTCACTGACACCAGAATAACCAAGGAGCTTCTTTAAAAAAAACACATACCCTAATTAAATTAATTATGCAAGGCATCAGAAGGGGCTGAAAAATAAATGCCTGCCAGGGACATGGTTGTGAAGGCGTTATGAGGATAACAGAAACTTCAGCACCATAAACTAGGTGCAAATTGGCCCGGAATCAAGGGCTAACCGGCAGAACGTTTCTAAAAACAGTGCAGGGCACTGAGGTGCAGAGCCATTTTCCACAGCGAGTCAGGAGAGCCAGCTCTTGGTTTAAACATTTCTGAAAGGCAGCCTGGCTGGACAGCCCTCCTCCAGCTGACAGCCTTACCGAAATCCTCAAAGCTGGTGAAACACCCTTGGTTCACTGCAGTGCTGCTGCTCAACTCGATAAAGCTCGTATGTGTCTGTGAATGAAATAAAGCAGTTCTACACAAAAATGCACAACAACAAACCCACAGAAGAAAAGTGAGAGCGTTCCTCAGCACCACACCCAGCTTTGAGCACAAGCATTTGTTGAGGCTGTGAGAGGCAGCAGCGACCGAAGCTGGGCTCCGGAGAAGCAGCCGAGCGCTTTTCTGCTGCTTCCAGCGAGGCCACCGTCTCACCTGGAGGTCCCTCGGTTCCCGCTGGAGTCCAGGCGTTCACCTCAGTCTGCACCTGCTTCTCTGAATGTCAGGAACAAAAATGGAGTTCTTTGCATTCTCTCTTTATCCAGCCCTCTCTTGCTTAAATAGATTCTGGTGTGAGCTCTAGCAAAATCATTGTGTGGAAAAACAGGCAAGAAATACATGCATAGGACAATTTCTTACACACTTTCATGCATTATGTTTTTGAGGGCTTGGATTTTTTTTTTTTTTAATTAAGGTTTGTTTGTTTTCTTTTAAGTTTCTTCCTGTTTAAGCAATATATGCATAGACAAGGATCAAATCTCAGTGGCTTTGCCTGGAATTGCTTCAGGTGTTACAAAATACTTAGAAATTCTTTAGTGGAAGGAGTTTTTGTGAATACATACAATCCTTCCCCCGCTACCCACCCTTCGTATACATCCCACTACTTCTTCCCAAGTGGATCTCTCCGGGCATGCAAGAGTGCGATGTGAGGGCAGACTTGCTGGATTTGAGAACTGTATAGAGACATTTCTTTACCTCCTTTATGCATCATCCTTTGCCCCCTTACCTCCTACTTTCCATCAGGCTCTCCCCACTTCTTGCAACTGTGGCCTTCTTCCTATGCAGCCTTCCCGTTGTGGCCATCGGATCTGCACCAGAGAGCTCACACCCTGCACTGTACTAAATAAAAAGCCAATTTCATCACATACAAGGAAAGACATGAATAGCAAGATAAAAATCTGTACAGCTTGTGGAATTCCAGCACTTCCATTCACATCATGGTCCAATTTATCCAACTGGCTTGAGGTTCCATCTGTTGTGCTGAGATATTTTCCAGCAGTAATGATGATTGTGAGCCTTTTGTAAGCTTCTTTCATTTCCCAGCATATTTCTTTCCTATTTCTGCAAATACAAACATTGATTTGTAACTCTGACTCTCTCAGCAATGAACACTACACCCTAGGCATCACAGTAATACAAATAAATACTCATAACGAGCATCTCGGGGGTCAAAGAAAAACTGGGTTTTCTGAACACGTTACCCGCACTGTGGATAAGGATGGCTGAAGTGCTGGGAACTGCCCAGAGCAAAACCACCCTGAAACCCCGGCGTAGCTTGGGAGCCGTGGGGTCTGGTGGATCGGATTGTCCTTCCCAGGGCATACAAAAACACCCAAGCAGTAAATTTAGCGACTTGGCCTCTGTTTCCTCAGAACCTGCAGTCACCTCATATGCCACAAAAAGAGCAGCCGATCAAGTTACTTGCGTACACAGGAGGAAATAAAAAGTCATAAATCAGACTTTTCTCCATTTGTTAATCATCCAACATGGTACAGCCATTTTATCACATTGTTCCTCAACAATGTCCCTCTACACACCACACAGTTACAAATGCAAGCCAAACCATGAACTACAGTGCAAAAAAAAAAAACCCTCTTATCTCTACACAATAACTTTCTATCATAGGTAAAACCAAACATCTTCATCCTTGCAATGAAACCTAACCACTTCTAAAGAAAGAAAAGAAAAAAGAACCCAAAAAAGCCACATGTTTCTTATCACAGAGCAGCGTGAAAGAAAGATTGGGCCAGGAAATTATTTTTATTGCCAACTAAGAGCACTTCCATAGTTTAAGCACATAGGATATACCTATATAACGGGAATTCACCTGTTATATCTCGTATTCCTGGAGACAGAAGCATCATGGTTGGTCCAGGACTGGGCAGCAGACTATGTAGCAAATACCATGTTTTTAATGTCTGCATTAAAAACAATGTTTTCCTCCCTCCTAGCAGTAACTGGTAAGTTTGTGGCTTACATTTAGGTTAGCAGGCATAGCTTTTTGGAAAGGTATCAATATTGTATTGTTATCCACAAAAATGATAATTTTTTAACAATATTTTGAACACATTCATGGTGAATTCTAGCAGATCAATAATCATGTGAATATTTTATTCTACCATTTTTTTCCTCCAAAATGGCACATGAATGATACATTTGAGTTCATATGCAGCCTCTGAGGAGACTATTAACTCGAACGTCCTTGCTGCAATTACCTTTTGTCTGCTATGGATCAGTTTCAATATTTCCTATTTGAAATAGAAAGTGGTAGAAAGTCTGCACAATTAAAGGCAAATCCCAGCCAAGATAAAGATTTGTAAGAAAAGCAGATGCCAGGCAAAACCAGTTTTCTTTTTCATGCTGTCCACACCCCAAAACACTTCTCGATCATCCCCCATAACCTTCCTCAGGTTGCTCTGCTTGAGACAGCCCCCAGCTGATCAGCTTGTGCTGAAGCTTTCACAGGGCTCGTCAACAATGTGTCCGGGGTAAGCGGGAAGCAGTAACTCCTGACTTTTAAAAGCATGAATTTCATTTTTTGAAGGAAGCATCAGAGTACAGCACATGATTTACGGTCACCAGTCCCCTTTAAATCTTCCAAGCATGGCGAGTTGTCTTGATTGGTGGGTGGTTTTTGCCACTCTAAGTCCCGCAGCTGGTATTGAACTACTGAAAGTACTTAGATAAACACAGCAGATTTCCAAATCTGGGTTGTTTTTTGTTGTGTTGGTTGCTCGCTGTGATCACTTTAAAGGTATCACCTTTAGTCTTAAAGGTCTAATTAGTACCTGGGTCTCCCTTCCTGAGCATCAGGTGAATCACTGCTCGTCTCCCAGAAAACACTAACTATTTAGGAGTGATTTATTAGGACCCGAGCCCTGAAGCACATGCTGCATGTTCTATTTCACTATCTTTATTCCTGAATTAACAAGAAACACCCTAGTGTGCACAATGACATGGTTTTGCTGCATCGGATTTATTGTGGACATCTGAATGTTAAATTATTAAGGCAATGGGTATTCAGACCATCATCTGTGCTGCTGAATATAAGCTTCCCAATATCCAGAGCAGCATCAGGCTTACATCTGCTGTGGGCAGGTTTACTACTTCTCATGTTATTAATTGCCCTCCAGAACATATTTTACTGTATATCCCCATGATTCACAGACCTGATACAAAATTCTTTTTCATTTTAACTGGAGTTTCACTCTGTCATCACTTACATGTAAGGCAATTGTTTCAGGTTCAGTTATCTAGAATTAACTTCAGGCTGTCAGATAAATACACCCTCCAAACTATCTCCTATTTCCTAGCTGAGCGCTGGAGGAGTCAGTGTAATGTAGTAATGTGCACTGCATGTTATGGGATATTTTGCCAAGAAGCCAGGAGAGACGTTATTTCAGTGCTATGGCTTATTGCACAAAAATATTTAACAGCGTGTCCCAAGAAACAGCACTTTTCATCCACTTAATGGCAAGCAGAGAGAATAGCCACTGATGGATTATTGCCCTCCTCCTTTCCTCTTACACACTCGCCCTTCACCTGCAAGGGCAGCAGCAACACGAACAGCCCAGCGTGCTTTAGGAAAAGCCCGGTGACCAGCTGCTCTCTGGCTCACTGCGATAGCACCCGGATGGGCCAGGAGAGGTCCATCACAAACCCCTCTATTTACTGAGCACAGGAAAAAGTAGCAGCTCGATAGCCTTTGTCCTTACTGAAGAGACCTCCAGCATTCCAGGATCTCAGATGGTAACTGAGCAGCATCCATGGTACCACACAGCAGCGGACTACCAAAATGCATCTTTTCCGTGCATTTTTTTATTATTATTACTATTATTTTTCACACTTGCCTTCCTCCGGGGCAGGTCCCTTCACTCTTCCCTCCGGGCTGGCGTGCCCTGCTGCTAGCACCAGAGGATGTCCCCTGGGCAGCAGCAGACGAGGCTGGCTCCAGCCAGGGCAGAGCCTCCCCATCCCTCTCCTGGGGCCACTCCTTTCTCATCTGTGGCATTAGCACCCATGCCCTCACACACCTGCAGGTTAATTTTGCATTGCTTAAGGTTGCCTGAGGCTAATTTTGCAGTGCTCCCAGCACAGTATTTTCCCAATAGCTCTGAACCTCTGTGGGGCAAGGGAGGAGCAGCAGGTGATATTTCAAAGTGAGTAAAACTCCCACAGCACTGGGGAGAGCCAAAGCCCAGCATCCGTGCTCGCCCAGCGGCTGCGTGGCATAAGGAGGAAGGCCACCGCCAACAGAAGGGGTTGCATCCCTCCTTTTCTGCCCCAAGCGTGAAAGCAGAGCTGGGCTGCAGGTCCCTCAGCAGACCCCAAGGACCCTGCAGGTGCCTCCCTTACGCTGGATGGTGACAACGGCCAGAGGGTCCCTCCCCAGCCGCTCGGTCAAATTCCTCCCTGGTGTAAGCTCCTGGGTCTCCTTGGGCAGCCCTGCACCCCTCCCTGGCCCAGTGATTATCCAGCAAGCTGCTCACGTCAGCTTACTTTTTATAAAAGCATCTCTAGATTTCAGCCTGGGGTTTATTTATTGAGTTTCTCTGAACTTTTCCTTTCTCCTTCCCTCCTGTCAAGGCCTGGAGATGGCACAAGCCCTGGAAGTAAATAGAAAATGCTAAGCTTAGTTTTTTTAGGTCACTGTAAACTACACGCTTATCTGCTTCCAGAACACATAAGCCATGGGATGTCATCTCAGGTCAACACAGAAGGGTAAGGACTAGAAAGGTGGTTTTGGCTGTAGATATGAATATATCAGGATCATGTAGGGGAGGTATATTTTTCTATTCAAGCAGCCTTTCTTCTCTTGGAGCCCTCGTCCTTTTTCCTCAAAGAATCCATATTCTTCTGACAACAAAGATCTTTTTATATCTCTGGGTTTTCACATTCTGCCCAGCAGCCTATCATAAGAAAGCACAAATCTACTAAATAGTAAAATGAGGGATTATTTCCACTCATCTGTTGACAGACATTTCTCCAAATTGGATCAAATGATTAAAGGTATTAGAATGACGTCTTGCAGATCCAGATCAAATCATTTGAAACCTTGAGACTGTTTCTCCTTTGCTTGGAAGGAACCACCAGAAACAGTTGTAGGTGCGAATTGCCCATTATTCTTACTGATGTGAAATTGCTAATTTGGATCTTTGTATATTTTACTTGCTTGAATCCTAACTGGGGAAGCTCAAGATGGAGGGACCGTGCAGTGGCTTGCTTCCCATCGTGCCGTTCGGGGTCTCTCCCAACGCCTGAATGGTTCTTCCTCGAGTCGCTTACGCTGAGAAGAGGGGTCCAGGCTGCGAAATCTTCCAACATCTCACATTACGAAGATGGCACTGCTGAAAGTCAAATTCAACCAGAAGAAACGGGTAAAACTAGCACAGGGACTATGGCTCATGAACTGGTTTTCAGTGTTTGCTGGAATCCTTGTTTTTAGCATGGGGTTGTTCCTCAAAATTGAACTCCGGAAGCGAAGCGAAGTGATGGACAATTCTGAAAGCCACTTTGTGCCCAATTCTTTGATATTGATGGGTATATTATCCTGCGCCTTCAATGGTTTTGCTGGCAAAATTTGTTACGATTCTCTGGATCCCGCTAAATTTGCCAAGTGGAAGCCTTTGCTGAAACCTTACCTGGCACTATGTTTCTTCTTTAACATACTAATTTTCTTTGTTGCTCTGATTTGCTTTCTCATGCGGGGCTCTCTGGAGAGCACGCTGGCCCAGGGGCTCAAGAACGGCATGAAGTTCTACCGGGACACAGACACCCCCGGAAGGTGCTTTATGAAGAAGACCATTGACATGCTCCAAATTGAGTTCAAATGCTGTGGGAACAATGGCTTCAAAGATTGGTTCGAAATTCAGTGGATCAGCAACAGATATCTGGACTTCAGCTCCAAAGAAGTGAAAGAGTAAGTAACTTTGTGGGGTTTGTATCGTGTAGTATTGTTCTTTGATTGGTACTATGTTAGAGAAATGTACATCACAGCAGGCACTGTCTGGAGGGGGGGGGGTGTATAAAAAGGTAATTTCTCTGCTCTTGCTTAATAAGCATCCCAAAAGTTCAGCTAGATCACTTCCTCCCCTGACAAATTATTCTGACATTATCCAGAACATAAAATACAAAGCACCAAAATGCCATTACACAGTGTGATGTAAACAGATATAAAATAATATTTTTTTATTTTCTTTTACCTCTTTATAAACCTCTTATCACCCCACACATACCTACTCCCCAAATCAACAGGAAAGTATCATAACTTCACTATTGCCAAAGCAGATTGCAGTGTGACTTACTAAGTTCCTAAAAAAAGACTTCCCCGGATGTATATTGCTGATAGCACTTTTAAAACTCCACTTTAGATATGGGCAATTAATCAATCTCATGGAAACAACTAGAAACGGTAACACTTTACCAATAAAGCATGTGTTTTAAATCCTGAAGATTCAGAATTTTATTTTTATATTCACTCAATGGATTGCTTCAGTGCTGTGACAATACTGAGACGTCAACACCCATTTATGTTCCTAGCTTCACACAGTGTCACTTGTAGCCAAATGCGTCTTAAGTTCTCTCCTGTATAAAAACATGTTCAATATATACACTCGTGCCTAATTTTTTTAAACCTCACATGAAAACAGCACTAGTTTCCTCTCTACAAACCAGAACAGATTGTTGACCAGAAACACCTTAATGGCTCTGATGTCAGTGCCCAAAGAGGCAGTAATCTCAAAATCAGGTTAGGCACAGTAAGCGCAAGTAAAAAATAAAGATAAGAACATATGATCTTTTGAAATTAAAAAATGAGCATTGAGCATAAATACCCATAACCTTTTAAAAAATTAAGCACTGGGGGAAGAAATAGTTATTCAGAGTTCTTTGGGAACATCATTCCTTAATGTTCGTACTCTGTGGTTGCACAAAGCTTCTTGTAAACTGGAAGCAATCTTACCTTTTACATATACTGCCTACCTGAAAAATGTCTGAAGTAATTTTGCAAAAAGCTTTGTGTATCTCTCGGGATCCCTGCCCAATGGTGTAAACGGTATTTCACTTGTGAGCCTCTCTGCATATTGTTTTGACTTGTTGGGTGGTCTGGTTGTTTTTGCAATTCTGAACTAGGGCTTTATAGTGAAAACTGTTAAAGGCTTACCCTGTTGCACTGTGGGGTTGTAAAAAATATATTCACTATATAATAAGGGAGTATTTGCATTGCGGAGGTATGCCCGTGGGTATAAATAACTGCTTGAAAACGTAATAAGTTCACCTTGCCAGCATTATATGGAGATTTGAGAGCTGTAACTTAATCCAGCAGCCATGGAAGGGCAAAGCACAGAGGGAAAACAAGGTTATATTGTCCTTAATAAATGATGTCTTGCTCGGGACTGAGACTTGGGCCAATTCCTTTGTACTACTGAGGCAGGAAATAGGGCATTGAAAATCCATAAATGGATGTTAATGAGTGAATTCAGAGTTTGAACTACGCGGTGGTGCTCCATCTCTGCTCACATTCCTGGTGGGATACTCTGTCCCCGTTTAAAGTCAATAGCGAAGTTCTCATGAATTCCAGGGAAGGTGGGAGTCCATCACCCGCAATGTGATTTTTACATTATTTGTAGAGCGAAGGCCTGATCCAGTCTCTCTGAAACTGGTGGAGCATTTACATATCAATGGGAATTAGACCCAACTAAGAACACACTTTACATCGAGAGATAAAACCTCAACTGCACTTGGCGTTTAGTTATATTTAGGTCATGACTGCAAAGCGGAATTGTGTTTCACCAGGCTGTTGGGATCCCCTCGCTCTCTCTATGACACAACTTTAAAATACCCGCATAGAAAGCTAAAAGTGTGACTCAGATTTTTTTCACCTTTCTAGATCACTGGGGCTCTCCATTCTGTCATTTATCGAAGCAAAATGGTGTTTGTTAGAGTTGCAGTCCTCTTATGGTAGTCGTTTTGCAGTGCCTGTGGAACTATTTGCCTTCTAAGTATCTGTCATTTAAACATCTCACACGGCACCAGACTAAATGGCTGTTTATAGAGAACAACCACAGTCTCAAATGAACAATAGTTGGGGAGCTCCTGCAAGGACTTCAGAAATCTTTCAACATGGTGTTGCTGAAGCACATTTCATGTTTTAAACACTAGCTGCCTTCCCAAGAGTAAAGCCATAACCCCTTGCTGGAGCTATTATCACCAAAGAAAAGCTATTACGTTTGCTGGATCAATGGTCTAGCTGGACACGGTGGGTCCTAAGGTTGTTGTGGGTCCCTTTCAAGCTCAGGTCACCTCCAGCATCTCCCTTCCACCCTAACTATGCTGTGGTCACTCTTTTCTGGCTGGCCCTTCTGAAATTTCTCTCTGCCATTTACTTTTCTTGAAGATTAATATCTTTGAAGAAGTGACCCGAAAGGGTGTGTTTCCATCATGAAGACTGAATTATAGGCTCAGTGTAGCCTTGACATAGAAAAGGGTTTCAGAGAGGAAAAAAACCCTGGACACCCACAGGGGATGTGGAGAAAGGACATGGCCAGGAGGCATGGTGGAAGACCCACGTTGCCTTTGCTTTCCTTCCTCGTGCAAATTTGCTCGAGTTTATCCTTAGAGGTGTGGGCGCGCGTGTGTGTATTCACACTTCCTTCTGCCCTTGCCCATAGTCGGATCAAAAGCAACGTGGACGGACGGTACTTGGTGGACGGCGTCCCTTTCAGCTGCTGCAACCCCAGCTCCCCGAGACCCTGCATCCAGTACCAGGTCACCAACAACTCTGCCCACTACAGCTACGACTACCAGACGGAGGAGCTCAACCTCTGGCGCCGCGGCTGCCGGGAAGCCCTCCTGCACTACTACAGCAGCATGATGAGCTCCATGGGCGCCGTCGTCCTCCTCGTCTGGCTCTTTGAGGTAACCCTCTCCCCTCAGCCCCGCTTTGCTCCGTCAGCGCCGGAGGGGCACAGCGTTTTTCAGCATGGACTTTTGAGTTAAAGATCAGCTCTGTTTAAAATAAATCGCCCGACGCCGTCCTTTGGCTGAGAAAACATCTAATAGTGGACATCTGCGAAAGGCCTGAAAGGTCCCAGGCTGGAGACACAGCTGGGAAGCGTGGGGTGGGGGTTAGAGTGCAGACCCCCCCTCAGTGCAAGGGGCTGGAGCCTTGAGTATCCCACAGCAAGGGGGGACAAGGGAGCGATTTTCCGCCAAACACAGGGTGCTGCGCAGGGCAGAGCGTGGGAGGCCTCAGCTGTCCGGATGCGTTACTTTTACGTCTGTCACTGTCAGTGGGGGATGAGACGTACGCAAAGCAGCACACCAGGAAGGGACAGCAGCGATTTGTGGGACAGAAAGTGCAATTTAGGTTTTTATGTGCTGATGAAAATGAGACCTAGAGCCATGCAGAGTGTCCAGCTTCAGGGCAGCATTTGGTTTAAGGTCCGTCATCAGCTCCACCGATGGGTTTGGTCACAAGCAGTGGTTTAGGTGAAGCAGATGGATTAATTTCATTTTATTCTGTTTTCCCAAAACCATTGTGTGTATGCAAACAGGTCCCAGTGCTGCCCAGTGCGGGTGTTTGTGGGCACCGTAACCCAAAGTGCAGCTTTGCTGCTAAAATACTGTTCATTCCACATGAGGAAAATATGTCCTTCTGCCTCTGGGAGATGGCCAGTTTCCTAGCCGGGGTGTTTAATCAATACCAATACACAGGGAGTGTGGGCTGACAGGGGCACAAGGGCTGGCACGGGAGGCGCGGGATGCGGAGGTAAGGCAGGACGGGATGGCGGATGGGGACGGCGCAGCTCGCTGTGTGACATGGCGTGCAGCAGACCCCTGCTAACCCTTGAAAGGGCTGCTGAAAATGGCATTGCCTATTTGAAATGATTCAGCCAACTTTTTTAAAATTTAGATAAATGCGAATTAAAAATAAAGATGCATTATATTTTGATACAAGCACTGGGCAACACCCTGCCAGCAACATAGATGCTTTTTAGAAAATAAACACCTACCCAAATAATCTGTGAACTGCAGAAAAATACCATAAAGTTACTTCAGGTTGTGTTATTTTAAAAACAACTACTCCGCACGGCTGAGAAACGTACTGCCTCCTTGTAGCATCTAGTAAGAAAAGAAAGAAGTTCATGTCTCAGCCCAAGTTCAGACAAAGAGTTCCCGAAGAGAGGAGAATTTCAGCTGCGTATGAAAATCAGAAGGAGATTAAAAAACTCGGGGTAACAATGCACAGAAATAGTAAGGCCAGCTGTGAAAAATCATGACTAGGAACATGTAACATAACTCTGATGACTTATAAGAGATTAATGATGGCGATACCTTAACGTTAATAGCAATATTTTATTTCTAACTCTTCAAAGTACACCTAATTTTTTTTCAACCTGTGGTGTAATGAGAAATATGATCTTCTCTTTTTTTCTTTGTCTTTTTCGAAATACAAGGTGAGATATTTTTCAGGCAATCAGAGGGCTCTCAGGGCAAAGCTTTAAAGAAATATCGCAATCCTGGGTTATATTAATGATCCCTCCTGAATATTTATGACTTGTCTGATATTCTACCATAAAGGGTCCAGATTGGAGTCTCAAACTCCCTCCGCTTTTAAAGCAAACTTTGAAGGCAGGAAGCAAGGCAGGAAGCAGACATTAATTTAGTCTCCCCTGAAACACAACCACTTTCTTTAAATTGCAGTCAGGGTAGGAAACAATTTTATACCGAGCAGGAGCACAGCAGAGGTCCCGACTCCCGGCCATGGTGAGATGTCGCTCTGCCCAGGGTGCGACCCGGCGGGGAGTCAGCGCCCTGGCCCTGCCCCGCTCGTTGTCCCTTGGACCGGGTTGCTGAGGGGTTATGGAGCAGTGCGAAAGCAAAGGAGCACCCTGGTTTGCTTTGCGCCTGGCGACGACGCGCAGCCAAGCCCAGGGCCACAGCCCCTCGCCAGCAGAGTCCTTCCGGGGCCGGCGGAGGACTCTCCCAGCCGGGTTGGTGGCATTGACCCGGGAGAAGTGGGGCAGAGCGTGGGGGGAAGCACTAATGGCAGCCATTGCTTCCGACTGTAAAAAAACATAATATGCCAGGCGGGTGTAGGGACCTCAGGGAAGACCATTTAGGTTTAACATTTCTATACCAGGTGCAAGGAAGAATGAACCTGTTTTGAAGCATTAAAACTTCTATCTGAAAAAAATGCAGCGCGTCATATTTTTTGGAAATGTATTATTATCCACATGCTGCTCTTACTAGCAAAAGCTGTAGGCTTCCCAGGAGCGACAACCGGTCATGAGGGTGACAAAAAAAGATCTCACCCCACTCTAGCTAAGCCGCTTCAGGCTAAACCCTGGCAAACAGATGGGCTTCGCTGCAGAAGGTCAAGCAAAGCAAGCCTGGCTGTCTTCTTGACCTGCCTCAGCCAGCGAAGAGGAAACGGGGGGTTTGAGGGTGCCCTAAATAGGGCATTTCTAAAGGAAGGGAGGGCAGCAGCCGGTTCCTGAGACGCTCCAGGCCCTTCACCTGTATAAACACGTGGCTCTTCATAGCTTGCAGCTACTGCGATGGCTGGGACCCTGAGATTTATCTTATGTGTGGTGCCACAGCAGGAGCCCAGCATGGAGCTCCATGAGGTGGGAACCCAGGAGAGCGATGAGACACTAGCAGGAGGTGCATTGCACGTCACACGCTGGAGAGTAAACTCTCCGCTGCATTCACCACCAGGAGCAAACTCCCGACAGCCTTCGAACCCAGCCTGCAGGCAGGAGGGGAAGGGAGGCCCTCCAGAAGGACACAGTTTGCTCTCCTGGTGCATATCGAGGGGCTGAGCATGCCATGGTGCAGGGGCATGCACCAGCCCAGCCTGGCCATACCCAGCCCTGGGGCAACTCTGCAGCCTTGTTCTTCCTGCCACTTTAAAGCTGCTGCAAAATGGCAAGAGTTTTCATGACAGTTCGTCCACTGGGCAGGGGACACCATCATTCAGTGAGACTGGGCTAGCTGTGGACCCTGATGTCCAGGCCTTCTCTGCTGGACTGTGGTGAAGCACAGGCCTACAACTCAGAGCCACAGACTGGCTGAGGCTGGAAGGGACTCTGGAAGTCATCTCATCCAACCCCTCCGACTCAAGCCGGGTCCCATGGAGCTGGTTGCACAGGACTGCATCCAGACAGCTTTTGAACATCTCTGAGGAGGGAGACTCCACTTCTCTGGGCGACCTGTGCCAGTGCTCAGTTACCCTCACAGCAAAAACATATTTCCTGATGTTCAAATAGAAGCTCTTATGTTTGTGCCCACAGCCTCTTGTTCTGTCACTGGGCACCGCTGAAAAATGCCTGGCTCCATCTTCTTTGTGCTCTCCCTGTAGGTATTTGTACACATCGATGAGATCGCCCCTGAGCCTTCTCTTCTCCAGGCTAAGCAGTCCCACTTCTCAGCCTTTCATCGTAGGAGAGGTGCTCCAGTCCCTTCAGAGATTCTCTCTAGTATGTCCATGTCTCTCTTGTACTGAGGAGCCCAGAATTGGACACAGCACTCCAACTGTGGCCTCACCAGCGCAGAGTAGAGGGGAAGGATCACCTCCCTTGACCTGCTGGCAATACTCTGTCTAATGCAGCCCAGGACACCATTAGCCTTCTTTGCCGCAAGGGCACATTGTTGGCCCATGTCCACCTTTGTGTCCACCAAGACCCCCAGGCCCATTCCTGCTGAGCTGCTTCCAGCTGGTGACCCCCCAGCACACGTTGGTGCATGGGGTTGTTCCTTCCCTGGTGCAGAACTTTGCGCTTCTCCTTATTAAACTTCATGAGGCTCCTGCCAATCCATTTCTCCAGCCTGTCTAGGTCTCTCAAAGCATCTCTACAGAGCTGAAGCATGCTGAGCCATTAACACACATTTTTGAGGCAGCAGACACATCCAGCTGCTTTCCATAATTTTGCTGATGATACGAACTACGCATTGCATGCAGCTCTAAGTGTCCTGGCCAGGACTCGCAAATGGAGCGGTGAGGCTATTGAAAAGCCGCTTGCATTAAAGGTTATGGATAAATAATTAGCAAAACTGATCAAAAATAATCAGCAAAACTGATATGCCAAGGCTCTATGCTTTCATATAGAAGACAGACTAATTTTCCAGAGAGTTGGCTTCAGCTTCCTGGGCTCTCTGCTCACCCGGCAGGGAAGGCAGGCTCAGGTCAGAGCAGGTGAGGAGAGCCTGAATATTTTGCACTGCTTTTAATGACTCTCAACCCCACGGACCCAAAAATCTTGCTAAGCAAGATTTTTAAGACCATGAAGTCTTAAATTGAGAAAAAATGTCACAGAATCTCATCTGAGGGCAGGTCAGCTGCTCCATTCTGCACAAGTACCTTCCTATTTTAAAGCACAACAGCACTTAGTGACTTAGGGCCATCCAGGGATGTACAGCTAATTTTGCTGTCAAACAGCGGGACTTAGTAAGTCAGCCACAAAAAAAAGCTCCTGCTAACGCACAGTGAGCTACCACAAGTAGACAGTAACATGGAGGCCATCTTTTGTGTCCAGTCCTATTAATTTTTACTTGCAACAGTCATCAATAGGAAAGATATTAGCCCCATGACTGACAGCAGCAAAACTGGGGCTCTGATTGAAATGAAGATGTCAAAGGCTTTAAACCCCAAGACTAATGTGATGTGATTTGTTACTTCTTGTGACCTTTATAGAATAGTGATTTAAGTCATCATAATATTGGGTAGATCCACAATAAAATGAGACTATTTCCAGATTCAGGGCCATTAGAATCTTCTTTGAGGACCAAGGTGTTGCCAAGTCATGTGTTCCTATGTTGAACAAGATGAAAATTTGCCTTTGGATAGGGAAGTATTTGACAAAGCTTGCTTGTTTGACCAATGTTTTTCTTGTCTTGGGTGAAGGCAGAGAAACATCAACATCTGAAAATTTTGAGGGTAACCAATGGTTACCCTTTAGTCTTCCAAGAGTTTGGAGTCACTGATCATACACACACAGGACAATCAGGGTAGACAGGCTAATAAATAGTCCACAGAAGCACATGCTTGAGCAGTCCCAGGAGTCCAAGAGCCAGATGTGAATTTTGCAATTGGCCACTCTATGTGGCCGAATCCCAACTTCAGATCTGCCCAGCTACCCAGTGCTGTGATCCTGCAGGACAGTTTGCAAGCTTGCTCCATCTCTAGTTCAAAGGCCCCAACAGAGATCAGCACCTTGCAGGTCCAGGGCAGCCCTCTATGGGCCTCAGCTGTGCCACCAGGTAAGCAACATACAGGAGTGCCGACCTCTTTAACCATTAGGGTTTAGGAAGACCAAAAGTAATCACTTCCTTGGGAATTTGGATAGGATAACGGAAGCATCATACTTCCCTTACACAACAAATCCAACGAGGTCTTTAACAAGAAGTGGTCTTTTGATGTAGCACACAAAAGACTGAACTAGTCCTTTCCTATCCTGACCCCCTGCTCTACCACCTTATCAAGCTGGCTCCTCTGGGCCCTGCCTTTTCTTTCTTTATCTACTTTACAGATCAATCACTTTTCTTCATAAGCACCACAACGGTGGAAGTCAGATTGTTCTGAATGGTGTTAGAAGGCAGGAGACCGGCTAAAAACGTTCTCTCTGGAGGCAGGTTTGGGGCGTTGCTGCTGTCAGAGGTGTTACACCAGCTTAGTACAGTAGAAGGAAGCTCAGTCAGGACTGCTGGAACTGGTAAATATTTTTTCAGAAGTAGAAATTTGTTTTAGATGGAACCAGTGAGAGATACAGCTCAGCTCCTGCCTTGGCTTCCTTATTTGCTCATACCTACACAAAAACAAAACCAGAATGTGGTAGCCAAGCTGATGGCTCAGATCCTAATGCTGCTCTGTTCTGCACAGATGCTGATTCATGAATATCTCCTTGATCAGATTAATACACTTGCCAAACATATTACAGCCAATGTGCAGCAAAAATATTTAGAGTTAAAATTCAGTGGCTGGCAGCAGAGCGTGTTGTTGTGCGTATAAACAGCTTTATGTACATCTAGTGCACAGGAGCAGAGGTTTCACTGCAGTCTCTTGGGAGGAGTCTACCTTGTGATGGGCGTTCGTGGGAAGCCCCATGTGCACACAGCCACACAAAGCTGCTGTTTCGCAGCAGCCGGCACATAACGCTTCCTTCGTAAGCCGATGCATCCACTCCCTGCCTATCAATTTATCGCGATTTCGGACCTCCACCTCTCCACCCTCTCCTGTCTCTTGTGAGGGAGCACTTTCCTCCTGCCAGCCCCCCTGACCCTCCTGACATCCAAAGGAGAAGGCTGCTCAGGGTGTCCTCCCCCGTGGAGGACTCCCGCAGCCCTGAAGCTGTATCTGTCTGCTGCCCCTAGCATTTTGTTCATGCCGCCAGCCCAGGCTGCCGATAGCGGGGGGTGGCAAAGACACAGACAGGGGCACAAAGGTTTGCCTGATGCTCTCTGCCTTTTCCATTGCATGGCGCAGATGTCCGTGATGGTTGGCTTGCGTCTTCTGCACACCGCTCTGGAGAGCATCGCAAATCCTGAAGATCCTGAATGCGAAAGTGAAGGCTGGATCCTGGAGAACAGCCTGAAGGACACTTTGAAGTCTGCGCTGGAGAGTTTGAAAAAGATGGGTAAGTTCAATCAGGTGGAAGCAGATGCCGCAGGGGCCGAAGGAGAAGAAGGTGGGAAGACGCCAGCCATCACAACGGTCAGTTGAGCTTCTAATTGATGTGGACTTTTTATCAGAGAGGAATAAAAAACTGAGAATTGTGAATATCTACATTTTAAAAGCTATGTATCAACCATCAGAATACACATTTCTACACATGTTTTTTTTTGTACATGGGAGTATACAACATAGTGCACCTTGGGGTAACACATTTATCCACAATGTAAGTACATTGTATTCATAACTTCTGGCGGAAGTGACCCCACTAGGACTTGCAATATTCACATGTTCCCTTATCAGGGACAGTTAGTTTAAAAAAAAAAAAAAAAAAAAAAAAAAAAAATTCGCTGGCATCACACAGTGATCCATTCCATCTTATTTTGAAACTAAAAATGGAATTTGAAAAGTTAGTATTTTTTTGCTCAGGTTGTTTTATCAGCATACTTTATGTACTTCAACTTTTAAAGACAAACAGATTGGTTTTCTGGGGAGTAACATGCTAGAAGTCAGAGAAAGAAGGATTTCCAGAAGTGTATATAACTTAGTATACAAGTATTTTGACAAAGCTCTCATATAATGTGATTTTTGTTTCTGTGCTAAGCAATGGTATTTTCTGCTGTATTCTTGAGATGTGCATAGAACAAAATGCAAACTTATGCTGGGACTTTACGCACTAAGCAAAAACTGTAATTTAATGAAACAGCACAAATATCATGAAAGCAACGCTACGGTAAGATTTGGGTTTTGTTTCTCTGGGTTTTTTTCCCAGCCAGTAGATCCTGAAAGAGCGTATCATAGGCTTATGCTTCACCTTGTATTTAAACAAGCAGAAGCTTAGAAGATTCCTCTCGTAGTGAGTGGAATCAGTGCTATGAGCATGTGATGGTTATTCTGGACATTTTAAAAAGTATGTGATCTCATAGCTTGCTCCAGAACATTCAAGCCAAAGTATTTTTAAAAGAAGGGGGGAAAACAATAAAAGACTACATAGAACTTACACTTTGAATGTTTTCCAGGGCCCTAGCAAATGGATACCATTCATCCGCAACTGCTTCAAGCCTCAAACTTTGAGACCAGGGAAAGTAAGCTTAAATCGGTCCCCGGTATGCAACTTTTTGCAAGTTTTTTTTTCCTTGCCAGTGATAGGGTACCCTTCATGGTATCTTTTAAGTCAAAGTGAAGGCACATTTTGCATATGCTGCATCTCTCCAAACATACGGTCATAGCTGGAAGACCCTGTTCTTGTATACAAAGTTGGAATAAGAAATGTTTGCTGTGGCGTGTGGCCTCTAGTAAGGGAACAGAGCATCATCTTGAGTTTATCTACAGCTTCCAGATAAACTCAGCTAAAGGGAGAGAAACCCGAGACAGCAAACCCCAACCCCTGCACAAACAATCGTAGACTCTGTGCCCCTCAGCTACGAGCCAGGCACCACGCTTGTTTTCACCCTGGCTGTGCAAAACCTCTCCTTCTCCGCAGTGTACCTGGGAGAGTTTTCTCAGCGGGTCCCCCCCACCCGGCCGGTGGCCGGTTTTCAAACAAAGCCGTGCTTGCAGCTGCCTAAGCATTGCACAGCCCACTAGTTTTCATTCTTCATCACTTGTGCACTTGCCCCAGCAGCACTCAGCTCCTCCAGCTTCTGTTCAAACTCCTTCTAGGATGGACAGACCAGTCCACAGCAGGATGGGTAGGGACGTGCCCGTGCATCAAGCCATAGTCTGTATCTCGGTGGCCAGGCTGTTTCAGGCCATCTGCGTGCAAGGTTTGATTTTGACAGGTATTTGTGGCATCCTTTCACTTCTTCAAAGCTGGTCAAAGCTTTTAAGTTTACTTACAATAATTAATCTAGTTACAACAACAAATTAAAAAGTCAACTCTGTTCTTTTGTGTGTAAGACTGACTAGAAGAAGGGCAACTAACATAAAAGCCAACTTGCTATTCACCACAGCCTATCATCTATTGCTTTGCTGAGCGACACTCTGCATGGCAGAACTGTAGAAGCCGGACCAACTCCTTCCTTCTCAGTAAGACATCGCTACGACCGGCTGCTCCTCTCAGCTGGTCCATTAGAGAAGAACAGGATTGTGGATGGCACATGATGCAGCCACATAGAGAAGAGCTTTTCAGAGGAGTCACTTATGGATAGGAGCTGCATTACAAGGATTAATTACAGTTTTTCCTTGTGAGGCTTCAGCTGTGCTGTGATCTATATTGAAAAATCAGATGTCCAGTCAAGTACCCAAAAAGATCGACATTTACTGCTGCCCTAGAAATCTGGCTTAGGCCATTGCTTTAGACAGGACCCTCCAATTATTTGTGGTCTCTTTTTTTTCTGTCTATTGCTAGAATAACATGACAAATTGTCAGGTTATTCTTTCAACGCCACACTGGAGAAGCCAGTTCCCAGAGCAAGGGTCTCAGGGTATTAGACAGGTAGAGGGACCATCTGAGACTGGTTTACAGAGAATACTACTGGAACTGGGATTTCATACAAATAAGAACAAATAGTGTATATGCTAATGTTGTCTAAAATAAAGCCTCCTGGTTAATGAAGATCTTTGTGACATGATTACTACAAGATTGTAACATGACTGTTTTGTAAAATATTACATGTAATATATCATTCGTCCAATCTTAAATATACTTTCTTGTGACATCGCAAATGCTGTTCTAGATAAAGATATCTCTGCTGCCTGCAAATGTAAAATTAGGTATTAAAAATGATATTGCAAGTAAAGACCTCTTTAAAGAAAATGTTTAAATATATAAAATTTAATACAGATTTCTTTAATTTGCATTACTGTTGACTTCTTGCTTCTGAATTCATTTTTTGGACCCATTTTATGTGTTTCTGCAGGTAGAAAGCTTTTCCCCCCTCTATAGAATGCTCGGAGGGAAAGCAAACCTTCCCCTTCTCACGTGCCCAGCCAAGCTCAGAATATGCAAACAGACCCCTAAATCACTCTAGGAGCAGAATTTGCTGGACCGTTTCAGTAGTATCCTCTTGTAGTACATAGGAGTTACACCGTATTCTCTGGCCTTTGCTTCTAGAAGTGCTCAACAAGTGAAACCACCAACATCCTCAGGATCTTTGATTTAAATCTAACTTGCAAGAGACATTCAAAAGAAAGCATTGGTGTTATTTTAAATTTAAGTAGCAAAACTCACGTAGTCAAAGCTGCCTGCAGCAATCCCCCAACTCCCAGAGCCATGCCCTGATTTTCAAACTAATAAACTTCAGAAGGATGTGAGCTCAATTCATACAAACCAGGCCACTTCTTTTTAGGCACCTCCATATGGATTACCAGCTTAAATCCAAGTACCCAGATCTGAGAGCCAGCCCAAGGCTTTGAGGTGCCAACTTTTATGAAACGTAATTTATTTTAAAACAAACAACAAAAAGTGCGCTATTTTATAGGTGACATTTATTTGAAGGGACACAGAACACTCACTAAAGTGCTTTAGAGGAGGAAATATAAACAGCTGCCTTAAAACTATTAATTCCTAAGTAGCCTTAATACAATTGACAAGATTAGCCTCCATGCATTACATGAGATTGGGCATTTTATAATACCAGCCCAATGCATGTGTGCAGCTTAGCAAAGAGCATGGGAATGCTATATCGGGCTCGTAGGCACCGTGCGCTTCCAGCTAATGGCCAGGGAAGATTTTCAAGGCTGATGCAAAGAAAAAGGGATCCCCACAAAACAGTTACTTATTTCCACCTGACTTGTTTGTTTTGTAAAATAAAAACAAACACTGCTCTTACCACAATCAATGTAAAATGGGGACAGATCACAAATGCTTATTAAAAAAAAAGAAAGAGTATTATTAGAGATTAGTTAATTAAGAGATAAGACCAGAAAAATAGAATGGCGCCATTGGATAAAAGCCCCCTGCGGGGAGACAAAGGCTTAGGCAAATTTATTTCTGGTAACAGCAACGCAGCGATCTCAAATCTGAAGTAATGCCTATGTGAAACTTCTTTTTTATTATATCATACCTACAGTGTTCAGTGACTGACTGAAACACCGAAGTAGTGCAGCACCTCTCAGAGCACCTGTGTTTGCTGATGGGGTGTCATTCCACAGGTGTTACTGAGTTTCCATCCAAAGAACATCTGTGAGGTGGGAAAGCTGGAGGAAAGGAGGCCTGGAGCTCAGCTTTGTGGGCACAACCTCCACAGCACCGTTCCCTGGGGAATGCACCCCCATTTTGCAGCCTCCGCCTCGCACGTGGTGCCGGAGGAAGGGCTGAGCAGGGCTCCCACCTCCCATCCCACCGGCCCCTTCTAAAGCAACACACACTGAACAAGCCTTACCTGCATCTACTAAAAAAGAACCTGTTTCTACCAAAAAATAAGGATAGTCCATAAACATGAGGCACCATGAAGTTCATGATGAGGTGCTTTTCCACAGTGTGTTCTCCAAGCCAGTTTTTCCAGAGCAAAGGGTGGTGCGGGAACCCAACCAAGCCAAGGACCAAAGGGCAGGTCTGCAGCCTGGCACCTGATGAAGTCACACCGTTCCACCAGGCAACCAAGCCCCCAGCATTTTATGTCATGCTCCCAGGCAAAATGGGGCCAAGCACTGCAAATCAGAAATGGGGAGATTCAGGAACATGAAACTCAGTAAGGCACGATGCCAGCTGGGGGGGGGGGATGAAAGGAGGAGACCAAGGTGCTGCGTCCCTCCAGCAAAATAGAAAGCAATGAGTCCGAGGCACACGATTCCCCGGGCTGACATTCTTGTTAAGAGGGTGAAAATTAAGTGTAATTCTTGAGAAAAAAAAAAAACACAAAACGAATAGAAGTCGCTTCGAAATACGCAACAATACAGACTTTAACAGCAACGTCAAAGAACTGCCGCCCCTCCCAGCTGGAGGCACATCGAGCCCACCCTCCAGCCAGGCAGCAGCGTCTGCGTACCTAAACAGGACAGAGATTGCTCCCCAATTAAAGATTTCCTTTTAAGAATTGCTTTTCTTTCCTCGTTTTTACAAACAAGGATGAGATGAATTCACAAGTTCATATGAATGAATCTTTCATTAACTATATAAATTAATCAAGCACAGAAGTAACATTAATTCTGTAATGCTGCTGTAGGTATATTTTAAGTAAATTCTGACAGCATTTCTTGCTTTAACTCCAGAATTTAGTGTAATTAGGACATAACATTTATTATCTACTTGTCTATGGTTTTTTTTAACTTCTAAATATTTCAGTTTATTTTTGAGATTAGTTTAAAAAAAGGATTAAAATCGTTCCAGGAAGCATTTAGTTCAGGAGAGACTTACATTGGTGTATCTAGATTTCAAACAATCACTACCTCAGCATGTCCCCAACTCCACTGGGACAACACAACTTTCTCCTCTCTTTGCCAGCTGGTGCCCAGCCAGGTGTGCTGCTCCTGCAGGTACGCGTTCCCAGAGCCACGTACCCTCCTCAAACGCTTCACAGCTAGGTCTCTGTCACTGGTGAAGGCTCACAAGCAGATCCTGAAGCTCAGAGAGCAGCAAACAACCCCGTCCTCCTTTCACTACAGTCACTGCTACTGCAGCCCTGGGCAACGGCACGCAGCTCACTCGCTGTGCCTGGAGCGGGGCTGCCCACCCTGAGCACGTGTGAACGCTCCAGTGCAATGAAGCGACCACGTTGATTCTTGGGTTGGCTAACCTTAGGTGGACGTGACACCTTTCAGCACCTGCATAACTTATTTCACATCTGCCCAACCCTTTGAAATGCTACCCACACTAACCTGTTTTAGTTAAACATCTCGCATGCGTTGGTATTAACAGCAGTTACCCCCCAGCCTCTAAGCTGAACACCGTGCTCCTATGCGCTCCAAGTGCCACATGTGTTGCTAGCATAAAGCATTTCTCTCTCCATTAAATAAAAAAAACACTCAAAATTCCTTATTTTCAGCTCCTTCCTGTTTAAGCTGATAGTGAATATAGAGGAGAGCTTAAAGCCTACATTGGAGTATACAGAAAAAGAAAATGCAACACAAAGTACTTTGTTTCAGAGTCCACACAATCTTCCAAGCTTTCATCTACTACAGCATTTTATGAATTACCAAAGCTCGACATGGACAGAGTTAAAATACTCAGATGAGATGCCTGACTGGTTCAACAGCATTAAATGGATGCCCAAGAACTACTGCAGATTTTTTTTCCTCCTTCTAGTGTACTTTGTGCCAAATTGCACATTTACTCTGAAAGATTCCAATATAATCATTGCAAGAACACACAGGCTCGTTGGAGCTGTCTTTATGGGGAGCAAACATTACCTCTCTAATGCAGGCATCTCTGGTTAGAAGACACCAGCAAATTACATCAGTGAACATATTGCTGATCTGCTTGCCTTCTTTATTTTTATATAGCCTTTCTCCAATTTATTAATACGCTTTAGCATCCCCCATGTTTAGAGTACTGTAAGTACAGAATTACGTTCCACACATTGTACAGAAATACATTCCACACGTTATTCCTCAAATATGTGGTTGATTTCAAATCAACACCTTGGTTTTATAAGTCACTGAAACATCCCGCAGTGGTCTGCACAGATGCCATCGCTAACCTGAGCTCAGCCATCCCACCCTGCCCAGGGCTGACAAGCCAGCCTGGCTTTCCTTCCAGG
Source organism: Opisthocomus hoazin (assembly GCF_030867145.1). Taxonomy (NCBI): domain Eukaryota; kingdom Metazoa; phylum Chordata; class Aves; order Opisthocomiformes; family Opisthocomidae; genus Opisthocomus; species Opisthocomus hoazin. Next base: position 25,804,027 of record NC_134415.1, read on the forward strand.
ATCCCACGTAAAGGACAAGCTGGAAAACTTCCCACCTCTGAGCTCCAGCTGTCTGGAAAGAGACGGTGAAAATACATATTCACAAACTGATGAAAAAGTAGCATTTAATCACTGCTGTCATGGAGACGAAGATCAGTACTTGCCATTTCTTAGCTCCTACACCTGGCGCGCTGAGGAAATGCCTCACACTCTCCCTTTTCTTTTTTCCCCAAGAGAAGAGAGTTTGACAGATCTCTACATCAAGACACAAAGATACAAGATTTGGGCATCTAATGTCTGCATGCCAGGAGACGGGGAAAGCTGGCAGAAGTAGGATACTGAGAGAAAACACGACACCACAGTTACTGCTGAATCCCAACGGGTATAAAAGACCTTTCCAAAAGCCAGTTCACCATCACCAACCAAGCGGTACGCAGGGAGGACGTGGCAGCCACCGCTCCTGTCCTCTGAGGCACATAGTCCTGGTCAGACCACTTGAACATACGTCTCGGTGCCTGTGGGTGTAAGTGTGAGGGTAGACACAGGGAGCTTACAAAGTTAAAGAAGATGAAGTCACCATGCCCTTCCATAGGGTCTCAAGCTGAAGCGAGAGGATGTTTCAGTAGGATGCTCCCACCTATCACCATAAATACTTCGCCACTTCCCAGGGCCAGCTGGTGGTAAGATGTACCAAACAGCATCGAAACCCTACCTACATGATCAGAGGAGTACAACACACACGCAAGGTGTCACATGCCCCTGCTTTGTCAATACCTGAACTATTTCACTGTAGCTTGCTCCTGTATCAGTCTGTAACATGTTTAACAAAAAATGTATTCATCAGTAGAAGTAAAAATAACAACATTGACAAAACTACAGTTACACCAGAGTCACACCTGAATTAGCAACCAGTCACGGAGCTGCCTCTGCCAGAACAGAGCCAGGAATCGCTATTTCTCCTGACCACTATTAGCCTTGGAATGAAATAGGTAGTAATAAAACTCCTTCTCCCTCTTACTGGAAGAAGCTGCCTCTCCGTCTGAAGCGCACAGCTCTCTGGGACTTTGGGTCAGGCCTCGGAGGGCTTTCCAGTGGAGGAACTCCCAGAGCCTGGTCTAGGGGCAAGCACTGACTGGTCAAGAGCCTCAGTCAAGCCTGGGATCCCCAGCCCCGCATGCGACATGGAGTTCTTCTCCATCCCTTACCCAGTGCTTCCAACTTCCACAACAGCAAACCCTCAGACGGCATGGGCACTGCTGGCTGGCAACAAGGAGAGGCAGGGAGGCTCCAGCTCCTTCTGGGCATGCCTCGACGCTCTAGAGCTGCCCGCGGCAGCTGCTCTCACTGCAGTCCCAGCAGCCAAGCAGGCAAGTCTACTTCACTATCCCAGGCTGACAGCAGTGCCCTTCCATCAGTCACTGCTGGTTCCCCAAGCCAAGAAACTACACTCCAATGCAGTGAAGCCACTTAATGGTCACTGGAAGTTACCAGCAACTGGAGATTAGGATATGCCATATACACACACACATGACTTTCATCAGCCGCTAAACAATGGAGACTTCTTTGCCTCAACAATACCCATTTGCAGTGTTCTTACTGTGGGACTCCTCCCACCTTTACTTGAACATAGCCCCGAAGGAGAATCAAACTCTACTCCTTCCCATTCTTCTAAACATTCAAATTCCATAAGAAGGAAATTGAAGAAATTCATGGTAAGGATAGACATTTCCCTAAAGACAACTTGTCTGCAGGACTTCCCATCACTGGTAAGTAACCTTTCTTGTAGTCCCAAGTGCCTGTCCCTATGCCTTTACAGTGAGGATATGCTGAGGCAGTTCTGTAGAACGTGAACCAGTTACCCAGAGAAAGCGGACAGTCAGACGGTGACATGCCAGCTGTGTATGCAGAGCTGCGGCTGGCAGGCTCCCTCCCGGCTGTTGTCATGCCTTGAGTGCTTGGAATCGTTTCTGCAGAAGGAAAGCCTTGACAGTTAACTGCATCCAGTGTTGTTGCCATGAAGTCTCCAACCTTCTCCCTGCAGGGTCAAGTAGGGCTGTGGGAACTGAACAGCTAATGGTAGAGAAGCGGATGCCTCCCTAAGAAAGTTTCCCTTTAACACCAGTTAAGGTACGGAGCGCACCATTCCATTCCCAGTAAGATGCAGGACTGGCCAGGTAACAGTCCTGGCTCACCAAACGCAGAGCAGATTGCAATACAAAAATACGAAGATCAGAAGACCCATAGAAGCCCCACAAAGACCAACCCACTATTTCTTGCTTTTATCAGTGAGCGCCTCCCTGTCCTGGTCATACACAAAATCATTCAACTGCTGGTTTAGTTTAAAGCCCTGTTCCTCTTTCGCTTCTTAGTAAGCGAAAGTTCCTGTAAACCACTTTCTCTGTACAGTAGATGTCTTACTTTTGAAAAGCTTTCAACATGACTTCCAACAACATCCTCATAACCAATCTGGGGAGACAGACTCGACAGACTGCAAGGTGGACAGAAACCTGGCTGGATTTTCAGGCTCAAAGAGCAGCAATAAACAGTTGGAAACCACCCAATTACAAGCGGCATTCCCCAGAGACTCATATTCAAGCCAAAACTGTTTAATACTGCCATATTTAACTTATATAATCAATCATTTCAACAGTGGAAATAGAACCACTACTTCTTGCCAAAGGCAATTCCTAGAAAGGAGCAGAGGAGAGTAGTCCAGGGCAGAAGGGAGGCAGATTTCATACTCAGTTGATCATAACAGGACTTCACCGTGAAGAGGTTTGAGATGCAACTCCTCTTGTGCCATTTAATCTTCCAGAAAGGAAAACAGCTGGGATTTTTTGCTGAAGGTACTTTCACAGTAAGTTGAGCATCCAGCTTCTCTACACATTCAGGTCATAAAGAAAATGATTACGATGATGGAGCTGCTACACAAAAACCCAAGTCATTTAAATAAGATGCTGGGGCCTTAGAGCTGGTAAGGCTTCACATCAAAATAAAAGGACAGAACAGAAGGTCTGTGCGGCCACACTTGTAATGTCCACTGTCCCAGTAAATGAAGTGAACCATATAATGTAGCAACACCATACAGTGGGCAATGGTCCAGGTTGTTCCCAATGCCACAGTGGGAAGGAGACGCGCATTTGAATTTCTCAGTCACCAGCATGAAAACTAATTTGAGGGACGTGGAAGGAAGCTGTAGGGAACCGGGGGAGAGCTGAAGATGTAAATAGGCTGAGAATCCACGAAAACTTCATCTCTGCCAACAAATTCGCAGTAACATTACAGATGAAGTATTTAGAGAGCTGTGGGGAGCACTGGCTCTCAGCACCAGTCAGAACGCATCAGGTGTTCATCTTGGTTATGAACTTCCACCAGAGCAAGAAAGAGCCTCCTGTGGCAGATGGGGGAGAGTACAAAGTGTTACCCTGAAGTCTGAAGAGAGTAAAAAAACATTACTGATGGGAATTCTCAACCCTCAATCCCTATATTAAATATAATTTACAGTCCTTTAAAAAGACGATTAGACTTTTTGGTAGAGGTCAAGAAAGATTTAGATGACCGAAGCAAATGACACTAATCATATAATCGCCTTACATTTTTAGCCAAGGAATTGCAGATGTTGCACATCCAGGTATTTCTGTTAGCTTGTGATGAACAAGGTGACACACTTGAAGGAACAAGCTCAGCAAAATTCTAAAACCAACGTTTAGAAAGTACTTATTTAATGTCAACACCAGAAGGAATTACTTCAAGGTTTCAGCTTTGTTTTGTTTTCTGTTGTGGCAGTTTCTGGTTTGGGGATTTTGTGGTTTGCTGCTGGTTCTTTTTTTTTCTCCCCTCAAACACAGAAAACATTGTAGATTGTACATGTAATCCACAAATATTAAAGTTATAGCTAATTTATTACAGATATTGTTTCCCTGATACTGAAGCAATGTTATGTATATACACAAATATTTCTACATTAACATAAATACATGCAAACCAAACCAGAAAATAGAAGTCTTGAGAAAAGAATGACTAAACTTGCAAAAAATGATAAATTGTGTACTTCGCAACTATTTGTGGTCACAATTTTACCAACCTATTCAATCTTACAGTCTCCAACTCTGATCCCAGGGAAAAAAATCCTTCTTGCTGACATTATTTTGCTTTGCACAGACAAAATCTGTCAGTATCATTATCTTATTAATATTATGCTTACAGGAAAAGAGTTTTTCAGTGCAGCTACACATTTGAAACTGTGGCACACAGCTTAAGAAGCAGGACTCCCTGCAAAAGAATAGTAATGTCACCAAAAAAGTGTGATTTTCAAGTACCATGCACAGAAAATTGTTGTTATATCAAGCAGCCTAAGTAGGGGAAGACAGAGATGAAGCGTTAATGTTGTTTTTTCCTGTAACTTCTGCATGTCTCTGTAAAAAGTGACAGCAATATATAAACAATCAGAACTATGACATGTAGTAAGAAAGAAGAGCAGTCTGTATGTTTTCAAGAAAGGGAATCAACATTGGCCAAGTTTGTTTATTTCGTATTTCACATCTTCACTCAATACTGTTACTGTATGTTTGAAAAATTGTCCTTGACACCATGAATATACAAAATTTATCTGAAGCATTAAATCTGTAAAAATAGAAACAATTCAGTCAGACCAAGTGTAACTGAAGACACTGCAGACAGTAAAGGGATTGCTTATCTGGGCTACAGACATAGTCAGAAAGTAAGACTTAACTAACAGAACTACCAGTTATTAAGGAAACAGAACTATGTAATTTTAGACTTTACTAATTTGTCAGAAGATAGGAGAGAGAAAGGTAATGGATTTTATTTTAAATCAATAAGCATAATGTCACTTTTTAGAGACACCTTGGCGGTCTAAATTACATACAGCTAGAAAACTCACTGCCTTCAGGCACCCTCATATCAAGTGCAAATCTGCGCAGTTATAGAATATATTTATAAAATATACTATATGCAAACATCTTTACAGAGCTTTAAATCAAGCCAAAAGTAAATATACTTGATGGGACAACAGGAAAAAAAAAAAAAATTGATGAAAAAACGTGGGCATTGTGATCGTGGCCCTTCAAAGCCAGAAGAAACCATTCGGTTTGTCTGCAACAGAAAGGAGATGGGATTTGCACCTTTGAAGTTGACTGTTAACAAAAATGAAGAAAATATCCTCTGTGCTTCTGCAAATCAACATAAAATTAGCATTCATGATATCTTACATATTGTCGTTGTCTTAAAATATCTTCTAAAGCACAATGTCAACCCTTGAATACCAATAACCACATAATTGAAAGTGAAAGGGTTTCCCAGCTAAATCCAAATTACAAACTACATAAATTCTAAGGAGTGCAATGCTCTGGAAAAAGCTTTAAATTAAATTATTTTACTTGTAAAGCTAGTGTTAGTTTTTTTTTTAGTTAAAAACAACTGGAAGCAAGAAAGCTGCAAGTGTACAAATGACAAAATCGTTTTGGATACACCAAGTGAAAGAGTGAATTATTCACCGATGCAGACATAAACATTCATTTGCTACATTATTTGCTTCCTTACTTCATTCCATTGCATGTACAGCTTAAGTATTAAAATGCAGAATAATAAATAAAACGGCTCAGATTACTAGCAAGGGGCAAAACACAATCCGTAATTGTGCTCTATTTAGTTTGTTTCAGCAGTCTTTTTCTCTTGCAGTTTATAAGAAAAATCATCATCAGACTTCCAAAAAGAGTCATTCTTTTTTCTTTTTTTATCAGAAACTCAAGTTCATTTGCCTAGGTTTATAACCCAAGACATTTCTGTGAAGGAAGCACAGTGCAAATTAAATGACTGATAAAATTTGGTTACATAGAAAGAAGTTTACTTGATTAATGTTAACTGGCATCTTTATGAAATACATTGTAAAAGAAAGATTAAATAACAGGACTACTGAGTTTGGTTTTTTCTCCTCAGACTGTTTTTCTCCTAATCCCTCCTTTGAAAAGCTTACTGAGTTACAAAAATCTTAATAAAGTTCCAGTCTTCAGCAGATAACCATTATAAATGCTGCCAATCAATGCCAACTAGTGTTTGATTTGCTTCTTGTGCATGTCCAATTTCCTCTGTGATACTGTGCTGCTGCCAGAGTTTTTGAATCTTTTTAAATCGTTCTTTGCACAGATGTAAGGGATTCCCACGTCTGAAAAGGAGATAATACGTATCAGGAATTATAAAACACTGCAACTAAGCACAAACACTTAGGTGCGGCATAATAAATATTAGATAACCCTTTAAAATATGAAAATATTTAGACAACTATAACATTATCCTCTTGTCAGAACAAATCAACAGATATTTTGATTAGCAGACTGGAGCGCTACCTTGTCTGGTCCCCCACCCTTACTGCTCAACAGTTCCCTCCAGCCTTCGGAGTCTCACGTACAGTCCACCGAAGTTTGAATGTAGGTTTTCATCAATCTTTCCACGCTGAGCCAGCTCATATGCTATGATTTTGACCAGTTTCAGAAGTAGCAAACATTAACAATATCAAGTCTCGAAACTATTCTCCCAGAAAGCAGATAGGAGTTAAGACAAAGAACTACCACACTAAATAAAATAATCTCACAGTATTTTCACTTGGTATTAAATTAAAACGTGTTATACAAATAAATGCACTATATACAGATAAAATTTTCAGCCTTAGTTTCTAGGCACCTTCACAGATGTTAAAAAGATTTAGGTTTTTACGTCTCAAGACAACTGTTTGTAACCTGGGAACGATTTCCCGTTAAATATTTTTAACCTAAAAATACATACTAGCACTAAAATGTCTGAAGCTATTAGATGTAGCACCAATGTCAAAATATAATATTACCTATTTATTTAACATAAAAATGTAACACAGAAAGTGTATTTTATGAAGCAGTTTGTTTTAGAATTCCTGTCTTTAAAAAGATTTATTTTAAAAAATATTTACCTGAGTCCCTGGTCTGTCTCTCCATAGTCATCAAGATAAGGAGGAGGATAAAAACAGCCCTTCGTTTTTCCAGCTAAAAATAGCACCTGACATTCTCGTACCCTAGAGAGAAACACAGAGAAGATTTTAGGTATTGATTTTTAGGTGAATAGTTTCTTATATTTTCATAGACAATGCTTTTCCAGTTCTCATCTACTTTCATTCTGTGTAATCTGCATGTACAGATTTTAAGGTTTTTTTTTTTAAAAAAACCAAACACCTACAGGTCTTATTCTCTTTCTGTTATAATTCCTTGGCAGCAGTTAAGAACAATGTAGTTTCATGTTGTATTATTTGCAGTCTGTGTAAAATACTCGACACAACCACAACAAGAAAATAAAACAACTTCACTTCTCACTAATCCTTGCCAAAGGAAAAATAGACATTATCTAACCTCTTCTTGTACGCAGGAAGACAACTGAAATGAACGTTTATGTTTTCAACAACAGCAGCAACAACAAAATCAAGATATCTACCTTCATTGTTTTGTGATACTTGAGTAGAAATAAACACACGATGAAAACAAATTCACTTTAAAATGAAATTCAAATTTTGTGCAATACCTCATCTTCAAAGAAACAACCTCTGAATCTTACACCAAAGTATAAGGAAGATGAATACACTCTAGTTTTTAGGCAACCCTGTTATTAGCAAACTGCTGCCTTTACAAACCACCCCTACAATCACATTTCTAGAACTATTCATTTCATGTCTACCCACACCATCCAACCTAGCAACAGAAGTAGAGGTGTTCAGTTCCTTACCTAAGGAATATCCCCACTCCAGAACCACAAGTGTATGTGTGTGCAGTACAGGCTCCAACGTCTTCTCCTTCTAATTCAGTTTGACAACAGTAACTCTGAGAACACAGCATGGTCCCACACACAAGGCACAATGTTGGGGCTCTGCTTTTATCACCACCTGATTTTGGACACCTTTTGTAGAGAAAAAAAAAATCCATTGTATGTATTAATTCTAGATCGTAAAAAGATTCAAAAGTACTTCTGAACATTTATACAGTTAACAACTACACAGACTCTTCCAATTTCTATTTCAATGAAAAACACAGCAGTTTGCTGGAAGAGGTGACAACCAACACGTGCCATTAACTTAATGATTCTATAAACAACTTCCTGAAACTTTTAGTTTAGAGGTTTCCTAGTTCATCAGAAGAAGCAGAAGACTTTAGGGTCCTCAATGTAATTGCATACAACTTACGAGAAATTGGATGCTTGGTTAATGAGGCAGCTGTAGTCATCTGGAAGGTCTATTAATTTGTTGGATTCTCTTGCATAGCTAGAATAAAGCAATCAAATCAATCACTCATATTTCAATGAATAACACACAGCAATTTCAAACTCATTCATGTTTTCTGACTCAAATGTAATTATTCACAGATGCTGTTTAGATAAAGTTTTCCTCTTCTCTGCCATTCACAAAATAAAATGGTAGCAAAGGAACCCACATCATCTCTCAACTAGACCACCTTCAGTTTTCTTAGTCATACTTTTTTAGGAATTTGAGAAAACGTACAGGCAGAAAGTCAGAAAAATACACGTCATATGTATACTTTTAGCAAAACCTCATCATGACGTCACTACAGGTTTAACCGAGTATTTGTTCTGCTCCCTTATCAGTTTGCTTTGTACTTTCCCTTTGTCACTAATATTGAACGGAAAATAGTCTGACTCTCAAGTTCAGAGAACTTGCATCCTGAAGAGAATGAAATATTCATGCAACAAAAAGGACCTATTTAATATCAAACATTTATATCTTTAAAAATAACAGTTAAAAGTTAATTTATTTGCAGACATTGCACACTAAATTTTAGTAGTCTTCAACTGAAGGGATAACACAAATTAGACTGTGAAATGTAAACAGAGGTTTGTAACACAAGCAATGTACAAGAACATGCTGGGAGAAAGAATAAAAAAATCACTGTGAAGTTAGACATAATCTTGGGAAGAGCAGTTAAGAATCATCAAGAGGAACACAGAAAAACATCCCAACAATCACAACAGAACAGGAAATCAATTATGCAATCAGAGTACTCTTACTGTATAAGAAACTCTGTTAATAGAATGGTATTTAACTAATGAAGCGACTGATTTTTATTTTTGTGACTTGGCCTTATTGTATGTACAGTGTTGAAAGATTGACTTCATGCATGTAACACAGGAGATTAAAATGCAGGAATAAGTTTTTAATGAAAGCACTGTGAACCTCATATCCATTTATAATTATTTCGATAATTGATAACCACTATTTTTATCCAGCCTTCATAAAGAAAAACACCCCAAATGCCTATCGACATGCACTAAGTATTAAATGTGTTCTGAATCCAAAACAATTGCTTAGCAAGTAGAAATGTATGAAAAGCAAATTTTCCTTCTAGCGCACTCAATGTTGATTTCACTGAAGAATTTGGATTCTCGATAATTTTAAGAGCCCTTCAATGCCTGGTATTTTTAAATAAAGGTTATAAATGTCTTTAAGCAACGGTGTATCTTTTGAGTCAGAAGGTACAAATCTATACAGTAAACATGAGAAGAAATGTTATGGCCTCTGATTACTGCAGATCAGTCTAAATAAAACTGTAATATTTTACTTTACTTTTGAAATCTACTAATTCAATCAATATTTCACTTTTCTTACAAAAATCTCTTCGCCTATCCCCCAATCAAGCAGAAACAATACTATGTTACTATAAACACCCTTTAGAAAAAGTATTTAGAGAAAACTACAACATTAAAGTTTCTCCCCATCTCTGCTTAAATTTTTTTTCATGTTTACCTGATAGCATGCCTCTTGCCTTCCAGGTATCTTTTTACTTCATTGTTACTGCACCAACTACAAGAAAGAAAAAAATTGGCTTTTAACGTCAATGGATGATACATTGCAAAAACAAATAAGCAAAAAATCCACAGTATATTTATTCAATAATCTCTACAACCAAAATGATTTCTTTCAAAACACTTCTTTCACAAATGCTTTTCAAAGTTTATGATTCACTTCCATATATGTACTTCTGGGAGCATAAAAACATGACTTACCTTTCTATTAGTGTGTTCAGAATCTCACTATTTTCTTGAAAAAGGCAGGTGAGGTTGTTTGGCAAGGAAAGATAGCTACATAAGTGTTCAAAATGGTTTGTTCCATTTACTGTAAAAAAAAAGCATAATTTTAATAATTACATTTTTAAAAAATTAGATTATAAATGAAATACAGCTCTAAATATGGGACAGTTATCTTTTGTTTTAAACAGTATTCCCCTACACCCAAAATGTGATACGAAGTACAAAAGTGCTGGTAAAGGCACCAAACAGCTACGTTGGAAAGCTGCCAGTAATGAAAAGCAACTTTCCTCAAACCTCCTCACAATTATGTTTCAAGTCTAGTCATATAAGAACCCTAACAAAGAGTTCAATGGCCTTTACAACTTGATATATCTTTGTTTTAATGCCATCCATTAAATAGCTACTTTGTAATCCCTGGAGTCTGTGACACAAACCCAGAGCAGTGGTCAGTGACAGGCAATACACCACAGCCTCAGAAATACAGAAATTGCAAATGCCTGCAATGCCTAACTCTACTAAAATATGTAAGGCACAACCGCCAGATTGCCATATTCATACCAGTCTATTGGTTTGACTCCCTGGGCCCCTGCTCTCCCAACTTTCAGGGCAAAGAGCACCCAAAGAGCACCAGTACCTCTTTCGTGGCACAGCCTCTTTTGCTCCTGAATAAAGGAGCGAAGAGAATTACAATAAAAGCTGTGCTCACTTCTCTCTCACGCCCAAGTGACTGCTGTTTCACAGCCACCTGTAAAACACCAGAGAAGAGCAATACAGGCCACTTGTGGGTCCTGGGGCTGGGGATTGGGTAGGCAAAGCAAAACACCCAGTGCCACAGCCACCATCAGGACATCCCTTGGTGGTGGGGACCTGCAGGGCCATCCAAGCACCTGGGACTTGCAGATAGTAAAAAAAGCGAAGCAAAGCCTTCCTCTTCCTTTCCCCTACAACCAACTCTCTAAAGGCCCATGGACCTACTGTCTGGAAGTACATCTGCATCGTGTATCTCATGTTTAGGTATCTGTAACAAAGAACTTAAGTTGTCCCACTGGTCCAGACTGTGAGCTTGAGAAACCTTGTTACAGCAAATCAGAGTTCAGGAATAGAGGTTTCTTCTCTTTTGCCCAAATGCTTAAGTACTGCAATTGTTAAGTGAAAAAAAAAAATCTACATTTTATACACCATTTGTCAAGCAGCTACACGTCAAGGAAACATTCTACAAGTACCAAATCACGCAGATACCCATGACAAGAGACAACCGCTCAACACCAAGTATCATACTGAAGGAGTGTCAACCTATACTATCAATATCTTTGGATTTACATTCTATCCCTAAATGCACCATAGATGGAGGACAGTAAACATTGATTATTTGGGGTGCAATGTAACATAGTGTATTTATAGAGAGATATTAACCATTAGCAGATGCTGACTAGAATGAAATCAATGCAAGCAAAAGCAGGTCTCATTTGATGAAAACAGTAATCAATAGGAGATCTGAAATATCCAAAATTTCACATTTTTTAACAGAAAAGCATGAATTTCTGTTTTAAGCAATCTAGAAAGGCATTTGCCTTTCTTAAATTTTTAAAACAGAAACAATTTTTATTTCTTTTTTCATTATGCAGATATGATTCTGCACTGGTAACAAATCCACATTCATTCCATCAGCTTCTTCAGAAAAGAGAGCTGAAACATCATTTATTTTGTCCATAAATGTTTATGTCTTGAAAAGGTGATTTAATACGAAGCAGACACTACCTTGAATTTCTGAGGGTGCTGGGACTCCATTTAAGTAATGGAAAAACAAAGCAGAACATCTCAGGAAAGGCATGATTCCAGCTTTTAAATTCCTCCATAGGTGCCAGCCTGAGGAAATTTCTTTCAAGGCACTTAAGAGAATACAAGAAAAAGTGTTTGCTTTGCTTTAATCATTTCAGTTTGAGAGCTATATTTAGTAAGTCTTCAGTCATATTTCATATTAAGTTACTGACTTCAGTTGAAACAAGCATTATGCAAAGTGATTACTTCAAAGCTAACTCCAAGAAAAACTATGAAACAGAGATTCATAAAAACGTAACCAACTGGGACAGTAAATTACGGAAAACTTTGCGTAGACGTTTCAGATCTAACAAGTATTCTGTACTCAGACACTGCCAATTCCAGATTCTACACATCTACAAACTGACTAAAACAAATTGCTCCAGAGCATAATCATGAACAGATATCTTCACAAGCACAGAGGAATTCATAGGAACAATTACTTGAAAAGTAAATCTAGAAGTAGTAGATAAGAAACAAGATGCCAGAGCTCCCAAGTCAAAAGTCTCATCTTTGACAGCATTAGTATATAGAATTCAGTCAGCAGTGTAGAGTCCAGGAGGAACAATACTTGATAAAATCTTATCAAAAGATCGCACTTTTACCTTCCTGTACACTGGCAAAGAAATTTATACAGTGTAAGCACAGCTACTTCCTCTTCACTGTTAGTGTCTTCCTGATCCATGCCATTCTCTTCTGAAGAAGAAAGAAATAATAAGCAAGTTACTTCATATATGCATGTTTATACAGCAAGAATGTAATTTTTCAAGTTTTGAGAAAAAGGCAAAAACTAAGCGCAACATTCCACTGTGCTATAATATGATGTACTGGAAAAAAGTTTTCTGCTGCACATCTTCTGTAGTAAGTTTGTGCTACTGTCAACTCCAGTGAGGTGCTGGTTTACTTGTTCCGATTGGTCGGGTTTCCTAACATACTTGCTTGGAGTTCTTTGCTTTTAGCATACTACACCTTACCCAGTTCCTCTTGCCAGAAGATACATTGATTCTGTACTTCACTAATTGCAACTTATTCATCATGCGACATCTAAGCCAAGTCTCTGCAATAAACACTCCAAGGCACTGCAACATTAGCTAGAAAGCAAGGATTCATGACTAACTATGCTCTAAGAAACTTCCAGTGTTAAGCAATAAAGACAAAAGACTGAACTTCCATAAGTACAATTTATCAATACTTTCTATGGGCTGAAAGAGAGAGCACTAGCAATTTTATTTTTGCAACTGTGAACTGCAGACATTTACCAAGAATACCTTAGTGCTTTCCAAGTACAGATTTGGGGAATCATTTCACTAAAAGTTGAAAGAAAGAGCAATTACCTGTTGATGAGGTAAGTAAAATTTGTATTATGTGTGCCATAGTGACAAGGTGAAACAGGTGAAGATCTCCAGTGCCAAGACTAACCCCTGAAAAATCCTGACAATGTATGGCAGGGAAAGAAAGCACCAAGCCTACCTATAAAAAAAAAAACAAACAAGAAAGCCGGTATATTTATTTTCTTTTAGAATCTGCCCATTTTCTCTGCTCATGCTGCTTCTATACCCTTTGAAGACAGCATACCTCATAAGGCTAATTGTTGAAGCTAATAAGCAAGCTGTTATTTAAGGGAACAATGATTAACTATCAAGTTTTTTTTGGAAGTCTGGGTTTGTTTTGGGGGTTTTCTTTGCTGCTTTTTTTGTGGTTTGTTGAGGGGGTTTTGGTTTTTTGGTTTGGTTCAACATCCAGAGTATACATTCCACCTCATTTTACCCCTTTTTATTTTTAGATAAGAATACTTGCAACACAAAAAGTATTTAAATGATAAGTAGTGAAAAAATACTAAAAACCTGAACATTTTGAAAACTTTCTAACCCAGTGCAAACAGAAAGTTTCCAAAGACGTTTTGGCATAGTGCCTACTGGATCAAAACACTATTAATATATATTATGGAACACTTACCAATAAATGAAACATGTCAATATCAAGTATGCAAGGAAGATTTCCATTTTTTTCATTAGGCACCAGTGCTGAGTATTTTAAAGAGAAAAATACATGGATTAATTTAGCATTTAGATATTAAAAGCTATTAGTGTACTTCAGTTACAAAATGAGAGCCATCTCCTTGGTTTATATGCTTAAAGTATTTAAAATATAAATGTGTCAGGTCTGGTCAGAAAGGCGTGAAATCAAGAGTTGTTCAACATTACTGAAGAAGACTCTTGCCTACTTGACTATAGTGTATTAAAATGAAACAAACCCAAAGTAACCATAACAAAGTAAGTGGTGCCATTCACTGCTCCCATAATGACTTAATTTCATTGCTTAGGCTTCCAGTGGGAGATAAAATCAGACAGTATCTCAAGCACTGACCCAGAAATAAGCTAATTGTTGTCTGTTGGACAGCTGTTCAAAGAAAACTTTTGCAATTTATTTAACTTTACTAGGTTCACTAAACTTGCCTCACGAATTCAAAATTGCATTGCTGAAGAGTCTCTTAAAATCAGTTTTCTCTTTCAGTAACAAAGAACTAAGTATTGGTCTCTCCATCTCTGTGGTATTCACATTCACAGTAACCACAAAGTATCAAAGCACTACAACTAACAGAAATTCACACACCTAATAAATTGCAAGTAAGGGAGTAAACTCTATCGAAAAGAAAACAGAAACAGAGTGCCTTGAAAATGTTACAATGTATTTAAACCAACAATCAAGAAACAGTTGCAAACCTCTGTACTCCAAGCACTGAAAACTGCTTTACAATAAAAAAGTTAAACCGCAGCTATAAGAATAGTTTTACAATGTAACTATAAGCATTAAGCTGCCAAGTTCAAAAACACTGCTACAATTAAAAATAGCCTCATTATAATAACTTAAAAATACTTCAGTTGAAGACTGCTGCCTTGCTGGCCAGAAAATTAACAGCTGGAGATCTGTGACATTTTCAAGCTATTTCTTTTCGCAAACATTTCACCACCACTCAGATTTCAAATGTTTTTACTTTTGTAAGCATGTAGCCACACAACTCAACCCAAAAGTCTGAAAAACGCTTCTAACAAAAATGTGACCAGAAATAGGGGCTTCCAAAACCAAACTTTTATTTGATAAGTTATCTTTATGGATAAACAGTTCCTAGAACACTGACAGATAAAAGGCTAATAATTTTCCTTATTCCTAGCCTTGAAAAATTAAATAAAATTACAAACTCTTTTCCTTCATAAAAATAAAAGCAGTACAGTTGCTTCTGTCAGCTGGAAGGAAGAAAAGCTTTGAAGAAACATTGATTCAAGTCTTCAAGAAAATCACAAATCATGCAGAACACCGTATACAACAAAGTTCCAAACAGCTAGCAACACTCTTCTGCTTCACATAGAAAATGGCTCCATCACGACTGCTATAACCTGATGTCAATTACTTTCTTCTCCATCAAGCTGCCACCTGTTTACTGAAGTAGGTGGTATCAATTCTACTAGTAATTTCAGTAGAGGAACACATTTGAAAAGTTTCTCTGCTCTATTGACTATAAATATTAAAATTATCCCATTTTAGAATACCCTTTCGGAACAGTCCTCACAAGGGCAATTACTGCATTAGGCTGAACTTCAGGCTTTTCAACTGTATCCACAAATGCTTCAAGCCTGGAACATTTTGGCTGTTCTCTTTAAAAATCTCAACTAACATATGACATTACATAGTAAGTCCTGTCTTATCACAGATTCTTTTCAAAGGCAGAGAAGTTTGCAGATATATTACACATCTCTGAGAATATCCCATTTCCTTTCAATGCTCTATTAACCTTAATTTCTTCCTCTCTAAAGTTCCATGAAGGACCACACTTCCTTCTCCTTTGCTCTATGTACCCTTCTAAAAGCACCAATACAAATACTGGGAAGAATCAACAGAACTCCTTCACAGCAGAATATCAATGCTTCTCTTGAAAGGTATCTTGGAACTGCAGATCAAAAGAAATGTCTTTTTTTCCATGGTATGAGGAAATACTTACAGGTACACATATTCAAATATTAGCTGTTGGACTATTTATTTCATCACATAAAACAATCTTCTTGTAATCAAGACTAACAATCATTCTGTAAGTATCTTTCTTTCTATATCTGTATCTTTGTAAAAAAAACCAGAATGAGCTGGTGAACTTACATGCTAAGAGAGTACAAAAGTGACTCTGTACTGCTGAAAGAGATGAAACTGTCCAGTGAGCTGCCGCAAATCTTGTTAAAGATGTAAGGCAGTCATCCTTTAAAAACAAAGAAAGAGACACTGCCACAGTTAAAAGTTCCTCAGTCTGAAAAGGTCTTTTAACTTACAGCATTCTTTTTAGGCCCCTCCGCTGCAGTTCATGGGAACAGTCTGAGTGTTTAAGTATATGACAAAGGTATTAACGTTTATGCAAATGTACAAGTTCTCTTCAGTAGTTTTGATTTGACCGTTACCATAAGAAACCCTAGCCTTACTAAACTACGCATTTATAGAAAAAAAAAAATTTTCTAGATTTGGTTTTGAAATCAATTAATAATCAGATACTGATGACTAAACAGTAGGATCCAACAAATACAACCATCAAATAACCATAACTTCAAATTCAGATATGCTGCTTTAAAGACACACAATGCCCTCTTCCCACCGATTCAAACAGGAATTGCCACTTGATCCTTACCTGTCGGCAAGGTAAATGACCAAATAATGGTTTGTCTTCATCAGCTAAAATTCGTTCTGGAAAAAAAACAAAACCCCAAAATATTTCAATGCTGTGAATTTAACTACATTCTGAAATTCACATATAAAAGAGTAAAATGAATACATTAGTACCTATGGTCTGTATCGTGTAAGCACAGCTTCCCCAGCACATTATAGGTACACGTGGATCTTCTTCATTTGGATGAACCTTCAAACCTACTTTGTATGTTGCCGTACCAAAAGTTGTCAACATCTCTCTCACACTTTCAGAATAAGGATTCCTGAAACAAAGAAAACAGTCTTACTAATTCATTTTTTCTCCACTGGCAGCACAGTACTTTTAATGATGAGCATTCACCCCATAGCTAAGCACCTGGATTTTTAAAATTTAAGTGAGAACGCCAGTATCTTTCCTTGGATCTGGTGTTCTGTAACCTCTTTTCTGCAACAGATACACTCCCAATTATTCTTTGATTATTTAATTGGAACAAATCTCATTTTTCAGCATTAATAATATCCAGTATTGAAAAAGATAATACAGTTAAGACTAGAAGAACTGTGTGATTGATGGTAAAATCTGTCATCAACTGGGATAGGTGTCTCACATTTTTGTGTGCAATTGCCAGATAAATGTCTGTATCATGTAATGAATTTCATTACTTTCTCCCCAAGTGAAGAATGGGTAGACTCCAATACAAACATATCATAGTAGCTGAAATTCCATATTACCGTACTCTCCATTTCATAGTCTTTCTTGATGTTTTACTTTTAGTGTTGAGCTATAACGATGAGTCCTTCGCTCAGTTACAAGCAATGGGTAAAGAAAGCCTAATCCTGATGTTGCAATTTATACAACAGCAGTGTCTTCTTTGCACACCCATGTATCACATTCATCTCTGAAATTCTACTGCATTATTTACTATTTGTGCATTGGACTTCAACACCATCATAACAATAGGATCAAATTTTCTAATTAAGGTAGAATTCATGTTTTTGCCTTAATCATTGAGACCTTATAACACAGAAGTCGCATTCTATTTTCATGTTACTACTTCATGACGAAGTTTTAATGATTTATTAAGATGTAAATACATACTTCGGTTTGAAATCTGGTCTAAATCCTTCAGGTAATTGCAGTTGATCCATTTTTTCTGAATTACCAGAATTGCCTGTACAAACAAGTAGTAATAAAACACTGATTATTCACCTATCCATAATTTATACATTGTAAAAAGTTGCAAGAGCACATCACCAGAAACTGAAATTCCAAGGTACCCTTGCCATTTTTGCCACCATCTCTGAACTCCACTGTGGCAGACCCATAATACTTTGTCTTTTTCATGACCTGGTGTTGTTTTGTCTGGAAAAAAAGGAAGCTGAGGGGAGACCTTCTCGCACCCTACAACTACCTCAAAGGAGGTTATAACAAGATGGCTGTCAGTCTCAAGTGAAAACTGATAGGATGAGAGGAATGGCCTCAAGTTGTGCAAGCAGAGGTTTAGACTGGGTATCAGGAAAAATTTCTTTATCAAAACAGTTGTCAAGCATCGGAACAGGCTGCCCAGGGAAGTGGTGGAGTCACCATCCCTGGAGGTATTTCAGACGTGTGGATGTGGGTGCTTACGGACATGGTTTAGTGGTGGACTTAGTAGTCTCAGGCTAATCACTGGAATCGATCTTAGGGTCTTTTCCAACCTAAATGATTTTCACATACAAACATAGACATTTCTTCAGACTTACTCGCACAGTCTTCATCCCGAAGTAAATACAGCACTTTTATTTGCTGAGATACTGTTTTGATCCACTGAGTTAGGTTTGGTTGGCCTGAAAAGTCTAACCTGTCCAAAAATACATATAAACAGAATATACACGTTAGTTAAGAACAAACTATATAGAGGATTAATATTTCATAAGTATTGCAAGTTCTTCTATTTCTCAACAGGCTCTTTCTTCAGTTGAAATTCTATCTTCAGTTGTTTTCCTACAGGTCCTACACTTCACTGTCCTTTCATAATTTAAATTCCATACTACACAATAACCAGGAAAGGTCCATAAACCAAAATAAGGAGGCATGCAATCCATCTGAGGTTATCAAAACAGAAGCTAATAAACATTTTGAAAAGGGGTTTTCAGGTTTGGCTTGTTTGGGATGTTGTTTTTTACATTTATTAAGGACATTTATAAAGCAAACAGACCTGTTAAACAAAACTCTTGGTGGAGGAAGCAGAGGAATAACTGTGTTGCTTAAACATTCACAAAGTGGGCAGAGGAATTCACCATTTTCTACATCATAACTTGTGTGTACTCGTAATCTTTGCTGTCTTCGTTGCTCTTTTGCTTGGACAGCATCAAAATACCTTTAGAGAAGAGCAAGATATGAGTGACAAATTATTAAAATATTACTTTAACATATAAATTCATTAATTCTAATGAAGTCCATGTTTTGCCTTTTCCCAGATAGACATAAGAAAATTATCTGAAGGAAAAAGCTCTACCCTCTGACTGACAAAGTATTATTAACCGCAGGCTATCCCCAGGTTTTGGCAGCCAAAATTCCCCAGAGTGCTGAAGTTTACTGGGCTGTCAAAAACCACATTTAAGTTTTAGCTTTAGCAATTTCCATTTCGGAAAAAAAAAGGTGAGGGGGAGCGGTATAGACAATGTCAAAGGATTCAAAAAATAAAATTCTTGAGTTTTACATCAAATTTTAAGGGACATGCCGTGAGTATTATCCATGTGCATATTCCATTACAGGCCACAACAGAGCAGCAACTGGAAAAATTGGTGGCTGATCTCTGAAACCTATATGAAAATGAACCAAATTCACTGCTTTGCTAAACGTAACTGCTATTCCAGAAGCCTCTGGGATGGTTTAGAGCATGCCTGACAATGATCACAAAGTGGTCTGAATACAAGCATCTAAGGATGTTTCCAGGAGTTAATGGCAACCACACAGGACTGTACGTAAGCTACACAAGAAGATGAAGAACACATCTTCAGTGAGCAGCGATAAAGGACCACAAGTGAAACCTGCACTAGGATCACCAAGTGGTTTTAGTCACAGAATCTCTGGGAGCTCCTAAAAGCTCACACAAGGCAAAATTTGAAACCAAGCACTTCAGGAGCCAGTGTTTGTACCTTTGCCAACAATGAGCATGCATAACATGTCCACAGCTGCCCGTGTGTGTTCCACATGACAGATCCGGGTGCATGAATAACGGGTCATACTTTTCTGTATTTAAAATAAAACAAAACCACTTTGAAATAAACACTTATCAAAAGACCTAACTGCTGATAAGATGTTACTGATTTGCATTATTCTTAAACTTTTATTACAAAAGTATAACCCAATTGATGAAGCATAAAACACGTTACTAATTCACAACAACTTAAACTATTTAGGTCATTCACAAGCATGGTGTTGTTTTGAGTGCATGTGTTGTACTTGAACTTCAAACCAAGCTTTTGGAGGGGCTGGGGCCCTAGTAAAAGTCTCCAAGATCTACCTGCAGTTTTGGTGGTTCAGTGCCATTAAACAATGAGTCTAAGAACGTTAATCTTCAGAGTGAGAGTACAAAAGGATTCAGCACAGAAGTCTTCTATATGTTTACATATACAGAATCCAAAAGGAGCCTTTGCAACAACGCCATTGATAAAGTGATCTGTTTCATGAAGTTACCCAAATCCAAGTATTTTTTCACTGTTACCACTAAGAGGCATTTCAGGTTATATAACTGAGAGGAAGGAAATGTGTATCTTGTGCTTTTACAGCAGTACATCAACACCTCCTCTCTCTATAACGTTATGGGTGAAGTTTAACAACAAACACTTCTGATTTTGAAACGTTTTTTAATAGTTGCAAATGATTTGTCATAAATAGCTGTCAGAATGTTTGTATAACACTTTGCGGTGATTCTACATTATCATTTAGAAAACACATTTCTACCTCACTAAAAATACAATTAATTCCTTCACAATTATACGTAAGAAGGTGGTACTACTACTGCCTCAAAAGAAAGCATGTCGTTGTTACGGTGACTCCAACATCCATTAAAGACAACTACGAACACTACTTACCAGGGTCTGGAATAACTTTGTTTCTATTTTTAGACAACACAGTTGATCGCTGAATAAATGCTGCCAAGACCATAGCCCTGCTGTCCACTTTAACTTCTTGCTCCTCCTGACACAATATACACATAACAACCTGTCTGTGCTCAGCTACTTTAGTTTGCTCTGGTCCCAAGGCTGTGAGTTTTGCATCTGAAATTACAGGGCTAGAATATTCAAAGAATACTAGTGAGCAAATTATTTTAAAAACATCACTTACAAATCAGATAATGATTTAAATGTGATTAATGAGCTTTCTAGCTTTATGATAAATGCTCTCTGACCAAAAATAGTCTGGGCATTCATACAATTCCTATCTCCCCAGAAACAGAACACATTTTCTGAAACAATTCATACCCTCCCAACCCCAGTTTAAGACAGAAACTACATCTGCGACCCTAATCACCACCATCCCTTAAGTGCTTGACACAAATTCTGAAAACACTCTCCACTTCCCCCCAAAATCATTAGCACGCTTCATTTCATCTTTCCAGCTAGAAGCAGGTTTTCTTCCAGATCCTCAGACACATAATCAGTTATTTTCAACTTACTATGTTTAATAGCATAGTTTCTTCAGTATTATTAACAATTTACTGGATGATTTTATACAAAAAAAAAATATTTGTCAGTTTATGTTGAGCACTATAAGGATGTGATGAGGGAGAAATAAATATTTATCCCACCATCTTGACAGAAAGGGGGAGAAAAGTATTTCATTTACTGCTGCTTTTTTGATCTCAAGAACTTACAAATAGTTTTCCATCAAGACTAAGAAAACCCACTTTTTAAAGCAGTAGCAACAGGACAATCTGATGTACAAGTTAAAAGAAAAAAATTTAAATGAGATTCCTTTACCTATTTTCGTGTACTCTGGAGGTTGAACTATCTAGCTCCGCCAAAGTCTGCTGAAAGAGTTCTTTGTTTTCATTAATGAAGTGCCGTTGCATCTCAGACATCTGGGCCATGATCTTTTCCCTGCGCAGTCTGGCAATCTCAGCTTTTCGTTTCCTTTCAGCTTTGTCTTTATCACGTGAACTCTGAAATTGTATTGTTCACTCAGTCATTTTTAATATCTTACCACAACAAGACAATTTACTTTAGCTACTGCTATGTGTAACTTGTACTAAGCTGCAAACAATGAAAATCTCATAAAAAGACAAAAGAAAAGTCTACCAAAAAGTTATTCTGTGCCCTCTTTTCTTTAGCTCATGCTCAGTGCCAGGTAGATCCAGGAGTGTACCTCTCCCCCTCAACCTTTAACTGTATTTTCTATTTCTTTTCCCTTTGAGCATTCATAAGACAAAAAGGTAAGTGACAGGTCTCTAGTGCTACTCTTCCTTCATGTTAGCTGTATTCCTAAATGCACTACAGTAGTCCAAGGTCTTTGTGTACTATCTAGAATGTCATATCAAGCTAAACAAATCAGCAGATCTTATCTGCAATGATCTGCATGGTAAAAATGCATAGATACCATTTCTCTCAACAACCTTCTAAGGAGCCTGAAATTATGAGAGGAGCAGAATCGTTAAATGCTGTGATCAGTACTACAGATGGTTCTAAGCAGTAAACTTGCAAAAGACTTGGAGACTACAATATATAAAGCAAAGAAAAACAGTCCAGGGACTATCCCAACAGGTCTTTCAAACAAATGGGTTTGATCTATAAGCTGTGAGACAGAATTTCAGAAAACACTGATGTTTCCCATCTTTGATTTAGACCTGCAATTAGGAATATAGTCCTTTAGTCACAACCCAGACCTGTTCCAGATCAACTAACTGTTACAATTTGCTTTTACCTCCTCCATAATATTTCCTTCTGTCTCAGCCACAGGACTTGTAGAAGAACTTTCTCTTAGTTTCTTAATAGTATTAAAAGTCTGTAAGAAAATAAAAACAACACAATATATTTGTGACATGTGAATATAACTGTGTATACTATAATGCTGGCCAGATAATGTGCAGTGTTGGACTCCAGAAGAGGAAAAAAGTAGGTACAGCAAATCAACACAGGAAATACGGAAATAATCACAATACAATTAGGAAAGTTTCAAAAATTTTCCTTCCATGATTTTCAGCAGTTATAAAAAACAGATTTACCTTCAGTATCCATCTGATCATGTCCTTGTGCACTTCCAGATGAGGCGCATTTTGCAGTGTTTCTAGCATAGCTAGTATGCTAGGGGAATTATTGGGTGCATCTCCTGGTTCTGAGAAAAAAATCATTACGACAATTGATTATACTGTTACCTGACAAACTAATCGTTCGCTACCATTAAAAACAACAAAACTCAACACTTCTATACGTTCAGCATCTGAAGAATTCCTTCAACAAATAAGCAAAATACATAACTTTAATTCCCCTCTCAAACATTTTCATTAATACCCTCTAAATCCTGAAAAGTTAAGAGGAAGGAGTCTTAAAAGTCTTCCTCATTGACTGTATTTTCTTACAAGACAAATGCACTGTACATGCTCCCTGGCTGTTTTCATCTTGCAAGCTGACATGTAGAACTTCCAATATTTTATTTCACACCTCTTTTAAACAGAAGAGTCTTAGCAATTTTCATGTCTTCACAAAACTAGAGGCACTAGTCAGAACATGCAAAGGAGAGTCAAGATTAAAAGACCATTTAAGAACACAGCTGTACTTTTTCCAAATGTAGCATCTGATCATGTACAGCAACATTTGCTGAGACACTGCTTAAAGATATTAAGAATCAGACTTACTGGCAAATTATCCTACTTTTGGATTGCTCCTCTAAAAAAAGCCTTTAGTATTGCCACTATCATAGAATCTACACATATGTAAAGCACATACGTATAGTCAACTTGGTAAATTTTGATGGATAAAAAAATCTACTATTCTAATAAATAATCTTTCAGAACATGTTTTTCAGAACAATATTTTTCATAAAATATGAGATATTGGCATTTTCAGTCATTTAAAATTTGCTACACATTTGAAAAGAAAGGCATACTTGATATTTTCTGAGTGAAGGTAAATGTTACAACACTCTCTTCACTGAGATTCTCCAAATGTTGTTTTTCTTCTTGTAATGCCATTCCAAGTAAATGCAAAACCTACACAAAAAATATCAATTTTAGTTCTTTTTTTAAACAATTCATACAATCTCTTTATGTAGTTTGCATAATTGATTAAGAGACAAGGAAGTCATACAATAAAATTATAGAATAATATATTTGAAGATATTTCTATATACTTAATTCCAAAGCTACATTACACAGGAGTAACAGCGTTTGCTTACAAATTCTTGAAATTTTACCAGAAAAACACATTACACCACTTCTATCTTTCTGTTTTCTGTCCTGTCTACTGAGTGAGAAATCAGTGTTTCTTAGCCTAGCAACTGCATGTTATTATTGCAAGTCTCTGGACAGAGGTACAATGCACACTTTAAATCCTTTTTACATACAAAATTTACCAACAAGAAGTTAAAATTATTAAACTTAATTTATTCTAACACTCTAGAAACACATTTTAAAATTATGTTAACTTTTGGGTCAGTAAAAAGGTGTAATCTTGAACTTAATGACTGAAGTTACCTTATTTGGCACTAAAATAGTCTGAATGGCATTTTAAAGCTGAAATGCTTAAATCTTGGTGGTGAACTCATACTGAATCATCCATTTCTGCCACCATGTACAAATTGGCAGGATGCTCTAGACAAGAACTGTTACTGAACGCTTGGAATTAACACTGAAACCCATGTAAGGATAGGATAATCAGCAGAAAATCTGTAGCAGAACTGGAATGAAACAGTCTAAGATAACCAAAGTATCTACAGAAAGTGGTAAAACCTGATCTGAGTCTTCAAGGGTTTTTTTAATTAGTAACAGTAAATTTTTCCTCAGTTCATCACCTCTATCTGACAAGGTCTCATGAGACACAGACCACCTCCTCCAGATGCTTCACATCAACCTTTGCATGGTGCTTCAAGATAAGAGTGGTTAACTCGGGAAAGACACAGTCCAACAGCATGGCACCAGTGAACACAAAGCACTACTTGTAAGTGACAGGTCCCTAATGAACTGCACATTTTGGAGAACAATGCAGAAGTACTCAAATGGCTGAGCATGTTTCAGTTCAGTTTCAAAAAAATAAAAATAAAATCTTGTTCTATTCAAACAGTTATTCCAAAGCCTAGCATTCTCACATCACCTAAATGTAACTACACTTGTCAGTTTTTGTTGTGATTTATAATACTGGTATGTTGTTTCATTTTCATCTTTTTTCGTGTTATGCAGAATTGCTTACATTAATTTAAACTTAGCTGTAAAAATAATATACACTCAGTAAGACTGAATATAAAAAAATTAATACTGAGTTTCAGAGTTGGGTTTTTATTTCAAAATGTTAATTAAAAATCCATCAATATTTTTGAAGTTTTGGTTTGGACACTAAACCAACAACCCTGACCAATCTGAACAGCCCTACGACAGCAGCTCACCACTTACCTCTGCAAATCCCAGAAAATGGCTATCATGGACAACAAAACCTACAGTAACCCTCCAGGTTTCTAAACATCATTATAAATAGTGAGGAACAAACAGCTCAGCTGAGTTTCCAAAAACTGATATGCTTTCAAGTTAGAAAATTCTTCTCTGTACTTCTGTGGTTTTTTCTAAAGTGATTTAGCCTAAATTGAAAATCAGCAAAAGAATGTCAAGAAAAAGTCAACGCGCTTTACTTAACCTATTTGTCTCAGTTGTTGCATATTATCTACCACAGTAAACACTATTTCAACTTACTTCCTTCCCTCTCATGCGCATCCCATTATAAATTTACCTCCGTCTTCCATTTACTTTTAAAAAAAAACTGTATAGGAGGCAGAAGGTTTTCCCTAGTCTTGTACACCAGAAAGCACCATTTATTTCTCATTCGGGGTATTCTGGATATGCTAGATACCAAGTAAACAACCCAAATCTACAAACCCATGTTAAAATGCTAGAATACATATTCCTTCCCTTAGCATAAGCACAATTTTAAATAAGGACACATACCCTTTGCAGCATGGACTCTGACCAGGCATATCCATTGTGTTCTACTGCCCACTGCAGTATAGTTCCCATAATGCAGAGCATGACATCAGATTGCAGAATATTAACCAGACTTGCAAAAAGCGGGCAGAAAGGAGGAAGAGCTGGTGGTGGAAGTGCTGAAAGGGAAATTTGTATATGACATTTCAGAATCTCTAAAATTTGCAACACTCACAAAATGTCTGACTTTCAAACAGCTTAACCCAAAATAGCGTACAGCTGCTTGATAAACAGTATTACAGACAACACGTTATAACATTCAGCCTGGCTTGCATGTAACAGAAAAGCCGAAGGAATAAGCCATTCAGAAAGCTGGTTCCATGACGGATCAGATTCCTGTCTATAACGAGGGAGCTGTAAGGGAAACTGCTGTATCTTCACCAGTTTCTGGCTAGCCCAAGAAGAGGATGTTAACCTAAGTGTCAGGGCAATACACAGTTTGAGGTGCTTCCCTCTTCTCCCATCTTCTCTCAAAAAGAAATACCTGTATCTTCTCTGTTCTGTTTTTTCAGCTTTCTTTGTGCTTCCTCTGCCTGAAATTGAAGAGTGATACCAATATTACTCAAAAACTGTACAAATATAAAAATAGTGAAAAAGCATTCACACTTTATTACGTTGTTACTGTTTTTCCCCCCTTTTTCCCAGCGTTAAACAAAACAAGAAAGCTTCCACGTCTTTTCAGTTTGTCCCAACATTCTACTCGTGAAGTAGGGCCTGCATCTTCAAAATTAATCTTTCATCTTGAGCCAGCCTGGGTTCTTTTTCTAGCATGAAATTGTAAGACAAATCCGAGCTAAAATGGTAACTTCCATAAACGTAAGTGAAAACACAGATTGCTTAACTACTTCCAGTAACACCTAAGAGAACCCATAGACAAGCTCCTGAAGCCCCACTGATTTCAGCAGCTCTGTATAGGGCACAGGAGCTAGTGGCATAGAAATCACTGCAAAATCTTGGGCAAATTCTGTCGACAGTCTCAAATAAGTTAACATTTAACCAGTTGATAATACTTGTTCACAGAATAAAGCTCTGGAAAAAAGCAAACCAAAAAATACATAAAATAAAACCCAGAAGGTTAAATTACTAGGTACCTTTGATTGCTCTGCCCTTGAAAAGTGATAGAAATACAGATTGAAGTTCCTGGCACATTCTGGTTTTAATTCGTAGAGCCCTCTGCCTGTTAATCCTGGTTTCCTAAAAAGAAAAAAAAAAAAGAGATGAAAACTTAAATTCGTTGGTTGTTAGCATCTGAGCATAAAAGGTTAACTACAACAGCTAAAAAACACCACTCAATAGGCATCCTAGAAATCAAATATGATGCACATGAGTACAGCCATGCGGAAAACACCATGACCCAGCCCCCTTTCTTCTAGTCTCTCATTTTCACTAATTTAGATATTCCATTTTTAAAGTTGAAATATTAGAATAAAGAGGAACATACT
Organism: Opisthocomus hoazin; assembly: GCF_030867145.1. Lineage (NCBI taxonomy): Eukaryota > Metazoa > Chordata > Aves > Opisthocomiformes > Opisthocomidae > Opisthocomus > Opisthocomus hoazin. The sequence goes on from NC_134415.1 coordinate 25,831,196, forward strand.
TGAAACATGCCACTTCTTCAATCACACTTTCCATTCCTGTCTCTCTGTTCTCCTACATTGAGTGAAAAGGCAAGGCAGCGTGTTACTGTAGTTCTTGGATTAAACACATTCAAGTATCATACAACACTAGATAAACATGCAAAATAAATGTAGTACAAAGTAATTTTACTGGCACATAAACACGTAACATGAAAACACATTCAGGGATACCACCTCTGCAGAAGTATTTTTAAAAAATCCTGCCATTTCAAGTGCTTAATTTTTACCATTTTTCCCTGTCATAATAAACATGGATGTAACAGTAACGGAAGAAAACTCTTGCTAGCTTACTCTGCATATCTTAGGAATATACAGCCAATATTTCTGGTTTCTAGGCCTTTAAAACGAAATATATAGGCAAGCTAAAAAGACAAGTCACTGAAAAATGGTAAAACTACCAGAAAAGGCAGTAGGAGAAATCAGCTCAGATACGTAACACTACTTCATACTCGAATTACCTTTTAATACTCCCATTCCCCTCCTGCAATACATATTCACAGCAGTTAACAGGCCAGGGAAAAAGTATTTAAGGCTGACGATACAATTTAGAACTCAAGCTTAAATCTTAGTTTGCTTTTTCATCCAACCTTACAATACTTTTAAAAAATCATAATGCTACCCTAAAACTTGACTTTTCAAATTATTTCAGTTTAAAATATTTAGTACAATGAAAAATATTTCAGAATTTATCATTAAAAGTACCACAAATATAGTAAAAGATTAACTTTCAAATTTTGACTGCCTTCAGAAATCATGTTTCAGAGTTTACTTAAAAAACATTCTTTAAAAAAAGAAAAAAAGCTTTGTTATGCTACCAAACCACTCCTATCAGAATTCAGATAAATGCTTCTGTCCACGCAAATGAAGCATTTATGTTACACAAGTTGTTATACTGTGTATGATTCCCTGTCTTTTCAGCTATTGTCAGGCTTTAAAATATAACAGCTTATGTTTTTGGATAGCTCCAACCACCCCCTTCCATACATCTATTCAGGGTTTACAAGCAGACTGCAGAGACTGTTGGCCAGATGGCCTGATAAGAAACGGTATTAAAAAGAGAATGGAGCTGAAGCAGCTCTCAGGCTCCTGTCTCCTTCACATGTTGCTGCTGCTTCTACAGCTCTTTCCTACCTCCTCCGTGACAACTATTAATCTGTACTCATGCTAACGTTGCTCTTAGCATAACCATGCTGCTCCCATTCCACATTAAGTGGCACAAACTTGCATAAGAAAAATTTCCAGCAATCAACCTTATAAAGTTGAAGTTGCCTTTTTTTTTTTAATCCCAAGTTACTTACGTCTTCAGGTAACGCCTTTACCAATTCGCTGTGAGCCATTGGCCTGATGCTCAGCTGATGGATGATCTCTCGTTTGATTTCATCTGTTGCATTTACCTGTCCTATTCCAGGACTGAATCTTTCACCTGTAAAAATAAAAAACCATAACTTTTTTTAAGGATTTTAAACATTTATTTCTCTTCTTTCACAACTTAAGGCAAAAGACTGAAAAATAGGTCTTTTCTGTGAAATCTTGTGTTCCCTCACCAGTGTTCAAAAATTCATTACGTTAATCTAAGTTCATTTCAAGGCTTTTCTCCTAGGAAAGAAGTCAGAACTACAGGAAGTCCAAAATAGAACTGAAGGTGAGATTACAATGAAGAATGCTAATTTCAAATCATTAAAGAGACTGAATTTTAAAAATTAATTAAATGTATTCTGAACTTACCAACAATCATTATAATGAGGTACAGCATCTCTTCTATAAGAGTGTTATTTTGTTGAACAACATCCTGAATTTAAATAAACAAAAGAATAATTTACATTTTTCACTTTAAGATAAAAGAATTATTCCATATGCTGAATATATTTTTTCAGTGCTTCAAAACATCGCCTGTTTTCACCCTTAGCACTCCCAAATTAAGCTATGCTGAAATGCAATCACAACTGCCTTAAACTTCTTAAAAAATGCATGAACTATGCATCAGTTTGACAGGTAAAAATATTCATGCATACTTCAAACTGGTTAAGCCAAATTAAAACAGGATAGGTTTTGCTTTTTTATCAACAAATTGCAGTCTCAGTACAACAGCATCTGATACACTTTTGAAAACAAAATCACAGATCTTCTATTGCAGGAGTCCGTAAAATACCTTGTTAGTATTCTCTGTGCTAAATCTTTTGCCATAGTCTGGAGTACTAAATATCTGATAAAGTTCAAAGCGACTCAGCATTATCATCAAGAAGTGATTTGGATCCATCATAGACACACCTGTCTATTAAAGAAAAAGTACGATTAAAAACAGAAAATAGATTGGGTGTTATTATGGCATGTTTGTATATTTATATACAATGTTCACAGTATATTCTTTATGAAATTCGTGCCTTGCTTTATCCTGAGCATGAAGATTTAATTACCTAAATTTACTCTCTTAGGACTTCAATAACACAAGTGACAGCATGTTTGACAAGCAGGATCCTATGCTTTATAAATAATTTCTGTGTAAGTATTTTAAGTGTAATATATTCAGGGTTATTCCTTCTATCTCAAATACTCTAAGTAAAATTCAGTGAAAGACTTTTGATTGACTGGTTTTGCCCCTAAAATCTTCTTACTGCTGGCTCAACTTTTAGAAGGTATAATATCACTTAGTATACCTAGCACAAAGATTTTAAAAACAAATTCCAATCCTCAAAACAAAGGCCAAAAACTTTTGCAAGACCTCCCAAACCTTCCTAAAAGAATACTAATGTTTCAATGTAGCCACAAACATTTACTTCCACTTCTGAAAACTACTGGCCAAAGTTTTTTTCTGTTTATTAAACAATGTACCTAAATTAATCAATTTATAAATATTTGTTGATAGCTTGCTACTGCTAATGAGACTATCTTTAAGAAAGATAATTCCCAACAAAAGTGAAGGATATCTACCCAAATGGGCAGCTTCAGATGATCATCAAAAATCAGGGGCAGATCAAGCCCCAGGGAAATCTGTCTGAAAGCAGAAGTAGCTCAGGACATGTGCATCATATTGGTTATTGCTAACTCTAGGTAAGACTTGAGGGATCTCCTGAGAAAAGATTTGATGTCCAGGTGAACTGTGCACCCTGAGCTGCAAATTTTAGCTTTCATTACTCTCAATGCAGAAGTAATCATCAGACCTCTCTGTGTCAGAACTAAGTAGACTGCCAGATTTGTAAAATCTCCTCTGAGGGGAAGGAAAAAAAAAAAAAAAAAAAAAAAAATCAAACCACTACATGGCTATCCAGCCAATCAAACTACTGCCCAGCATTCTAGATGCCAGCTTTGAAGGGAGGGAGAAGAGACAATGCGTACATTAAGTAAACTACTGAAGACCTGCAGACTCAAACAATTGCCAGTACAGCACAACTCATTAGTTAAAATACCACATTCTTCAAGATTTAGCATTACATACTTTACACAGAAAATTCTGCACTTTTCACACTATATTTAAAAAACAAGGATTATAACAACAGCATTTCCATTACAAATTATCCCATAAAGATGCAGATACAAGTCCTTCCACAAAAATTGACATTTTTCCTTGTCATTAAAAGATTCTGATGGAGCCAGAGACACATGCAAACTTATCCTGAAAACGCTTGATAAAAATACAAACTGATACATGTGGTTACCTGAAGCATTACTATGTCCTTGTCAAACATCTCCCTCCTGCACTTGACATTATGATAGTAATAAATCTGAAACAAACAAACCAACCACAATAATTAACAAACATAATATTTAATCTCAACTTTTTTCATTCTGGAAAAAATAAATTTTGTTATACACTATTAGTAAACAAAAAAATTAACCCATGATCTGGAAAAATATACAAATATATTTGTATGTAAAAAGCATTTTTATATAACACAAAACAAGCATAGGTGCTGGCTGGGTTGTACTGACCTCATGTCTAGATTGCATACACTTACATGGAAAAAAACTTGCTAACCTCTTTGAGCTACGTTTTACTATATCTACTTGTTTAGCAATTAACTGTTTGAAATTCACAGGAGAGAAAGCCCTTACAGTTGCAGAAATGCTCTTTCTTTGCTCCGTGAATTGCTCTTTAATTATTCTTTCAGGAATTGTCAGGTTCAGCAAAATGTTAATGTTGTGACAGAACTACGCTTAACCCAAACCATCCTGGGAGTGAACTCAACAGTACTGCACCAAGCAGCAACAACACCGCAACCACTGCATGGCACTGAAAAGTGGGAAAGGTTGATTCTACCACAATTAAGGAAAAATAGAGGGCTGTCAAGTTTCTACCTGGGACAGGCAACAATGTTCAGCATGCTAATCTTTCCTCCAGGGACACACCGTTTCTCACCAGAACCACATGTAAGAGAGCTAGGCATGCCTTCCCCTCTCTTTCCCATTCTAATAATCCACACGCAGGTTGCCTTCTGGGAAAATATCCAAAAGGAGTTGGCCAAACATGAGCTCTCCATAGCCAAAGCAAACAGAAAGGACTTCCAGTCTACGGTAGCCATATTACCTAAACTAAACCAGGCTCTTCACTTCAAGATATTGATGAGCAGGGGAAATTAATAGTCTTATTTTTCCACCAAAAGCTATGCTGAAATTTCAGATTTGATATGTCTACAGCAATACGGATGCCATTATAATTATACATAACTAGAGCTCCTTTTGCTTTAATAATGACAATAAAAAGACATCACCTTATAAAGACTCCTTAGGTTAAGAGGCAAGGAGTGTCAGAATATAGTATGTTTGAACAGCTTAATTCAGCCTCCTAGTACACATGCATTGCAATTATCTAGTGAAGATAGAGGCTTGTGGGAGGAAAAGAAGTTTCTTGCAAATAAATCAAGTTAACACCCCACAAAACTAAATTCTATTTCTGTTGCGATCTATGTCTTGCTGAGAAAATCACTTTAGACGATCACCCTGGTGGGTGGTACTGACACTACAGTACCCATTTTATACTTGTTCTGCTTGAAACACCTAAGACCCAATTCATACAAACACAAGAGAACAAAAGTTCAGAGATGGATGGAGCTAGAAAAAGAAGTATGAGAGAGAAAAGCCAAGAAATGCTCAGTTCTACGCTCGTTCTAATGCTTCTGTGTGGTCTTCAAATTTTAATTACTTTATAAACATAAATAGGAATAATATCTTAATGGTGCATATATTTATATTTGAGACTTTTATGTGAAAGCGATGAAGGTATTACCAAAGATGCACACATTTAATTCTGCACTTTGTGCTGTTGTTGGAAGTACACAGTAAAAAGACTAAGGGTCATTAATTGCATTATTCTAAAACTTCTTTACACAGAGCACCAAGTTCACTGAGCACTGTGGTAGTCCTGAAACAAAAAAGCAACTTCTGACTAAGAAATCAAAGACGAGTTTAAAAGAAAAAATATTCAAATGATGCAAATGCTGATGTAAATGCCTACCTCGTATTGCCTCCCATAAGATTTATATATGTAAAACTTGCAATCAATACAGAAAAGAGAGGTTTTAAGGTCCGAAACCATATGAGGGGAGTTATGAGAAAACAGTGATTCTACAGTCACTACGTACTTACCTGATTAACAAGAGAGAAGCCATTCCTTCTCCACATCCCTGCATGCACTTGGGCACATAGGACTAGGCATCGTAGAGGATGCTCTATTAACATAGGTGGGCTAAGTTCACTCTGCATTAAGAAAATGCAATATTTTGATATACACAGAGAAAATAAAATGGAACTGAAATTAAGGAGGATGATATCTGTGATCATTAAAATACTCTGACAATACAAGAGAGGATCAAATCCAACACACATATTACAAAGGTTTGATAAGCCTATTCACAAACTACCCAGTAGCTATTAACCAGACTTACAATCTGTCTTTGCTCCACAGAAGTCCTCCACAGGGCTTCAGTTTATTCTTAAAGACAGTAGGTTTTGTATTTTAAAACATCAACACTATCAATTTAATAACATTGTCATTTGCTTTCTTTCATTCAAAGGTTAAGTACTACTTCTTTCAAAGGAAAGGGAGATTTCTTCTCCCAGTTACGTTTTCTTCTCTTAATTTATCTTGTTCTTTTTAACTTCCCTTTATAGAAACAGCATATCAGTAAGAACATGCAGGAAGCAAGAAACAGCTGGGGAAGAAAATCAGAACCTAGGCCAAGGAGAAGGAATCAGGTTCTGCCAGGAGTTCCTCAAAACAGTTTCTACTACAAAAAAAGGTAATTCATGAGGAACAAAATACAAAACTTAAACCTGAGTCTTAAGTTATTTAAGGGTAATATTGATTCAGTCATGAATATCTAGATATTAATTTTTTAAGATGCAATTCTATCTACTAAACATAGTCTCCCTGGACAGAATTCATAGCAAAAAGGTCCTCTGTTTTATTTAATAATATCCTACACTTACATGACCCATTTCACCTTCAGCATTAATTATATTTAATAAATATGCTACATTTAATTACATACCAGGGGTAGTAGCTCTGGAAACTTATATGCCACTTCAGTTTTACTCAGCAAAACATGCAAGCCTACATAAATACATGAAACAAACACATAATATTACAGACAAAATTTTACATAATTCAAATAGGACAAAAAAGGTAATTTAATTCAGTAACAGATCGTTTTCTGGACACACCTGCAAGTAAGTCTGCAGATTTATCACTCTGGAGCTACACAGCTGTTTCCTGAAGACACATATTACCTAGCATACATTCTAGGAGAATTAAAGTTGTCCCATTGTATCTGTATAGAACTTGCAATATAAGTGAGATTTTTGCCTTTCTTTCTACAGTGTTATGTTCTTTCAGTGACAGCCGAGAGTCCTTGGTCCACAGGACAAGTTATCAATGATGGATACCTCATCCTTTCTATCAGTTCCTTAAAGATTTATCAAATACCTCCAGAACCATGATGAGGCCCCTACAAAATACATAAGGGTTTTCCGGATTGCTTTCTTTTAAAAATAACAGGGTTTTGCTTACAAAAAGTTTGCTAAAGTTCTTTGACAGAGCTGCATAATATTTTACCTAAGAATTACCTTTATCACTTCATTACCCATGAATTTATTTTTACCATGTGATTTTCTCATTCTGTAAACTAGAATTCGTCAACCTTTCTTTCAACACAATTGTTGAACAAGATAGGCGCAATACAAAGAGAAAGACATAGCTTAATTTTCTGGTGACACATCTGTTTAATCAACATTCTGTTAGAGAACAGATTTATCAGTCTAACCAATTTGACAACAAAATGTATTTCAAAACAGTCAACTACAGCCCGCATTTTGTTGCGTTTCTTTTGCATCACTCAAGTGGCAAAAGCAGCAGTAACTGCCTACAACACATCCCACTGACAAATCCAGAGGCATGAAACAATCTCCCCCAGGCCTGAAACAGTAAGTTTCTCCAATGTTTGGAACATTTTGCCTAGAGGCTATCACACAGCTAGAAAATGGTCAAAAGTCATTCCATTCAGGCTTTAAACAACTGTTGTGTGGTTCCTTATGTATACACAAACACAAATCACTTTTAGAAAACATTTTTAATTTCCTGAAATATTTTTAAACTACTTCATACCTGCAAGTAAACGAGAAACTGGGAGATGAATGCTAACTTTTTCCTGAGAAACACAGTATCTGATGGTCTCAACTGAATGTCCACACATACTGAGAACAATAGGCTGTTCTCCATCAGTAAAGCCACTATGACACTGCATCAGCACAGACAGGCATTTCTTGTAAGCTTCAATTAACACTTTTTCCTAAAAGAAAGATTGCAGTTTACAGAAATTATGAAAAAAACCCCAGAGCTCTCCAAAATAATACAGCTAACATGAAAAAAGTCTGATTGGTTTGGGGTTCTTACCTTTGTTAACAGTCCTGCAAAATAAAGGTAAGGAATCTAAAGGAGATGAATTAAGTGGGGATACAGATTGCAAAATTCATACAGGTATGTCTGATTAGAAAAACACCCACTAAGTTTTGGGGCTTGCTTGTTTTTTTTGTAACTTATATTACGGGAACTTTCCAAGCAATGAATCATAGAATCATAGGTTGGAAAAGACCTCTAAGATCATCAAGTCCAACCATCAACCCAACACCACCATTCCTACTAAACCATATCCCAAAGTGCCACATCTACACATTTTTTGAACACCTCCAGGGATGGTGACTCCGCCACCTCCCTGGGCAGCCTGTTCCAATGCCTGACCAATGATCCTGCTAGGCTAGTAAAACCTGCACATTAACTATAAGCCACAGATTAAAGCCAGCTTGAATGTTCAAATATTTCAGGATCACTTGTTCCACAGCCACATTTTACCATGCTAAAGTTCTGTACTCCTAAAACTTGAAACACTTATGGAGTAGAAACCTGATTTATAATCAGGCATAGTTTGGTAGATCCAGGGCCTACTCCTCTACTCCCTCTTCTCTGAAAATTATAACTTGATAGTGTTGTGATGATCACAACTTTCACATGCGTGACAGAACCCTCTCTGCAACATTTTTTAAAAGGCTTAACCACATTCTTATGAATTGGTCAGTTCAAGCCACAAAAGATGTGCTTAAATACAGAAAAGATTTGCACTTGCTCAGAGAAGATGATCTTGGCTTACGGCATAGTCATGTGTCTTACTCATTTGTTACACATTAATCACTGTTTGGGGTTTTCTCCCCTTCACATATTCACATGGAAAAACATTTCAGAAGGAACTTACATCTAAAGCACACCAGTCCTGCATCATTGAAATAACAAGAGTTAATTTCATCTGCAATGTAAATGCTGCTTCCCATTCTGGTTCCATTTCTATGTGTTGTCCTACTTGACGAGTTATTGGATCCATACCCTAGAACAAAAAGAACTACGCATTTCAACAATACATCACAAATATGTTGACAACATTAGCATAAGCATGAGACTGTGGCTACCTGTCCTTATAAATATATTGTTGCTACAACAGGGAAAAAAGAAGCTTGGGACAATCTGAAAAAGGAATTAAACGCATGAAAATAACTACAAGAAAATGAAACAGGATTTGCAAGAGAAGAATACTGGCACAATAAAGGTTTTGGATATGAGCTCTATTAACACCTGCAGAGAGTTCATTATCATACAATGTTTGCATACATACTTTATCTTACATATGTATCTTCTTTTTTGAGTGTATTTTCTAGGGATGTGCTATTAAATGCAGTTACGTACTAACTGAAGACTGGGTACTACAGTACCTGATCAGCTCTTGGCATAAGAAAAAACACATCTTGATCTGAGGACTACAATATAGTCAAGAGACTACCATAAACAGGCTATCGAAAGCTAAGTACTGAGAAAGGTATGCTACTGAAGTACTGAGAAGTGGGAGTGATTCTAACTTACACTTTACTGAACATATAGTCAACTTGCCCTTGTAAAAGCTGCACTGCTTTTAAAATACCCCTCTTAAGGTAACACAGCGCATGAAAAGGCTGGGGGGGGAAAAATTGCAGCGAAGAGGTCTATTCGTACGTCAGGAACTATATATTCCTCAAACACTCAGAGCAATTCTGCTGACACTTAAGTAGTAACTGGAGCTCTCGCTATGACGGTAAGTTAGTTAAGACAGACTAGATTTCACTCACACAATTAATTGTGTCTTATCTGCCTATATAGCTGCAAAATATGCCCAAAACAACATTTTTCTTTTTGAATGACTCTTCCTTTTTACTGAGCTCTCCACCACACTAAACAAAAAAAAAAGCTACGTTAGATGTTATGTTTCAGGAAAACATGACTTCAAAAATTACGCTGCACTGAAGTTATAAAATGGAAAGTATATTAAATTTCCTCCATTTTTATACCATGATAGCTAACTTCCTGCTTTAACACAGTGCAAATCTTGTAATTCACAGATATACATACCTGCATACATTTGAGTAATTCTAAGAAGGCATCAAAACCCTCTAGGAACTTGTGCCTCAAGTCATCTGACCACTCAGTTGGCTTACTTATTAACACATACCTGGGTACATTAGAAAGACACAAGTGGTAATTATGTCTTTTTTTCCTCCCTCCTCAATTGACCAAATCAGCATATCGTTAATATACTTACTTGAGATCCAAAATAAGGCTCTGAACACGCCTGAATTTGAAAGCCTGCAGAGCAGTGTAACGTTCAAACTGAAACCTGCCTTGGATGTCACGGTGCCTTAAGTGGTCCATAAAAGTTTTGATGATAGTGGTCATAAGATTTTCTTCCGTTATTAGCATTCGAGCCTATGCCAAAGTATATTGAAATTTGCTGTAATTAACAGCACAGCTAACGAGTTTCACACTGCACCATGAAGTTTATAAAATACACGAATTTTTATACAAAGCAGTTACATCAATAGTTAAAACAGAAGAACATACTGAAAGCCAATCTTACAAACATTCACGGAAGAAAAAAAAGTAATCCAGCCAGAAATTATCATAATCCAGATCTCTCTCTTCAAATCCCTTCTGTACAGAAGTTTGACTATGGTTAGGCTCCTGCTAACCTATATAATTATGACATAAGACATTTATGTGTCTTATAATTAGCTTGTACCTCCCTGTAAGTACGTGTTGTCTCCTCTCATATAATTGAAGTATGGGCCCTTAAGGAGTAACAGCTTTTCTGCTTTCTGTTTACAAATTGTCAAGCCCTGTGGTGAACAGCGTGTCTTCTGAATTGCTAAGGAACTGTATAGTGCATTTCCACATGGAAATTCCATGAAATGACGTACAGTTCCCCTTAAGGGCTACCTCATATATACATACGTTGTAGGAAACAAATCAACAGGCATCACAAAGTTTGGGGAAGATCATCTTCTATACCCAACCTAACCTAACCCAACCCCACAACAGAGTAGGGGGCATTCTGCTGGTTCTCCAAAGTAAATGGTGTAAGTCTTCCAGTTCTTGGATCCCACGAGGATTTTACTAAGTGGCTGGTAGACTGAAGAAGATTGGCCACTCTGATCTACCTCAGTGACACTACGGATGTTGACTAGAGCTTCCAGGTTCTACAGTTGCTAATGATATTCCAAAATACAATTTCTAAAATGCTACTGTGCGGGTGTGTGGATCTAATGGTTAACCTTTTCTGCCCAAAATGTCACTACCAACACAACCACCCATCCTCCCTCAAACCAGACAACCTCAGTTCCTTGAGAGCTCAAACTCTTAAATTACTAATATCAGTTGAAAACACTACTGGAGGATGATGAGATGGGTTTACATTCTTCAGCTTACTCCTTCAGATTAGGAGTATTCCAAATGGCTTTAAATATATACAAAATAATTCTTATTTCATATGGTAGGAGCTTATCTTAATTACTGTCATGTCATCTCTATTTTCTGCTTCTACAAAACAGTTAAAAACAATCCGTTTTACTTTTTTGCAGGCTTTTGAAAAAGTATTAATAGCATTATAACTATTAATAGCAAAAAAGTATTAATACACATATTCCATGACCCCATCTGCCAAAGTAAAAGGAAAAAATAATACCATAACCACTTGAATAATACTAGCTGTTTAAGTCTAACTGTAAGTCCGAATACTGGCAACATTCTTATTGACAGCGTCAAAATTAAAAGAGGTAACACAATATTGCTCTGAACCATGGAAACAAAATCCTGAGGTCCTGTTGAATTTCCATTAATAACATCCAGCCCTAGGAAACTGAAAAACTTTGCTCGGTATCATAACTGCTGCGCTAGTATTTAATTTTAGAGCTCAATTAAGTTTAATAATCCTAGAAGGATTCAGAAGCCTTCATTATTTAAACAATTCTGGGTATGAAAGCAGATTTTTTGTTTCCAGTACAGCTCTAAAGTTTAATTTTCATCTAGTACTAATGCAAGTAAAGACAGACTTACTTGCAGACATTTCCCAAACAAGCATAAGCTGGTGAAAGACCAGTAGAGTTAGTGAGCTGGGAGAAGTAACAGTGCCTGAAGCACTGCAACAAAATTAACTGGAAACCTGAAAGAAGGCATCGTCCGGGTCTAGAAGGACCAGAGGAAGTAGGAAATATCAGGAGACAATTCTTGCTTGTGTTGACCGAAAAATTATTATGAAGCGGATCATCTATAAAACTGCACCAGAACGGTACACTCCAAAACTGTGATATGCAAACTATAGTGTAGATTTCTACAAACAGTAACTATGGCTCAGTATGACAAGCAATTTACATGTTATGTGTGTATCTCTAAATAAACATTTAAGCACCTTTCTAAAAAAAAAAAAAGAAAAGAAAAACATAAAAAGAAAACCCAAAAATACCCAGCCCGCTCTGGAAGTCAGACTCAAGTTTTGCCATGCTGAACGCTTTACACCTTCTAAACCCACAGCAATGTATGTAAACAGTCTGACTGCTGTGTAGCAGCAGTGCCATGCATTTCCACAGTTATCTTAAAAGAAATCTGCAGTCTTGATTCAAAAACCTCGAGTTGCTTTTAACAAATAAAAATTTCCTTTTTTGGTCTTTCAGTACTTACAAGAGAAGGCACTGTGAATATCTGTATCGAGAGGTCAGCAATTGAGAACTCTCTGTCGTGGTCATCTTTCATAAAATCACTCTGCAATCGCTCATAGTTCTATTAAGGAGGCAAAAAAAGGCAAGGAGTGCCAACTATCAGTTTTTAAAAGAAAGACAAGCACTACTCACCAGAGTAGGTACAGTGAAGAGTTGGACAGACAGAGCAGCCACCGATACTGCCCGTTCGTGATCATCCTCCATATAATCTCTCTGCAACTGCCGGTAATTCTAAACAACAAGGGGAAATTCACCTCTAATCCACACTGACCTGATTTTTTAAATTTAAACGTCTGCTCTGGGAAACTTTAATGCCACGATAAAGGAAAGAGTAGCTGTTACGGATTATTATAAAGATATTTTGTACAAAGAACATGACAACTTAGTCTGCTCACATGTGAAATTATTCACTCTCATTTTCACAATAAAGGCTAATATTTTACTTTCTACTCAAAAAGTTATTCATCTTCAGCAGAGCCAGCAGAATTTTGCAGTGCTGATTTAAAGCATTTCAAAGACTAGTTACCGCAGAAATACTAATCAGCACAACGGAATTTCACCACTATTTCTGACTAGTGCTGTAACAGCTTACACCTTAACACTGAGAGGCTATCAGCTCTTAAGAAGTGATAGCCTACATGGCCGACAGTGAAGACAAAAACATCTGAACTGCTTTAGTTCTGGGGAGCCTGGTAAGTCCATTTTCTTCCCAGGAGACGAGATGCCATTATAACCAATATTTTGTAGACAGAAATAAGGTAGTCAGCATTTCATTTCAACTCTTCCCTTCCAAAAAAATGAAAAAAAAATCTGGGTACAAATTCATTTGAAGCACTGTGTGCTAACTAAACTCTCTTCACTAGACAGTTTAAGCATTTAAGGGCTCTTTGTAAGAAAGATACTTACTCTTGCAAAGCGGATAGCAAAAAGTTTCTTGTATTTCAAATCCATAAGTAGACTGCTCATGAATAACTGGTGATACACATTCCTAGCTCCTGTCAAGAAAAATAAATTACATACTGCATGTCACTACTTTTTATCAACATATTATGGAAACATTTAGAAAAGTAAACTTTTACAGAATGAGGTAAGTGTGCATTTCAGAGCAGAAGCTGCTTTGATTAAGTCTGTCAGATGGTAGCAATGGACAAAGCAGAATACATAAAACAAAATTCTTCAAGTGGCATTATTTATTACTCCTGTATAAGATAACACTGAGCTGTTAAATGGAAACATAAACCTTCATATACAAGGTACATAAGGCAAACAAGAACAGAACTCTATTCCTCCTCAGGATAAACAGAGGATTTGGATGGCCCACGGTAAAAAAAGCATAATACTATGAGAGGTCCTGGGAACTGCAATAAATTGTCAGTTCTGAACAACTCTGGAAAATAATCAGCTTAGCTGTCTCTGAATTTCTAGTTTGTCTGAGCAGCATCCCAGAAAATACCATCAATACAAACAAGCACTGACTGTATATACCTTGGAAATACATGCATATATGTACCATTTCTTTCTGTAGGTCACTTAAGTCAAAAGCCATTACATTATTTCCTTAATGCAGAGTAACTATACAATACATGAAAAAGTAGAGCAATATTGATGTTGAAATAGGAAAGTGAAAGTTACTCCCTGCTTACGTGATAGACATTATACTAACAAAATCTGTATTAAAAATGTTGCAATGGTCCACAAAAGCAGTACCTTCCAGATCACAAAATTTGTGGTAAAAAAAAAAAAAAATCTGAGTGCCAGTAATTCATTAACACAAGATAAACGCATTAGACAAACAAAACCTAAAAGAATAATTTTCTCCATACTACATCCCACTTTCCACCTTACTTCTTACTGCTGTTATTGCTGCTTCAAGAAGTTCCCAAAAGAGACCACAAAGAGAAGTTACTCCTCCCTATATCCGTACCTCAGAACTGAAGAACAACAAAATATACTGGAGGGAGGGCAGACATCCTCAAAATACTATATTCATATTTAAATAAGGAAAGGACAAATACATTGCATCATTCTCTGCCTTCTCTTTGTGTTTCTCTTACACCTGGCCTTACATGTCCTTTCAGGATATCAAATCAGATACAGAATCCATGACAGAAAGGAACTTTACCACACTTCCTCAAAATTACAACTTTCTAGTCAATCCCATTATATCAATCAGGCTTTTAAAATTTCAAGGGCTCCAATATGCAAGAACAGTAGTTTTCACTGAATGTTCTCAGAACACTTAATACCACCTCATGAACACAAACACAAGTCAAAGCAGAAAACCTCTGCCCTATCCCTTAAAAACAGGCATTTTGGTAGATATGATACAGATGCTGAGATCCTATAAAGCAGACAAACCCCAAATCACTCTACTGTTTGCCCAATTTCCCTTAACTATCACTGTCATCTGCATATAAAGTCAGCCTTAGTTTCAAACTGCTTGGAAAATTAGATCTAAACCCAACCCCATCTCTAAATGGTCACCTTATGTTCTTGCCTTCAACATCTGGAGTGCATCATGAAGGGACAGATTATAACAAATCAGGCAATTCTATCTATAATACACCACAGCAAAAATTATCAAACATTAGCAGATATGGTAAGGGGAAAACTTGTATGCACAGCACACTCTAGTATTTTCCAGAAGTTTGAAAAAGCTCACCTTTCCACAGTTTAGAATCATATAGCATGAGTTTATCCACAAGAGAAGAATTTTCACCATCTGGCCCCTCCTGTAAACCAACCTGACACAATATTCGACGAAGGCCATCTTAACAAGGAGAAATTATATAAATCAGTTGTAGTTTGAACACAAACTTGCATATTATTTTGACATACTGGAATTTCATAAGAGACAGTAAAAGCCATAGGACAATTGAATAACACTGGGCATATTTTGCTGATAGAAACACAAATATTTCATACCTTGCAAGTTTCACACTAGCATTATGGAACATTAGGAACCTTGAGAAAACTGCCAGACACAACAATTTGTTTCAAAGTTATCAAATAAAAACATACTTTCTTAAAAGTGCTGCTGGCTTACTAATATAAGAAATAATTATAGGGTAGGCTAATTTTCTAGGTTATATTTTTCCTGGTTAGAATCCTATCAAAAGGAAAATACAATTCATACATGAAATGACTCATATACTCATATGAGTTTTTTGTATACACTTAATATCTGCTATTATCTTAAAGCTTCTTTACACACTTTTCTCCTAATGGAAAGCAGTGATTGTCATTATATGAATATGTAAGTTATTACGTGCTTACAGACAAGCCTGCATTTGCCACAGAACACACCACAGACACACTCGTATTAACAATGTTCAATCTAGCTTTGCAGTGCAGGTAATGCACTAACACCACCACATGACTTGCATGCATCAGCCCTTATTTCTGCACACCACTTGGCCATCCCAGCTTCTTACACAGAGCTGGCAACGGCTCAGTGCCACGTACTCCATACCATGCACTCCATGGTGCAGTTCTATACAGTCTGTGAACCCCTATAGCAGTCTGGGGTTTTTTTTTGCCTGGCAGACTTCAATTCCAACTACTGTTATGAAGGGTAACAAGTTAATGGTAACTACTGCATTTTTCAACAAATGGCAAACAGATGCATATTCCTGAAGAACTGCCATTTGCTGGAAGGGATATGGTAGTCAAGCTTGCGACAAAGGTCCATAGTAAGGTTTTCCCCCTTTGTTCACTGACAAAGAGTTTGACAGTCATTTCACAGTAATCATCCAACCTAACTTTGTGGCACTGCAGAAGACACCTCCACCTGCCAATCTCCCTTGGGTCAGGGACATTTAAATGTAACCACCTAAGCAGCGCAACGCTATCACCCCATATTATAGATGAGCGGTAACAGGCTGTTTCGAAGATTGAGTGAAACCAGATGTTTATGCGTCTGTTAAAAAGCTAAGGGAAAACAATTTTTTCAAAACTGCATTTCACAAAACCAGAGTGCATTGCAAGACTGCATCCCAAGGTGTGTAAGGCATTTCATGTAGCTGAGCACGTAGGTCACAGACAAACTGTATGCACACTGCTTAAAAATCAAATATTCTTTTTGCCCTTCTGAATCATAAAGAACAGTGCATTTAAAGTGAACTCTGCAGAATTTCAGAAACACCACCCACAAATCAAACTACGCATTCAATGCTTTCGTCTGTAATTTGATACTCCATTAACACACTGAAGTTACTTTTTTGCAACTGTAATTTAGTGACTTCAGTATCTGACACAAATGACATGGCACAAAACTGGGCTCAAAGAAAATGAGACAGACAGTGCCTACCTACACATTACACTGAAAGGAAAATTTATCTGTGAAACTAATCTTCATGTCTCTCGTTTCTGTTAATAACTATCATTCGCCAGCAACGCTGGCAAACAGTTGAACTGTTACCATAACTTGTCAGAAGTTTGATTTACATACCTTTAAAAATTAACTGATACAAACATAAATGACTTACTTTTCAAAAAAGATAACATGATACAGAGATCCTGTGCCCAAAATCTTGGCTAGTTTTTCAACTCTCAGTCTAATACAACATACAATCTCTGAAGACATCTTGCACCCACGCAGAACGTGTATGCAATATTACAAGCAAGTATGCTTTGCTAATAATTCTTGTTAACATTTACAAATGCATAGAATACAGCAAGTACATTGGGAACTTTCCACATAACTGCAGTTTGACATATTTTCCTTTTATTTCCCCTCATGCTCCACATCTTCATAACCTCGTGATTCACCAGGACAAAGGAGGAACCAAGCCAAAAACAAACACAGAGCCTTCCCATAAAAATGACACTGTGGCGTCTTGATTCCTTTGAAGAAACCTCTTTCTAAATACCTGACTAATACTTCGTTGGCTTCTATACTTACCCCAAAATCTCCACACATCCTTGCATGTTCTCTGTTGTTCTACTTAACAAAAAGTCTGAAGCAATCACTTTCGTCATCATTCAAACTATTTCTAAATAATATTGATTTAACAAATCAGATGGGTTATTTTCAACTTACTGCATTCATTTAAAAAGAACTAGGGACTGAAAAATGGCTTGTTGGCATACAGCATTTGACAGCAATTCTTACCTTCGGTTCAACAGCAACTGAACAGAAAATAGTATCTAAGACGACTAAGTAAGACTGGTAGCACTTTCATATGGAAGTTAGAACAGCACTCCAACAAGAGAAAACAGAATGAAGTTATTAACAGCTTTGCCTTATATATTACATATCTGAAATAAGTAAACAATATTGCTTCAGGAATTCAGCTTGCCTCACAAAAATTCTGTAACTTATCTCAAAAAAGTTCAAGTTTGCCCACCTGAATATCCAATAACACTGCCAAGCCAAGTTAGGAGCTTCAGACCAAAGCTCTGATGGGCAACAATAGATGAATGCATAACTTGTACTTTCAATGGCTTTGTTTGACGACTGGTATTTCTCTGAAAAAGAAAAGGAAAAAGGAGGTAATGCATATTTAAGTGAGGACTAGCATAGATTTCTGTACAGAAACACAGCATTTCTAAGATTAAAATAAATAATTCATAATAATAATATGTATTCTAATTACTAACACCTACATGGGGAAGAAACAAAACCAAAAACTCTGTACTTTGTTCACCCTATTAATATTTGAAGGACCTTATTATGCAATATCAACACGTTTAGGTCAATCCATTTTCCACTCTTGGCCTCTTATCAACATACACACTGATCTGCTGCATTTTACTGATAAGCAGTTCCACACACAACCTAAGACAGCCATGCACATTTGTTCCTCGCAGCATGACATGCAAGTCACACAGCAGTCCACCAAAGAAACTGATTGTCCACAAACTGTTTTCAAAAATACAAATAAGAGTTAAAACAAGAAAGAATTTCCCCTCATCTGTGTTATTAACCTTAATAGACATTACACATAAAAGCCATTTGTTCCTTGACTGTATAGTTGGCACGTTAAAAATATTGCACAAGTTTATCTTTAAAGATATGTTCATGTTTTCAAAATACCTTGAATAGTTTAAGGCCAGTAACTCTAGTTGCAGTATTTGTTTTTCAGTGGTTACAATATTACACACAAACTATTTATTTTGTGTGATTAAGCACTGCACTTCAGCAGTTAAAGTAAAAATAAACAGAAAATGCTATTCCCATGTTCTTACACGGAAGAACCTTGTAATATATAGATATTATGAATGCATATACACATATAAATACATACACACAAAATGAAAGTGTATTTGTAGTTTCACACTGATTCAATCAGTGACAATTTCCATTGTTGTGGTTGTAAAAGAGGCAAACAACTTCATACTGTAGGAGAAAAACTAGAATAGTTCAACTTCACTAATCTTAACTGACATGCAATTCTGAAAGATTACATTTGAAGTTCCTGACCAAACTCTTGTTTACTGAAGGGAAAAGTTGTCTAGGAACTTCTGGAAAAATTTTAGGGAATTATTTTGGATACAAAGGCAGACCATAATAGAAAAAACAAGAAGAAAAATGGAGCATAAACCTGTATTTTGATACCTCTACTGTACGTAATGTAAACAGTATCTCAAACACTTTTATTATTGAAATATAAAGAGTGATTACAGTAACAATCTCATAAAATTATGTTACAAAGCCTCTTTCTGCTTAAATTGAGGCAAAGAAGTAGATAATATTACTTACCACTATTACTGATTTTGCTTGATCGCAGTACTGAAAGTCTCCGTATCGAACAGACCTACGTCCCTTTAAATTTGTAAAGAAGTAACATTACCACCAGCTTCTCAACAAGTTCAAATACCGTGTGTTACATTAGTATAAAAGATACAGTAAAGGTTTCAGACGCATGTTAACCACTCTTGCTCTCATGTTACTTTCATTTTTTAAAGCACTTTATATAGTTACATACTTAGAATTCCCAAAATGCACTCCGTACTTTTTAAAACAAAATTATGCTATATATGCAGTTACCTGTTACACTAAATTTCCTGTGTAACACTGAAAACACTGAAAAACTTATCTTTAGTACTAATGTGTCAATCATTATTTTTTATAAAATTTAAAAATATTTCAGACATTTCAATGCTTTCTAAAAAGCAGATATTAAATCTAATTGGTCTTTTACACATACAGCTAAAGCTCTTAGTTTATTTCAAAACTGGAAGGTTTGCATATTGTATGAGTCTTTCTATACTGTCAATACATACACTAAAATAGATAGTTGATTTATGTTGTATTAAAGACAAAATAGCTTACTGATATTTTTGATCTGGTTTGATGTCAAATCATTGTTTCAGGCACAAGCTTTTCATTTCTTTTACATACATACATACAGGCACGTGTATATATGCATTCATACATTTATTTAGAAGTAGGACAGGGATCAACAGTAAGGAAAAATCTCCAAAGTGCATCCTACAAGTGCTCAAGTCAGCACATATTCAGGGATCAGCCAGGAATCTTTTAGTCACTGACATCACAGAGTAGTGATAATACAAAACCTAGTTCAGTGTTAAATAATATAAAGTGGTTATATTTCCTTTCCCACTGACCTTCTTGCAGTACTTTAACGTCCCAAAATGACACTCTCATTGCCATTTTGGCACAGATTTACCCCTCACGATACCCCCACCAAAAAAGGCATGAGCAAACAAAAGAACATAAAAGGACACTCATTTTCAAAGCAACTGCTTACAGGCTCATGGCACAAATAACAAGATGCAGTTGCCCCTAAAAAGCATCCCTTTCTTAAAAAAAAAAAAAGCACGCAAGCCAGAATACAAGAATAGCTGGCAGAATGCTTCCAAGACCAACATATTAGTTAAAATTATATTCACCACGTAGTGATTCTGAACTCACTGTTCTTTCTAAATGCTGTACAAAATGTTTTACCTCTTCCTGTCATTGCTATCTGACAATTACGAAAAAGAAAACTAAATTCAAAAAAAACCATACATAGTTCCGTGAGCACCACAGAAAAAAGCAACCATTTATGGATTTTATCCCTTACAGCAAGTAGACTGGTGCTACTCTGCAAAGCATTTCGCATGCTTGGAGCACATATAGGGGCTCTTTCAATGTCAGCTGCCTCGTGTACAGTAAGGGATGAGCTAAAGCTGCTGCCTGTCCTTGACAGAGGAGAGAGAGACACCCTGCTATTTACACTGGCAAGACTTACTGGAATAAAATCACAATGAAACATATATACAATATGAGGTCTGGTTTGGACTGGCCAATGAATTCAGACATTTTAGGGTGGCCTGACACCTAGGGCTCAATCACATTAACCACACTCTTTGAGAAAACAAACTGAACTAAGTGCAGTCATATAAAATAAACATTAGGGTGAGTACAATTAAAAGTTCTAGCAATTAATTTACTTACATCTCTATCCACTGTTGTTGCAAAACCAATAGCTTCCTTCTGCGTGCAGTTGACAGCCTTCTGAAGAGTATAAATAACTTGTTCATAGGTATGGACTTCATCATTAAACAGCATACAGTAGTAAGTGTCACTCTTCTCACTTCAAAGCAAGGATTGAGTTTATGTAATTCAAAGTAATGTAATTTAAAAAAAAAAAAAAAATCAACTTGTAGTTTAACAAAGTTTTCCAAGCAGACAACTCAAGCCTGGGCTTTCTTTGCTATACTGGAACATATCTCATCAATTTCTTTGAAAAGGACTGACCACCCCTAACTTGTACAGGAACGTGCATCTTTCCTGAAGAATTAAGTCCAAAATGAGCAACATCTTCAGACAACACTTAAATCTGAGTATTATTTTTGAACATTTGTTGATTATGAATTGACAGTTTCCTATTAAGCAGAACACATTTCCTTCTAGTGCAGCTGTGCTCAATACATTCCCCCATAGCTTCTTAGTGATTTCACTGGTCTTGGCTTTATTTTTGCCACACCTGCTTCCCCATCACTGCATAAAGGTCTATCTGACAACAAAAGCTTGGCACGCTCCTAAAAAGCCCAAACTCCACAATCTTCAAAACAACAACTTATTAAGCTTGCACAGATTCAGTGCAATCTTTTGATTCCCATCATTTACTTACACAGCATTCTTACTCACATAAACACAAAGTAAAAGATCCTAACAAGATGTCAAAAACGAATCCATGATAACTATGATAGAATACACCTAAATATTCTGTAATGTTTCAAAATTTATAAGCAGATCGCCAAAAGTACAAAATACTTTTGCCATCAGAATTTCAGTAACTTTCATCATAAAAAACTAACTTGCCACTTGTTTTAGGGTATTGTATTTTACTAATGCTTCCTTCTCAATATTAAGAAAATGAAGGTATCATAAAGACATTGTTTCATCATCACTATGGGGATAAATGGGCTGTGTAATCACAAAAGTAAAAAATATGAGAAAAGCAGATCTATTAAAATTATTTTAGTCCGTTGTCTACAAAACTGTCTTGACAATTTTAAGAAAGGCAGAAAATAAAATCAGAGTTTGCATTTTCTATTGTAAATATCTGCAAGCCTTTAAAAGGCAGGAGACAAATACTGTACTTACATCATTTCTAGGCCAGGCAATTCATTTTCCTTTTCCCATGTTAATATATCTACTGCATATTTAAATGTGATGGAAAAAATATTATAAGCTCTTGCTACCATATCTTCTGCTAAGTGCACAAGAGGATCCTGGAAAATAAATACAAATAGCAATTGAGAAATTAAATGATATTCAAAACAGTACTTGTCAAATTTCCACCTCTCTGTCAAAGATGATGTCAGCCTCTTCAATGAAGTCTTTCTTCAAATGACTTTACATTTGCAAGGAACAGAGTCAATAATCATCCTGTTTTCTTTTCCCAGTTCTTCACTGACAATCATCAAAGCGGTAACCTAACATTCAATACCTAAATGTTAACTTGCCTCTGAGGACCCACTTACATTTTCACACACTTGTGTTTTCATTTTCATTGCTCCCACTTCTGCACACCTTCTAAGATAGTTCTTCTGAAGAACTTTTAACCTCAGCTGTATTAAATTCTGCTTTTTTCCATGACGCTTTCAAAAACACAATTTCACATCACTGTACCTTTTTTTCCCCACTTACCAACATTAATAAACTGCAAAATACAAACGACTATGCATCTATTGCCTTGTTGTATATGTAGCACGCCTTTAGAGGCTAAGGTCTTGTCTACCCAAACTTCTACAACATCCAGCACACTGGGATCATGATTTATGACACATCTCTTACATGCTGGGGTATATAAATGATTAAATGCTTAAATGTAACTAGGTGCATCGTAGTCATCTGCCCATGTCTCAGTCTTGTTCAGACAGCCGATTGCCTTTTGTATGCACCCACTTGTGCCCATTCTGCACTCTCCAGGGTGCCCTCCCTTTGACATCTGCAGCAGCCACTATAAACTCGTCCTCCTCTCTCTGCCAGAGCAGAATGGCGGCTGCTGCTGCAGGTGGGGGAACTGAGATGAGGAAGGAGAGGAAGAGAAAGAGGAGTGCTGCCTCAGTCTGCAAAGTCAAATGGACTACATTTTGGAGCAGCAAATGAGAACCACTGCCAACTCTGAATCAAGTAGTGCAGGTACCATTGCCATTTCCTTCCAATCCACTTCAAAGGATTTGTGTGTGAATAAAACATCAAAAACCTCTTCTCTGAAATGATGATTCTTCTACTATTTCAAGTTTTTGACCTTCAGAACAACTAGTCCCTCTTCTACAAAGCTGGAAAGGGAACATGGCATGCCCTGCAGGTTACCTGGACATACAGTACACATTGGGTCACTGACTCAATTCATCACCTGATATTTTCAAGTATGTGTAATCGTCTGCCTATTAAAATATTTAACAGGAGCCCAAATTCTGTTTTAGGATACCTAATACCAAATTCTGTGTTTCACTACAGTTTCTGTTGTATAAAAATGGCCACATTAATCATTTTAGAACTCAGGTCTGCATTATCTACAGGAGGCCCTCGACAGTCAGCAATTCACCTGTACTAGTACAGTTTATTCATCCACCCACCCCAAGGTTCTTTTGGAATATTTGGAAGCTTTACAGAAATGTTAATAACTGCCATTTCTTCTTTTTTTGATTCATTTAAAACTCACCTAGGGTATGGAGAACTATCAGTCAAGAAAAGCAAAGGCAAATCTTAAGCAGCAGCA
This sequence comes from Opisthocomus hoazin, assembly GCF_030867145.1. Classification (NCBI taxonomy): domain Eukaryota; kingdom Metazoa; phylum Chordata; class Aves; order Opisthocomiformes; family Opisthocomidae; genus Opisthocomus; species Opisthocomus hoazin. The sequence goes on from NC_134415.1 coordinate 25,854,976, forward strand.
CTGCCTCCATTCCCAGCACTTTCAACAAAGAACAGGCTCCAATAATGCTCAACAAACGATCCTTGATCTACCTCAAACACAACACTGCGTAACAAGAGATTTCAATACCCATCACTCATGGAGAAGAAACACAAAGCCTGCCCAGTACCTTCATTTTCCTGTCACACACAATCACTGTATGAGTATCTTTCCACACAGAAGCAGCGGTACACTCAAGATTTCAGAAAAACAGTTTTCTAAGGCTGCCCACCACTGTAAACTGGCATGTAGATCAAGTGGTGAGTCTGTGCAGCAGTGCTAGAGCCTTGGAGCCAAGACAGTGATAACTGATTTTAGAAGGTCCACTGTCACTGCAAACACAGATACAGTTGCTTCACTTAAACCATTAGATCCACAAAATTGCTACAAAAATTTGCCTTATATATTATCTTCACAGAAACTCACAGAAATTATATTACATAAGGACAGACATAAGCGGCTAGAACACAAGCCCAACTAGCCACTCTCATTCCTGAGACACAATAACAGTTACTAAGGGAAGAATATAAGAAAAAGACGGAATGCTCCCCTGGTCTCCAGTAACTTCAGACACAACACTAATACTTCCCACACCAAAGATGGTATCTGCAATTTTAAATGGCCATTGATAATTTTTACCCTCCACAAACACATTCAATTTCCTTCTGAACATATATAAACTTCTTAACTGTGGTGTTCTGTAACAGTAAGTCCAACAGCTTGAATTTATACTCTAAGAAGTAGCATGTCTTTTTGCATTTAATATGTCAGAGTTGTCATGCTATGTATGAGAAATGCTGAAGACATGTTCTCTATTTACCTTCTCTGTAGCAAACAAGCCGTTACAGACCTCTATCTTTTATCTCCATTATGGCTTTCCTGTAACTGCAAGCTATTTTGATTTTATAGAATAGTTTGGGTTGGAAGGGACCTTTAAAGGCCATCTAGTCCAACCCCCCTGCAATGAGCAGGGACACCTTCAACTGGATCATGTTGTTCCAAGCCTTGTCCAACCTGACCTTGAATGTTTCCAGGGATGGGGCATCTACCACCTCTCTGAGCAACCTGCTCCAGTGTTTCACCAACTAAAAATTTAAAAAAGTTCTGTGCAGTTTACTTAGGTAAGATCAGAACATATCTTACACAGACAGCTTAATTTGGCTTCTTCAGGTACATGATTACATACAGGGTTATTTCCACGTGGCAGACTACCTTCACCTTTCAGAATAAGACAGAAAAACGAAGAAAAAGAACTGAAGCTTCAGAAGTGACCAAGAACATATAAAATAAAGCCTCCAAGTAGAAAATCTTACTCTAAATAACTCCTTGAAGTTAGACATTAGTTTTGTCTAACACAGTGTGGTTCAAATATTATTATTAAATTTTCCTCCCATCTCTCATGCATGCTATACAAGACTAAAACCAACCTCAAATGATTGATTTTTATATATATACACACAGTTAATGTTTTGAAGAGTGATGGCTCAATTGTCATTACCTCTTCTTCTGCAGTCTCTGAAGTGTTAAGTTCATGCTTTTGACAGTAAGGGCCTTCTTTCCAAGCTTCTGTATCACCACAGTCACAGAAACCTCCTCCACCTGATGTTGTCATCTACAATTATTTAAAAACAAAACAGTTCACGTGAATATGCGTTTATATATATGCACATTAAGAAATGAGTAGTCACAGATAAGCTACAAAAGCATGATCAGAACACCCGACAGCTTTAGCCAGTACTCTGTTAAAAAAGCACAGTGAAACCATGCCTGCTTCTACGACAGCTGAAAGCTTATCTATTTCGTCAGTTTGCCTATGCCAAAAGAAAAAAAAAAAACACATAAAACTAACCTTCAAACATCCCCATCCTGCCCCACCTACAGGCTGTGAGTTTTTTCTAGTTTTCAGTTTTTCTGAATCTATTACTTGCACTGCTATCTGTACTATTTCAGATCCTCACATTTTTAATCTGAACAAAGCCAAATCATTTCATATAGCACTATTACACAGTAAAAGGTGTGCTGTTTACAGTAACAGTTTACAGACAAAACTTATAAATTGTTCACACAAGTCTTAGTGAGCACAGAAAAAGGTATCTGAAAATTGTAAGGATATACTTACACTGTTTTATTAAAAATTTCTTTAAAGCTCAGATCACGTCATATTAATAAATGTAATTATATTCTTTGAACCACAACTATTAACTGCTTCACAGAAGAATTCTTCTTTCACCTATTTTTGGCATACACGTACATTCTATACATACAGGTACATCCTATAGTATGGACATTTGAAAGAACATTTGCTTACACTTTTGGGTGTCACCTAGACTTGTTAATTCACTAAGCATGCAGACTAAAAACCTACATACAAGAAGTATGCCAATATTAGCAAATTGGGTTGGGTTTCTTGGGGCAAGTTGATGTGTGTGAGGTTTTTTTTTCCTAAATCCTGGTGCTCAGCGTACCTGTGCAATGATCAGATTTACATTAACAGCAATGCAGTACTGTAAAAAGCAGATTTACACAAAGGCTGCACTGGCAGCTTTCACTTACCTTCTTAGTTTAAAACTACACCAAGGCCTCCTTGGTTTTGTTTGTAGGTTTTCTGAACTAACCTGTACTACTAATAGGAGTAGCTTACTAAAATAAACAGCATCTACAGTTTTAGTTCACTATTTTATGTTTAAATACAAACAAAAATCCTGCTGTTGTACAGAATTTGATAACAATTCAGATGTTTAAAGGAAATAACTTTTAAATAAAAGTGGTTTCTTAATAAAGGTTTTTCAACACCTTTCAAAAATAGTCAAATATTGAGGCCCAAGTCAGCCAAAACACAACTCTAATGATGTAGAATTCTCTAAAGGGCACCGGTTAAAGATAACATACTCACATTTGTAAACATAAAATGTAATTGCTCAATATTGTAAAGTGTCAACTTTCAGAATTTACATTCGGATCAAAACACCCAAGTTCTTGTAAGAGTACTGCAGACAGAACTCCAAACTTTGTGTTCATTCAACATTTTGAAATTATGTATACATTCTTAAACTTTAAACAAGGAGTTTCAAACACATACAAAATTATTTGTGACTACATCATCTATTCCAGCAGTATTACTAACCCTGTATCGGTGCTCTCTATGAATACTTCCGAGAAAGCACTCCATGCATAGCACACAAGTTGGGTCAACTGCACAGTCTCTGAAAACAGCAACAAAAAAGAAGAATTAAACAGATGTTCTGCCTTTAATTACACATTTTACAACCAGTAATTTTCAAATATCACCAATATGAACCTTCTGACTAACGTACATGTTCTTCTGAAAGAGGAAAGGGATGGCTTCCAAGGAGAAAGAAAAAAAAGAATCTGTTCTCATAACAGAATAGGCTTTATAATATTGTCTGGGTAGCACGTGTATTTGCAAAACATAACCACTGCCTTGAAGAAGTGAGAGAAGTATATAAGCAAGTAAACAGCTGGATTACAGAACACAGTACAGACAGGTAAAAAGCATAAACCCAAACAAGTTCTCTCCAGTACAGAGCACGAGCATTAACAATCTCCCGCCATCAAAAGACATGTTTTCACTGGACACTGGAAAGAAAGATAAGACACAACAGATTAGCTCAAATCTCTGTTTTTAAGTTTAGCTCTACAAGCTCACTGAAGAGGTCCGAGAACACAATTTCCTCAACCAGGAGCTGAAAGACCATAATAAGCGCCTGACTACAAGCACTGCTATATTAGATAGAAGTAATATTTCTAGCAAAAGGGGTTAAACGAATGAGACAATTATGCATGACATTTAACTGTCTCCTTGAGAAACACTGAAAACACATGAATCTATGTAATGCAACTGACTTCAAGGCATCTCAAGATACAACGGAGTCAGGTTTTGCAACATAAAAATAACTGCCAACAGAATGAATGTCTTACAATTGTTATTACTAAAACAAGAATTCAGAGAAACAACTTATTTTGTTCAAAACACCAGAGATCCTGTAAAATGTTATTATCAAGAATTCTCTTAATTTCCTTCCACCAAATAAATTAAACCAGGTAATCACTGAAAGATAATCAGGCGACCATGGTCTACGACGCATTGTCTTTTCCACAGTAGTCACTAAAGGTGAAAATGAAAAAGGAAATTACATGAAGCTCTTCTAGTTTAATTTATGTTCATGGCATTTCTTTCTTTCCTTTAATTAAAAAAATAAAAACCACATACCGCAACAGTATGCCTACAATACTGGACAGATCAGTTCTACAGTACTGGGTACCGATCCTTCTGAGCCCAAAACTTGTGGCAATATTACTTCTAAACTCAGAATCATTTGCCAAGTAATTTCTTGAATTAATAAGGGTGCTTATACCTAAAGTAGAGGCAGACCTGTAAGCTTCACAACTGGACAGAAAAGCCACTGCTTTCAATGCATTTCATGGACTCGGAAAACAATTATTTTCTGTATCCCACAAAAGTTTAAAATAAACTCATTATTCTTCATTACCAACTATTAGTCAAAGAAAAGTATTAACATAGAACATTAAACAAGAACAGTTTTACATGTATGTTCAGTACTTAACAGAGAGAAGATGAGACTCCATCTTGATAACAGCAACGGCAAAAATAATCTGTATTCACTGCTGACCCTGACTTGAGCAGAAGACTGGACAAGATGGCCTACCAAGACATACTTTCTAAGCTGAACTATATTTATTATTATATTACTATATCTAAATAATTTTTCTCCTGAAACAAAGACCCTGAGTATGAACAGTACATTCGCTCACTCTCCAAATTCTACACCAGCGGACTGCATTACTCTATGTTTTCATCATATCTGACAGTATTCTCAAGGATATACTTTACATATTGAATTGCTGGTCTTGAAAAAGCAAGTGTTTAGAAGAACTTAACAGAACTCCCACATTTTCATTAGTCCATATGAAGACCATTTGATCATTAACATGTTATTTCTAGGCTGCAATGCAGTTTGACTTGAATTAAAATACTGAGGTTTGGTTTCTTAGTTCTTTGGGACGACATTTAGTGAAAAGGTACTAAAGAAACTGTGGAAACTCTTCTTATAGCCTCTGATAGTCCTCAGCCTCCCACTCTCTAATTCTTTACCCAGATCTCTCCACTTATTCACAGGTGTGAAGGAAGAATCTAAGAACACCTGAGAGAGGATGGAGTTTTCTTAGTGTCTGCATTAAATCCACCAGTTTAATCTCATCCATCTCAAGATAAGAGGCCTCAAAACATTTCCAAAACTACCTATTCTAACTAATCATTGAAACAGAAATGCAGAAGAGGCAGTTTGCCAAGTTAAGTATCTCAAGTCCACTCTCAATCAGAACTTCAGTGAGTAAGGCCAATAAGGTATCATGTTTCTAGAAGAGGAAAGCACTAGAAAGTAAAATTATTCTACAATCATTCTCTCCTTGTAAATGAAGCGGATGGAAAGCCAGAAAAACAAATCCTCAAAATAACACAGACATTCCCTCTCCCTGTCACCCCACCAAGTGCTGAAGTGTCCAAGAGAGTGGTAGAAACCATACAAAACAAGAAAAAATCTGTGACAGAGAGGGTACAAACTAAACTTGGAGACAGTTCAGGAAAGAAAATATCACAGAACGCTTTGGGTAGGAAGGGGTCGTCTAGCCGAATCCCCTCTGCAGTGAGTATCTTCAGCTAGATCAGGTTGCTCAGAGTCCCATCCAACCTGGTCTTCAATGTTTCCAGGGAGGAGGCCTCCACTACCTCTCTGGGCAACCCGCTCCAGTGTTTCACCACCCTCATCATAAAAAATTTCCTCCTTATATTTAGTCTAAATTCACCCACCCTTAGTTTAAAAGCATTACTCCTTGTCCCGTCACAACAGGCTTTACTAAAAAGATTGTCACCATCTTTCCTATAGGCCGCCTCCAGGTACTGAAAAGCTGCAATAAGGTCTCCCGGGAGCCTTCTCTTCTCCAGGCTGAACAGCCCCAACTCTCTCAGCCTTTCCTCAGAGGAGAGGTGCTCCAGCCCTTGGATCATTTTTGTGGCCTCCTCTGGATCTGGTCCAACAGGTCCATATCTTTCATGTTCTGAGGGCTCCAGAGACAGATACAGGAATCCAGGTGAAGTCTTGCCAGAGCAGAGGGGCAGAATCACCTCTTTTGACCTGCTGGCCACACTGCTTTTGATACAGCGCCAGATACGGTTGGCCTTCTGGGCTGTGAGCGCACATTGTCAGTTCATGTCCAGCTTTTCATCCACCAGTACCCTCAAGTCCTTCTCGGCAGAGCTGCTCTCAGTCCCTTCATTTCCCAGCCCGTACTGATATTGGGGGTTGCCCTGACCCAGATGCAGGACCTTGCACTTGGCCTTGTTGAACCTCATGAGGTTCACACAGGCCCGCCTCTTCAGCTTGTCCAGGTCTCTCTGGATGGCATCCTGTCCTTCCGGTGTGTCAACTGCACCACACAGCTTGGCACCACCCGCATACTTGCTGAGGGTGCACTCAATCCCGCTATATCATTGATGAAAATATTAAACAGCACCGGTCCCAGTACAGACCCCTGAAGGACACCACTTGTCACCAGTGTCCAATTGGACATTGAGCCGTTGACCATTATCCTCTGGCTACGACCACCCAATCAATTCCTCATCCACCGAACAGGCCACCCATCAAATCTGTATCACCCCAGTTTAGAGAAGGATGTTGTGGGGGACCTTGTCAAAGGCCTTACAGAAGTCCAGATAGATGATATCTGTTGCTCTTCCTTTGTCCACTGATGCAGTCACTCCATCATAGAAAGCCATAAATTTGGTCAGGCAGGACTTGCCCTTGGGGAAGCCATGCTGGCTGTCTTGAATCACCTCCCTGTCCTCCATGTGCCTTAGTAGAGCTTCTAGGAGGATCTGTTCCGTGATCTTCCCAAGCAGAGGGGTGAGGCCGACAGGTCGGTAGTTCCCAGGGTCCTCCTTTTACCCTTTTTAAAAATGGGCACAATGTTTCCCTTCTTCCAGTCACCAGAGACTTCATCTGACTGCCATGACCTTTGAAATATCATGGTGAGTGGCTTGGCAATTGTATCAGCCAGTTCCCTCAGGACTCTGGGATGCATCTCATCAGGTCCCATAGACTTGTGTTTACTCAGGTTCCTCAGGGCATCATGAAACCGGCCTTCTCTTACAGTGGGAGGGACTTTAACCCCCTGGTCCTCATCTGTTGATACTAGGTCACCATTCTTGTTCATCAGGGGCGTGTACACTTTCTTTAACCTTCCTTTTCTGTATGACACACCTGTAGAAGCCTTTCTTGTTATTCTTTGCATCCCTTGCCAAATTCAGCTCCAGCCACGCCTTGGCCCTCCTGACCCCATCCCTACACAACCAGGCAGTGTCCCTACATTCTTCCCAGGATACCTGTCCCTGCTGCCACTGCCTGTGCAGTTCCCTCTTCCTCTTCAGTTTGACCAACAGATCCTCTTCCCTTCCTTGCCTGATTTCTTACATCTGGGGACTGACAGCTCTTGCACTCTGTGGAAAGCATCCTTAAACATCTGCCAGCTCTGTTCTGCTCCCCTGTCCCTGAGGACCATTTCCCACAGGTTCCTACTGACTAACTCCTTGAAGAGCTGGAATTTTCCTTTCCTAAAATTCAGGGTCCTGACTATATCCCTCACCTTTCCCATCTCCCTCAGGACTGTGAACTCCACCAATGCATAATCACTGCAGCCCAGGCTGCCTCCAATCTTGACATCATTGATGAGCTCACTTGCATTGGTGACCATCAAGTCCAGCACTGCACCTCCTCTGGTAGGGCTGTATTACCAGGCTTAAAGAGTTATCCTCAGTGCATTCCAGAAGCCTCCTGGATTGCCTGCTGCTCACTGTGTTACTTTCCCAGCAGATGTCGGTGTGGCTGAAGTCCCCCAGCAGGATGAGAGCCTGTGAGCGTGAAGCCTCCTGGAGCTGGAGGAAGGCGGCTTCATCAGTAGGCTCCCCTTGATTGGGTGGCCTGTAGTAAACACCACCCACAAAGTTCCCTTTGTTGTCTCTGTCGCTGATTCTTAACCATAAGCTTTCGACCCACCCATAGCTATCCTTCAGGCACAGCTCTTCACACTCTATCCATTTGTTGATGTACAGGGCAGCACCTCCACTCCTCTTTCCCCACCTGCCCCTTCTGAACAGCCTGTAGCCATTAATAGCTGCACTCCAGCCATGGGACTCGTCCCACCAAGTTCCAGTAATGGCAATCAGGTCACAGCTATCTAGCAGCATGGTAGCTTCCAGCACCTCCTGTTTCTTTCCCACGCTGCATGCATTCGTGTAGAGGCATTTCATATGGGCTGTCAGTCATGCCACCTTCTTAGCGGAACACCCCTTGTTTTCCTCGGGGTGTGTCACAGAAGTCTCCTTGTTGGCTCCTACTACCTCAGGAACCCCCAGCTCATCTCCACAAGACTTTGACTGTGCTGCAGTGACCCAGCGTGATTCTGGGCAACAGGCTGAGAGCCCATACTAGCACACCATCCCTCCAACCCTTGTGTATCATCCCACAGGCTGTCATCAGCAAGCCTGATATGCTCCCCCTCCCCCTTCACACCTAGTTTAAAGCACTGTCAATGAGCCCCTCAAGCTCCTAAGCAAAGACCCTCTTTCCCCTTTGAGAAAGGTGGCTCCCATTTGACACCAGCAAGCCTGGTACTGTGTAGGCCACCCCGTTGTCAAAAAAATCAAAGTTGTGATGGTGACACCAGCAATGGAGCCATGTATTCATAGATTGGGTCTGCCTGTTGCTTCCAATGTCACTGCCCACAACTGGAAGGAGGGAGGAAAAAATAACCTGTGCCCCAGATTCCCTCACTAACCATCCCAAGACCCTGAAGTCTCTTGTAATCTCCCCTGGGCTACAAACTGCAACTTCATCACCACTCATGTGGAAGAGCAGTAATGGGTAGTAGTCCGAGAGCCATGCCAGGCTAGGAAGGTTCCTAGTGATGTCTCTAACCTGGACTCCTGGGATGAGATAATGGATATACAGTTACTAATACACTGGCTTAAAACTGAAGATTTTTTTAAATATTTGTAACTGGTTAGTAACTTCCTGTCCTCTTTCAAGTAAAATGGCATTTTTAGAGTGATCTAGAGATAGAGGTAGGAAAGAAATAAGGACCTGATATGCCTGTTTTAGTATCCAATAGATTGGTTTTACAGGTCACGGAAAGAGGTCTAAAACACAGGATCAACACTAACAGCTGTAATTCAGCACCTGAATTACACACACATACACCTGCCCACTTATTTCTGATTAATCCCCTTAAATCACACTGACAGTTCACCCTAACCACTTTCTTAATCTTGCATTTCTTTTGTACAGAAAACACTCTACGTTATACTAATTAATATTTTTCCATTTACAAGCCTGTAGTGTGTCTATTTACCCCGGTCCCACCTATCATGAAACACTGCAAGGTTACTGTAAAAATACATTTGGGGTATTAGCTTTTCATTAGGACAGTATATTCTTATCAAAAAATGTTCAATAACTTGACAAATTACAAATACTTCACAACGCTAAGTTGAACTACCTGCAAGAATATGTAGGCTCTCCCACTTTAAAAACACGGCCACAGAGATGGGAAGGTTTGTTCGCTTGCTCAAGCTTTGGAAAACCAAATGCAGGATCTTCAGCACAAAGATACCATTCCATTGGTCCCAGCAAAACGTGTTGTGCCAGCATGTCTTCTCTTTGTGGGGCCGGGTTAGGACCCCTGCAGTAAATTTTTGGTACATAATAGGCCAGATGCTGGTATACTTCTTTCTGAAGGTCATTTGCTTGCAGCCATTTCTTTAAATTAAAAGAAAGAGAATACAAATCATTCATTAATAAAAATACCAAACTTAGTTCTATCCATCAAGATGACTTTTTTTATTTCTAAATCAAAAATCTAAAATGGCATTGCAGAACTCGAAAGCCACGCTTCCTTCTAAGTGTTAAATCCACATGATCACCGGAGAAGGATGTTAGGAAAGGAATAATTTCCCTGCTTGCACATTTTATCCTCTTGACATAAAAAAAATCTTTTCAAAATCACAACGTTTAAGAGACCACATTCTTAAAAATTTTTCTCCGGGATGCATGGCCAGTAAAACATCCCAACATTAGCAGTGACTTTTAGGATAAGGTCCAAACTAGGCTGGTTGCATTTGTTTGGAGTGCAGACTGATGCTGCCAGCTGGGGCACAGAGGAGCAGCGGAAGCCTGGAGGTGGCAAGAAACAGGCAAAGACAAAAAGTATAAGGAGAACGGCAAACACAACATTAGGTAACAGCTCCTCTCTCATTTAATTTCAACAAATTACCTATGAAAATGAGGGGGTTTTGGTTTCCTCTACCACCAAAATAAGTTATCTCAATTGCTATTTCAAGCATGATGCTAGAGCCACTAATTCTCTTGGCCAATCAATTATAAAAAACAACGTTGTCAGAGTTTTTAAAAGCCATCAAACTACTGTACCTGCAACAAGCCACTGGAAAACTTCACAGCTCTTTTTACATTTTTTTCCCCCTTGTATGCATATAGAGTAAAAAAATCCTCTAGGACAACATTTGTTTTATTTCTGCCTCGTGGATTACAATTTTATAAAGGTTTGAACAGTAAATTAAGGCTGCAAGGTTTTTATAATAAACAAATGGGAGCAAGCACATACTGCAAGTGTGCACTGATTAAATCCTGTATTACATAAAGAGCCTTAGCATGCCATTTGTCATTGTAAATATGACAACCAGATACCCCCTAGCAATTTCAGAAAAAGAATTCAGAGTCAGCCTAAAACTGTACATGAAAATCAAGAATTAATTATACCAAAATAAATGGGTTTGGTAAGAAAATGTTACAGCTTGAGTTACTCTGAATTATTTATGACTTATTCTTAAGAACTTACGTTTGAGACAACACAGTTATAGTAAGCTCTTCAGGATACAGACATATGGAGTCAGCAGACCACTTGTGCCATTTCAGTATGTGCTGTATTTTTGCTTTTTTTATATATAATATATTGTAATATTTTCATTTATGAGACTATGTTTTCTAAGTAGACCTTCATATAAAGAAAAAGCCTTATTTGTCAGTACAGCTCTTCACAGAATAATATGATTTCCTCACTTCTGTTTCCTTAGGTTTGCAATCAATCTACTAAATCTTTCTATATTAATCTAGCTTTGATGGTCAAAGCCCAGATTTTTTCCAAGGAAGTCCATGGGAAAAGGTTGCCAAAAAGCCATAACCAATAATCTAGAAGTTTACAGATAATCTCACCATTCCCACCAGAATTCAGAGAATACTGCACAAAAATGAGAAAAGTGAAGTCTTACTAGAATTTGACTTGGTCTTTTTCCTACCTCATTAATCTTTTCCTCTCCTTTCATCATTTGTGCCAAGTATCTACTACCACCAGAAACTGACCCAACCACAGTGAAACTGACTCAGTCTCTTCCCTGATTCCCATTCAATAACATCATTTTTAGATTAGTTTCTAGGGCATATATTAGTTATCACGCTTGCATTTTTCTCAGCAAAATACCTTTAATTTCAGCCTTTTAATTCAGCAGTACATTATTAATTTTTATCTAGAACATACACAATGCCTATTAGCTACGCTACAAGCTCAGACAAATACCTAGCCAGAAAAAATTCTTGTTCCTCAAGTAAATGGCTTTCCCATCCCAGAACTCTGAGAGCAGTTGCCGGAAAGTTAGGTGTGGCAACACTGAACGTCATCACACCTGAATCTCTTCGTGGAGCCAGTTCTATATGTGTAACTGTGCATGCTGTTTTGAAAATCAGATCCTGGCTAAAAGAATATCAGAAGGAAGTACAGCCTACTAGGACAAGGAAACAGATGTCACTCCAAGAGCTACTAGGAAGGCAACTCAAAATACTGTTGCACACGTAAAACTGTAACTAGAAATATATACACACGCATCCATATGTTGCGCTGCCTTTCTAAATCGCTACCTGGGAGTCACTTACCTCCAGTCAAGCTACTCAAAACTTTGGAATTTGTTCTTTAACCAAAATATTTCGTATATAGGCAAGTTTTCAGTTAGTATTTGTTTATCTTCTATCCTGACGTTGCATGTACAAAAACCTAATGTTCTACTCTCCCCAAAGAAGTTTTTATTAAAAAGAGTATTTATTAAAAATATAAGTTTTCTTCACTTCCTGCCCCTCATATTTACTCTCCTGCAGCAATTTTTGACTGCCCTTGGGGGAAAAAAAAAAACAAAACCACAACAAACAAAGAAATTTAAAAAGCCCACAAAAAACAAAACCATTGATCAAACAACATTTTATTTAAGTAAATACCTAATGGTTTATCAGGGTTTCTATTAAATCCACATCCAAATAAGAGATACTAGGTGAACAAAACATGTAATATTAACTCAGTTTACTGTTTCAAAAGGTAAAAGGCACAATTTATGTTTTTCTTAGCTACACATGTAAGTATTTGTGATGTAGGCTCATGTTCTGTGACACATAATTAATTTACTCTTTTGATTGTTGTTCTTTGGGTGTTTATCATTAAGTTCTTGCAATGAGAAATCGAAGTGTAAAGTGCTGCAACTACATTGCTTTGGGCTGGAATCTGCTTTGTTAATATTGTGCTATCAGCAAAGTATTGCTATCAACAAAGGAGGGAGAAAAACAATGCTAAAACCCAAGTACTTATACAATCAAGCAGTGCCAGCAGCATTTAGCATTGCAGATCTGAGAGTGATAGATCTCAAATTGTAGCCTGTGCTGGTGATCACAGAGAATAAAAATTTAAAAGAATTGAGTTTAAACTGGCACTTGTACCTATAGCAAATTCCTAAATGTGTTCCACTTGGCACACCATTGCCTCTGGTTTAACTGGTGTGACCCCAAAAAGGCATTTGTTACTCACACAAACTAGGTAGTTTGGGCTCTGTATGGGCTATCATATGAAGTGTTTGATTGAATTATTGGGTTTTCTATTGAAGGGATGGAAGACTAATCCTGGAGCTAAACTAGCTAGGACACGTGCTAATTATGCACATTCACCCACCTTTGTCTGCACTGTAGATATACCGCCATAATCTGAGGATAATCTGAATTGTAACACTGTCTCTTATTTTCTTTTGGAAAGCAGCCAACGTAATTCTTATTGAAATACACACAGACAGATCTTCAGGGTCTTATCCTACAGACACGCATGTGAGCAGTCCCAATATTTTAACATATATATCCAGTTCCCCAAATGTAGAAGCGGCTATAAAATCTGGCACCTACACCAGAAACAAGTTTCCCTAAATACTTTACCCTCAAGGATTCATTTCTCCTCCCTTTCAACCACTCTTCATAAAAGCAGGGGAAAAAAACCAAACACATAAGCAGAAGCAGATTATTTCAAATATTACACTGATTTTACTAGTATTTCACCTACAAGCGTCGCAGCGTAACAGTCCTAAGCTTAACCAGCACAAGCTTTTTCCAGAAGGGCATCTTAAACACTGGGTAGGAAGGGAGAATCCCGACCCGAAACCCCCAGCACTGCACAGCGCCCCTGGGGCCAGACACCCGCGGGGGAGGGGGAGCGCCCCACGGCGCGGCACGGCTGCCGGCAGTGCGATGCGCAAGGGCAGCCCACCGGGCAGGAGACCCGAGCTTCCCAGCCGCCTGGGGAAGGCGAGGAAGCGGCACAGGCGAAGGGGCGAGGTACCGACCAGCGGCCCCCCCCCCTCCCCGCGCCGGGCCCCGGGAGCGGCGGGGGGCGAGGGCGTCGCGGCGGCTCGCCGGGCCGGCCAGAACAACAGGAAGAGCTGGCTGCTCGCCGCCATCGATCCCGGCTCTCGCGGCCGCGACGCTGGCGACAGCACCGGGCCACGCAGGCCCGAAAGGGACGCCGCTGCCAGCCAGGGCTGCCCTCTCAACCTGCCCTCCGGCCCCGGCCTCCCCCCCCGGCCCTCAAGGCCTCCAAGCTCCTTCCCCGCCCCGCCCGCTTCTCGCCCTTCCGCCCCGGGCCCGTGGCCTCACCACGGCGATCTCCTCGGCGGAGCACTCCAGCAGGCTCTTGTCAATGGCCTGCACCTCCGCCTCCAAGTCCGCCGCCATCTTATCACCCCCGCCTCCGCGCCCTGCCCCGCACGCCGCACCACCGCCGGGGTAGGGACACCCGGAACCGGGCCCGGCCGGCCGCTCTGCCCGGGGAACCCACTTCCGCCCCGCCTCCGCCAGGCGCGTCACCGCCCGCGGCGCCCCTGCGACCGCGGGGCATTCTGGGAGTTGTAGTCTTTCCCTGTCGTCCTCCCCCCGCCCCCTGGTGTCCTCGCCCGGGGGCCGTGGTGCGGGACCCTGCGAGGGCCCGGCCCGGCACCGCCGCGCCACGGCCGCCTTCACGCCGTCGTTTGCCCATTCTCGTCCCCTGCAACGCCAAGCGATGCCCGGGTCGGGGGGCATCTTCTGTCCCTTAGGCAAAGCCGGGTGGCCCCCGCCGCTCGTCCTCGGCCTGTCAGCACAGCCTGTGGGCGAGGTAGGGCTTCCCGGGAGGCCCCCCTGGCACCCTGCGTGGGTGAAAACAAGAAAAAAATCGGTGAATTACGTGAATTTAAGAACTACGGCTTTAAGACAAATGTTCCCAAGTTGCAGAAGCTGTAAAACCTGTTGTTCGGCTGCCCTCCTCCCAGTGCTCCCGCCACGGCCGAGCACCACTGGAGCTGTAGCGTCGCAGCTCAGCCTTGTCCGTTCAGGTCGAGCTCCAGGTTAAAACTTAAGACTTAAAAGAAGACTTAAAAAAGGAGACTGAAAAAAGAAGACTTAAAAAAAGTCACCGCCGACAAACCCAGCAAATAATCCTGTCCCATAACTCCGTTTCACTGTAGTTAATACAGGCTCTCCCTGCTCCTTACGAGGGCTTTCTGAAAACCCGCTGCACTGCTGTCGTACCCACGGGCCTGCCCGTGCCCTGGCACCGCACCGCTGTTAATTACAGCCGGGACGAAGAACCGAGCAGACGTGTCTGACTCCGCGTGCGGCCGCGCGAGCCACGCCGAGGGCGTCATGCAGCGCCTGCCTCCGCTCGCTCGCTGCGAACGTCTGCGCGCAGCTGAGCGTCGTGCACAAACTGAATGTTATCTCCACCTCACACCCTCCTGTCAGCCTACACAGAGGGAAGGACCCACCCTGCCGGAACCTACACCGGTAAATCCTGCTGAGGAAGTCTCTGCGCTGGACAATTTGCACTCCCAAATTTAGAAAATGCAAGGGAGGAGAATAAACAGGCAGGAAAGACAAGCCGAGTTATAACTGCCTGAAATACTAGCTGAAGGTGGCCATAAATGTTACCTTTGCTAAACAGTACTAACTTACAACAAAACTGTGCATTAGAAGCAAGTTACAGCTCGCAGCTTATAATCCTTCACAATTTTTAAGTATTCTCATAGTGCGTATGCATACGTGGGTTTTTTCCCCTTTTTTGTCTCATTTCCTTCTTCATCCTTCTCCTCCTTCTCTCTTGGACTAATCATTTAAATATTGAGTTACCCAAGGAGAGACATTATCTTCCGTCAGTCCAAGCAGTAACAAATACATCTACGGCCATATATATTAATCCAAGAAAGAAGGTGGGCTGAGTGCCATTGCCCGGCTCCTCTCGAAGAGATTTAACGTTCCCTGCATCAGGGGGCAGCAGCGCCTGCTCGCATATCCATCGTACTCTGTAAGCGCTTGTTTCTGAATGAATAAATAATTGCCTTCACTTACATACTGGGTTTGGGAGTTCTGGGGAATTTTGAGGTAGAGGGAACATACACGTCTGGAAAGACTGACTGCAAGAACTGAAGAAGATGGATTTAGCCAATGCTATGAGGGAGTCGTAAAAGGGTGGCCTTTAGAACATTAATTTCACATCCTGATATTCTAAGAATAAGGCGAATTTCCCTTTGTCTGATTGTACCCTTACTATATGCAGGGTACATCTTTGTACTGTATTTATTTTTATATCTTTGCCACTTTTTGAATAACTGTTCTTAGAACACAGAAAATAATTATATATTCCTTAGAAGATCAGTAAAGCCCATGCTGTTTCTCATTCATGCGCTGTTGATGCCTAAGGAGTACAGAACATGACACTTCTTTGGAAGAAGACAGAGGGTGAAAAAAAGCTGTATGATTTAATTGTCTCTCCTTCTGAGCTGCATGAAGGAAATGTTAGAAAAATCCTGGGGTTTAGTAATGTGAAAGGCATCTTAGTTTACCTAGAAAGGTGGGTGACCCAAACAGAAATTAGACTGCAAAGCCATGATTTCAATATGGGCATAACAACTTTCTGGGTATCATTTTTTTATAACTTTGTGTAGAATATTCTGTAACTTTTAGCCTGTGCCATTAACTTCATAAGCAAAGATATTATTCAAATTCAGGAACAATAACTAAGGTTGAGGAGCCTGCCTTTATCTTCTGCCAAAAAGCCTAAGTCTTCCCAGGACTATTATCAGATAGAAATTGAAGAAAAGAAACCTAGAGAATTTAATGTTTTAACAGGGTTAATGGTAAACCTTCATAGCATTTCCTTGCTTTTGCTGATATGTTTCTGGGTCTCACATTGCTGTCAACACACAAGATAGCCTTATATAACAGAACACTACAGACTACGGTTATGAAAGATGCAGATATCATCTCTATCTCTTTCACCTCTTGACCTGTCTGTTTAAACACTGCTTGCCTCTGCCATTTAAAAGCAAAAAAAAAAAAAGCAAAAAAAAGAAACCAAAAACTACACAGCACTTTGACTGGGGGTCTATTGGCTCAATTAGGTTCCTGTATTTTTAATAAATGCTCCAGCCATTAAAAACACAATGTAAGTAGGCACAACTGAGAAAATATTAATTATGACAGTGGAGACTGATGGTTCCTTTCTACAAACTGTTTTAGAAGCTACTCATGAAACAGGATCTTCCCCACTGGAAGGCTGCCTCTCAATGCAAGTCCAGCAGAAGTCACCAGCGGCAGCCAAGATGAAGCCCAGCTATTCTGAAAGAGAAAGGACCTCCAGTAGAGCATGCTCCAAAGAGGTAATCTGCTGACAGAAATCATTGTCATCTTGGCTGAGTGATGCTTAAATGTGATCATCTTCAGAGGCCTGTTGCATTTGTGACTAGGAATTGTTCTGGCTCCCCAGTTCAAGAAGGATGAAGAGCTACTGGAGAGAGTCCAGCGGAGGGCTACGAGGATGGTGAGGGGACTGGAGCATCTCCACTACAAGGAGAGGTTGAGGGAACTGGGCTTGTTCAGCCTGAAGAAGAGAAGGCTGCGAGGGGACCTTATAAATGCCTACAAATATCTGAAGGGTGGGTGTCAGGAGAATGGGGCCAAGCTCTTTTCAGTGGTGCCCAGTGACAGGACAAGGGGTAATGGGCACAAACTGAAGCACAGGAAGTTCCGTCTGAACATGAGGAGGAACTTCTTCCCTCTGAGGGTGACGGAGCACTGGAACAGGCTGCCCAGGGAGGTTGTGGAGTCTCCTTCTCTGGAGATATTCAAGACCCGCCTGGACAAGGTCCTGTGCAGCCTGCTGTAGGTGACCCTGCTTCGGCGGGGGGGTTGGACTAGATGACCCACAGAGGTCCCTTCCAACCCCTACTATTCTGTGATTCTGTGATTCTGTGAATGGATGAAATCAGAAGGTAAAGGGATGTTGGAGGGAATTTTTAAGTGGCTGGTTTGCTGGTGTGTTCACTGTACCTTAAATGCAGTCAATTTAATATCATTGTATTAATTTGAATATAAATAGAAAAATATTGCATATCTAGACTGCAGGGATAGATGTCTTCTTTATAGACTCAGAAAAATAAAATGCGATTTAATTTTCCTCACATCAATGGAGTTTTCTGGCAATCATTATGAAAGTTAAGTCTTGTGAGAAGGATTCAGAAATGTTTCTATTCCCTGTGAAAGGTTCATTGCCTGGTACTGTTAAAAAACATTTCAAAGGCATTTATTTCCTTGTCTGCCCTCTAAAACAATGCTGCAGTTGTAACTTAATTTCAAACTTTAACTATTAAAGCAAATGATCACATTTTGCTGCATGAAGGTGATATTACATACCTATATCTAAGATCATCACCTTGCAAAGACATTTCTATCTCTTTAATCCTTCCTAAACCAGCCACCCTTTCCACCAAATAAAGCATGTGCCTAAGTGTAGGATTCAGGTTTATATTTTCAATTACAGTAATTTTGATAAAACGGTTTGCTTAGCAGATGCTGAATGACCAAAGCAGTGATTTTTACATTGCAAATATAATTTTTAAAGCCATTATCATTTACATGGTTTCCCTCCCTTCCTCTTCAGTGCTGGATGAGGTAGGTTTGTAGTCACGATCTCCTGCATCGTCTTCAGATAAATTCAGATGGTAATTCTTTTATTTCTGTACTGCCAATTCCAATGACAAATTATGCTGACCAAAATAGCATTTTGCCTGTGATAATGTTAATTAAAAGATGAATTGTGAATGAGGTGAACAATGACACCCAGTACTTGGTGGATTGATAAGATGTAGTTCACTAAGCAAGACATTATTCAGAACAAAAGAGCACACGGTAATCTGCAAACACAGGTTATTTTAGGAATTTGGTTCAGAATTAGAGTATTAAAAATACTATCTGACAAACTGTAGGTGATTCTTTGTTCCTTGGAGGCACTAGTGCTATAATATCAGCCCTTTTAGAAATAAATCAGAATAAGCTTATTTCTTTTCCGAGCTTTGTTTTTGCATGATCTTAGATTATAGGTGTGTAATATTCTAAACACAATGTCAAGAAAAATTATTAAAAAGAGATACTAAAAGCAGAGCATATTGCATAATAACCGTGAACATAGCAGACATAATGGAAAGCACAAAGATACTGTGGCCATCTTCCCGTCTGGTGAATGCTTTCTGCAAGTCTAGCAAAGGCAGTTACATAACTGATTTTTATTGCATTAGGCAAGAGCAATATTGCTAAGCAAACCGATGTGCAGAATTAGAAAGCTTCTTCCACAGTGGAAATGAAGAAAAAAGACAGAGGAAGGGTTCTCACTTAACATGCAGTAAGAGGGCAGGGCAAGAGGATGTGCATCTTTGTTAATGGATCACGTCAGGGTGACAACATGATTTATTCTCATCACGCAATGTCTTAGAAAAAATACAGTGCAAACTCAGTCCATGATAATTTCGCTGCTTTCTGCAGTGTAGCGTGTCAACAGTCTAGAGCTCAAACTGGTAACTCAAAATGCCAGCCTCTAAAAGAGATTTAACGGGAGCTGAGATAATAGTCAGTAATGAGTTGCACTGGGGGGGGGGGAATTAATGAGGGAGCAAAGGAAAAAAAATACACACACAGAAAAGTGCCTGATCTCGTTTGTTTTCACTGTAAATTCAGAGCACTCCTAGTGTATATTTAGACATAGCAGTAATAGAAAGAGTTCTGTGAGCTGATACCAAGAAAGCCTACGTCGTGGCTCATGGGTGGTCAGCTTTGACACCTAGGAAGGTGCAAGCGCCACTTGAAATTTTTGCTGTAGCTAACGCCCTTCTCCCCCACTTACTCACTGATGCCAATGAGCATACAGGCTTATGTTGCAACCTTCCCCTTAGCAGGCCTTTCTTTCGTGTGGTTGACTGTTTCTGAAGTTTGAACAAACTTCATTATCCTTGAGACTTCTGTCACTCGTGTTTGTGTGGCAAACAAAGTGAGAGGAAGGAGGGTATACAGATAGGTAGCCACTTGTATGAAGTGTAATTGTGTATGCTATGTTGCTGTAGGACCAGACTTTTAAAACCCCTGCACCACGAAAGAGCAGTCATGGTATTTAGCATCAACTGCAGCGCAAGAAAGCACACTGTCAAAGTTCAGAGACCTAAACCTGTTATAATGGGTGTAGGATATGATGAAGTAGGTACAGTAAGCAGTGCCGCTACAGCAGAGGAGGACCATCAGAGTCACGACCACTTTGGTGGCTGCCTCGCAGGAGTCTCGGTCTTCAGCAGAAGGAACAACCTTGCTTTTCCATGTTCGCAGCAGTAGGTGGCAATACGCTGCACAGGCGCGGCAGCGCAGAAGTCCTCTGCTGCTGCTTCCACTCCAAGCCCTCGCCAGCTCCCACTCACTCCAGTCTGCAACCGGAAGGGTGTGGGCGGTGGGACTGGAGGAGCTATCCGACTTCAGAATTTTTTTCTCTCAAATCAGGCTTTAACTGCTTACTGACTGGCACTTAGGAAAATTCAAGGCATTTTTGGAATGAGTCAAGGTTTAGAAGATGAGAAACGTGCTGTGAAATGCCTCGGGGCTATGAATAGGGCCTTGGGTTGTAGGAGAGGCAGGAGAGGGAGAGAAGCAGGAGTGGCTGAGGACTTGCCCGCAGAGGTGGACGGCAGGACGAGCGCAGCTGCAGTCATCCTTTGGCAGAAGAAACTGGAGCAACCTCCCCCAGCAAAGTCTCTGCCTACTGCACCGCAGAGGAGCTTCTGGGTGTCATGAACAGCTGGACACCACGATGGGGATGCTCAACGACATTGCTGGTTCTCGGCTAATGGAGATGAGACCTGGTACTGAACCACTGGAGGAAGAGCTCAAGCTGAAACCAGATTTATGTGCAGTTATGCAGGGGATGCACAAAGGAAATGGGAACGTACAGCCATTAAGCAAAGGCACGGTGGATGAAAGATTCATCTGGGAATATGAACAAGTGAACTAACTCTTCTTCCTTTCCCCTTCATTTGCACAACGGAGCAATTTTAATTTAGAACAGATTGTAACAGATTTAATTTAGATCACCATGGTGCCTAGTGTAATGCTACAGCATTTTCTAGTTTATCTTTTTCCCCAGTTTTAAAGGGCTAAACAGTTTTTAAATTGTGAATTTGTTGTAGAATGTATGGGTGCTAGACAATCCTAACCAATTAGAAATTTTTTTACTGTACCGTGATTAATTTTGTTAGATAAAACCACTGAAATACAACTGAAGGTAGAAATAAAAAGCATTTAAGTGCTGTACAGCCATGATTTACCCTTCAGAGATGCATTTAACGCTGTCTCCAGCAGAACAGCTTCATCCATTTTCCAAACATTCATTTGTTTATTTCAAGATTAGTCTCAGTTATAAACAGACATTAAATCACCTCCAGGCCCTAATACATTGTAATGAAGTATTGTAAACCATGTAGTATGTTGGTTTAAACAATGTAATCAGAAAGCAACAAAACCATTTTCTCCCGGTTCTTGCTGGCTCCCTGACTTCTTCTGTCTGTTCAAAGAAAAGTTCTTTCTAGTCTGTAAATGTCAAGGTCAATCAGAGGTCAAGTTTGTGCTTTTGAGCTGTGGTTCCTTTCAGGTTATTGGCTTTGTTTTATTACTGAAAGGAACCATCCATTTTGGCATATAGAGCAAAGAAGTCATGTAATCCTATTAAATACAAAACCAACATGTACAAATAATGGTGAGGGTTTGACAATCACACAAAAGCCCCCTTTTTCTGCCCACAGTTAAGCCTGCGCTGAGTAATTAACGGTCCTTCTATGAGCCTGTCTACACTGGGAAAACTGCCTAACTAGTTTTCAAAACACTCGCTCGAAAACTGGTTACAAGCACAGCCGAGAGCCCCTTTTAGGCAAGCTGGCGTCTTTCTACTGTGATGCTCAGGAATGCGGGGGTGGGGGACAGCAGTGGCTACCTGTTGCCTTCCATCTTGGAGCAGAAAATGGCACAGAAGGAGACAGGCACAATCGTAGGCAGAGGATCCTTGGAAGCAGAAAGACTCGAATTAACAAGGAAGAAGGAGGGAAGCATCTGTAGAGAGTTAAGGATAAAAGGAGGTCCTTCAAGTTATTAGAAAATAAACTTGCTTTGTTGGCAGTAGAGAGAAGTGGAAAGCCAGGGTTACAGCACGCAAGTTGAGATGTAACTGCATCATTATGTACTGGGCACAAAATCTAAGACATAAAAAATTAACTACAAATATCTCACTGATTTCCTTACAAAGAATGTTTATGCATAGTACAAGGTCAGTAGAAGAAAAAACTAGGAGGAGGAAACAAGGTATAATCAGAGGTTAAAATGGAGCAAGAAAAGTGCAGGATAACTTAAAGAAAACTGTCCTCACAGTGGTATCTACACAGAGGTAACCGAGGGATAATGCTGAGGATTTTCGTGTTTGATTAGTTATGATCAGATGCAAACTATGGGCTTGCAATGCTGTCAGTTCTACTTGTCACTTCTTTGAGGACAGTCAACCACAGTATGTGAAAATGACTGAAGCTGTGCAAAACCCAGTTTTCATAAACAACATTCATAACATTATTTTCACATCCCTCAGACAAGCATATAGGTTATCACAACCTTAAAATCTCTGTCTGCTGGCAAGACATTACCATCCTAGAGCGTATGCAAGCATACGAACCGACTGGATCTATTACTAATAAAAAGAGATGAGCTGATTGAGAGAGCAGATAGCAATTGCAGATAAGATGAAGAACTGCATGAAATGTAGGCAGGAGCTGCAGAAATGAACACCAAACCAGACATACAATTGAATATAATAAACATTACAGAAGTGGAAATGGGAAGCAGAGAAATCTACATTACCCAGATTGTGAAACAAGCCTTACAAAAAGCCAGACAGTAAAACTTTCCAGCCTATTGTATCGCAAGGTCAGA
This sequence comes from Opisthocomus hoazin, assembly GCF_030867145.1. Lineage (NCBI taxonomy): Eukaryota > Metazoa > Chordata > Aves > Opisthocomiformes > Opisthocomidae > Opisthocomus > Opisthocomus hoazin. The sequence continues at coordinate 25,877,712 of NC_134415.1, forward strand.
TAGACAACAAAGATGCTTGGAGCTTAAGTATGGAACAGGTCCAAGATCTTCAGATAGCCGTTTAATAGGAAGGGAAAAACACTGCTAGGGAAGGACCTCCAAGAATGTTTTCGGTCCAAGAAGGCCTCAAGAGGCTTTCGTCAGACACTTCAGCGAGAATGGCCTCTAACGATGCAGTCTTAAAACAAGTCTGGAAGAAGCCTCACCCAGCCCTGGGTTGAGCATATGTTAAGAAGGCCACAGGTTCAGTATGAATAATTAGGGCTGAATTTATTTTTTTGTCCTCCTTTGTTCCCAGCATATCACCCAAGCAGTGGAAAGAAAGTGAAATACACCCACAACTCCTCATCTGGGGATTTCCTCAACTGACATACAATCAATGTATAATTAGCTCCTTTGCCTCTCTGGGGTGCAGAGGAATTATCAGCATCTCAGTCTTCAGCTACCACTAGCTACTAGATTAGTCAGCTGGCGTGGGACTCAAAACAAAAAGCCACGGAGCTGTACCTGTCCTCCCAAGGGGGTTTAGAGAAGATGTTTGCGCGATAAGAGGACATATAAGCTGTAAAATACATACTCAGAGAAACAACAATGCATGCCTTGTCATTGTTAGAATTTCTGAATAAAGTGAAATGGATTCTGCAGACCAACACATCAACTAAACCAAATGTCGAATTGAGAAACCTCTTTTCCCTCCCTAGATGTGACTCCCCATATTTCTTCAAGCTTTTCTAGCAAGCTGGCCATGTGGTAGGTACTGCAGATGAAGAGATGAGCCTTCTGGTCCCTAGGTTATCTAGTCATCACCGGTGGGTTCCCAGGGAGCTCTCAGATATGGGAGAACAAGTCAGTACTAAACATGGCCAGAAGAAAACTTTGGAGACTTCTGTAGGAAAATTCCTCACTTCAGTGACCCAGAAGAGAATCTTTTTTTTTTTCCCCTCTGAAAACAATCTCATTCCCAATTTGCACCATTAGCTCTCTTCTCAAAAGAACAGACCCAAAAGTCTGAGACCTTTAGTCCAACAGACCTAAGCTTGTATCTGGAGCACTACACAGAGATGGCTTTGGGGACCCTCTGTTTAATTTCTGAACTTGCGTATTTGCTTGGAGACTCACAGGGCATTTGAATGGGATGGAGGTAGTTTCTTCATCTCTAGAAGCAAAATTTGTCCATCAGAAAGCATGCTGTAAGACTTCATGTATTTACATATCCCTGGATTTACATGTCATCTGCTGCCCTTCAGCTGCTGCTGGCAAAACTGTCTCAGCTATAGAGCAAATTGGTTTTCCTCTACTATTAATTTTGTTAACCTGCTTTATAGGCGTCTCTTGCAGTTCCCTGTCTCACTGCAGCTATACAGGAACCCCATTGCCTTTTCCGCTTTCTGTTTTTCAGTGCAGCTCTCACCTCCTCAAGTGTTTTGGGGCCACCAAATAAAAACACTGACTTAGAAATGTAAATGTTCTTGTCGTCTACTGTAAGTACATTTCCACCACTATAAAAACGTGAAATGGTACAGCTTATTTCAATTTGATGATGTAAAGTGCCTTACATCATTATAAACAGAACTTACAAGTATAAACAGAATATACTGTATGTATATTTGATGTACAACATGCATCTAGCCATGTTTGTTAATAGTATTTTTTAAATCATGACAGCTGTATTCTTACAGCTTAAATGCATATCTGCCCACTGTCACATATGTAAGAAACACGTACGCAAGATGCAGTGAGACCTAGAAGCGACCAGTACATATGACTACGAAAGACTTGTATAAAAATTCAGGTCGCTGTTCTGAATGGGAAAGTTTGGAGCAGAAGATGTGGATGGTTGTTTTCTTTTAAACGCCTTCAACAACCCCTACACAGAGTACATTGAACTCTGCATAAAATCAGCGAAATAATTTGCTTCTGTGCTGAGGAATATCAAATAGAAAACTGAGAAGCTGCTGAAAGAAAGGTGGCAGGATGACTGGGACAGTTCTGATCACAGATGGCCGCCTGAGCTCTTTCCACACAATATGCGGTGTGCTACTGGCAATATCGTATCCACTTCCGATGGACAAAATCCCGAAAGAAAAACACTTCTGCCATTGCACTGAAATTCACTACATACACTGGAAAATTTTAATCTTCATCTCCATTGTCAGTGTGGACTTGGACGTGTTTTACATTGTGGTAAGGAGCCACGCTGACTTAATCATATCTGTATTTAGATATTATCCTTCTGCTACAGAGAATTATTTAGATTAACGGTAACTTAAAGTTAAGATGCCAAGCTTCCTTCTACTCTCATCACATATCTTTTCCGTAACTGTTTACCTTTCATCTTTAGAAAATTTTTGCATACAATCAGCTTGATTTTTCTGTCCCATACTCAAAAGTATCATTTCTCTTGTTCAGCAAACACCTTACAACTTGTAACAAGAACTGTGTAACAAGTCATCCTAAAGGCCTCTTTTTGTATATGTCAATTTTACCACATAAAAGATTCTTAAAGCCAAGAAAAAACAATTCACAAAGATTGGTGGAGACATTCAATAGAAGTCATAGGAGACATCACCTTAAATCTGTGATTATGTTTCGCTGGATTTCAAGTTGACGGTGTCTCTGTAAAGGCAGTTTCCATTGAACACTGTAATTGAATTGAATCTTTGTCTGCAAACAGGACTGTGTGTTTCTTTCCAGTCATACAACAGCAGCACATTTAGAATGTGTTTCTTCATAGAGAGTTTTCAGCTGTTGCCACCAGGAGTGCATATGAAGCCAGCAGGATAAAACCTATTGCATGTCAGTCAAAGCTCCAAACATTTCGAGCTGGGCAGAACACTTACTTAAAAAATACTGGCCTGTATTTAAGACATAACAAAGTGCAAAGACTTAGGAGACTTGATTTCATATTTTATCTCTGCAGCTACTTTCCTGGATGATGTTGGACCACCTCTGTTCCCTAGTTTACCCATCTGTAAAATGGGGACAGTGTTACTGGCCCCTGATTGCAAGACCCTCTCAGATGCACTTATACAAAAAGCTGTAACAGAGCAAGTGGTTTTAAAGTTTAGAATAGCTCAAACCACGCCATCAACTTGAAATCTGGAAATTATTAAAAAAATTTAAAAATGAGGTTTTCACTTATGTTAGTTTTATAAAGATACATGAGTTTTACATGTTTATGCATTCATAATTTACAAATGGATGTAATATAATTTATATAACATGTATATATTACACACATTTGTAAATTTATACATATGTCAGTGTATTTTATAAAAGAAAACATTTTCTCTTCTCCAGCATGCGAAAAAGCCACACAAACTGGAGCGCTGCTCACTAGGAAGTGATCCTGCAAGATGGTCCATGTCAGTGCACCTCTTGCGCGCACATGTACATGCCCACAGATTATTCCTGACAGCACGACAGTACAAGCGACTCCTCCAAGAGGAACGGGAACTGATGCAAACCAAACAAAGCAAGAATGTCCCCTTTAAAACTCCCAATGCCTCTAGTTCACGTTCCTCTCTAGGGCTCGCACACGGTTGCAAAACAGTGTCATTGAAAAAATTCTCTGAGTTGTCACTGTTTCTAACTAGCCTGTCTAACGTCTTCACCAAAACATTCCTGAGCACTTCACAGGCTTTGTTTCAGAGCATCCCTGCAAAGCAGCGTTGTCTCTCCTGCGCGCCCAGCTGCAGGGAGATGCAGGAAGGTCGAGGTCGGGTCCCGCCATGAGCTGCCAGGTGCCCCCATCCAGCAGCACCCCGGCTCCATCGGCGCCTGGCCGGAGCCCACGGGCTCGGCAGCTCCCGCAGGCTGCACCGGAGGGGCAGCTCAGCAACCGGCTCGTAGGCAGGCGGCTCTAAGCTTTATTAAAAAATTGGCAAGGTTCAAGTCGAGAGAAAACTAGCGCTTGTGGACTTCCAGAGCTGACCACAGGGCAAACAGCCATGGGGGTTCACTTTTCCTTTTTTTTGCGGTCCACTGCCTGGACCAACCTTCTTAAAGAGCATCCTATCTGTGAAATGAGATAGCAGCTGTGGCTTCATGACAATTAAAGGCAATTTAAACTGGTGCGGCTGCAGATTCCGCTTTTGGGCACACAACCCTGCCTCCTTTTCTGCTACTCACCCGGCTGACTCGGTGAAGCAATTCAGGGGAAAAATTACACAGGGTTTCTGCCAGCGCTGGGAGGTGATCTGGCTCACCAGGGAAGCGGTGAGTGTCAGCGCTGGGCGCAAACAGGAGGCAAAACCACGCAGCTGGAGGTAGTAACTTGCAGGGGTGACAGCAGGACCTTAGCCATAGCAATTTACTTTGGTTTTCGCCTTCATGGAAAGACAGCCACCAGGCAGGGCTTTCACTAGCAGCTCGAATGGCAGCAGCATACTTTCATACTCTCCTCTCCTCAGCACATTTTCTGCACCATTCCTTATGCTGTGCAACCAGCAAACCAATCTGGCTGAAAGTGAAGAGTGAAAAAAAAGTCTACTTCCAGTATTAGTTTTCAAATGGCGGCGGCACGGTCTGAGATCAGATTCAGCTGCCGGTGAAATCCGTGACTTCACCTCGTGTATGGGATCAGAGCGGCCGCTTCGCTGGACAAGACGCAAGGCTGGGACGTTGCTTGTCTGACACAGGTCTGCTCCTCACCCAGGTGGCGGAAGCAGCCAAAGGGAAATACACAGCAGTTCGCAGTAACTGGGGTCCTGATGTATTGCTACTGAAAATTATCCATCTCCGTTTCAACCTTGGCCATTTTTCCTAACTTGCAAGGATGCAGCAAGAAGCGACGCCAAGGAGCGCAAGCTGTTTTATCCTGGAGGCTCCCAGTGTCCTGAGCTTCCTGGGGAGAGGAGGTAAGAGGGAGAAACATGGTACGTGAATGGACATGGAGACAAGGAGCACCAAGGCGAGAGAGGGGTTGCAAACATTGCCTTCAAACAACACAGGGATATAAATTTTCCTGAGCACAGGGATAACTGGAAGGATATACTTGCTGATCTCTGAGCAAGCCCATTGCCAACGGTCGTTTATTTTGCTTGTGTTCAGGTATTCACTCCCTTATGGTGCACAGGGAACGTGATCACAGAACACACGCATTTGGCTTTTTACACTGTTCTTACCCTGCTAGTGTCACTCCTGTAAGGCCTCAGTGTTTCTCATTCATCTAACAGTAAAGAGACAAAGGTAAATGACTGACTAAATCCAAGGGATTCAGATGATACCAAACTCATTTAGCAGGGAAAGAACCAGCAATGTCATGCTGGAAAGCTCCCAAATTGAAATGAAAAATCAAGTTCAAACATTTAACCATGAGCTGATCAGTAATTACACCAGAATAACTGGTAGCAGGGTGCATATTTGCCATTTCTTGAAATCTCCATATTGACTTTTCTTTTTTTCTGGAAAGTAAACTTTAACTAAGCAGGTTATAGTCTCAATTACAAATACTAGAGTCTACATTATGTAGGATGTTAGATTCTGAGACCGAACTTGCTTCTACTCCTAAATCCTGTATCGGTATGCTGTATGACTCAAAAGCTTCATATTAAAACAAAACTAAGCCTGTCATTAGTTTTGTCCAACCAACTTGGATAATTAAGGCCCGATGATTATTTTTTTAAGGTAACATGCGCAATTCAGAATTCAGTCTGGAAACAGGCATCCAAAACTGAGAAACTGGATGGACCTCTGTATTTCGGCTGCTGTGACTTTAATCAGTAAGATACTTGCATAAATATGATTCATTAAGGAGTCTTAAGGGGTTTTAGTTTACCGACTCCAGGTGTCGAACAAAGGTACGTTGCCTTCTACCACAGACCTACTACGTCTTATTCAGCATTGTTTTTCTTGGAAAGCCACAAAATCAAGGCAAAACCTCCTAATAAAAACTAAGGCGTTTGGGAAGATAATGACACAGCAACCCTGCGTCGGAAAGTAATGAACCAGGAGGATGATCAGAGACCTCTGTCACTTCTGAACTTCTGTAATGCTTTCATTTCTAAACCAGCCCAACTTAGAAAAAATTAAAATTCATTAATCTCTAACAAAAATGTAACAGAGCAATGGCGGTTACCGTAAGCCATTTGCTGCTTTTCAGTTGTTTGCAAGTGGTGGGAGGTTTCAGGGCGCAGCTGAGCCACCCTGCTGCAAGCAGCGGCTCCCCAGGCCCCCCCGGCTCCTGTCCGCATCCCCACAGCTCCCCTTGTGCTGCCCCGACACCCGTCTGACCTCCCAAAATGCCAGGAAATTAACCTAGAAAGAGAGGGAATAGTCATCTGCATTGGTGAACTGAACCAGCTCAGCGGGGCAAGGCCTTGGGCAGGGAAGAGCGAGCAAGGCCTCCCCCTCTTCTGACCGCAGCAAGCGGGTGGCATGGCCGGCCAGGACCTCACCCCAGCTTCAGGGCTCCCAGCACTCACCAGCTTGCCAGCCATAGCCGCCAAAATGTTAAAAAACATCACGACAAGCCCACAGCATGATTCTCTAGTTGAATACTGTAAATAGCAATATGATTTGTTATTCAAAACCAGGAAGCTCGACACTCAAATCCTTGAAGATTAGAAGAAGGATCAGGAAAACTTAGAACATAAATTAAGGCTTTGTGCTTTTGGTGGAGACCAATTCATAAACTGCAGGACAAGCACAAAGAACGCAGTCTAGCTATAGCCAGCTCCCCCAGTTTTCTTGACATGTTGTCCAGAGCTAATAAACTAGTTTACTTCATTCAGAAGGGTTTTGCGTAGCTAAATTTGTTGTGGCAGAGTAACACAGGTCCAGTTTACAGAAAACTGTTCGATAATGACTCTTTGTTCAAATTTAAATATACATTTGCTTCTGTTTTGAGAGCTATAGCACAAACTTGCGTGTTTCAGGAAAATCATGTAACACCTAGCTGATTCAATACAGATTTGTTTGTATTGATTAGTTGAACAAGTCGAGACGCTGAGACAAACCTGGAAGGACTGTGTTAAATTTCATTGCTTATTTAAAAAGGTCATTTTGGAAATCACAAGTAATATTGGCTATTCTGGGTTTCAGACTAGACACAAAAAACAAACAGAGGCAAGGCACATGTTGAGTTGTGGTTTTAATTCTATTTTCAACATAGTTTATACGACTTTGGACTCCAGCAAGCAAACAAGCCAACCATTGAATCCAAAACTCAGCATAGATTTTGCATAGTTCAGCACGGAGAAGTTACAATATCTGAATGGTATTTTTCATTTAAGTAAATATAAAATTAGAAAATGACTTGCTGGCTGGGAAAAAAAAAAAAGAATCTCTCTTGACGTTTTAAACAGCTGAAACCTTTGTGTATAGTACAAAGGAGTTTAATAGCCAATGGGTGATGCACTTTTTCATTCTTGCTCTAATCTACACTGGGAATCAAAACAATTTCATAAAAGGTTAAATTATTAAGAGCAGTGGCCCAATGGAAGTGTCGTGCAACCAGGAAACCAGGATGACCATAAAAAGAAAATGAGGCAGCTGGTAACCACTGTAACGTAAGGCTGAATCACAAACGCTAACACCAAAGACCCTTTTCTGTTCCAGTTACAAGCCTTGAGAGTTTTGTGTGTGGTTTTTTTTCCTTTCTTCCTCCTCTCTGGAGGCAGAAGTAGGCCCTATAACCACCCCCGTTTCAGTTTCTCTCTTCCCAGCTACGGTTTCTTACAGTAACTTGTCTGTCCTTGTCCATGAGCTTAAGCAGAGCACTGCGTAAGCTCTGCGCATCACATCTCAGTCCCCAAGATGTAAAATCCTTCTCTGCAAGGGAACACTTTGGTGCAATCTCATGCAAATTCTAAGCTCAGGGGAGGCAGGACGGATGAGGTATTTCACCGAAACATTTCTGCAGAATTACAAAAAAGAAAAAAAAAATGAAAACCCCGATAATTTAAGACTACCAGCGGCAAAGATCAGCGACCACAGGAGCGAGTTCCTACAAGGCTCGCTGTATTAGGCAATTAACTTCCACACTACCCCAAAGCGCAGCAGCCTGCCCGCAGCCGCAGGCAGCCCCGGCAGCCCTCCTCCGCGCAGGGCAGCAGAAACCCCCGGCCAGAGACCGCCTTCACCCCAGCGACCATCCCCCTCCTCCGGCGCCCCGGGGCTGGGGGAGGCCCGGCCGCAGCCCCCCCGGCCCCGCAGGACACCCACACGGTGGCGGGGGAGGCCACCTCCCTTCCCAGCTCCACGGCGGCGAGGAGCCACTCCCGCCTTCGGCGGCGGGACACCCCCCCCAGCCCCTCGGCGGCGGGACCCTCTCCCCGTCCCTCAGCCCCTCGGCGGCGGGACCCCTCCCCCCGTCCCTCAGCCCCAGGGCTGGCGCGGTGTCGGCCCGCGGCGCCGCTGTTACCCCCCCGGCGCCGCCGCCCGGGCGGGAGCGGGAGCCGGCCCCGGCCCCACCGCCCTGCGGCATGCAGCGGCGGCGGCGGCGGGAGCCCGCGCTACCCCCTCGCCCGCCTCCCGCCGACCCGCGACCCCGGCCGCGCCGCGCCGCGCCGGCGGGAGCCGCTGACAGGTCGCCGCCGGTGGCCCCGGCACCTGCGCTGCGCTCGCCGCCCTGAGAGGAGGGGCCGGCGGCGAGACCGCGGCGGAGCGGGAGGCGGGCGGCGGCGCAGGGCCGGCGGCGGGCCCCCGGGGGCGGCGGGCGCCCCTCGCCCTCGCCCCGCCGCGGGGCCGGGCGGCCGCGGCCGCGGCGCCGCCGACACCTTACTTCCTGCTTCGCTACCCGGGGCCAGACCCGTCGCGGCGGAGGGATCCCGCCGCCTCCCGCAGCCTCCTCCCCCTCCTGCTTCTGCTTTCCCCCCCAGTTCTCGCTCCCCCTCTCTCTTCTGCCAGAAAATAATTTGACAGCGATTTGCTGACACCGGGATTTTTTTTTCCCCTTTTTTTTCTTTTTTCGCATCGCGGACTCGGCAGAGGCAGCGCGGCGGGAGGGGGAGGCCGTGCCGGAGGTAAGTGCCGGTGCCCGGAGCCTCCCCCGGCGCGGGGCGGGGGGGGTGGGGGTGGGTGCGGCGAGCCCCGGCCCCCGCCCCGCTCCGCTCCACGCGCCGGCGGCGGGGTGGGTGCCTGGCGGCGGGGCCGGGCCGGGCCGGGGGGAGTATGTTTCCTGGCGGAGCGATATTTGTTTACAGGATGAGCGCCGCACTGTAAGTGAAGTAGGACCGAGCCCGGGCGGCTCTGTAATAAATTAATATTGCGATTGCTCCCTCCTCGCCGACGTGAAGCCCCGCGCCCGGCCCCCGCCGCCTGCACTTGTTGCAGACTCCACGCCAGGTAGGCGAACGCTCCGCCGGTTTCGGTTTTGCAACGAGCTGGGGCTGCGCTGGAAGGGGCGAAAAAAAAAAGGGGGGGGGGGCGAAAAGTTTGCAGTTCGCAGTTCACTTTCGGTCTGCAGCGGCGAGGAGGCGAGGCCCTGCCCGCTGCCGCCGCCGCCGCCTCCTCCTCCTCCTCCTCCTCCTCCCCCCCGATCGCCGGTCCCCTCCGGGCGCGGGCGGGGGGCGGCGGGGGTGGGCGCGGCAGCCGGGCGCTGCCCCGTACCTGCCCGCCCCGGGCGGGGGGGAGCGGCGGAGCGGCCGGGTCCCGGGCGGGGCGGGGAGGCGGCCCGGCGGGTCGCGCCGCGGAAGTTGTCCCGTGGCGGCCCCCGGGGCGAGTGGCCGGCCCGCGCGCGACACCCCACGCGGTACCGCGGCGTTAGCGGGAGGGGTGGGGGGTGGCACCGCCGGGCGCGAAGTTGCTGTGGGGAAACGCGGGTTTTCTCCAAGTTTTCCGCGGGCGGGGAGTGGAGGCGCCTCGGGTTTCTGCCCCGTCGAAGTACGGGGGGGGGGGGGGGGGGGGAGGTAACGACCAAAACCTCTTAGCCAGATGTTTAAATACCGGCGAGGTGATTTGCAAGTGAAATTAATTGGCAGTTAACCAGTTAATAAATGGATAGGGCCTACTCATCCTTCTGCTGTCCTCGCAGAGCGGTGTTGGCGTCGGCCGGTCAGCCGGCCAGGCTCCTCGGGGTGCGAACTTGGCAGGGCCGCTGCCTTCGCCCCGTGAGAGCTGAGCTGTGCTTGCTGCCCCGGTGCATCAGCGCTGGTCGTGGTTCGGGTAGTTACCGGTGAGCTTCGTAGGTTTTTACGGGCTCAATTTGATAGCGGCGAAATAAATACAATGATCCATCACTAAACTATTTGCGGCAAACGTTGCAAAGTGCTGAAGTGCGTGATTAATGTTTTAAGCAGGTAATGACTGGGGGTGAGCTTTTATGTCTTTGACAACTGTAATTTCACTGTAAGTACCTCGTGGGAAGGGGGGAGAGTTCACCTGGCCAGCTTGGGCCTGGCCACCTGGCTGCCGGTACCCGTCCAGCCCCGGGCATCGTCCCACCCGGGGCACCGGCCTGCAGAGCCCCCCCGGGGACCTGCCCTGGCCCGGGGCACAGAGTGGCGATGGGGTGACCCGTCCCCGTAACGTCGGTGTGTGGGAGCCGTCCCTGCGCGCGGTGTGTGCAGCTGCTGGCCGCGATCGCTCGCCTGTCTCCTGGTCTTGTTCGGAGGTTACTGGGTCGGAGTGGAGCCATTTCCTTGACAAGAGGCATCTATCTAGAAACAACCCCTTTCACTTTGTCACCCACTGGAGTGACGGGGCGTGATGTGCCCTGGTTAGTATGTTACCTTTTTTCCTAAGGCTTGTCGGAGGCACCTATTTAACAACAAAAGTGCTGCTTCGTGCACGCGTGTGCTGCGTGGAAGTTAAGCTGTGCGGCTTTGCTTAAAATAAATAAATACATTTGTTTATAATTTAGGTAAGTGATTTTTTCATATGAAGAAAATGTGTTGTCTGCATCTTTCTTTTATAAGCGATAGTCTGATATACTTTGGAAAGATTAAAGGCTTAAATATACCCTACTGAAAAGTTTTGGCGCAAATAAACGCTCTTGTGATCCGTTCTGCTACTGTTGATAAGCAGCTGGTGTTTCTGAAGCTGGGAGACTCCAGCGAGGACCCGAGCGGTGTTGCCGGCATGGTAGCCAAACCAGCGCATCTTGAAAAGCCGAAAAAGCTCCGATACAAGTAATGCACTTCACTGTGGACGTTGGCCTGAGTGCAGACTGGAGCGCCGGCCTCTCGGTGAAATGATCAGGCCGGAGCTTCATCACGCTGCTGTCAGCGTGTGTCCTGCCGTCGGCATCCCTGCCCGTGGGAGAGGGATGGGGCCGGGGGGTAGCTAGGTAGGCATCCTGCCTCCGGTGTTTACATTGCTCCCGCATGGACCAACGTTAGCGTAAATAAACCACGGCGTGACTAACCTCTTTACCTAACGTTGACTCCTGCTGTGTTTGGATGGACTGAAAAAGTCTCCATGTCTTCTCCGTTTACCGGACCTTTACGTTACTGCTGATGACCTGTCAATACTGTGATACGCGTTTATGGCCACAAAGCGAGTCCTTGTTTCAGGTTTGTTTCGCTTTTGGGTAGCGCTCAAGTAGCCTAGGTAGAAAAAAGGAATTCCAAGATTTTAAACTCATAACTCCTTTACTTCTGGCCATTGTAATATTGCCAGTGATATAGTGAGGCTTGCCATGATAAATTGAGCTTGTAACTTGGCATCTAGCAGGGAGTATGAGGAAAGTGTAAGAAGGGTGGTCTGGTAATGTACTGTAGGTTTCCTAAAGCAGCAAGATAATATTTTGCTGTGAATATTTTAATCTTATTTTGTTTTTTTATTTGTTCTAATCAAGTGGGGAATATGTCGCCTAAAAACTTAGTCGGCGAAGTGTCTGAGGGCTTTTCTCTCCCTTTCCCAATTCTGTAATGGGACAGTAGTAAATTAAAGAGGGGCCCTGGGATCTGTAATGTCATCATGAGATTCTGGTGCTGGAAGGTTGTGTCTCCTTATGATGTGTCATAATAACCTGTGAGATAAGGCAGTTTCATTTCAGCTTCCTTAGAAATATGTTTTTTTTTTTAAAAAAACAGCCAAGCAGTGTTTGATAGATACAAAATAATTGTTGATATGGAAACAATTTGTTTCCTCCTCTTGCATTTTTCTGGGGGGCTGCGTAGCTTCCAATGAAAAATTATGATCAGAATTACGTTTCTTTCTGTCCCTAAAATGAACAGATCTTTTTGCCTCTCCTCAGCCTGTAAGATGTAGGTAGGAGCATCTCGAAGTGCATGTGGGAATTCTGCCTGGCACGGCTGCCATGCACTTGGTTATTTACGTAAGGTGAGGAGCACGAGCGGTCGCACTGGCTTCCATGGCGCTGCGTAGAAGAGTTACTGCGCGTGTGAGTATTTGTAGGATGGTGGGCGAGGGGACTGCGCTCAAAACTAAAAAAATGGAGGCGGCAAATTCCATTCGTTTTGCTGCATATGAAGTTCTAAAACCTCTTCTTAACTTGTCCGGCTGTGAGAAACCTATTATTGTAATCAATTGCGGGGCTGTGAGGGGAAATCAGGCCTTCTAAGATAAAGACAAAAATAGCGCATTCAGATGTATTTTAAGAAAGGCGGCTCTTCCTTCAAAGAGTAGGTCTGAGCGTGGTTCAAAGAGAGGTAGCAACAATTCGGTCAGTATTGGTTTGTTCTTCAGCTCTTCGCCTGAAACGAAACAGATGAAGAGATCCATTGAATTTTCTTTTGAGCAGCATGTGTTTATGCGCCAGGTTATCTTGTAGAGCTTGGGCAAGTATTTCCTCTCAGGTCTGGAGATGCCGAGAATGGGCTCTTGCACCACCATCTCCTTGCTGCTGCTGCCATTGCGCGTGTGTCTCTAGGTAGTGCGCGGTCCAGCCTGGCCAGGAGGACAAAGTAGGTAACGTGGACAGTTGGTGAGTCGTATCAACGCTGGTTCTTGTTGGATATTGGTTTCTGTGGGCAGAAGGAAGAGCATTTTTGACAGCGGTTTATTTTCTCTCTTTCTGGCTTGGCTGTGTTGCTCCATGGTGGTGGTGGGGTGCTGGCTCACCTGGCCCTGCTCAAAACAGGAGCAGTAAGAAAAAAGGCATTGATTTGTGTGGGGGAAAAACTGGAAAATGCGCTCAGGTTACAACCTGCTGCTGCAGAAACTAGGAGGCAAATACATAATTTACTTTAATTTCTTCTCAAGAAGATAATGGTTTGGGGAACACAGGGCATGCTTTTAAAGTATGCCCTATTACCCTGTAACAGCAATATTTTTTTTAAACTCTTCATATTAGAATGGGGCTGTTGCAGGGTTTTGGAGGAGTTGCGTAGCGTTGGGTATATTTTGAGGTTCTGAGTGAAATGAGTCTTGTGGTTTCAGCTTACTGTGTAACAAAGAGTAACGTGTCTCACACAAACAGCCCACCTAAGTTTTCATAGCTGACTGATGATTTGCTCTGGAAAGACCCAAGATGCTGATGTGATGCAGGCTCAAAAGGTAGTTGATTTTTTTCAGATTTTCTTTTTGGTTTGTCTTTTTCCGATTTACAGTTCAAATTTTGTTAGAATTTCACTTGAATCGCTGATCTTCAGCTTCCCATCCACTGCTCGGCTTGTGCTGGTGTAGGTCACTTCTCAGGCCCATGGCCACAAGTGCTGAGTTTCCCTACCCCACCAATTCAACTTTTCTAAAGCAGCCATCCTGGGCCTTATCACGAATTTTCTCGTGTCTTTTTAGTCCAGCAAGAAAATGGTTGCCGTCTTACCCCTCCCTCCCCTCATCAACTGCTCATGGTAAGATTTTTGATAGAGCCTGCATTGTGATATGTCCTTGAAGAGCAGTGCTGCAAGGTTTTGTTTTGCTTTGCCTGTGGTTTTTTTTTTTTTCCCTCTTCATGTTTAGACTTCATTGCATCTCTAGCAAAGAAACATTGTTGTAGATGGTCTTTTTTGATATTTGTGTGGGGTTTTGTTTTTTGTTTGTTTTTGTTTTGGTTTTGTTTTGTTTTTTTCCAAAAAATCTCATGTTCAGTAATGAGGAAAAGCTCAGACTCCGGTACTAAAACCACCAGCTACCCCTGGAGTGTAAAGACTGCAAAAATGCGGATTGGGGAAGGATTGCCCTAGCAAAACAGGTATACGTTAAATGCTAAATTATCAGCATTATTCATTATTTTGTAAAGGTCCCTGATGGTGAGAGGGTTTTCTGCATGCTGTTTGGCTAGAACAAGGCTTACCAGGGCTCTTAAAGGACAGGATCCATTTGAGGTTTAGTGTTTATATAAAATACTTTCTCTTTAAGTGAATATCAAATCCTAAATAACTTCAGCATAGAACGGTGAAAAAACATACCCAGCCCTAAGAAGCCAGTGGCTGTTAAATTTAAAATTTGATAATGGCTGAAGTTCCCTGTCTTTAAACAAAAAAAAAAGTCATTTGACTCTTCGTTGGCCATAAAAGATGCTGTACAGACCCATTTTTGTCTTTGTTCTCTCCTCCCCCCCCCCCATTTTCATTGATGGGGAAGTTTCATTTCCTTTATTTATATATTTTTAGTGTATGTGTGTTTGGGGGGGGTGTGGGGGAGGATAGGAGGGAAGTCTATGTGCTAGTTTTTATATTTAAGAGAAAAAGAAAATAGCTAATGCTGGTGTGTTTAGAGGCAACCTTGAATACATACTCCCCTTTAAACCAAAAATTCTGCTGGTAAAGTAGTGCATATTAGGGGACTGAGGGGTTTTGCAACACTTCTGTGTGGATAAGAGTCCTGCCTGAGCTCCAGTTGGACTAGCAGAAAAGTGTTTTTCCCAGTATTGTCATGTTTCACATGCCAAATCAGAACTAGAAATGCCTTTTCCTGGAAGGATCTCTATTTACACTTGGAAGATTATGCCAATTACAGCTATATTAATAAGGCTTTTTTTCTTTTTTTCTTTTTTTTTTTGTTTTAGTTTTACACTTGACCTGAATAGTAAATTCTTTCATTTTCTTAACAGAACACACACTACAATCCTGGCATGTAGTTTTGGACCAGTCAGTAGGGTAAACCCTGCTGTTCTATGGCACAAATGCATATGGGCACTCTTGCAAGAGCATGATCTTAAGTGGGTCCCAGTGAGATGAATGCTCTTAGAGATTTGCATAAGTTGAAATAGCGCTCTGCTCTACGTGCAGAATTTAATACAATTTATTGGTGAGCAGGAAATATGTTCTGAAGTATGTTGTCATATGTTACAGTGTTTTTTCCTCAAAGAGATCCCATGGACTTTAATTTTGAATACAGTTTTTAAATCCTGCCACATTTGGAAATACTATATTATAAATTTGTGAAAGTTTGGAAGCGTAAGATGTGATGCTGTTGATACACATTTTGATCAGAGACTGAAGATTATTTACTCCTTTGGACAGTGTAGCAGTGCATGAAGAAGGAGCAGGTACGTGGGGCTTCTTTGGCAAGAATCTCTCGGTGCTGGCTGTTGGAGTAGGACTGCTGCGGCTCTGCTGCTACCCTGCCGTCTCTCTTGCTGCTGGTGGAGAAGATGTCCTGGTGCAAGATCCTGTTTGTACCAGAAAAAAACCCCGACCCTGACTAGTAAATAGTGTCATTGTTATTTCATAAGCAAATTTGCTGGTTGTTTTTTTTTTTATGATGTTAAGATTTCCATTGTCAGCAACAATAGCAGTGTATGAAATAATAAATGGATGCCAACCAGTCTTTAAATGGTTCACATTTGCCACCAGCATGAATACTCAGAAGGCCCTGCATAACTAAGCTGAACTTTCTTTTCCCCAAAATGTAGGCTGCCCAAGCCCTGAAATATTTAGCGTTTTGACTTAAAGTTCCATAAATATCTTCCCAGCTGCTTCTTTTTTGGCCTGCCCCTTCTATGTTTTGTTTCGTCCTGAGCGCCAAATCTGGGCTTACCTTGCAGAGAGGTGGTGGTCTTTGAGCTGGCTGCGCGCTGCTTTCATTGGGGAGAGGGCCGCATATTGTGCTCTCTGGAGGCTGAAAGCATCACCTTTGCGATGGCTCCTAGGTTGCAGTGGGACTTTAAATAACTGTGAGCTCTGTGGCCATCACCAGAGCTGTGTCTGCTGAGCGCAGGAGGCTGTTGTCGCCTGAACCACAAGTTTATGTCATGTGTTGTGCGTCGAGCACAGCAGTTTTGTTGCTGCTTGTGCCCCTAATATATTGAGGGGAAATGGGCAGAAGCAGTTCTTATGCTAATGATCTGGCTCGCTTTTCAGTGCTTTTTGGTTATTTTTAAAAAGCTTATATTCAGTGTTGTAGAGGAACCGCTGTGTATTTTGATAAAACAAAATAAATGGTTAATGTTAAGCTACGTTGAATGCTGTAGCTTTGCAGGAGCGTTGGTACCCTGTCTGTCTGTTTGGCCTGCCATACAATTCCAATTTAAGCGAAGGTCTCCCACGTGGTTATTTGCATGTGTCCTCCTATCTCTGTTTTGTATTTGCAATTTCAATACGTGCTTCCAGAATTATTTTTGTTCATTTCCAATCATTCTTCAAAGATAACTGGCAAAAACCAACAGGCTGGTTGTGACTTTACAGCAGTAGAAGGCAGACAACTTTGATCTTCTTGTTAAACGAATTTTCTTCATGTGTGGGCTGGGTGTGTAGCGTGTTGATTTAGTTTTTATTGATCAGTGTAAAAACGTGAATTCAGAATCACAGCAATGATAATAAACAAGTACTTGCAGTGATACTCTAATGAGTTCCTGGCAAAAACAGGGCAGAAAACCATCTCAAGAGATTGACGTGCTTTAGTGGTGAGATGCTGAACCAGGATACTTTATATAAAAGGATTGAATGAAGCCGTTTGAAGTTCTGACTTTCTTTGGCAACACAATTGCTGCGAGCAGTAGCATGCCAGGCAGGGCAGGATGCAGTCTTTTCTGTAGGCATTTGAGTGTCAGAAATGACATTCTTGCCTCTGTCCGGAAAGACTTTCACCCTCCTGATCACGTCAAGATGAGACAGATTGTAGGAACCAAGTATCTACTTACTTAGGGGGTGTCTCTGAACACAAGCAGTGAAGCACTAATTACCTTTCAGTCCTCGTGCAGCAATGCCCTGCGAACCGTCCTCATGTTTCAGTAAGCCTGCATGGCAAAGCGTCAGGTACAGAGCGGGAGAAGTGGAGGGAGATTTCTAAATTAGCAGACAATTTATGTCTGGAAAAGTGAGATTCATATTCTTAACTACGTTAAACCCCTGTTTCTGAGTGTGGTAGGGACATATCTCCATTTAAGGTGGCAATAATTCCTCTAAGCCAAAATGTTTGCAGAAGTGCAGGCAGGCAGCTTCTCCCTCTTTTTTCCATTGATACTGTGTGTTTCCAAGGCTGGAAGAGGCTTCTCGGTGGTGAACAGTAATACTCTAGATTTTTTTTGTCAGGTAAGCTTGTTTTATGCTGTCAGAGTTCAGTAAATTGGTGTCTGAGCGGCATGGATCGTGTTGAAAAAGCATTGTTGCTGCCTGCATGTGTTTGATAAATGTAGAAAATGAGAAGCAAAATTTTTCTGAAGTGAGGAAAAGTGGGTTTTTTAGGACTATCAGATTTTGAAAGAGCTGGTTCATAATCAACTTTATTACTTTTCTAAAGTTGCTGCTATTATAATGAAAAAGCATGAATAAGAGAATATGCCTTGCAGGTAAAACAAAAAAAGGCTCTGCCATTTATATGCTTGAAAACCAAAAATGCATTGCAGAGGATGAATTTTACCCTTCATTTTGCTTGTAGTAAAAAAATTAGTCTTTGAAGTTAAAAACAGCTTTAGATTTAAAGAAGTAATATACCTTGAAAAGGGAGGTGCACAGAAAAAAGACATTGGGTTAAGTGCTGTTTTGTTAATGAAAAGAACGTAAGTTAAGCCAAATGTGGCTGCCTGCATAGGAAGGTACTGCTTAACATGAGCAGGGGTGATAAAATAAGGTCCTAGCAGACTTTTATTTCAACTGTTTCCAACTTTTAGAAGAAATTTTAATCTGGATGTTGAATGTGCAGATATGAACGATAGACTAATACCCCAGAATTACAATAATCTATGAAAGGAGCAATACTTTCATGCTGGAAGTCTGTCAGCGTACGATCCCTAGGCTAACTACTTGATCGTTAGTTAAAGTAGGGGTTCATTAAAATAACATGGGCTCATCTGGTTTTAAAGGCTAGCTCTCAGCCAGTAGGCAATCGTCCAAAACTAATAAGGTTGCAGCGCAGACGTTGTGGCAATGGCACATAGATTACTACATAAAGCTAGTTGATGGAAAGGCTTGTGTTGGATTAAGTGTGCTCAGCAGTGGGCCAAATTTTTCAACTTTTAGTCATCTGTAGCAATGCTTGCTCATATTGTGGTCAGTTGAACTACCTGTGCGACTGTTTGAAAGAAGGTGCAAGGTTGGGTCTGTGTATGAATGCGGCTCTTTGCTGTGATTACTTTACTGTGTAATAATTGTGTTGTTCTAGTTAAAGAATCGTCGTTACAAAGCAGATGATAGTCTTCGATAATGTAAAGAAAATCCTTACATTTAATCCCCACGCTATCCTTAGCATAAACAGGTTTGGGTTTTTTTTCAGGTAGAACTTTTACTTTCAGGTTATTTCTGGAAAATCCGTACTGCTAATTATGTAAATTGCAAGAAACGAAAAAGAGAATGGGGCATCTTATTTTAGGCTTCAGCAAATGCAAAGTCATATGTGGCCATTCCAGCTCTCTATAGTTTGTGCCTGTGTTGTTCTGCTACTGCTGTTTTTACCGGTAAGCCAGATCGCTTGAACTGGGCATTTCTCGCAGGCTTTGTATGATCAGATTGCCAAATGTCGGAGCTCGGAAGTTTTTCCAGTAGCAGGGTCAGCTCATTCCCGGTAGAGAGTCCCTTCTTGCAGGGCTCCTTCCTTGCATACACAGAAGTTTCTTGCTGAAAGAAACTGTAGGGCTTTTTTTTGTTGTTGTTCTGTTTGTTTGTTTTTTATGCTGCTGTGTGGGCAAGTCCGTGATTTTTAGGTCAATCCTGTATAACAGCAGTAAGTTTTTTGTAGCTGCACCTATTACCTATTAAGGCAATGAGAAGCTCTCCCTGAATGAAGGGAAGGCAGATTTCAGATCTGTGTGCAGATCAGAGAGAGAGAAGAATGGAAGAAGCGGTGTTCGACTGAATGAACGAACTTTCAAGCTGACTCAGTGATACACGTACAGTATACGCTGTAAAGATTAGTCACCACTTACTGTAAATCTTTCTTTATGGTGCTTGGTGGGCATGTGCCTGTATCAAGCCGCAGTTTGTGAGCTTTGTAGACTGGGAATGCAGGTAAACGTTATTTCCACAGTTTTTTCCCATTGAACAACAACAACAAAACCCAATTAAGCCTGAAGACTTGTAAATTACTGAGCTACAGGCAAAAGAAATCTCTTAGTTATCTCGTGGTGCTGTGGTCTTAATCTGTGAAACTAGTAAGAAAGTGAATAAATTATGCAACAACTTTTTTTTTTTATTATTATTATTATTTAGAAACCTGTGCTTACATGTTAATAGTGCTGCTCTGCCCTGTCCTGTGCAGGTTTGTTTGATTTTTGTTGGGTTTTTTTTCATCAGGTAGGTTTCAAGCTGCATCTGTATAAAACACCAATTTACATGATGGTAACAGAATAACAATTACAGGGAAGGATATTCATCTGTTGAAAACGCTGTTTTCATTTGCCAAGCAGAAACTTCAGGAAAATTACCCTCCAGGTTGAATTTTCTCATAAATGTTCTCAGGTTCTAAAATTATTTACTGGCATAATAGGTATGCATTGCACTTAAGGCAAAGTTTGTATTAAGGAGTTACTTTTTGGGTGGAAAATGTGTTTTTTATTAAAAAAAAAAAAAAGGTAAAATTATTCTGCAGCCTTTCCTGAGTTACCCAAATTCATTAAGTTTTGTGGGGTATTTTTTTGTACTTTCAGAATTTTTTTCAGCGATTTCTTCTCTGTTTGGCTGAAGGGACTTTTTTGTTGTTGTTAATTTAGCTGGGCATCTTTTATGATTCTTAGATGCCTTTTCTCTCTGATCTTCACCTGTTTGGGTTGGCTTGTTCAATCTGTCCTTAGAGAATTGTTAATTTCAGCCATAATCCTACCAAAAATCCTTTAGAGTTGTTACAGCCTGATTTTTTTTGATAGTTTGTTTAAAGTTACTTCCCCCAAAATAAAAAAAAAACCCCAAACATCTTGTTGAAGAGTGAGAACCAGACTCTGCTGGCACTCCTGGGTGGGACGGCGCTGAGGCTACGTGCCTGTACAAGTGGTTTGGCTCGCTGCTCTCCCAGCGATCTGATCCTGTCGTAGGCTTCGAGCCTTCTGAAGCACAGGAATGAAGGCTGAAAGCGGTATTAAGTTTTTGGGTTATCTCACACTGTTTATTTGAAATGGAGGCCAAGCAATTTACATACCTCTTTATCTTGGATCTGAAAAAAAAAAAAAAAAAGATTTTTTTTCACTAGCCTTTATGTGGAAATGACATCACAGCTTATGTCAGCCATGCTAAATATGCGAAATTCAGAGGTTTTTCTCCTCTCCATCGGGTTATTAACAGAGTATTAGCTCTATGCTGCGAGTCTTCCCTTACTGACTGTGCCACACTGATAACTTCATCATAAATGCTCTGCATTTTTAAGATGAAGAGAAGTAAAGACCCGGTCTAAAGCCTTTTGAAATCGATGGGAACGTAACTTACTTCACCACTGCGCGTGTGACCCCCAAACGTGGTGTTGTTCCCAGGATTGCTGATGCAACGTAAGCAAGGAACGGATGGAGTGTTGCCTTTTTGTAGTGACCAGGTCTGGAGTTTGGCCTGGTGACCAGATCTGGAGTTTGCTGTGATGCTTCATTGCGTGGGTATGTCCCCTCAGCCCTGCAGGTTAAAACTGCCTGCCCTGGTGAGGCTGAGTAGGTTTTTGAATTAAAGTTCCAAGGTTGTGTCTGCATGTCCAATGTGCAAAGCTGAGCTCCGTGGCAAGGGTATAGAGTGCCTCATCTTCACCAGAAACACCAAGGTTTTGGGGCTGCCCTTCTGGCGTGGATGCTAGGGCTGCAGCTGCGGTGAAGTGTGAAATGGAGGTATGGGGGTTTCCTGTGAGAGCCTGAGGAGCCGGGAGGAGGGAAACAGAAATCAAATTAAAGTTGACATTTTGAAAAGTCGATTGCTGCCTTTTTTAATCATAAAGTAATTTTTAAAGTAAGTCACTTCCCAGAGGAAGAATAAATACATTAAGAAGAAAAGGGGGAGAAATGTGATGTTGAATTTATGCATTTGAATGTAGCAGACTTGGTGCTGTGATGGTACCAAACGTGCACAGAGACAAAGCAACAGGATAACAATTGTTCTGACTCTCCTCTTGCAGAATTTCCAGCCGTTAATGGCCTATATACAGAATGTTTTTATTTACCTTTACTATTTTGGGAGGTCGGAGCCAGTGGGGAAGCGACTGATTCGAATGACTTTAAAAAAAAAAAAAAACAAAACAGCGAAACAAACCCACCTGTCATCGCAATGGACTTGGAGAGATTTCCCTACTCCTCCTGCCTCTCGTTGGCCATGCTCTGCCCTGGGAGGAAGGTGAGGAGGCCTCTGGGCGGCTCCAGCAGGAAGGCTTTTAGGAGTAGCTTTGGATCAGGCTCTTGGCATGTGAAAGCGATGGCTTCCCCTTCACATGCTTTGGGTTTTTTTTTTTTTGATGTCTCTTCTGGCTCAGCTCTGCTTCTGTAGCAATGGAGGAGAAGGGAATCATAGAATCACGGAAGGGTTTGGGTTGGAAGGGACCTTACAGATCATGTAGTTCCACCCCCCTGCCATGGACAGGGACACCTTCCACTAGACCAGGTTGCTCAAAGCCCCATCCAACCTGGCCTTGAACACTTCCAGGAAGGGGGCATCCACAGCTTCTCCAGGCAACCTGTTCCAGTGCTTCACCACCCTCATAGGGAAGAATTTCTTTCTTTACTATGGGATGGAGAGGGAAGTGCCAGGGGATGCCCAGGGAGGGCAAGGTGTTGGTGTTAGCAGTAGGTGCTCACACACGCCGTGGAGGTGGCCCACTGGAGAACTGGTGAAATTGCTTGTCCCTTTTAGAGCTTGCAAGGAGCACTTCATTGCTGTAGTTATTTGTGTAGCCATATGCTATTCTTTTTTCTTACATATGTTCTCCGATAATTGTCAGTAGCAGGTGCCTGTGAGCCGAGGCGGAGCGGTATTTAAAAATCAAACTCTTAATGGGGATAAAGAATTGTGTGAGTTTAGTGCCAGCAAAAGAGCCAAGTTGAAACTGTCGGCCTCTGAAGGTCGTGTTCCTCATGGAGCAACAGCACAGTTGGTAGCAGCGCTGGTCCTTCAGCTCCACAGTTCAGCTGCAGAGGTGTGACCTCTGAGAAGGAGCCAGGAGGTCTGTTTTTGGGTCTGTATATCTGGTTTGGCTGAATGGAGGAAAAGCACCATCCCTTCTGATGTGCACACCAGCCCAAAGGAACTATACTGGACATGTGTTGCACCCCTTCTTGGTGACCTAGGTGGTATGGGCTGGTGGGAGACATGACATGAAATCTCTGCTGTGGTTTCTCCCGCTCTATGACCCCACCTTTCCCTGTATGTTGGGCATCCTGAGCCCTTCTGGTTGTACTACTGGTTACTGTTGCATTGCATGCATGTGTAGTAGGTCACTATTGGCAACTACTGTGATAGTAATTGTTGATCTTGCGTCTCCCTCCATCATCTGAAGAACAACCACTGAAAGGAAGATGCGGGAGGACTTGTAGTCACTCTGGACTTGCAGCGATGCAGCTGTGTCCACTGAAAATCATTCAGGGGCATTGCATGGCCAGAATCCCCAATATCCCTGATATTGCTGTCACATCATCTAAACAGCTCTCTAAATTGCCATTACTTCTGCCTGTCAGTTGCAGAACTTATAGCCGGGTGTAACATATTTCTAGGAGACCGACAATTTAGAAGCATCGTACATTTCAAAGTGTCAGGGAAGACGTAATGCCCCTAACGTTCTTTTTGTGTGGGGTTTGTTGGCTTTTTTTCATTTCTGGTAAAGAACTAGTAAAATATAGAGCACATATGGAAATGGCAGACGTTGTTGTTGGGTTTTTGAATGTTTTTTGTTGTCCTTATTTCTAAAATTAAGCACACAGGAGTTTGCAAGATCCTGCAAAGAATTCAAACGATACTGCACAGTCATGTGTTCAAGGAATCTTTTTAATGTAGTCACATATGTAGTGAACAGATCCAGGTTTTAAAAAAAAATACATTGCAGTAAGGAGAGACAAACCAAATGGGATGAAGACAAAATACTGCTAAGAATCTGTGATTGTATTATTAAGTTTAGGTTTTGCTGCTGGCATTCTGTTGTGGGGTTTGTTTTTTTTTTTTTTTTTTCTGGTTGTCCTTCATGTTCTTCCCTCTGTAAGAAAGTAACCTGTGGTATCAGCTGTTCTGCCTATCCCTTGCAAGATGCTGGTCACTGAAAACTGGATCGCACCATCAAAGTAGGTCCCTCTCTGTGTCAGAAAACTAACAGTGTCTTTTTTGTGGGGGTGGCTTAAGAATCCATTATGCTTGCATCCGTGCAACAAGTAAGTTTTTATTCTGCCACTGTAGTATGTTTCTCAGTTGGGTTACAGGAGGAGTAGAGATCTCACAGCTTGACCACAAGTGCATTTGGTGATGTTCACACGGGCAGAGCTGGTTACAGACTTTGGGTCAGCAGGACAGTATCCTGATGAGCTGTTTGGCACAGGACCCTATAAGACTGGCTAACTGTATTAACTTATGCTAGCTGTAGCTATATGTACCATAAAAACTTTCTTGAATGTTTTTACTTCTTTGTCTCCAGAACCTAGACCTTGAACTACTACAGAACTTTTTGAGATAATTTTGATGGCATGTCCTATACCGCTTCAGAGCAAGTGCAGCTCAAGTCAGACAGTGCAGCCAAAGTTATGCTTTGTAACTGAAAAACATGTACAGCACGTGATATAACTGTATGTGATATTCTTTTAATTGTTTCTGACAGTGAATTTAATAAAGAAGTCTTGAGATATATATACACACACACACAGAGTGCAGATCCGAAAAGCAATGAACACAGGCATATATGCATTATATTGCAATTGTTTTCCCTTGGGGGTTTTGTTATTGTTGTCCCTTTCACAAACTGTGAACCTGTAATTTTTCATGTGCTGTTCTTTGGCCTTCTCTGCCAGAGAAGCTCAATCTATCATGTTAAAAAAATCAATAAAAAGTCTAGAGGTTTATTTATAAAGTAGAACATGGAGAGAGGGTGCAAAAATTCCATTAAAATGGCAGTTTAGGACTAGCTACATCTCTTTGGAACTAAGCTCCAATATTTTAAACTATTAAAATTGTTACAAGAGTGCTTTTAAAGTACCACAAATCACAGTAAAGCTTTCTAGTTTAAACTTGCCTTTATATAGTGCACTAGAATTCAGCTTATATATGTTTTTGGAATGTCTGATGCTGCCCTCAAACACAATTTTAGCATCCATTTTAGAGTTTTATTATAGTTAATAATCTTACAGGTTTATGGTCAAGTGAAAATACGTGGATGTAAGAAGTCAGAATTTATTTTCCTTCAGAACCATGAGTGTATGTAAGTCTGTGCACTTGCAGCTCTGCAAATTAATTAGTTCTGAGAAGTCTATAGGTTTCTAATGTAATTCATCAGCATTGCCTGGCTTGGCACATGCTACTTCATTAGAGGAACTTACAAATTCAGGTGGCTGTGCGTTATTTTATGACGTAGCAGTTTTCACCAGCATGTGATGGTCATCTAGTCCGTCTTTCCTATCCAAAGAAATAAATGTATCCCTCTGCTCAGAAATGTGATGCTGAAGAGTTTATGGGATAGTATCCATATTAAACCTCTCAAACACCAGAAGCATTGTATCTGAAGTGTAAGCTTTGCCTCCCCCCAGGGTCCTTCTGACTTGTTTTAATAGCTGAAGAAGATTGATCTTGAAACTGTTGTTTTAACTACAAATGGCATTGTACCAGTCTGTGTTGTATAATCTTTTATCCTGGGTTGAGGACAATTGTCTCTAGTGGAAATGCCCTTACTTCCAAAAATGCCCAGGAAAAAAGTGGTGAACCCTTATTTGGCCCAAAACCAGGCTTCTCCATCTCCAGGAAACAGTGCAGTCGGTTGGAGAGCATGGCTCTTGGTAGGAGCTGCATGAGCAGGCTACATAAATGAATGTGGCAGAAGGCAAAAGAGAAACTCCAACTTGCCAGACATTTGTGTGTTATAAATATGTGCCCCGCCACACAGTCAAATCCCTGCATACAACAGGATAACCCAATCCATCATTCCCTCATTATTCATCCATCAGTTTTTCATTTTCTTACTAATTCACAGCCTAGTTCTGCCTTACTTCTTGCTGTTGTTCCTTGTGTATGTTTTCCCCTTTCCTAGCTGTATGAAGTTGGAGTAATGATCCCAGAAAGCTTAATAGAGCAAAGCTATTAACATGGCCCTTCTACTGTTAATTAACATTTGAAGTTTCAGCAAAGGGGGCCTAGCCTGTGTAATTACCATGTGGTTAAAAATCTGTGGGAAATTCATACTAGTGCTTGGAAAGTGGAGATGCTAAAGGGAGACCATTAAAGCCTGAAAAAAATAGGTATTTTTCTAAGGAAAGGCAACTAAAACCTATTCTGTAAGGTGCTTCTCAGTGTGAAAAGGAAAGACTTCAGTTGTGTTATACAGCTCTGAGCAGAAATCACAGCTTCCCTGCTTTTGAAAAAAATAAGCAAATGATGTTAACGAGGATAAAGGAGAAGAGCATCAGCCAGGAGAATGGAGTTTCCTGTGAAGCCCTTACAGTTTGGACCCACCAGTCCACCAGAAACTGCAGTTGCAGGTGGGTTAATTGCCTTTGGCTAAATTGTGATCGCTGCCAGCTGAAGTTGGCTTCCTTACTGGGCTTTCCCACCGGCAGCCCTGCTTTCCTCATCCTCATCTCTTCCTGGGCTCATTCTGGCTTGGGAAGGAGCAAACCGAGTCCCTTATCTTTTGGGGCTGGGCAGTGCTGCTGTGCCCAGACTTTCAGCCACGAGGTAGGAAGGGAAGCTGGGAGATGGATGGGAATTGTGGGAAGAGGCAAATGAAAGAAAGTAGTTCAGGTGAGAGCTTTAGGCTGAGGTCTTTGGAAGGCGTTTTCTGGGTCTGTGGTGTGGAGGCTGCCTAAGGTAATTTAGGAACTGTGGTGCCATAGAAGGAAAATGAAGGTCTCCTCTTCCAGCCATCCTTCAGAGTCCTTGTGGAAGTTACTCCCCTATGTCTCTGTTGGCAGAGCCACCATCCGCCAAGCTCTTAATGCCCCACGATTCACTCCGCTGGTTTCCCTTTCTCCTCCTGCTCTCAGAGGTGGGCATCTTCTTGGCATAGCAGGAGGCCTTTCTGCACAGTTTTCCCCTTGGTTTCCCAGGGAGTCATTTTATTCCTTTGTCATCCAATGTGGGTGATGTGGAAATGTTAGGAAAAGTAGGTTTTTATGAAACATTTCCCCTAGGGCGCTGCTGGGCCCTGCGTATAGCATCCTGTGGAATGCCACTGCTCGGGGCAGGGGAGGGGATGTTAGGAGTGGGCTTTCCGGTGACAAGAGCTGCTCCTTTGCTCAGCTCCTCATCTTTCAGCAGGCAGGGCTAGACCCTGGGATGCTGTCACTCCTCCTTTTCCCATCCATGCCTGCTCTCACTGGCAGGACACACAGTGGAAGATGTGAGGCCTCTTGGCTGCAGAGAGTCTTGTCA
The DNA here is from genome assembly GCF_030867145.1 of Opisthocomus hoazin. Taxonomy (NCBI): domain Eukaryota; kingdom Metazoa; phylum Chordata; class Aves; order Opisthocomiformes; family Opisthocomidae; genus Opisthocomus; species Opisthocomus hoazin. The sequence goes on from NC_134415.1 coordinate 25,904,453, forward strand.
GCCTCTGGGGTCCCAAAATCTGCTATCTGCAAGGTATGGTCATGTTGGAAAGCTTGACGGGTAGGGTGCTAGGATGGGCAAAATTGCCTCTGGAGGAAAACCTGACACTTGTCTCCTTGTCTGTGATACTGACCTTTTGCAGGCAGCATTAAAATTTTGTTATTGTTGTTGAGCATTGACCAGTTTTGCTGCTATACTTGAGGACAGCAGACTTGCAAGGTGTGCTGAGCTGGCACGTGCTTTGTGTAATGTGTAAAATCTGTTGGATTAGAGCTGAACAGCTCTGATTTAGCTCTAAAATTTCTTTGGGAAGAACACTGCCTTTTCCCAGCTGCCTGTGGGGTGAGTCCAGCCGGACACTTGCATTTCACTGCATAGTCTTTGTGCTGGGGTTGGGGCATGGACCAGCTCCTGAAGAAATCACCTGTTCCAACTGGCGAGTTTTTCCTATTAGAGTGATTTGGGCATACTGATGTCCTCCTTTCCTCATGTGAGGGGAAGGAACCTTTTTTGTGGGTTTGCCATAGGGAGGAGGTGGTGTGTTTCAGGCTATTCTGTGTTTTTAATGGGTGTGCATGTTCTGATGACCTTCTGAGCTAAACAGGTATCACATAGCTGCTGGGGACTGGAAAGGACTGTTCTTCTGGAGGCTCGATCCTTTACAGGTTTGTGGTCTTATTTTTTAAAAACATCTTTCCAAGACATTGCAAGAAAACACCTTTTAACCAAACTAGAGAACCATGTGATTTTGGCTTTGAGGAACTTCTCCACCAAATCTGTTGGTCTTGCTCCTTTTTTGGGGTTGTACGTGAACGCCAGCATTGGCCCTCTCCTGCGCCTGGGGTTGAGCCCGCAGTAAGTGAGGAAGGACTCTCTAGCCTCTTCTCATCTTTTTGGCAGAAAGGAGGAAGTGGTAGATACCAATCTCTCTCTCTCTCGTATCCTTCCACGCGCATCTTGCTGGTGGCCACCCAAACTGTCCCCTAGAGATGCTACGCTATCATGACTAATTTCCTGGGGTTTATTTCGAAAATGCAGTCATCGAAGTTGTGCAGATCAGCTGAGGCGAGTTCAAGTCTGTTTTGTATATGAAAACCTAAAAAGCATACTTCTGGGAAGAGGTATTGGACATGGGTTGGGGTGTTTGGTGTGCGGGTTTTTGGTTTTTTGTGGTTTTTTTTGTTATTTTAAGAAAGGGAGAACAGTAGTGAATGCCGAGTTTGACAATTGCAATAAATTGATTGGTGTACCTTTATTTCAAAACCAAGATTAAGTGTATTGGAAGTAGTAGATACAAATTCTGCCAGGTATGAAGACTAACCAAGGCTGTAATCGTTTAAAATTTATGCTGTTAATTATAATGCCATAAAAGCTGAGTCTGATTGGTGAGATGATCCACCTGAGTAATAAACATTACCATGTCTTTCCTCTGCTGTTTATACAAATACTTTTGTTGGTAGTGTTTTGTGGACAGCACTTCTTGGGTGACTGTGCATGTTAGACATAACTCTGTTGATTAAACTTCCTTGAAGAAATATTTTACTGAATAGATGTACAAGCATGGGAATTTAGCCACTTCTTTATGCATTGTTTTCCCAGCTATAAAAATGTTCCAGTTAAGGAAAATATTAACTTTTCACAGCAAGTAAATACTAATTTAAGGAGAAGATTTTGTGTGTTCTTGTGTTGTGTGGGTTTTCTGTGATGTGTGTGTGTTTAAAGAAGAATGCTAACTGAATAAAAATACTTGCTTGAAGTATTGGTGATTTGGTAATAAAAGGTCAGATATTTATATTACTTATATTTATCCTGTGCCCTTTGTTTATAAACAAAAAATTCTAGTATGCATTTTGTGTATATATGCAGCTACATATGTTGTAAAATACAAAGCACAGAGTAGAACAACAGAAGTAAGCTTTAACTGCAGTAGATGCACTGAATTAACTGAGGTGCCTGGGGAAGCAAATTTAGAAAGACAGGAATTAATACAGGTCCCTCCTTTATCTGAGCAATTCAAAAGTCAGAAATCAGCTAGAATTATATTTTTAAGGCTAGCACAGTTTCAGTATCTGAAAAACGTTTTAACCAGATTTTGCATTTATTGGTAGAGCTATAAATAAATACAGAATAATTTTACTGAGCTCTGTGGAGTTTCTGCAGATCGGCATCAGCCCAAGGCTCTTAGAGTCTGGCCTCACTTCCTCCTCGGCTGGAAAAGCCAACCCAGTTCTTAAAAACTGGGGAAACTGGCTGGGCATTAATCTTAGATAACAATGTTCGTGGGTGTTTTTTTGTGGTGTTTGTTTTTTTTTTTTTTTTTTAATTTTAAAAAAGTGCCTTTTTTTCAGACAGATTGTTTCCTAGGATTGCTGGGAGCAGTGGTTAACTAAGGAGCTTCCTGTCTTAGTCCCAGCGTTTGACTCCAAAAAATCAAAATACGGACACACACACACCCCCCTCCCCCAGCCTCCCAGAAGCCCGCCGGAGCCCTGCAGAGACCCTTGACTCTCCAGCCGGAGCTCACCAGCTGGAGCACCCACAGAAAACCTGGTGCTTTGGTGAACCGAGTAACGGGGAAAGGAAAGTTCCTGCTGTGTCGGTGTGGGAACTGGGAGAGAAGCAACAGGGCTGCCTGTATGTTAGTCTGAAAACAGGATTAGGAAGCTCTTTGGACAGTACAAACTCAGCTTGTTTGCAGTGAACTGCTTTTAGATTGCCTGGCTCTTTAGGAATGGGTTGATATCATTTAATCTCAGGGAAAAATGAGTCAGTCAGTTACCTAAAATAACAGTTTTGTTAAGGCCTTACCATAGCGTAAAATATTTGAAGTTTTTAAAAAAGCCCAAACAAACCACTCTTTCCCCCCCCCCCCCCCCCCCCTTCTTTAAAATTGTCTCAAAGATCTGACAGCAAGCTGTGCAGTGCTTGTGACACTCACTATCTTGACTTAAGCCTGTATCAAGACTCCACTCCAGGGAGTGCAACCATGCAATAAGTAGTCAAACACGTCTTTATTGCTGCATGCTCTATTTAGGTGCTTTCTAGGGCCGCCTTCTAGAGGGGTTTTGCAGGATCGGGACCACGCATTAGCTTCTCCATATGCTGCTGGAGACCCTTGGCTGAACAGGGTGAAGAACAAAATAGCATGCGTGCTCACGGAGACATAGCAAAGAAGAGGGCAGTTCACCTTTTATTTTAACTTCTGGCAGTGCAGGTTTTATTGAATTTCTCTTAAAAGAAGCTTGGTAAGCGATGAAACGGACCCGTCCTGGCTTCCTCTGATGATCCCGGCACTGAAGTGCTGCGGTGCCAGGTCTGTTTCTTGGGTTGAGGAAAGCAAAGCGAGACAGCAGGGAGTGAGGATGTAAACTGGGCTGACTTCTCAGGAGCAGCAAGCAAATGATGACATCACTGTTTTTTTTAAACTTAGAGCAATCTTAAATTTATGTAGCCATTTTATCATATCTATTTAATGAAGAAAAGCATATATATATTCCATAGTGCTTGATGTGGTCGTATTCTTAACTTTTTACAATGGTGGTTTATACAGACATGGTAACTGCTTTGAAATGGTGGTTGTTTTGTTACAGACCTGATTAGCTGGGATGGAATAAGAATTACAAATTTTAATAACAACAAGTACTAGGAGTATCTCTGCCCCTCCCCTCTATTTAAATATCTTCTCCTTGCTTTTATTTCTTTTTCTGTGAAGTCTGTTATCCACTGAAATAGTAGTATGAGAGTCAATAATTTTGTGCAGTAATCCATTTCAGAAAAAAAGGGTCTGTGAAACTTTGAATAAGAAGTTTAAAAGTTTAAAAAAAAAAGTTCTAAAAATTCTGGCTCTGGAAGTCCACTTTTTTCTTCTGAAATTTTTACTGGCTGGTGTAATTCTGTTCAAGAGGTTCTGCTGCTTTCGGGAAAAAAATGATGCTCAATGAATATCATGGGATAATACAGAAGCCTTTGTAGGATGTGCACTGACCTACCTAAGAAACCCAAGAGAATTAATTACAACCTTTCTTAGTCTACATGTAAATGCACTTTGCAAATGTTTTTCCATGCAAAGAATGTGAACCAGTTACATTTTGGAATCTATACCTATATGGAAAATCAACTGCAAGAGATATGCCTATTTCAGGCAATTTTTGATGAGTTCCAGATTAAAAAAAATTATAGGATATTAAATTATTAGACATCTTTACTAGGGTGTAAGGAAGATTTATGCTGTAATGAAATACTGCTGCAACCCAATTTAGGACTTGACAAATCCAGTTTTATAGGGCTGAATTATAAGGGATACCTCATTATTTGAGGTAAAAACTTTTTTTTATTGTTATTTTTGGCATCCCGGACTTGTCTTTGGTTGGGCTGTGCTCTGTAGGAGCTGCTTTGGGCAAGATGTCTCAGCTGATCCGTTTTCAAGGGAGCTATGCAGAATGAAGTCAGAATTAAGGATCACATCCTGGCAAGCCTTGCTTACCACATGCGGTCACTGATTTTGAGTTAAATGCTTGCAGTCCTCATTGCTCCTCTGGGTCAGAAATGTAGGTCTGCTTAAAAGCACACACTTCTACTTTATTGTCAGATATTCCTTACTGATAGTATATATCAGATACTGTCTACTGATACTGTATATCAGATAGTGTATCTGTATATACAGTATCAGTAGCTATACGAAGCTTAGCTACACCGAAATTACATGTATACTGCTTGTGGTTTTGTGTTTTTTTAATAAAACAAGCCTCTATTCCTTCCTTCTGCATACAGACCTCTTGTTTGCCTCTCCTTTTAAACTCAAAGCATGCCCTTGTGCAATGTATTCGGAGTATGACCTGGCATTATGGCTTGCAGCAGACAATAGGAAACATCACAAAAAAAACCCCATCATTTGCCCGATTTTGGAAGTCTGCCCAATTGGAAGTCTACCCAAAATTTGGGTAGCAAATACCTCTTTCACAGTCTTTTTGAGACTGCTTGTGGTATTCTTATGCTGCTGTTCACAGGTTCTCAGCTGAGAAACAAGACTGGAAACAAAGTAACTTTGTGCAGTTGACTAAACTGAAGAGCAAATTTTAGCTGGAAATGGTATTTCTTTATAGGCTGATGAGCTTCTTGTGTGCAGGGTTTCTGTTACCCCGCTGCCGTGGCATGCAAAATGATTTATCTTAAGCAAATTACATACACTTGTAACTACAACCATATATGCGCCCATGCTGTAGCACGTGACAAAGAAAAACAAAATGCGGGGACTGAGCTCAGCCAGTAAATCTTTTGGGAACCTTTTCTCCTGGTTCCCGGCAGAGAGAAGTCTCAGCTTCTCCCAGTGCTGTCTGTGTGTTACCTGGCCCTGTGGCTCCGCGAGCGCTCTTGCTGATGCGCTGTGCCTACCACATCGGAGGAGAAGGCATTGCCGGATGGCTTGTGCGGTCAGGTATAAGTCACGGAGGGAGTGTTTGCATTCAGGGGAATCTTCTGTTGAATGCTTAAAATGAGTTACTGGTAAGCACAGCTTTCAAAGTTTCAGAACAGTCGCAGTTTGGTGTGCGTTGGACATGCGCTATGTTATTTGCTTAGCTTCGACTGTAAACCATTTGCTGAGTTCTAGTGGCTCTGATGTTTAGTCTTTGCCCCCCCCTGTTTAGACATCAGTAGCCAAGTGTTTTTGCCTCTGTACGTAGCCTCAAGTTGTGCTTTTTCTGATGTAGTCATCAGATCAAATTATTTATAAAATCAGGACATCCTTTTGGACTTTGTGTGTAAACAGTCTTAAATATGTGCACAGGCAGAGAGATTCTTGTCTGTTTATCCACAGTTGAAGGCCAAATATTAATAAATACTAACATTAAAGAGTGGCATTTTTTCCCCCCTCAATCTTCGTTTGAGCTCTCTCTTTGAGGCTCAAATTTCTTCTCTAGATTACCCAGAGAAAAACTTTCACCTTGCCCTTAATCAGGTCACTAGTTGCAGTATGTCTCCGCTACCGTGATTTATCATGAGTTAGGGTAATTGAGTGAACTCTGAAAGAGTGGTTCTTACTGGGCAGGTATTAGCGTAATCGAAACCATGGCTGCAATTGCTGGCACGTGCCTTAAAGGGTGGGGTCCGCCATCTTCGGGCAGTGTGATGACTCCAGGTCTCTTAATTTTGGAGTAAGAGCTGGAAGCCTGCCGCCAGCCCACCAAGGTGCCATTTAAAATTTGCTTGCAACCAAGTTGCAGCTGGACTTTGACACTTATTTGTAAGACATCTCAAGAAATTGCTTCTCTTGCATCGGGTATTTGGGCTGGTGGGGAGGGGCTCTCAAGATCAGAGGTAACTGGTGTTCCCTCGGGCCCCTGCAGTGGGGAGATGCTCTTGCTGCGCTCTCTGCTGCATCTTTTCGCTGGAGAGCTGGGAGGTGCCCACCTGAGCGGCTGCCTTCAGCTAGAAGGGTAGATGGGAGAGCAAGAAGCAGGATGCTATGAAACAGGGAGGTGCATCTTAAACAGCTCTTAAAGGTACCGACTGCTGCCAGGGAAACTTCATTTTTGTGTTTGTTTTAGCTTTCTGGCCTTTTTTTTTTTGCTTTTTTTTAACAAAGCTTCCAACATCCTTTTAGCCAATGACAGCAAGGTTTGCAAATCAAAACCAAATCTGAGCACAGCACTACACTCGAGTGAGCTGTGCTAATCTAAGGTGAGCTTCTGTTTCCTGCTTAGAGCTGCTCCCCCGTGCTCTCGCTTGGCGCATGCACAGTACTGCGTGCCTTTTTGCGTACCTTTGAGACACAAATCAGTGAAAGAGGTGTGTGTGGTGGCAAATGCTCCAAGCTCGGTATTTCATGTGCTTATTGGCTGCCTGCTCATGGTTAGGAAGTAGGTGTTTGGAGTCATGTAGGCTAGAGAGGAGTCCTGCATTTGTGAATTAACATCCATAACGGAGTGGTCTTGGGTCCTTTTCATATGTTCTTATGATCAGATGAAAAAATGTAATCTGCCAATAATAATCCCCGTAAGAAGTCATACAGCACAAGCAGTGTGTGAGCAGAATATTTTTAGGTAGCAAATATGTTGAACTGATACAATCCTGAGTAGTCCAGCCCTGTGGTTTGCATACAAGCAGTCCCTTAAAGACCCTGTGGTCTCATCTTCCATCAGCAACTCAATGACTGACTTTCACTTTCCTTACACCAAGAGAATGGATAAAGAAGAGAATTTGCCATCAGTTCTCTCTCTCTTCATTTTTCCAGACAGTTTGGCCTCCACAAATTGTACAGCCTCCCTTATCTCTGCGTGGGAGAGTACAGACTGCTGCTGGAGGCAAGGAGGAGAGATTAACATTCATCTGTTCTCTGCTCGCTCTCTTTTTCATCCCGTGGGCATGGGAGACTTATGAATGTGCCGCTCTTTTGGGGATCATTTCTACTCATTGCCCCGATGAGAAGACCACAGAGACACCAGTAGGGTTGTGTGAGTTTCACATTGATGATTAAATAGGCAAATGAAGAAGCCGAGTACAGTGGCTCCCTAGAAAAGGTCAGAGAGGAACATGCAACAACCGGTGTAAGCATGATGTCACTCAACTGCCAAGAAATCTCCTTTTCCAGAGTCCATGCGCGTTGAGGGCTTAATGCAAAGTCTGCCTCCTCGCTTGAGTCTTCCATGAAAAGTGGTATGAGTTTATTTTGCAAGAGCTCTGTTTTGAGCAGAGATATTTACAACTTTGATTCTTACTCTGTGTTTTAATGTTGCGTGTATAGCCAGAAAATCTGATGGGGAAACAAATGCTTTTAAAAAGAAAAAAAAGCCTTTGCTGGTGTGGAAGCTGAAGCTGATACTATACATGCATGTACAATCGTAGCGGTCGTTGATAACACTCATGCAGGATCAGGAGGTTTGGTTTCGCTTTGTGGCACTGGCAGGATCAGGAAAGGTCTTGCAGACACGTTTCCGAGTCACCCCGCCACAAGGGGAGCTCTCAGCTGGTGTTGCCCTTCGGTGTTCATTTACTCTTCTCAGGAGGCAGGTACGGAGGTGGGTGCACGCCGTGAGGGGGTGACGTATCTGCTTGTGCCCTCTTCTTTCCGCGTGAGCACCAGCCTCAGGCTGCCTGTGCAGGAACGGCGATCACCTCGTTGTCCTCAGCGTCTCCTCCTGCTACCAAATTAGAGGATTTCTCTCAATTACCAGCCGGGCATTCTTTCTCCTCACTGCCCTCTGTCCTAATGGGGAGTGGTTGATAGCGTTAAGTGATTTGGGGCTGTGGAAAGTTTGCTCTCAATGAACTGCAATCAGGAGATCTCACTCCTTCTTTGGTTAGTAGCCCCTGCAGGAAACAAGGCAGTGGGCCTCTTCCCATCCTTTCGAGTGTTAGTCACTACCTAGCAGGATGTGACAAGCCAAGTGCCACCACCGTGGTGGCCTGGAGGTGATGGAGCTGCTGGTGTGGATGGTGGTTGTGAGAATCGCAGAATCTGTGAAGTCTTATGAGCATGCAGCCAACACCTTGCATGAAGTGGTGGAAGAGTACAAAAGTAGTATTTATTGGAAGATGCAGTGAGGATTTTACCCAGGGTAGCATGCATGTTGCTGACAGTGGCAGTGAATTTCTGTGGAGCTGCCTCTTGAACATCTGGAAGGATATTGCTAACAGGCATCAAGTGTGGTGAGGTCAGTACAAGAGGAACAAAACCTTCCATTCAGATAAAAGCAGGGGAAGGGAAACAATGCCACGTGTGGGACTGGTTCAGGCTAAACTGGTCCGTGCAGTAGTTTCTGCAGCCCTTTGGAAACATACTACAGGGCTGAGCTTCCTAGCTCAGACAGGTCTACGTTCACGTTCCAGTCAGGCTTTGGGAAAGCAGGAACAGCACCATCTGTGTCCTACTTCATTTGAAAAAGAAAACTTTACAAAATCTTGAACGCCAGCCATCTGCTGATACTGCATCCAAACTCTGTCACTCGTATCTGGGGGCAGAGGAGGGAGATGATTTCTGCAGGGAGAGGCACCATTCGGAGTGGAAGAGCTGCCTGCCCCTAGGGGTGCTGCTGGATCCAGAAACCACCAGAGGAGCACGTGCAGGATGGCTTGACGTCTCTGGCCAGCCGCCTTCTGTAGTACCAAAACAGTCCTGCTCAGAGAGAGTGAATTCGAGTCCCGTCCTGCTGACAGAGTCCGCAGCGCTTGGGTTATGGATCATTAAGAGGAGATCTGAGCGTTTCTGTGAAGTGGATGCAGAGTGATGGGGTGGTTGGGAGCCACCATGCTGATGGTTGAGGCAAAAAGATAGTCATTGCTTTTTCCTTGTAGCCTGGTCATTGGGCGTAATGATGTTTTGGTAAACAGATTAGGTTGTGGTTTTCTACAAGTTGGCTATGAAGATAGGCCCGCTGTCTTGATGGGAACTAACACGAGCCCTTCGTCGGACGCAGGAAGTGAATAGACTCGGTTTTATTTAATTCTTTTAATCCCAGATCTCCCTCAGCAAATGTTCAGTGAATTTTGATTTGCTCTTGAAGGTGCTTTTTCTGAATCCAACGTGTCATTTCTCTATGTTGTATTTCTCTTTTCCTCTCTATTATAGACGTTGAGTGCTGCTTCTGTCCTGATAGCTCAGTGTGAATGTGAACACAAGTAAGGCAGTAGAGAGTTAAAGAAAAAAAAATCCATTAATTAAAATATTTACATTGGAAGCTGCAAAACATTTACTCTTTGAGTAAAACAAACTTCCCCATTGTTCTTGCATGATTGCTGCAGTCTCTCTGAAAATAGCTGGGAAGAGGTTGTGCTCCGAGGAATTTTACTGAGCTGGCAGGTGAATAGGAGGGTAGGGATACTCAAGTGGGCTCTTGGTCAGTGGCTCTCTTTTGTTCAGATCTTTCTGTCACATGGACAAAAGATCTCTTCTTAACAGAAAAAAAGCCAAAATAAAGAGAATCCCAAAAACCCTTATAGTGGTGGAAGTATGTTGTCATATTACTTTGTTAATGCCAAAAAAAAAATGATCATGAGTAGAAGATGAGAAAATGGGATTCACTGGATGGAAGGTTTATTTTTAGCACTTAAAGTGTACACTAATGTACACTTAAAACGAGGAGAAAGAGAGGAGCATCCCAGAGCGGGCAGTTTGGACCTTGGCTCCCAGGTTGGGGACCCATGTGCCCTCATCCCCCTTTGGCTGGCAGGGAAATGGCAGCATAGTGAACGACGTCACCTTTCCATGGTGCTGAGGACCTGTGGTTCCTACTGGGGGCTGTTGGCATCATGGCTGCTCAGCGTTTGAGGAAAACAAAGCAAGGGTGCAAACTGGGGGTGTTGGACCACTAAAACACAATGTTTTCTTTGCATCTAAATTTGTACTTTAGGCACAGGGATACTCTTAGTAGCATCGCTACAGGAAAAGTAACGAAAGCTATTTGCTTCAAATCCTTCCATTCCTGCTGTATCGCCAGAGAACTGTATTGAAAAATCAAGGGTTGTTTGTATGGGTTTTTTTTTTTTTATAGTATTCTCTCATACAGTGTGCCATTTCGCTCTTACACATTTCTAGCCTTTTCCAGCCTGGCACTGGACTAACAGGCTTCTAGGGCTTGTGGGTAGGACGCAGAAAAGGCTAAAAGGGTGTGTGGAGGGGTTGGTTTGTTTGATTTTTTAGATCCTTGATTGATATTTCTCACTCTAGGCAGACTCTTACACTTTTTGAATTTGCCAGACGGGAGGTCTCTCTTCTGCCCTAGTGACTCACGGACTGGCTGGGTTGCAGGTCACGTCTCCCGTTCTTAATAGTGCCACGGAATAGTGTTTGCTCAAGCCCGAGTCTATCGTGACTGTAAATTTTATTGACAATTCCAAGGTTGCAGTTTTGTTGGTTAGGTGCACAGTACTCTTTCCTCTGATCCCAGGTATGCCAGACTGCGTCATGTTTACCTATGTTATGAAAACATCTTTGTTGCACTGAAAGGTTGGTTTGTGAAGGTGTTAAGAAATCAAATGTACTTGTTCAGGGTAGGCATCATTTAAACTCATGCACGAGAGCTTTGTTCCATCCGTTTCTTGCATGCTTTACTGTATTTAAAAAAGGCTGCATGCTGACAGTTTCTTGGCCTGGAGATAAAAGGTGCTGCATACCCGGGTTTGATACACTGATGGAAAATTGTCTCCACAATGTATAACATTGCTGTGATTATTTCTAGCCATTACCACTGGTCTCATTTTACAACCATTCACATTATGTAATTTGATGCTCATTTAATTTAATGAGAGGATGCTGCAGACTTATTTATGACTCGGCAGGGCAACCTGTACGCTTTGGCCGCCACAGTTATCCTTGCTGAAGGAGGAAGAGCATGTTTCTTACAGAACATGTTACAACATCTTTAATATCTTTACATCCAGGTTTCCCAGATTGCCGCAGATGGGAGGATGACTTGCCTGGGGTGTAGACTATACTGTAATGGCAGCAGAAGTTTAACTTTTTTTTTTTTTTTTTCTTCCCTTGAACTGCCTGTTAGCCTTTTGTTGTAAGGCTATCGGGAGGTATTAATGGACTTTTCCTTTTGTTACAGATGGAATTTTATGACTTGCTGGATTCTGAATAGGACGAAGAGATGTGTCTGATAAGGTAAGAAAGAGGGTAAGATAAACATGCTCCTACACAAAACAGTCTCACTGGTTTGTTGTTCAGGTTGAAGACAACTGTTTCTTTCCCTGACAGAACTGTGAAAATAATTGAGGTTACTTACTTTTAAGCTACATCTGCCTCTGACCCTCTGAGTAGAGACCATCTCTGTTCTGTACAACTTCTGTTCCAGTCCCTTTTCCTGGTGGACTGATGTACAAAGTCCAGAAGACAAAAATGTATGCCTTTCCAGGCATGGTGGTTAGCAAGTTAGGTGCTACTTGGCCCATTATTTTAGAGCTTTTTATAAAGTCACAGATGAGATAGAAGAGTTCTTGTTCAGTTTTGAGATATTGCCTCCTGCCTCCAGACATTTGAAAGGTAAAAAGATTTTTGAGCTGTTTTAACTTCTATGCTTTAAAACTTGTTTTTCTTGTTGCAGTGTTTTTGAATTTGGACTTTTTATTGGGACAGAGCGTAAATAAGCAGAAAACCTCTTAAGTTTGAGTTTGAAACGAGTATTTGCTGTCACTAATGTGCTGAAAGAAGCTGTAGGTTTGATTTTTTTTGACTTTTTTTTTTACAGCAAGGTTTTTAAAAGGCAGTGTTTAGATAGATGCTTTTTTTTTTTTTTCTTTCAGTTTCTGGTTCAGAGGCTTCCACTGGCAGAGGAGTAGGTGTCTTTAAAACTCTTGGGTGTTGGGATAACCACGTTCAAACAACAAACAGCCAACCATAGTAGTAGTATTACGTAGAGACTGTGATTGTCTTTCAACCTATGATCCACCCTGTGACTATCCAGCTGTATCAGCTACGTGTTTCATTTTGTCTCCTCCATCTTCCCGAGCTCTGTGCCATTGACAGGCCTCAAAAATCCCTATTGTTCTTTTTGCAGTTGGTTGGAAAATGTAGTGGAAACAGCTAAATGCATGATGTCATTGTAGGAGGACCAGGACTGAAAGATTTTTTTGATTTGGCTTCAGAGATTTAACTCTTGTAGACACTCTTGAGTGCTGGGTTTTTTTCCTTCTATTAAAGTTTTGTTTGCTAAGTACAGTTACCCTTTGGAGGGTGGCTGCCCAAGCAAGAACCGAAAATTTTGAATGGCTGTTGCACAGTGTGGAGTATGCAAGAATCAGAGGCTTGCTGCTAAGGTTTTTTTGCAAGTGTTAGCCATTTTGTCCATTCATACTACCCTCTTGCGTGCCACAGTTGAATCGTGTTACGAATATTTTGTGTAATGGCTTATTCTCTACCCAGAAGTCATCTTGTACGTGTATAGTTGGTAAAATACAGCTCTTCGGGTGAGAGGTCTTGCAGTCTGCAGTGCTATTGCACAAAGCACCTCGCATGCATACCTTGCTTGTTATGTAAACGAGCTGCTTCACCTGCACGTGTTCAAACCGGTCTACCTGTGCTCCAAGAATGGGTAATTAAAACTGCCTTCAGAACTTCTTAGAGTGTGTTCAGCCCGACCTGTACTGGCACCCCTCGGCGCGCAGGCGATTCAGTTGCCATCCCATTGCGTGCCCACCACGGCATCACCACCAGCATACAAATACTCTCATCGAAAAGCAGCACACCCAGGATGGCATAGGAAGAAATACTGGCATTCAGGCTGGTTTGGTCTAGCATATTCAGTTGATTGAGAAGAATTTTATTTGTCTGGTGTCAGTGCAATGATAGGAACTTCTTTGGTGTGCACGTGGGACAGCACCTTAGCCGTACTTACTCAGCTGCTCGTGTTTTCCTACGACGTTACTCCTCATGTATTATACATGTATTATACATGTGTTATATAGTACATACATTATGTTACATAATTTAAGTACTGTTCTGCGAAGTGGATATTGATAAATCTGTGTGCTGTAATGTGGGCAGCTCTTGTGGCACAGCAGCAGGCTGCTGTTGTACCATCTCTCCCAGGGCAAGCTCACTCTCGCCTTTCTTCATAAAACAGCCACTGAGGAGGCTCTGTTTCTAGCAAGTTCTGCAGCTTGAGGCCACGACACCTTCTCTCACCATGGCATTATTGCTAGCCCCAGGCACGTACAAATAGTGAGCCAGATCCCTAGCAATCACAGGACTGGCTTTAAAATGAGATTCTGGGAAGAAGAAGTAGCACTTTCCACTAGCTCTCGTCTTTTGCCTCTAGAAGAAAATATTCTGTCCTCCTTTTGTGTGATACCTTCTCAGGGTTGAAATTAATCTTGAGCTATGAGAGTGTGTATCTTGTTCTCCTTTATCTGAGAGGGTTTTGTTTGTCCCTTCCCCAGCAGCCTGGGCTGGAGAACTGCCACTGTCCCACTCCCGGTCCTCCTGTGTTTCCAGAAGCGGCTGCCTTGGTCATGCTCCTTCTCAGGGCTGTGGTTGTCAGGAGTCCCTCATTCTTTCAACTATTTCTTACTACTATGGCATCAGTGGTATTTTATTTTTTTAACCTTCTGTTCCCTTTCTGCATTCCCTCTCCCCATTTTCATTTGTGTTTACATCCTTCCAGACAGGCATCTGGATCCTGCCCGAAACGTGCCCTCAGGTCCTGTCTGTGCCTCCTGTCCATGTTTTCCCTTGGTTGCTTACAGTTTTCATGCAAATTTCCTGCTGTTTCTTCTTCTGGGCGAGTACTTCTGAAACACTCATGCTGTTGCAATTAAAGGGGTTGCTATCTTTTAGTCCCATTTAAAGCAACGAGACATGGTCCAGTCTGTGCAGGGAGTAGTCTTGTTTTAATCCTAGCCATGGTGACTTCCTTGTGGTGGCTGCCTTTTGGCATCCATCCTATTGATTAAGTGATGGGATCGAACAACAAAAAATTAAGAATAGCTCTTTTAATATGCCTGAAGCCTAATGATGAAATTATGAGTCTTGGCAAGCTTGCAGTGATGTTGATAGGTGCCAGACCTCTCACTTTCTTTTCCTTCCCATGTATTTCCCTGTACCTTTATCTTACTTCCTTCCAAGGAACCCGGGGTCCTTGTGAACTGCAAGTCAAGTTTCACGAGGTCTGCCTGATAGCTCAGATCATAAATATAAAACTGTTCTATAAGGGCAAATCTATTTTCAGAGGTACGTTTGAGATAAAATTACTTTGATTGCTGGAATGGCATTGTGTCATTTTTGGAAGGAAATGACAAGGAAGTTAACTGTTATCAGACCTATTTTCACCCGTCGTTAGCTTCAACCTGATGAATTGCAGCACCAATGTTGCTTGCCTTAACAGTTCCAAATTTGGTTGCCAATTAATATTGATTATCCAAAAAGCAGTAGGTTGATGTATATTCTATTATTAATAGCTGTTAATGCACTTTAGAATAGCAATCTGTTTTGCAGCCGTCTTCTGGTTGTTCTTTTTTAATGAGTCTTGGCAGTGAAAACCCCGGGTTAACACATGCAGAAGTACCGTAACTCATTGAAGTATTTGTGGGTTTTTGCATTTTGTGTGTGTGTGTGTGTGTGTGTGTGTGTGTTGTTTTTTTACTGGCAGTAACACTTGATTTTGATGAGACTGAATTGAGACAGAGTCCAGGAATGGTTTCTGTCTAAACTGGCACATTGTGGTTTCTTCTTGTGTTAGTGCACATCAGCACGAAACTCTTGCATCACTGCTAGATGAGTTTTAATAACTTCCTTTGACATTGCCCGTGAATATTTTTGTCTCCACAGAAGCCATTTTAGAAAAACTTTAAAAATAACAAAGCTAATTTGAGTAAAACGTTAACAGGTAATTTGAGTTCCTTTTCGTGTGTTACTTAGCTGTTTTGCCACAATATGTGGAAAGTACCTGGAAAGCACAGGGAGAAAAATGGGAAATCTATCATGCATAAGGAAAAGCCTCTAGATAACAAAGTTTATTGGGGGGACAAAGTACTTACCTAAATGTAGACATCAAGGTAAATGCTTTTGTCTTTTCTTTTTCTTCCAGAAAATTTGAATATTTGCACAATCTGATGTTGCATGTTGTAAATGCTTAACACTTCTAAAAGAATAAATTACTTCAGTGCCTGAATGTGCAGATAACTGTCAGCTTCAAAGGACCAAGTGAATTGGAAGGAATGTCTGAAGAACTTGGTATAGGCAGGTACCAGGCAGAACTTAGAAGGCAGGAGAGTGCATTGAACTAATATAACAGAGGCCTAGGTGTAAGTTTACATATATAAATGAAGACTGATCACATTATGAAAAGCAAATTTCTGTGGTTCTGCTTTTAATGTAAAAGTGGAATACTCACTTCCTCCTCCCATCTCTGTTGCACTGGGTTTCCCAGGCTGCTTGTTATAAGAATTTTGCTGCTCCTATAAAAACTCAGATGGAAAAGTAACCTATTTAGTACTTTTCAAACTGCCGTTACGGAAAAGACCACCTTTCACTGTAGAGTATACTTGTTGTGAGCTGGCTGGTTCTGAGAGACATAAGTAACTTTGCACTCTTGACTAAGCAACTAGGAGAAACTGAAATCAGTACTGTAAAATGCACATTAAAG